>NC_137542.1:25735940-26335940 GCF_963082525.1 Nesoenas mayeri | reverse complement strand
TAACACTGAGAGGCGGGCCAGCTCTTTCAACAGCTGAAAAAATTAAACCAGTGTTATTAGGTACTATTCTAGCAATCACGCTGACAGATGCGGTTTCTTAATAGCCTTTATCATGCAATTACCAGTGACCTTTTTGCCTTACTCTTGGTATGACCAAGGAACAATCCAACAAAAGAAGTGCTACTCATGGCTGGCATGCAACAATTTTGTACCTTCTAGGTATCTGCTCAAAATATTAGGCCAATATATTCACAGTTATACACTCATGTTGATGTGCTCTGCATTGTTCCAAATATCAAAGTCCAGAGCTGGCCCACCAAAGAGCCAAAAAATAGCTGACTGGAGAAGATGCTGGATAAAATGCCTAACTTCCAGATGACTGAAATCTACAATTAGCTGGATCTCACGGGAGAATTTTTATGTATACGTGTTAACTCAGGGAAGGAGAAGCATCACATTATCAGCAGGTCAACTGTATGAGCGCTGGGAATACAATGTGCTGGACCACATGTACAACTTCAAGAGGGATACTGATGCCATGACATCATCTTTTTTTTTTTTAATTTGTCTTGTCTTGCTTTACATATCTTTTCTTTAACAACTGGTAAAGATTATGTAACTATAAGATGTTGGGACTTGAAAAATCCATTCTGTTTAACCATGAGGCTTTGCATTCTTTCAGAACTAAATTTATACACAAATTGTCTTAGGAAAAAAAAAAAATAGAGCATTAACAATATAATTATTTCAGTAATTCATGTTCTGCTCTTTAGAAAGTTCATGTTGTCCAAAAATGGATCAAAAGCAGTATCATGTGTCTAGACTCCATTTCTACACTGCAGTATCTGAATACTGGACAGAGTAGCTAAATAACACCTAATAGGAAGACAACTGATTAATTAATTCACTCCAGTATTATCTGAGAATAACAAGCAAGTTCCAAGAGAAGAAATCAACAAATCATCTTCTGTCATGCAACCAATGCTATTAAAAAAGAAAAAAAAAACCAACAAAACACCCTACACAAACAAACTCAAACAAACAGTATCATTGTGATATAAACGTTTCTTGTGTTGCCTAGATCTTCTCATAGAAATCAATGTGAAATGTGTTTTCTGTTTTTATATAAAAAAAAAAAAATTATTGGAGAAAAAAATGTGATAGTCATGACATAAAACTGAAGTCAAGAAATGGAGATTTTACTGGTCACCAATTTTTTTATCAATCTAATTAATTTTCTTATTTTTAAAAAAGCTTGTCTTCTTGAAACAACAACAACAAAAGTCCTTTCATGCAGTCTTAACATTTGCTTACAAGAAACTGTACTACTAGAGTAATGGTCATCACTGAGAGGCTTTTCAGCAAACAAAACTTTACTGGAGTTTTGGGCTTTATCCAAAAGATGATGATTTAACCAGCAGAATTCAAGCAGAAGGATGAAGACACTAAGACAGACCCGGGAAGGGTAAAACACAGGAAGCAATGCATGACTCATTTCCATGGGGATTCTCATTCTACCTGCCTCAGGGTAGCAAAGGAAAGAGAAGGAGAAGTAAAAAGTAGAAAAAATAAAAAGTGGTCATGAGCAAGATAAAGGAAAGGGAAAAGGACAAGAAGGTCAACAGCAACATAATTATCTGTCTCGGGATATGCTGTCAACTAAAGTGACAATACTCAGCTTTCTGAAAATCATAAGCTACCTTAATTCATTAAGCATCTACTAAGATGCTTTGCAGATGCTAAATAATCTTCTCTGGCTGCTCTGGTTTCAATTACAATGTAAATGCTACAAGCTGCGTGTGATGGTGCATGGCCGCCTTTGTCCTGCATGTAGGGAGGTGATTGAATTTCTCTTGTCTCTACATCTCCTGAGGGTTACATCCCCAAATCTGAGATGCTGCCTTGCCTTGGTTCAGAGTCTAGCAACACTGTAAGCTTTGCTGAACCTTGGCCAAGCCCTGTTGTGTGAGCTGTGTCTAATTTGTACTCCCACGATACAGCATTGAACTAAACCTTAAGCAAGCCAAAAGCTGAAACAGTGCCAGGTTATCGCACACCCACAGTCTCATTTCATTATAACTACTAAAACTTCACACAGTAGAAAGTCTCTGCATCCACCTAACTTGTCCTGTGTGTATGTAATTTTTTCTTCTCTTAGTGTATCTGGGTTATTCAAAACATAAAAGCAAATTAACCCTAGGCATATATCTTACCAACAAATGGACACAATAGATCATGCAAAATAAGATAACTTGACTGTGGCCTCCTAAGCTCTCCTTCTGTACTAAAGCTTCCTTCAGGCTCAGAGGTCTACATCAATATACTGGCTTTGATCGTGCAAAGTCAGGTCATCAGTGTGCCCACTCATATAATTTTTGGTAGAGTTACTTGATACAGTGGATTTATGTGTTGAAGGGGAAGCAATCAGCCTATTCCAAGTGATTTCTGAGTGAGCACTAAGTATACTTTGATGCGGTGAAACTTCCAAAACAGACTGATACCTCTCAATTTGATAACGACCAAGTTTACCACAGAGATGATCAAATACTAGGGTAAAACGTATGAATGTACTATGAATGTCTGTGTGATGGCTTGATTCCTCTCTGCCTGAGCCTCTTTGTAGTTTGCATATTCATAGATATTCATGTCCTGTCCAGGTGACTGGGTCAAATGTTTGAGTTTCCATATACTCAGCCATTGCCATGTGTATCTGTGACTGACTTTGTATGTTCACTTTTATAGTGACCCTTGTTTGGGCATTTCGAAATTGGTACACAAAATGACAGACGTTGCAGCATGCATAATCCATGGGCAGATAGTAAAATTCAGCAAACATTTTCAGATCCCATGTAATTTGCAGGTAATAGCACTGTTTCCAGAATACAAAAAACTCAATAAAAATTTGGGGAGAATTCAGGGAATATTTGGTGTTTTCATGAAGTAGAAAGATTATTTTAAATGATTACTTTGTCTCTTATTGATCATATATAACACCTCTGTGGCAGCTACAGAAAAACCAGCACTGAATAGTCCATATTAAAACAATTAGCCACTTGCTTTTAGAATTTTTGCTTGGATATACTTAGACAAATGTAAAAACCAAAACCTTTTGGGTGTTCATGTTTTCAGCATTCAGATAAAAGATACTTTTGGTGAAACAACAGGATCATTTTTACAAACAAGTAATTAAAACCCAATTACCAAAAAGTAACTACGAGATGTTTTCAGCTATGTCTGTTCACAAGTCTGACCCCAAAATAGCTCTGAAAATGTTGACCAGAGTATGTTTTCATCTGCCTTCAATTATGAAAGTCAGCCACCGAAGACAAAAAGAGTCAACACTCTGTAACCAGCTTTCTGCATTCCATTACAGTACTCTGAACTTCTAAAATAAAAAAGCTGTGAGTCATTCCCAAAATCATGAGACAGGCTTAAAATTACAATATTTCAAAAAATAGATTTGGGGAATGTTAATTCATATGTTCAAGAGTTTGTTGTTTTTTCGTTTTGTTTTGTTTTCTTTTGTTTTTTCTGGGCTACCACAAGAATAGAAGCACATATTTTTCTGAGTATAAGGTCAGATTCTTGCACAAACACATCCAGAAGTCTGGGAATTTTAAGGAACACCAGGTATCAAAAGCTTTCTACTAAAATCACACGAGCTTGTAGCACTATCAAGAAAGAATTCTTCCCGGCTGACCTATGGTACTCAGCTTCTGCCATAAGGTTGGCATTTATAGGCTGAAGAAGTTTAGGGTCATGGTCCAGAGTGAGGTGCTATTGTGAAAGGAAAACAATAAATCATCTACAGAGAAACTCTGATGCCCACAGGAAAACATAAGATTGCCAGGATGAATGCTGAGATTGTCTGCATTGATGGAAAAGTGATACACAGTGCTAAAAACTCAGTAGAAATGTCAAAGAACCAGACACTTCCATTTTTCTTTCTGGATTTAAAAGGACAAAGGAAAATACTCAGGTTTAGTGCAGGGATAACATAAGGAAAAGCCCAAATTAAATAATTGTTTTTTGGAAGGTTACTTATATTGTTCTTGAAATAACAGTGTCTCAGTCTGTAGGGCATCTGCTTTCTTTCTCTATCTGCTCAGACAGACCTCTGGGATAATAGGAAGATATCATGAACACTCAATTGACTTGTTTGCAGCAAAGGGCCTTTAAAGAAAACAGCTTTGGGCCATAGTTCTTGTTGTTGTTGTTGGTGGTGGTGTTTTGTTTTTGTTTTGTTTGTTTTTTTCAACTTGGATTTGAACATCTAGCTTTCTAATCCAGAAAGCAGATGTTTTAACAGTGCCTGGTAAATGATTTTAGCATGTTTTATATGATCTAAATGTAATCCAACCAATAGAAACGGCTACTCGATGTTTAACTTTTTCTTTGAGATTCTTTTCTCTAATAGATTTAGTATTTAACACAGAGCAGATGGATACTGTAACATTTTTGGCACAAAAAGGCAAAAATGGAAAGTTTTTTCCAGTACAAAATTGTTTGCACTCTTTGTCCTGACAGTGCCACCTGATTCCCTCTGGAAGGATTAAATTTCTCCACATCCATCATATCCAAATAGTGCAGTGTCAAGAGACCGGCAATGCCCTTAGTTTGCCCATCCATGACTGACATTCAGTACATTTTTGTCTGAGTAGACCAGGAGGTTGACGTAAACGTAAATTCCAGACTAACATCCTAAGACACAAGCCCTTTTGTGTACTGACTTTTGCTCTTACTTCTAGACTCTCCATAACCTCATTTGGCAGGTAAAGCGGCTTCAAGCAGGAGCTTGCATATTGTCACTTTGTAAAAAAATCCTGCGACATAACCTACATGCAATCAGCTCTTAATAGTAATAATAATAACAATAATAATAATATAAATCCAGCAAAAATGCCAGGCGTAACATTAAACATTTCAAAGCCCATCTCGCAATACTGGATCAGATTACAGCTGATGTCGAAGTTAACACATTGTTAATCTAGTAAAAGTACACTGCGATTTATCAGAACATGTCTGCCTTGCCGATCCTAGTGTTTTATTTAATCATTTTGAATTACAAAAACAAGTCATGAATTTTAACTGGTATTTAAGTTAATCCATGGAAAACAAAACTGAAGAGTTTGGGAGAAAAGAAAAAAAAAGCAAGCATCACCAAGCCTTCTGGATCAGCTGTAGGTCTCCAGAGTCTGTTAAAATAAGAAAGTGCACAGAGTTTTCTGGTTGCCAATACTTACAATAGTCCGTTTCCATGTGGACGTTTTGTGTTTTCATGCAATCCATTGAAAAGATCCTATTTTTATTTTGGTGAATGCAACTAAAAATAAATTAGTACAGTGATACTGATTTGTTACCTCTCGAAATCTCCCACAGGATTTCAAAGGAATGTGGACAATTCGGGGTATGTCTCTCTGGATGTTCAAAACCAGAAGACAATAGGAGTTTGCTGCATTGCTTCAGAGGAGAAATGACAGCTTTCGGAATCATACCTACCGTGCTTTTCCAAAACAAGAATCTGTACTTGCAAGCAAAGCTACAAAATATTATTGTTATTTTTCTACAATATTCTAGGTTTAGTTCTTGTTGTGAGCACTCTAATGTCCTCTTTTAAATTGTAGATAAACTGCAGTGCATTAAAAGTGTATGGTTTAAATAAGATTTCAGTTTCCAGGTACTTTGACAATGTTGTAAGTGTCATAACCCTTCTTAAAATGTGTTTCTTTGAATCTTGAGTCACACTGATTTTGCAGATAAGCTAAGGATTCCAAATGGACCACATCAAGTCTAGAAATGGGATGAGGTCTCACAATTCATGTAAACGGTTTTGTAAAATTAATTGAAAGGCAGTCCTGGTAACTGTGCTGAGCATGTACTTACATGTGGAAGCACAGAAATTACTTTTGAAATTGTAACTTTTATTGCACAGCTCATTTTGATTCGTACCTTCATCCAGGTGCTCTTCAAATTTTTATCCTCATAAGGGGTCTCAAGTGTTTTTCTGTAGGTCCAAGGCAGGCAGTGTCTTCAAGAAAGCAAACATCTAAACCAACTTTCTAAAGTTTTGTAAGTATTTTAAACTAAAATATAAGCATTCTTAGACATATTTGGCTTTATCTTATATATAACAGTCTACATTTATTTTCAAGATAAGGAATGGTCTTTTTATTTGTGGCAAAACACTAAAAGAAGTTGCCCAGAGAGGTGGTAGATGCCCCATCACTGGAAACATTTAAAGTCAGGTCAAACAGGGCTCTGAGCAACCTGATCTAGTTGAAGATGTCCCTGCTCATGGCAGGGGAGTTGGACGAACTTTGAAGGTTCCTTCCAACCCGAAGTATTCTATGATTCTATTCCTTGCACAGTATAATTTAGTAAAAAGAATAAATACTTCTTTATTTTTAATACCTTTTTCTCACATTTTAGGATCTACATTTTTAATTTAAATGTTTCTTCTCTCTCTGAAGCCTCAAGATACCTTCAGTAACAAACTAACATGGAGTTTCCCTAATGTCCCATTAATTAGAAGTACCTATGGTATGATTAGCTTGTTACTCAGTCAATGGTTTCTTAATGAATAAAGCAGACACACTTGTTAGGTTCCATGCGTAGAAGGAACTTGCCATAGTGCTTTGAAGTTTTCAAGTGTTTTTTCCTTATTGATACAACTGAGCAGCTGCAGTTTTCTTAGAGATTGTGCAAATGAAATAATCTATTTTTATTGCACATTCTAGCATAATACACGAATAGGTCTACCCCCTAAAGAACAGGGTTTGGGCTAAGGTACTTGCCATGTTGAAAGGGAAAACAAATTGTGATTATGATTGCACTTGATTTGTTGAAATATTTCATCCTCAGCAATGTGTGTGACAACACAAGCAGAATAGATCCACTGTTTTATAAAGATTCAATGTCTATGTGATTACCCATTAACTGGAAAAAAAAGTCCAACCCAGTTTTGCAGTCAATTAACTTTAAAAATTAAAAATTAAATGGAATTACTAGCTAGAATAATAAGAGGCATACAGTCCACTCTTAATGGTCAGAATCAGACCCCTACCAAGAAGCCAAAAAAGCCTACATATTATTCGCATGCGTGTAGAGAATTTGAAGGAGCATTTCAAACAACCCCAAAGACAGTGTTTCCATGAAAATACATTATTTGCTAATCAGCTGTAATGCATGCATTCTTAATCAAAAATGAAGCCCATGCCAACTTCAGTGAAAGGCTTTGAGCTACATGTCTGAGTCAGCTCCAAGCAGTAACTTTTAAACACCAGCTAATTTGAGCAGGAGTAACATCAAGACATGTGTAGATGAATTCTGTTCCTTCCACAACCTAAGCATTAACACCAGCCACATCTTCAAAAGGACAATTGGCCTTTTGGATTTGCTGTAAGAAAATAGCACCTTGGTGGGGGGTTCTACCTCTTTTATACACAATTTTAATTATCTTTTGCTGTTCTATCCTCCCTCTCTCATCAAGATGTCCAAACAGCAAAATAAAAAGCAGCAGATTTTATATATTCCTGAAAGACAGTTATTACAAAGGAATAGTAATTTAATCTGTGTAATTGTGTTAGTAGTGATTAACTGCTTGAGATTAGCCAGACTATCACCTTCAGCCTAAAAAAAAGAGATGTCTGAGTGGGATATTGGTTAAGTCACAGGTGCTGTGGAAAAAGTAAACCGAGAATGTCTGTTAATTACTTCCCACACTGCCAGGCCTGTGAACATAGCAGGCAGCATATATAAACAAATCCCTCGCACAGTTCTTTACACAGTGCATAACTAAGACGTAGACCCCTCTGCCACAGTGCATGGCACAGCCCGAAAGAATACAAACCCTTTCAAAATGGAATTGGATTACTATGATGTACCAACGCAGGGCAACTGCTGATCATGGAGAATGGGAAGGATGGGAGTCAGAAGAGCATCATCCTAAATGTGCTCTGCTCCTGACCTGCTCCCCTGAGCACTGTAGAGCTAGATGTCTCCAACAGCTAATATTATGATGTCCGCAAGGATCACCGAACAACCCATGAAGAGACTATCACAGAGCTAATATAATAAGTGCCACTGAGCTCTCTGAGTCCAGTCTTGGCAGGCTGGTTCAATGTGAAGAGATCATGGTAAACAAATATAACATGCAGACACACTCACTCTGAATTGTGCTTAGCAGTAGTGGGGAGCAATATTTGCATACCACTGTCTGACTCTTGACACAATGTAGAGCAACCTTTTCTGATATTATCTACTTGGAAAAAGAATTCTAGTTAGCATGATTATGAAATGCCAGTGCAGAAGTTTGACTTGTGCTTCTACATGAACAAGTTGGTGTTCAGGTTGGAGACTGTGTGCATGGAGCAGGAGGCTTGCAGTATGGGGGAGGAGTAAAGACTCATTGCAGTAGTTGTATAAAAACAGAGGAGCCTGTGAAATAACTCTCCAGTGAAGAGACTACCTACTATCCCAGAAGCTCTTACAGAAGTTATGCTGCCAAGAGCACAGATATTCGGTAGTCAGTCTTCAGAGCACCATCACAGTTAAAAGTCCTGGCAATATTTGCATATATAGTCTTTTAAAATGTTTTTGCTCATTCATTCTGGCCTTTGCACACAATCTCAGTAATGCAGATCTCAGATATTAGTTGTGACAAATCATAAAAGTTAATGAAAGAACAGAGGATGAAAGAACGCTAAACTACAGTGCAGTAAAAATACAAAAATAAAGTAAAGCAACCATTCAAGGAGCTAATTCAGGATAATAAAAATGAAAAGACTTCACATGAAAAATTATTCCACATCTGAACACTCAACAAATCTCAGATTTTTCCTGTGGGCTGTTTGAAGGATGGGTCACCTCTGCAAAACATTCTGTAATCTGCATCATGGTACCATGACTATTCCCTGGCCTGCCAAAAATATTGTTGGTTCTTTCATAAAGGAATTAGACACAGGAAAAGAGCAGAGAAAGCTGTAAAATATAATCAGAAGTTAGTGTGCATACCAAGACCCTTAGGGCATTATGATCAAAGTACAGCAATAGTTGCATATGCCATTACCCCAAGGCTCAGTGTCTATATAATAATCCCTACCATTTTTACCAGGCCATAACTCATTGTTAACTGAACACTAAAACTGCAGTGATAATACTCTGGACCAGAGTTAATGTTGTTCTGTTGAAGGTATGAATCCACTCTGAGTAACAACTCCTCCACAGCATGGACAACAAGACTGATTGCCTGCCACTGGCTTCCACGACACAGCTGCTTTCAGGGCCCCGGGGGAGCTGGACATGAGTCCTCCTGAAGTCAGTCAAGAAATTAGTTTAAACGCTATGCTGGTCAGGATTAACTAGATTTCCTCTCATCCACTCTTTGGTCTTCACTGTAGGGGAGCGTGCCACAGAAAGTAGCTATTTCCTGAAATATGGTTAAGGGGAAGTAAATGGAGAGGTGGCAAAATGAAAGCGCCTCTTGTTTGGAGAGAGATCCAGGGAAAGGAGGTAGTGCTTCTAATTTAGGGATTAATGACTTCTAAAAATTAGGCACATGCTCCCAGGTAAGTGCTGCATAAGTTAGAATTCGGCATATAAACTCCCACTCCAGTCAACAGAAAAAAAGGTGAATGTCCTCAAAGAGAGGTTCAAGAAACCCAGGGACCAAGCAGGTGGACAGCAGGCTACTCCATGGGCAGTCTTGACAGCATATGAACACTTAGGCATGCACACACATCTCAGATGTCCCATTTCAACATGCACATTATTCACCTAGTCTAAAAGTACAGAGTCCATACATTGAGGCACAAACGGATTTGGACTTCAAACATAACATGACTATTTCCAGTGGGTTCCTCTCTTTGTATGAAGGGGGTGGTTGGCTGTCAGGTCATGGAAACCACACTGGATGAAAACTCTGCAGTTCTGACCTACCAGGAGAATGTGCTACCAGATGTTTCTGGAGAGGTCATTCCCACCTTTGCTGCCGAAGTTGTACCATCATGCAGAAAGGAATGCCAGAGTAATAAGGCCAGAGAAAGAGCCAACATGAAAGTGCATGCTCCTGTCTCCCAGCTCTTGCCCAAACTCTTTAACATCAGGCTATTGTGAAAAAGGCTTCACTCCAACTGTGGGAATATTTCTGAGCAAGAATGACCAGAGATGCTCTCCTCTGAAGCTTATTGTCAGAGATCACCATGTGCTGCAAGCCAAGGTCCCTCTGGGCACGCATGGGATGCAAGTGCTACTCTAGTTGGCAAAGTTTTTTTAAATGGGAGCAAGGTGATATGCATTGCAGTGTAGATTTAGGATTATTAGGAAAACATGTCCAGCACAGGAAGGTAGGTGATGCTTACAGAGAAGGAGCCCTAGCACACAGATGGGACTGATGTGCTTAGTTCTGCCAAGGTCTTACCTCAGCCACTGAAACAAATAGTGTAGGTGCTACCTGGCATGCTGATAAGATAGCCCAGGTGTCTCCCAAATGAGTTGCTCACAGGCTGCCCAAGAACCAAGTCCTCTAAAATGTCAGATGTTTGTTACATGTCCACATGCAGACAGAAAAAGGGCCTCCACTCTAGAAAGCAATGAGTCTTCCCTGCCTTCCAGGGACGTGCGGACCACGCCCGGAAGAAAAAAATAGTTGTAATTTGTCCAAATAACAACATTGTAAACATTCCTTTTGTCAACAGTAACATTTGGCTATGAATATAACAAGCTTGTAAATTAAACTTCCCCTGGCAATGCAAAATTATTCATTACTTATGCCTCCAGTAGATCTGACTTCCTCCTGAATATGTCAAACAGTAATTAAGTACAAAGGGAGGCCCCAGTCTGGCAAACACTAATGCAAGGATGACTCCCCTCATTTTAGTGGTGCCAAAATTTTGTTTGAGTGAGAAGCAAGGAAGGGGAAATGTGGGCAGAAATCTTCATAGGATAGGGGCCTTCCATACCAGTTGAGGTATTCTGTTTGCAAGGGACTTATCTCAGTGTCTTTCTTTGAAGAAAAATGTTTTTTGCTTTCAGCTTCATTAATGAGACTTCACTTGAGCAAATGTTTTTTGAGCATACCTTACTTCTGGCTCCTGGCCAGCCCTAAAAGCAGTTGCGGTTTCTTCACAGAAATACAGATCTTCACAAAAAGTAAAACTTTTCAGTTTGTAATTCCCCAGTGGTCGCCTCTCCAGCCAAATCACCCTTGGAAACATATTTTAAACCATTTGAGCAGAGAAAAATATTTGGAACTTTGCCTGTTTTGCTAAGGCTCAGCATCAAATTACACAGACAGAGCTTCTGTTTTTTTAAAAAATATTTTATGTCTATAGTATTTTAAAGTACATGGAAAGTAGTATTTTTTTAAATAAAATAAAGCTTACTGGCGCCAGTATTACATCAGTGACTGTAACCATTGTGTGTGTTGTATCCCTGTTAAGGAATTCTCAATCTTAATGCAACTGACTCAGGACACCAGGCTAGATGCAGCAGGAGATGTGAATGCAATTAAGTCCTTCTCTGAGTTCTTTAGGAAAACAACAGCACTATTGCTATTTGATATATGTTTCTCAGGTGATGTATGCCACATCCTTCATCTTTTAATGGAGAGTATGACTGAAAACTTGGATCTAAGCCCAGTTTCATGTTAGAGCATTTTTTTTTTCGTTAGCAAATAAGAACCAGAAACTTGCAACACTTACTAAAATGAATAATCATCAGTTTGGTCTGCAGCTTAGTGAACATAGATGGAGACAAAGGGGCCAAGTCCTTAATTGGTACAAAATGGCAAAGCTCCAGAACTTAAAGGGACTTCAGGAGAGCTCAGTCAATTTATGCGTGCCAAGGATCTGCGCTAAGACATCTGCCTGTGCATATGTAGGCTATGTGTATGTGTGTGATAAGTGTGTGACATATTGTACTGCAGGGCATTTGATAAAGAAATAACCAAGCAATTTATCACATAACTATGATTGTGTCATCTGCCCATTAATTCGTCTCCTTCATTCAGTCTGGCATTCCTGGCTCTTAAGAGGCTTCAAACAGCACCATTTATATTTTAAAGCCAGCCTGCCATGGAAGTATTTCCTCCCTCCCTCCACCAAAGAAGTGGAATTTCCTCAGAAATTATACCTTCGTGACATTCAGGACAGGCAAGATTAATTCTGAAAACTGTGAAATGGCCTTGGTTTTAAAACCTTATGTGTGTATTGTCCTAGTCTAAGGAACAGAAAGGACTTTAGCAGCTTCCCAGCAGACCAACACAGTGAAATGTAAAGAGTCTGAGATGCCGGGCTTTGAAACCATTAATTTTTATTCATGGAAGTGATCTTAAATTATTTTAGATATGTTCTAAATATACTAGTTTTAATTTTTCTCTTCCTCTGAGCAGTCAAGGCACTTTGCTTAACAGGCCAAGAGACACAAAGAACAGTCTCCCAAAAATGTTCCAGAGTATTTTAGAAGACCTTTTATATATCATACATAGCAGAAACAGCAAATCCCAAACTTATGCTAATGAAACTGGGCTGCCACAGACTGTACAAGTATAAGTTGGGGAATGACCTGTTAGAGAGCAGTGTAGGGGAAAGGGACCTGGGGGTCCTGGTGGACAGCAGGATGGCCATGAGCCAGCACTGTGCCCTTGTGGCCAGGAAGGCCAATGGCATCCTGGGGTGTATTAGAAGGGGGGTGGTTAGTAGACCGAGAGAGGTTCTCCTTCCCCTCTACTCTGCCCTGGTGAGACCACATCTGGAATATTGTGTCCAGTTCTGGGCCCCTCAGTTCAAGAAGGACAGGGAACTGCTGGAGAGAGCCCAGCGCAGGGCAACAAAGATGATGAAGGGAGTGGAGCACCTCCCTTATGAGGAAAAGCTGAGGGAGCTGGGTCTCTTTAGTTTGGAGGAGACTGAGGGGTGACTTCATTAATGTTTATAAACATGTAAAGGATGAGCGTCACGAGGATGGAGCCAGGCTCTTCTTGGTGACAATCAATGACAGGACAAGGGGCAATGGGTACAAACTGGAACACAGGAGGTTCCACGTAAATATGGGAAGAAACTTCTTCACAGTGAGGGTGACAGAACACTGGAACAGGCTGCCCAGGGGTGTTGTGGAATCTCCTTCTCTGGAGACATTCAAAACCTGCCCAGACACATTCCTGTGTAACCTCATCTGGGTGTTCCTGCTCCGGCAGGGTATTGGACTAGATGATCTTTCGAGGTCCCTTCCAATCCCTAACAGTCTGTGATTCTGTGGCTGTACACGTCTCCTTCTATGTTCTTAAACAGCTATGTCAGACTGGAAGATCAAGCTCTCAAGAATTAGGAATGAGAAGCTGCAAGACTTCCCAGTTTGAATGCCATTTGCCCAATCCGTATTATAAGTAAGTTACCACAAAGACAAACAAACCTCCCTCTGACCCATCCAAGTTGTGCTTTGTTCAGTAAGCAGATGGCTATTCTTTATTTATTGTTGGTCTTCCCATTTTTTCTCATGGGCCTACAATTTATTTGACATGACATACTTAAGCTCTGCACTGCCTCATAGCTGCTCTAGGCACACTCTCACCACAACTTTGCTAGACCACTTGCAGGTTCAGTGCTCTCTATTCCCACCCTACAGCTTGGGAGTGTGAAGTACTGAAAAAGGAATGCCAAACTTGTCAAAAACAAGTTGCTGGCATTTTGTTTTTTTGGCATACCTATAACCTGGCTGCACACTGCCTGTATGGGGCACCTGCAATCAGCCTCACTTGCTCCTGTGGATGGGCAGGAAAACATGTAGCTAATGACTGTACAAGAAGAGACTGACTCAAATGGTGGTCTAGAAGGAGAGGGAGAGAAATAATCCAGTTGATGAAGAAGCCCTCATCAGGAAACTGGACCTTCTTTGACTGCAACTTCCTACCCAAAGGAGACAAAGAAAGACCCAGAAGAACAAACTGAGAAAAAAATATTGTACCCAGCACCCGCTGGTGTGCTGTGCGCCATGCTCAGCAGGGAAGGACACTGTGGCAAAAGTGGCTGCTTAATTCTTAAGCTTCTGCTGAAATACTCATAACCAAACCAAAACAAAACATGGCCAAATATGTGAGGATTGTTTTCACCACCCAACACAAGCAAACAAAAGGCACAATCTGGTACAAGGGGAACATGCCCTCGTCTTTATTTGCCACAAAAATAAAAGGCTTGCTTCAAATTGCAGGATTGAAGAGTCAGCTGAAGATAAACTCATTTAAACATGAATAGCATACTTTATTTCCTCTAAAGCCCCTCTAAATTCAACCTGAAGTAGACACCTAGAATGGAAAACTTTCAGCCTGCACAGTTAAAACAATTTGGCAAACTTAGCAGTAACTGTAAAAAGGGACCTTATAATGAGAAACATACAAAAACTGTAGGTGTAGTTAGCATATATGCCTATGAAATGTGGAATGAACATAAGATAGATGCTAAGTAGAACACCAGATTCCAGCTTTGCCCAGAGTGTGATCTGTATCTGTTTAATCAGAGCTTATTATGATGGCCCATCATTCTTTCCTGCATTCTTTTCACATGCCACATTGACACTTTGCTACAGAACCTGTGGAGAGAAAACAATACAGCAGAACACTTTCTTGAGGAAATTTTTTAATCTGTATAAAGGATAACAAAAGAGGGAAGAGGGTCTATGAAAGAAAAAGAGTAAGGACTACATATTAAGACACTGATATGGCACGTATGGTACATTTATTCTTTAATGGGTGTGTTGTGCACAAAGAAATACAATGGAAAAGTGAGAGTGGCACAGGTTATGGAAGTTGAAAGAGAGTATGGAGGGCATGGTAGGCCTTGCAGTGATTGGAGACAAATGAGAAGGGAAAGGGCTGAGGAGCTAAGAAGCCAGAGGCTGGGGAAGTGAAGACTGACAAGTTGGACAGGATATAGACAACAAACTAAAACACCACAACTAACCCTGCTCCTCCCTCTCCTTCACTCCTCCCTCTCTTTCTCATCTCACCTCTGAGACAGAGAACATAAAGTTTTATTGCATTCATTAATTTGTTTTCAGGAGTCACAAATCATGCTGTGATTTTTACCTGCGAAGTACATGCATGGTTCTGGAATACTACAGTTGAGCCCCACTTTATGAGAACCTAAGTCAGCAGCACCCAGGGATTTCACACAGCACGAGCTCTCCTTCTTTTACATCACTTCTTTGTCCAGAAGGACAGACAGGATGGCTCAGCATTTCTTCAATGCTTTGTTTATTCACTGTCAGGCTGAAGAACCCACTGAGGAACCCTTTGTGCAGATTTCTCTGCACCCCATCTGCTTCAAGGCAGAGAGAACCTTCTTCCTTCAGGGTTAATTTCTTGCATAGAATCTCTTTGATAAATCAAATGTTTCTTTTTCACTGCTTCTTTACAAACCCAAGTTCAATAAATGCCCAGAAAAAACTGGAACAGTATGTAGAAAACCTCTCCAGTCCCATTCTTTTTCGCCAAAATGCAAACAGTCAATTCATAGTTCACCTTTCTAAAACTGATCCTTTCTCTCTGACACATATTCTATGGTTTTGCCTGGTCTAGGGCTGAAGCACAGAAATAACAAATATTTTATCATGGCCTAATGATTTTCTCCAAGGTGAGAATATTTTTTGTTTCCTAATTTCCTGCCACTGCTCCCAGTTTCACCTCTGGGTAGAACCTAAAATATCTTAGTCTTTCTATACACCTGTGCAGGTGCATACAAAGTCTGGAGGTCCTGGAAGTAGCATTCTGATAACCCATGGTCCTTGGGGACTGTACAAACTGCAGTGCCCCTGAGGAGGAGCTCACATATCCAGTGCTTGCAGATGAGATTATCTCCCTTCACTTTACACACACATTGCCCCTCCATTAATATCTCCACAGTCCCTGTTTTGCTGGGGCCATGGTGTCATGTGGAGCCTGTCTAGGGTAGGTATAGCCCCTGTCTATAACTACTCCATACTAGATGGCAAGATATTTATGTAACTACAGGCACAAGGCAACCATCTCTTCTTCTGCCTTGATACTCAGCCTCAGCAATCAGATTGTGTGTCTTTTACCAAGCCACGGTGCACAGTTGACACAGGTGAGCACAGAGGTAGCTCTCCATGGCCATGTAGAAACCATAGGGCTGCTTCCATTTGCAAATCCAACAGCTCGCTGCCAGAGGAGAGCCAATCTGATGTGGGAAGATGGGCTGTGAAGCTGTTACTGTGTTCATTGCCACTCAGTTACTATCTTGTCACATACACTATCTCACATGGCTTGCCAATGCTTGAAAGGCTACTGAAGGCCAAGACCAAGTTATACCTGCCTCTCTCTGCATTGGATGTTATTCAAGAACTTTATACTCTTTGCTCTTTCACATTCTACCTGGCCTTTGTACTCTTTACAAAGAGGGATATCCTTTCCCATTGTACTCCACAGACTGTTTGATGACTGTCAGAGTCCATTAATTATGTTCCTGGCAATATTTCATCTCAAGGACTTCCTGATCCTTCAGTTCTCCCCAGAGGACAAGCAGAGACAGTTCCTCTTTATGTCTCAGGGCAGGTGTATAAAGCATGGTACAGCAATATAGTGCACAGATGTAAACTGACTGATATTGAGCAGGACTAGCACTTAAACAGGTAGATCGTATCTCATCACCGTGAAAAGAATGGTAGATACTGGTACATCCTAGTATAGAGGAAAAGTGGAGGACTGCCAAAAGAGCACTCAGAGCAGATGGACAAACAGACACATCTGCACACTGGCTTAATACTCAGTAAACCAACTGCACTTTAAAAATAGCAGTATAGAATGTGCATTATCTCACCAGCTAATACATGCTAAAATATTGTAATGTAAATGGAGGTCATTTCGAATGAACCACCCATCCCCTGCCACTACCTTGTAGGCAAGTCTTTTGCATATGTTTTTCCAAACAGTCA
Source organism: Nesoenas mayeri (assembly GCF_963082525.1). Classification (NCBI taxonomy): domain Eukaryota; kingdom Metazoa; phylum Chordata; class Aves; order Columbiformes; family Columbidae; genus Nesoenas; species Nesoenas mayeri. Next base: position 26,318,999 of record NC_137542.1, on the reverse strand, counting down.
TTGGCAGTTCTATATCCCAAGCCTTAGCACATTTAAAAAGGACAGAAAATTGTTTTGGAAAAGGACCAACCATTAACTGTTAAAACTGAAACAAAGGAGTATGAGTCAGGAAACTAATCTTTTTTTTATATCTGAAATGAGAAATGAAATTCAGTTTGGAAAACGTTTTTATTAAAAACTGTAGCTGTCTGTACTCTGAAACACCCTGGAGGTCTAAAGATGATATCAGTATATAAATATTCAGGGCTTCCTGAATATTTCTTTTCAGAAGAGACTCTTTTTTTCCCCTTACAATTTCTCTGACCTTTAGAAAACAGTCACTGTTTGTAGCTTGATTTTTTCAAGATGTTCTCTAGTACATAAAGATGGCAGGGAATTCAATTTAAAAGTCAACTCATGAAACACCATATAATAGTCAGAAGATAGCATCGCTTTAGGCAATATTTTATTAAGTGAACAGCATTCGAAGCATTTTGGAGTATATTATATCCTATTCAAAGGCATTCACTTCCTTCAATGCTACAGCAAAAGTATTCAACAAGAGAGGTGATATTTGAACTATCCATGGGCATATGGATAAATTGCACACTGCTCAGCTGTAACAGAGTCGTCTTCTTGCTTTACAGAGGACTGTCAAAAGGATTGATATATAAAAAGGTATTTTTTTTTTTTCTTTAAAGGCAACAAGACTTTCATGAGCTCCCACAGAACAGCTGCAAAAATAGCTTCAGTCTGGCATCTGGAATTCCTGAAGGTGACTTGTGCATTTGTGGCTAATGAAACATTGCAAAATAGCACTGACCATGTTGTAAAATACCCCCAGTGGTTTATTAGCATCTTACTGGAGAAAAAAATGAAAGTGCTCCAAGCATTTTATTCTGTTATAACTATATAAAGCACAAAGCTAGAAAGAAACAATGTCAGAACAGAACCAAACATAGGGAGGTTTCTCTGTGACCTCAAAAGTGGATTATGGATTATTTGTGACATTACAAAGTGATCACTGGAGATCTGGGGTCCAATTAAGGATTCTCACTGATGAAATTCAGTAGGCTTTCTCATGATTTACAACAAAGAAAGATTAAAATTTAGTCACCAAAAACTTATTTCACTTGACCTTATCCAGCACAAGAATTTGTTCCTGCAACAGGACTAGCTCATTCCACAGAGTAGCCATCTGATAAGAGCAGTGGTGGGTAACAGATTACTTAGGTTTGAGAGCAAGGAGAGGGCACTGAAAGAACTGTTCTTTCTAAGGTTCAGAAAACACAGTGCGCATTATATATCACACAGTCTTTTTTATAGTTTTGTTTTTCTACCTTACAAGACAAGACTTAGGAAACTACAGGAAATTGTACTGTTTTGAAACAAATAATCTTGTACGCTACCTCTTAGCTAAAAAATAAGAAAAGCTGTTTCCTCATAAACAACACTACAGTTCAATAATTTTACTTATTTTGGTGTGGAAAAAAATAAAAATTGTATTTTTGTCAAATATAAAGCAGTTTTAATAATTTTCATTTACTGAATTTAGCTTTGTTCCTGGCCTGCTATCAATAAATACAACATACCTGTCTCAAAAGGGGAAAAGGATTCTGGGGCAGGAGTTAGCAGGACTCATTGAGAGGGCTTTAAACTAGATTTGAAAGGGGAAGGGGGGGAAACCAGGTGCGGCAGAGACAACCCAGGGGCGACATGCCAGCATTTGAGGGTAGTGCTAGCAAGGCCATTTGGTCTGCTGTCTCAGTGGAGGCAGAGGATGGAGAGTCGTGCAGTAAGAGAAATACAAGGGTTATTGATGTGTTAGAAAATGTGGAAGCACTTGATGATGGCCACAAAGGAATTAGGGCTTCTTACCAGAAAAAGGTGGTGGGATCAATAGCACAGCTGAAGTGCATCTATAGGAATGAAGGCAGCATGGACAACAAAGAGGAGGAGCTTCAAGCCATCGTGCAGCAGAGAAACTATGATGTAGTTGCCATCACAGAAACATGGTGGGATGACTCTCATAACTGGAGTGCTGCAATGGATGGCTATAAACTCTTCAGAAGGGATAGGCAAGGAAGGAGAGGAGGTGGAATAGCCATGTATGTTGGGAAGTGTTTAGATTATCTTGAGCTTGATGAGCGTGATGATAAGGTTGAGTGTCTATGGGTGAGAATCAAGGGGAAGGGCAACAAGGTGGACATCCAGGTGGGGTTCTGCTACAGACCACCCAACCAGGATGAAGAAGTAGATTAAATATTTTGCAGGCAGCTGGGAGAAGTCTCCCGATCGCTAGCCCTTGTTCTTATGGGGGACTTCAACCTACCAGATGTCTGCTGGAAATACAACACAGCAGAGAGGAAACAGTCTAGGAGGTTCCTGCAGTGCATGGAAGACAACCTCCTGACACAGCTGATTACTGAGACTAGTAGGGAAGGAGTCCCACTGGATCTGTTGTTTTTAAATAGAGATGGACTCATGGGCGACCTGTCAGTTGGAGATTGCCTTGCGCATGATGATCATCAAATGATTGAGTTTTCTATCCTTGGAGAAGTTAGAAGGGTGGTCAGCAGAACTGCTACTTTGGACTTCCGAAGGGCAGACTTTGACCTGTTCAGAAGGCTGGTTGGCAGAGTCCCTTGGGAGGCAGTCTTGAAGGACAAAGGAATCCAGGAAGGCTGGTGTCTCTTCAAGAAGGAAATCTTAGAGGTGCAGGAGCAGGCTGTCCATGAGTGCCAGAAGGCAAGCTGGTGGGAAAGAAGGCTGGCCTGGCTGAGCAGAAAGCTGCAGCTGGAACTTAGGAATAAAAAGAGAATTTATAACCTTTGGAAGGAGGGGCAGGCTACTCAAAAGGAATACAAGAACTCTGTGAGGTTATACAGGGAGAAAATTAGAAGGGCCAAAGCGCAACTAGAGCTGAGCCTGGCTACCACTGTAAAAGGCAACAAGAGATGTTCCTATAAACACATCAGCAACAAAAGGAGGGCTAAGGAGAATTTCCTCCCTTGATGAATGCAGGGGGAAACATAGTGACAGAAGATGAGGGAAAGACTGAGGTACTAAATGCCTTCTTTGCCTCAGTCTTTAATAGTTAGAACAGTTGTGCTCCAGGTACTCAGCCCCCTGAGCCAGAAAACTGAGGTGGGGAGCAGAATGAAGCCCAAATAATCCAAGGGGAAATGGTTAGCAACCTGCTACACCACTTGGACACCCACAAGTCTATGGGGCCAGATGAGACTCATCCAAGAATGCTGAGGGAGCTGGTGGAAGTGATCACTAAGCCACTTTCCATTATCTATCAGCAATCCTGGTTAACTGGGGAGGTCACATTTGACTGGAAGTTGGCTAACATGATGCCCATCTACAAGAAGCACTGGAAGGAAGATCCAGGGAACTACAGACCTGTCAGTCTGACCTCTGAGCTAAGGAAGGTCATGGAACAGATCATCCTGGGTGACATCACATGGTACCTACAAGAAAACCATGCGATCAGGCGCAGTCAACATGGGTTTCTGAGTGGCAGGTCCTGTTTGACCAACCTGATCTCCTTCTATGACAAGGTAACCAACCTAGTAGATGAGGGAAAGGCTGTGGATGTTGTGTACTTAGATTTCAGAGAAGCCCTTGACACTGTATCCCACAGCATTCTCCTGGAGGAGCTGGCAGCTCATGGCCTGGATGGGTGTACTCTTTACTGGGTAAAAGAACTGGCTGGAGGGCTGAGCCCAAAGGGTTGTGGTGAACGGAGCCAAATCCAGCTGGTGTCCAGTCATGAGTGGTGTTCCCCAGGGCTCAGTATTGGGCCCTGTTCTGTTTAATCTTTTTGTCAATGATCTGTATGAGGGGATTGAGTGCACCCCTAGTAAGTTTGCAGATGATACCAAATTGGGCATGAGCATTGATCTGCTGGAGGGTAGGAAGGCCATACAGAGGGATTTGGACTGGCTGGATCGTGGGGGTAAGTCCAGTTGTATGAGGTTTAAAAAGGCCAAATGTCAGGTCCTGCACTTGGGTCACAACAACCCCAGGCAGCGCTACAGGCTCGGGGAAGAGTGGCATGAAAGCTGCCTGGTGGAAAGGGATCTGGGGGTGTTGATTGACAGCCAGCTGAACATGAGCCAGCAGTGTGTACAGGTGGCCAAGAAGGCCAAGAGCATCCTGGCTTGTATCAGGAATAGTGTGGCCAGCAGGACTAGGGAAGTGAATATGCCACTCTACTCTGCACTGGTGAGGCCCCACATTGAATTCTCATAAGAAAGACATTGAGGTACTAGAGAAAGCGCAGAGAAGGGTGATGAAGCTGGTGAAGGATCTGAAGCACAAGTCTTATGAGGAGCAGCCGAGGGAAATGGTGCTGTTTAGCCTGGAGAAACAGAGGCCGAGGGGAGACCTTATTGCTGTCTACAACTACCTGAAAGGAGGTTGTAGCACGGAGGGTGCTGGTCTCTTCTCCCAAGTAACAAGTGGTGGGACAAGGGGAAATAGCCTCAAGTTGTGCCAAGAGAGGTTTAGATTGGATACTAGGAAAAATTTGTTCACAGAAATGTTTGTCAACCATTGGAACAAGCTGCCCAGGGAAGTGGTGGAGTCACCATCCCTGGAGGGGATTTAGTCAAGGTTCTTAGGGACATGGTTTAGTGCCAGAGTTAGGTTATGGTTGGACTCGACGATCCTGAGGGTCTCTTCCAACCAAAATGATTCTATGATTCTATGAAAAAATTCTATGGCAGACAAAAACAATCCAGTGGAGGAGAACGTGAGGAGAACATCTGAGAAAGCTTAGCAAATGGCTTTACATTCCTGGAGAAATATTGACCCAAATTACAGGGCAGTGCTCTCTGATGCAGTTGATACCAATGGTTCTAACAGCCACGACCCAACTGCAATTGGATTTTCACCATCCTACCAGTGCAGAGAAGAGTTTCCACCTTCTCACTCTTTCCAGGACATGTTCCGTGAACCAAGCCTATTTCTGTCAGATTTTCTCAGGCCAAAAACCTGTTCCCTGCATAAAAATATTTCCTGACATAGATGGACCATATAGACAGACACTCTCCTTCAACCTTAAATCTGCCCAGTTTTAAGCACTTAAATTGGAGTTTCAGAAAGAGGATATGCAGGACTTTTTGCTGGCTATTTGTACAGCAGTGATTTTGATCCAAAATGACCATAAATGCTTACTTGTTTCAAAGAAAATGTAACTTGCATTCTTCCTGTGCTTTCCAGGTTTGCAATTCGACTACATTAACTTATTTATTACATAGCTGTACGTATCCAATGGAAATTCTCACATCCAGGGACATCCTACAGATGTGAACATTACTGGAATTAGACTGAAATCTAAAAGGCCGGAAGTGGAGAAAAATTACATTTTCACATGTGATGAGGACATTGTCTCTACAACATTCATGTTTTCTGAAAACAAACAAATAAGCCAACCTGTTTCTCTTTCACTGACTTGGCAAACCAAAACATATAAAAGACAGAAGTATTTTTTTCCTTGCTAATTGTTCCAGCACAGTAAATGCAAATGTGATAATAATGACAGTAATAGTTCAATATGTCTTAATTACCTATTCAAAAACAAGTGAGAAGATAGGAGAAAAGAGCAACTTCTCTTTCTTGTTATCTCTACTGTTTCCCCTCAATTTTCTTTCCTTCCTATCTTCATATATATTTTTTGCATTATTTTTTAAGGAGCAATTGTCTTGCCACCTCTTGCTCAGATCTTAAAAATATGCTATTTGATCTAGTCCTCAATTTCAAGGTTGGTTACAAACCAGGCCTGGTTTGTCTGAAAGGGAGAGTTTGTACCAGCACTTACTATCGTCTCAGGCTGGATGAACTCTGTCTGCCTAATTCTGAATCCCCTTGAACATCAAAGGTCTATTTCACACTTCAGGGTTACTAGGGTCACATTCCACCTAAAAGAAGACTAATACTGCCTGAACGTTTCACAGCAAGCTTCTTGTTTGACAGCTTTTGCCCCATTTTCTGTTCTCAAATGATGTGCAAGGTAATGTCCATTTTGTCACATTCTTTAATAATTCACTGAACACTTTATGTGAAGTCATTCAAATAATGGCTTGCTCTGAACTATCTGAGCTGAGCTGAGCTATAAGCTCTGAATATTTGTAGTGTGCCATGCAGACTGTAATTTTCCACCTGGAAGTAACTCCTGATCTCTAGAAGGTCCTCAAATCCACAAAAAGAATTCAAGATGGCCACCCAAATGATCTTGATTAACATTCTCACATATATACATTTAGATATGAGTTGGTACAATGCTTTGCCTTTAACAAATATTTTCATGAAGGGGCACTCAGTTCAGAAAGTTGGCAAAAGACAACCAGAGAGGCCACAGCAGTATCAATAGGTCTGGTCAAATAGAGAGCTTCTTCTCTGCTGGGACCGAAAAAAAAAATCTAATCAAGAAATGGCCTGAGAGAGAAAAATGCAAGGGAAAAAAGTAAGTATAAAGATGTTATCACAAAGGGCAACCATTCTGCAATGGAATGAAGAATGGTGAAAAAACCATGAAAGACACTGTACTACCCACATGTTTATATGATCCTTTGATCTGACCTTGAGGAAATTCACTGCCTTTCACTAAATGTCAGATTATCCACATTCGAACACACTGCCAAGCTCTTCAGTGTATGAGAATTCATGACAGTTGAGGAGAAATAACAAGTTGGAAGTCATAAGGCCTAGCTAACCAAAAACAAGCAACCAGTTAATGATCCCACTTTTCTGTCAAAAAATTATGTTTACAGCAGTTATATAACAGAGGTTAAAACCAACTATGAAATAGACATATCCTTTGAAAACAGAATATTAGAAAGTTTTCAAGCAGGACTAGCTTTGCAACCCCAAAAGATCTACCATGAGTGTATTGCAAAACCTTGTTTTTACAGCATCTCTATAACCTCTTCCCATGGGTGAGAAACAAATCGAATGAAACCAAGTCTTTTGCAAAGTTAACTCAGATCATTGCTGGAACAAATCCAACTTGGACCTTAAGACAGAGGCAGGCAGATAAGAGGTAGCTTTCTCTCTTCTACAGCTAAGTTAAAGAATCATATTCCAAACATGGAAGGCAAAGACAGGGTTCAAATTTGTAAGGCTATTTTTCTCCTAAGACATGGACCTTAATTTAGGGAATATCCTTTCCACTATTTCTAAGTCTTTATACTATAGCTTGTAGCTCATAAGCACAAGCAGGGTATCCAAAATGGGGCAAAGATTGTGAACAAAAGGAGGAAAAAAGTACGAAATAGATCTGTAGGGTGAATGTATAAAACTGATGGAAGAACATGATGAAGCACATGTAAATGCTGTTGACTGGATTTTACAAGACTATTTGAGATGGTGTTATACTAAATTCTAACCTTAGTCAGCTTTAGCTCTACTTCAGGTCTGAATGGTAATACGTCAGACAAAAGTGACTAGACAATTCTACACAAATAGCAGTTTCTCGTGCAGTGCAATGAAATGAATTGGCATGGGTATCAGGCATAACTAATTATTCAATAATTAATAATTAATCTTATTAACAATACAGGAATTAACAGTGATAGAGAATGACCTGGGTGGGAAAATGAAGTATAGCTATGCACAACACTATATAAAAGTGGCAAAAATTTGCATCAGTTCTAAGAGATGTTTCCAAACAAAGAAATCTATTGAAAGAAAGTCATAGTAACCCCTTAACTTATCACTTACAACATTCAAAAACAGGCCAAAATAAACCACTGGAAAATCTAACACAATGACTAATCTGACACTAACTCCATAACCTTGCAATAGGGATTGAGAATGTTCCAAAACCTCTTTTCCATCTCTAATGTCTAATATCTGTAAGCCTCTGGACATGTTTGGGCTATCCAGCCATGAATATTAGGTCTGGCTCCAGAAAGCAGCATGATGCCAGCATACAACTCAGTTCCCAAAGCTGGGCAAATCTCCAGAGCACCGCTGTTGCTAACCGCTTTCCCAAAAGTATTGACTTTAGTCTCATCTTTACAGTCTTCCTAATCTGATTCATCCCTTTTGGGGAATTATGAAAAGAGCAGTTGCCTCAGGCAAGCAGAAAGACAAGCATAGCTCACCTCCACGATGCACACAGAAAATGATTACTGTTTGTGAGGAAGAACAAAATGCTCATTTGCAACACGTCTGAGAATGGCTGGTAGCTCAGTGTAGTATGATGGATCAAAGCCCTGAACACAATATTTCACCTGAAAAGAAAACCACAGTTATTATGCAGTGTTGTTACTGAGATCTCCCAGCTCAATATCTTAATGCTTATTATTGGCACAGTGACAAGTTTATGACTGCCTGTGTTTCTCCATCATTTCTGAAGCCCTTAATTTTTTTTAGCTGCAGAAAGGAGATACCATTTCAAAGCTATCTGTGACTCTGAATGATTCCTTTTTGAATGTCAAACTAGAAAATCTGATTTTCAAAGCTTAGGCGCTCAACATACTCTGAAAATCAGGCTGTCTGGAGATGTCTCAGACTGTGCCCCTAATATGGAAGTTACTGAATCATTCATCACTTTTGCAAATTAAACTTTTAAGACACAAAGGCATTTTTCTTTCATCTCAGCATTCAGATACCACAGCTAAGGGCGTAGTAGAGGAATGGAGCGGAACTCTACTGATTGCTTTGACATCTTTTAATTTTAGGTGAAGTGTAGAAAGAAAGATGCATGTACCTGCATGAATGTAGCTGCAGTTCTTGCCACAAAATCTGAAAAATATCCAAGCTATTTCCCGCCATATAAAAATCTATATTCATTCATCTCATCTCATATTTCAAGTAAATGAATAACTGAAATAAATGGAGTTCAGGCTGCTGACCATACCAAAAGTTGCACTGATTAACTAAAACTGCCTTTTAAAAGATTTAGTTAAATCAGAGAAAATCCTTGCCTGAGCACACTTATATTTGTTTATTGAGTAACACTGATTTATTTTAATTTGGTAATCTGGGTCAGGACTCTGAAATATTTGCATGACTGTTTCATGTTTAGTGTACTATTTAGTCTACACACATTTTGTTTTAGTACAAAGAAAGAATGAAACTCTTCTAAGAAGGTGTAATAAACAAATCTGACACTCTTATAGCAGGTCAAGTCAATAAAGACATCACCATTTCTCAATGACATGAAGCCAGCTGTGCTTAAAGAGACCCATTGAAACACACCCAAAATCAGTTTGAAAACTCTAAATTTATGTTGAATTAGATTTTTATTATTTTAATAAAACAGTTTTGAAAGATGGCTTTATTTTAACCATGGCTACTTTCGTGTGTAAACAAGACCTTAGGCAAATATCATCACAGGATACCTCAAGCTTACCTACTAAATTGAACAGATTAGGAATGAGTGAATATTTTACTGCAGCCATCTTCAAATTGTAATACAAAAATTGAATTTGGTGGTAGAAGAAGTAGGACACCAAGTCAGGTATTGTGATTCCGGAGTACATGTTACATTTGTGATGATATAATCTGAAACCACAAAAATGAAAATGCTATTCTTATTTTTATCCTTCAGATGATATAGAGTGGGATTCTCCTTCCCCACAAAGCTTCTAATTTCTTCATGCTCCTCATATAGGGAAATTCAGAATTTCCTATTTCTTGCAAACTCCTATTATAAGAAATTCAAAGAAGCACATGCAGAATATAAAATATGAACCTATTAGCTGCTTCAGGGAGTATCTGATGGTAAATATTTGAAACTTCTGAAAATTTTAAAAAAAAAAAAAATCAACAAACTAAAACCAACAACCAAACAAAAACCATCTAACTGCTTTTGGGTGTGTATATGCTGACATATCTAACAGAGAACTCCCATAATACCGTGGTGGTTGAAATTGGTTTGATATAGGGACAGTGTGTGTGGTTTACATTCATCTTTGTAGAACACGGTTATTTAAAACCTTTATCTAACTAGCTTAACAGGTGACCAGAACTGTGTTGCCTTCACTTTGTTAGGACCAAAAAAGGGTTGGAGTCCTACTGTGTTCTTAGATTTGTTTTAACAGTATGTGTGGTCTAGTTTGCAGTTTAGATTGGAACAGAGTTCAAAAAAGCAGAAGTCCAGCAAAGTATTGTGCAATATCTTCATGTTTACTGTACTGGATGCACTGGGTAAATACTCTCAATGATACTTACTATTTCATATATAAATAACAATCCCCAACTTTACAAGCATGCTACTGATATTTTAAGTAAATATTACAAATGGAAAAGGCATTTAAAAAAAAAAAAAAAAGAAGAAGAAGACACTGAATTAAAAATATATTTAAGGCAAGTTTATGTATCCTCTTGAGTGGATGGACCTCAAAGCAGGGACTGGGGGAGCAAAGTACCTCCCACTGTAAGAGATCAGGTTTGTGAATACCTGAGGAACCTGAACATACGTAAATGTATGAGAAGTGACATGATGCATCCCAGAGTCATGAGGGAATTAGCTGATGTAGTTGCCAAGCCACAGTCCATGATATTTGAGAAGCCACGGCAGTCAGGTGAAGTCCCTGGTGCCTGGAAAAAGGGAAACATGGCAACCATCTTTAAAAAGGGTAGAAAGAAGGACCTCGCTAACTACTGACCTGTCAGCCCCACTCTGTGCCTGGGAAGATCATGGAACAGATCCTCCTAGAAGCTGTGCTAAGGCATATGGAGGACAGGGATGTGATTCAAGACAGCCGTGGTAGCTTCACCAAGGGCAAGTCCTGCCTGACCAACCTAGTGGCCTTCTACAATGGAGTAACGACATAAATAGAAAAAGGAAGGGCTACAGTCATCGACTGTCTGCATTTTTGTAAGGCCTTTGACATGGCCCCTCACAATATCCTACTCTTTAAATTGGCAAGACATGGATTTGATGGGTGGACTGTTCAGTGGATGAAGAATTGGCTGGATGGTCGCATCCAGAGGCTAAGTAGTCAATCGCTCAGTGTCTGGATATAGATCAGTGGCAAGTGGTGTCCCTCAGGACTCCATACTGGGACCAGTACTGTTTAATGTCTTCATCAATGACACAGACAGTGGGATTGAGTGAACCCCCAGCAAGTTTGCATATGACATGAAGCTGAGGGGTGCAGCTGACACACCTGAGGGACAGGGTGCCATCCAGAGGGACCTGGACAAGAAGTGGGCTCATGCGAACCTCATGAGGTTCAACAAGGCCAAGTGTAAGGTCCTGTACGTGGGTCAGGTCACAGGTATCAATACAGGCTGGGGGATGAAGGGACTGAGAGTAGCCCTGTGGAGAAGGACTTGGGAGTACTGGTGGATGAAAAATTGGACATGAGCTAGCAATGTTCACTCGCAGCCCAGAAGTCCAGCCATACCCTGGGCTGCATTAAAAGCAGCGTGGCCAGCAGATTGAGGGAGGTGATTCTGCCCCTCTGCTCTGCTGCGGTAAGACCTCATCTGGAGTCCTGTGTCCACCTCTGGAGCCCTCAGCACAGGAAAGACATGGACCTGTTGGAGAGGGGACAGAGGAGGCCACAGGAATGGTCAGAGGGCTGGAACAGCTCTGCTGTGAGGAAAGTATGAGAGAGTTGGGGTTGTTCAGCCTGGAGAAGAGGAGGGAGAGCTTATTGTGGCCTTTTTTTCAGTACTTAAAAAGGGCTATAAGAAAGATGAGGACAGACTTTTTAGTAGGGCCTGTTGCAATAGCACAGAAAGATAGGAAATTGAGAGAAGATATAAGGAAGAAATTTTTATGATGGGAGTGGTGAAACACTGGCACAGGTTGCCCAGAGAGGTGGCAGATGCCACATCGCTGGAAACATTCAAGGTCAGGTTGCACAGGGCTTGAGCATCCTCATCTAGTTGAAGACACTCATTCAAGAGGAGCTGGATTAGATGACCTTTAAAGGTCCCTTCTTACCCAAACTATTCTATTATTGTATAATTTTATTGTTTTATGTATGCAGTTAACCATTACAGCACTGTATTTGCAGGACTCAAGTCATCAATATTCCAAAATGACTAATGATATCCTGCCTCATATTCTTTCAAACAAGGCCACTCCACATTCTCTTTATATGTCCATCCCCTTCCTATAACAAGACAGAACTATCTGCACTTAATTTTATCCTCCGCTCCCATAACACCTCAGAGATTGAAGTACAGTCAGTTGCTTGTGTATTGAGTGACTCCAGTTCCATCCAGCATACATGTTAGTTCATTCGCAGGCTGTCTTCTGAGAGGCAACCAGGGATCACATCCATACATAGCATGCTCCAGAGTCAACAGTTGATCCTACACAATCCCCATAGTCTTCCAATGCTACCTCAGTGTGCTTTGCTCTCCCACATATTCCCACGTTACATCCCATAGCACGTGACACATAGTCTCAAGAACCACACTACAAACAAATCACACTGGCAGTCTGTAGCATGCATTGCGTGGAAAAAGGCTATAAAGTACTGTAGGGTATCAACAGGAGCTCCAGGCTGACTGGTGTCCAAGCAGACATTTGCAACCTGTTCCTAGATTATATATAGGTGAATAAATTCAAAATAATTGTCCTGAAGGCCAGGTGTTGGATGCCCTCAATAATGTTCATGGGACTTTACACTGGTAGAGATAAACTCAGAAATGTATAGCCAATATAACAATGACCAGGTGATCCTACAACATGAAGTCTCATCAGCTATGAACTTCAACTCAGAGGCATGACTGCCGATCAGTACAATTACTTACCGTCCTCCCTGTTCATTTTTTGTCTTTCCGACTAAAGCAAGAGAGGAGGGATGCTCACACTGTAAATCCCTGCACACTACAGTGAATAAATGACTGTTTTGGAGAATATTCACACCAAGTTCTGGTCGCTGACTTAGGATAACAATCTCCTAAACAGACCTGTAGAGTCAATAAGAAGATAAACCACTCCAAATGTGGAGCAAGAACCTAATTTAGAAGCCTCCACTTGCCCTTATTTCTCCATTGAAACCGACACAACTTAGAAAAGCATTATATTAATTCCCCCTTCCCTCCAGCCTGGGTTGGGAGCCTGGTAAGTCACAAGGTTTTTCTTTTGTAACTTTAGAGTGCAGAAGTTATTATTTATGGGTTTTGGTGGGTACATCAAATCCAAGAACTCATCAGTGTGCACATGCCCACGCTCAGCCATCTCCACAGGCTACTGTGAGTGACACCTCACTGGGACATTTCTACCCGAAGAGTGTTGGTGCATAAGCAGGACTTTTACACGCTCCCATAACCCTCATACACTGCAATGCGAAGGATCTGGGAACTACTGACAGTTCAGTAAGAGGCTACCTTTCATGCGCAGGTGAAATTCTCTATTCGTAGAGAATTCAATCCCTTCTTCAAGAAGAAGTGCTCTCTCACGGTATATCTCCACCAGGCACCAACTAAGATATTACTAGATGCACAAACTGAAATTTTATCAACTAATTAATCCACGAGTCTCCTGCCAGATACTTTAACAGCAGTTGTAAATCTCTTGAAATGTAGAAAAAGCAATATAAACCAATAAAAGAAGTGTGCTTAGAAATAATGTGAGAGGAATTAACCACATAAACAGGTCATGTATTTTTAATTACAACTGAATGAGAATGACTGAATTTTAAGGTCAACTGTATTTGTGTCTATCTGATTGTCTCATTTTCTGAGCACTCTCAATGTAAAATAGGTCAGAGAAAGAATTAAAGAAAACATGAGTTTGAATGGAGATCTGTTAGGAAAGGGTGTGAAATAAAAAGGGGGAAGAGACAACAGGATTAAACAAAAAGTGCCTAGGAGTCTTTCCAATACATCCAGATCAGATACATACTGGCTTTTCTAGCTGCCAAAATGATGCCTAGTGATGGAAGACTAATACTCTATAATAATTTGGAGAGCTGGTGTAAAGAACAAAATTAATCGCTAAAACAGGAAAGGATGGTGAACAGAAAACCACGTAACTGTGGGAATTCAGAAAGCTATCAGATCTTATTTTAATGTCCAGTCATGGGATATATTTTCCTAACTAGTACTTTGTAAAAAAGAGCAATAAATGCCTTCCTCATTACTTTTAGGGCTACTTCGAACACCAAAAAGCTGAATTCAGCAATACAATTTCTGTTAATAAAAAACCCGCATCCAATAACAATAATTTCCCTAGGTTTAGTTACACACAAGAAAAGGTATCCTTCCTCCAACAGAGCATCGTGAACCCCAAAGTCCTTACCCAAAATGGCAGTTACAAATCTGGACACAATCCAAATGTTCATTAAATAAAGACAGACTAGTATGTTTTTAAACTATTCTAAGAAGTTAATTTATTGACAAAGGATATATAATCCTATATGTGGATGACCATAGTCTACATTGCTAAAAGGTGTGGAAAGAGTCCAGCTATTCTCTGTTATGATTTTTATCAGCTGTATGATACCAAAGATGATTCCAAATTCTCAACTTCGAAGTCAATATTTTCATTATTACAATTACCGTAAGAAACTTGCATTTATTTAACTGAAAGGTGTATGTGGAAATGCAATGCTTCATGCTATGGCCTAGCTTTCAGACCAGCAGGCAAAATGAACAGTCTCCATGCAGGGAAGCCTGTCAGCACTAGTGGGACCATGCACTGATCCTCCTCCTGCTCAGGCAGCATCACAGCCGCTCAGGGATGCAAGGTCGACACTGAAGGCTCCTTTACTCCCCCTCCTGGGAGGTCCGAAGTTCAGCTGCTGCAGTTCCTCACAAAGTAAATGGCCTGCTTTCTGCTCCAGAAGCAAAGGACAGGCGAGCTGGATGGATTTTGCAGATGAAGGCAGGAGTTGGGAGGGGGCAGAGCTCATCCCTCAGTTGTACGCAGAAAGCAGCCTCACTGGGACAGATAGCCAGCCATTCCTCCTCTCTCGTGCTGGAGAAGCTCAGGAGGCCGCTGTCTCATGCGAAGGCATGATCCTGTCCCATTGCAATCCTCCTTGCACCTGGAACATCCCAGCATCCAGATCCCTTCTTTCCAGCTGCACTAAGGTGGACTGGTTTCCCTAGCAATTGGGCAGTGCAGCAGCACTTCATACAGTGTCTGCAGTGTTGTCTTCAACTTACCCACCCCAAAGCAGACGACATCCACCAGTACCAGCATTATCACAGGTGAACAGGGCTGCAAAGTAATGCATGCATGAACCCAGTGTAGATAGCAATGTGTATCTACTGCACCCTGCCTGAATGGCATCTGGTATTTTTAATAACACTATTACGCAAGAACTGAAAGAAACAGCTCTAAAGTAGGAGGATTAAAGCAGGTTTTCTGGATGCAGTTTTCACAGATTTAAAACACAAGCAAACACAATTTCTGCACCCGAAGAGGCAAGACTGTACTGGCGGAGAAACACAAGCAGCTTGTAAAACTGATGACAATGGAGCAAATCCTTATGAATGCTTCTCAACACATCAATCATCCTGACTCCCAGCCACATCACGCAGCCATTCCACCTTCCAAGCACTTTCAGACAGACATCAGTCCACATCGCATAGGATTCCAAGATCCCCGAGTTTCTGGAAAATAGATTTAGTCGTAATTTTTGTGACAGATGGAGTTGGTAGTCTCAGGATGAAAAAAAGCGCCAGTTTTGACAGGCAGCAGATACCGATGCCCCTTGTGGTTGGAGGCGACGTTGCTCTGGAATTAAGGTAGCACGAAAACGAAAGGCAATGGGTAACTGCAACACTGATTTGTTCTGCCCTTCTCGTTGTGCCTTAATATTTTTATTTTTGTGTCTACTTCATTATAAGCAAAGTAAAGCGAACAGACAGTGTAACAGCAAGGCAGGACGTCAGCAAGGTACTTTTGCCTTCAATGAAACACATTTCATCCTCCTAACTAATGACTTTGAAACAACTTTTACTAGTTGGCAGATCTTCATAAGGTATCAAAGAACTATACTGAGATCTACTGTACTTCTGTCAACAGGCATCCTCGTAGGTCAGTGTCTTAAGCCTGTGCACAAAAACCTCAAGCGAGAAGCTGAGTTGAATGAGTTTAAAATCGCTAAGTGGAAAGAATGCTGCAATACTGAAGGCACAGCAAAGCAATACTTACATGGTCGCAGTATTTACGGGGTCGCAGTACACCAAGAGACCAAGCTTTGCTCTCTCTCTCAGCGTACTAACACTGAAATCCGGAGCTGCGTTTAGATTTCAGTAAAAACAAAGTCGGTCCCCTTTTGAGCCTGATCCTCTCTACCTTTAGGGAAGCAGCTCTGCCCTCACTTGACTCAGTGGGAAGTTTGGGTACACACATCACTCAGGCTAGAGACCTTTTTTGTTCCCTGCCGTAAGGAGCAGGATCAGTTTCAGAAGAACATCCCTGCAGAAGCAGCCCGCAGACCCAGGCCGCCTGCCCCTCCGCCTCCGCGGCGCAGGGCTCGGTGCTCCCGGGATGCGCCGCCGCCGCCCGGCCAGCCCCGCAGCGCCCGGTACGCGCCGCCGCCGCTCCGCGCCTCCCGCACCGCCGCCGCGCCGCCTTAACGGGAGGAGGGGCTCCTCGGGGGGCTGTCACTCTCCTTAAGCCTTTCCTTTCAAGCTTTGAATGTGAGCTGCCCTCCAGCCCCCCTCCCTCCTTCCCTCCCTCCAGCAGATCGTAAAGAGAGGAGGGGAGGAAAAAAAGTTTCAACAACAGGCTGGACCAATCGCAAGTGGCGAAGCAGGGAAAGGGGGCCGAGCGAGGGGAGAAAGAAGTGGAGAAAAGGAGAAAGAGAGCGAGAGAGCGCAGGCTGGGGGGATGTGTAAAAGAAGAAGCGTTGCTAATTTTTTTTGTTTGTTTGCTTTTCCATGCATGCATAATGAGGCCTAATCAGAGCACGTTGCTGCTGCTCGGAGGGCACTTTTGTATTTAAAGCCTTGCAAAGAAAAAAAGATCCACAGACGGATCCGCAGAGCAGCTTGCAGGGCTTGTTGACAACAGAAGCAGCATCAGTCGCCCAGAGAGAAAGAGACCCTGAAGGCTGCCTCTTCTTTCCCCGTGCTATCTTCTTGCTAACGGGGAGAGGCGTTTCTTCTCCCCGCCACCCGAAAGTGCAAGGCGTACCAAGAGGGAGTGAGCAGAGCCGGGACTGTGAATGGGATCGAAGCGGCTGGCATGTGCAGAGATGCTGCGAGCGGAGAGTTAAAAGCTTCCGAGGAGGCAGCAGCAGCAGCTGGGCATTTATTTTGTGCAAAAAACAGAAAAGGAAAAAAAAAAGAAAACACAGAAACGGAACTGCATGAGGAGCAGGGCAGCACCATGAGCTCTCCCGGCGCAGCCTGGAAGTCCATCAGCCCACTCCGAAGCCGCGCTCCTCCGAGCCCCCGTTTGCACTGATTCACCCCATCTCTCCGAGCGCCTTCGCCGCCGTCGCCAAGCCAGGAGCAGCGGTTGTGGGACACGGGACGGCCCCGGGCGCCTGCTTCGTACGGCGGCCTCGCCGGTTCCAGCTCCCGGGGGCTGGAGGGCCTGGGAGCCCGGCGCAGATGGATTGATGCGAGGAGACCTCATGCACACGGCCGGCGGGAGTTTTGCAAACTTTTCCACGGGCGGCAGCTCCTTCTCCTCCTCCTCGTCGTCTACCAGCGCCTCTCCCCTGCTCGCCTGCGCCAGCCGCCGCCGCCGCCCGCGATGCTGGCCCGCTCGCCCGCTCGGCACGGAGGCGGCGGCGGGCGCCGCTGGCCGAGGCCGGCCGCCTGGCTGTGGCTGGCGGCGGCGCTGGGCGCCGTGTGGCCGCCGCTGGGCTCGCTGGTGCAGGGCCGGCGGCTGATCTGCTGGCAGGCGGTGCTGCAGTGTCAGGGGGAGCCCGAGTGCAGCTACGCTTACAACCAGTACGCCGAGGCGTGCGCCCCGGTGCTCCTGCAGCAGCCGCCGGCGGGAGGCGGCGGGGACGGCCCGGCGGCCGCTGCAGGCTCCGCCGCCTCCTCCAGGCGGCGGTGCCCCAGCCACTGCATCGCGGCCCTGGTCCAGCTCAACCACACCCGGCGCGGCCCGGCGCTGGAGGACT
This sequence comes from Nesoenas mayeri, assembly GCF_963082525.1. NCBI lineage: Eukaryota > Metazoa > Chordata > Aves > Columbiformes > Columbidae > Nesoenas > Nesoenas mayeri. The sequence continues at coordinate 26,301,000 of NC_137542.1, read as the reverse complement.
GCGACTGCGCGCAGGACGAGAACTGCCGCGCCACCAAGCGCGCCATCGAGCCCTGCCTGCCCCGCACCAGCAGCCCGGCGGCCGGCGGCCCCGGCGTGATGGGCTGCACGGAGGCGCGGCGGCGCTGCGACTGGGACAGCCGCTGCAGCCTGGCGCTGAACCGCTACATGACCTACTGCGGGAAGCTGTTCAACGGGCTGCGCTGCACGCCGGAGTGCCGCGCCGTCATCGAGGACATGCTGGCCGTGCCCAAGGCCGTGCTGCTCAACGACTGCGTCTGCGACGGGCTGGAGCGGCCCATCTGCGAGTCGGTCAAGGAGAACATGGCCCGCCTCTGCTTCGGCGCGGACATGGGCGGCAACGGCGCGGGCAGCAGCGGCGGCTCGGACGGCGGCCTGGAGGAGTACTACGACGAGGACTACGAGGAGGAGCCGAGCCAGAAGGGGAGGGACGACGCGGAGGACAATGCGGGCTCCGAGCCCGGCTTTCCCGTGCAGGCGGATAGCGCCGGCCGGCCCGTCACGGCAGCCTGCGCGCTGCTGGCCGCCCTCCTGCTGCCGCTGCTGCCGCAGCTCTAGCGTCTGCCCTCCCCTCCCTCCCCTCCTCCGCGCCGGGCCTTCCGCGCCGGGCCGCCGCTGGCCTCCTGGCGGGCCCGGCCGGCGGGGCCCCTTCGCCCGGCGCGGTTTTAAACGCGCTGACCATTAAGCCTCCGGCCGTTGGTCCGGGCGCCCCTTCCCCCTCCTCCGCGTCTCCCCCTCCGCCCCCGCTGCTGCTCGCAGCCGCCGCTCGCGCCCGGCCCGGCCTTCACGGCGGCCTTGGGCTGGCTGAGCCGCTGCGGCCTTGCGGGCCGGCCGCCGGGGCGGAGTGGCCTGCGGGCTCTCGTTTTTCGGCTCTTGGTCTGGAGTGTGCACTATGCAGTTGCTGCCCCCCTGCCCAGTGTTGGCGGCAGGGTTCGGGCAGACGGAGAGGCTGCGGCGGGCTCCCCGCTGCTGCCAGCCGCCCCCACCCCGGCAGAACCCGGCGGTGGTGGCGTGCCGGCCCTGGCTTTTTGTAAGCGTCTTGACATGAAGGTTAGAAAGAGGTGAGCTATCCACACTTGGTGCCAAAGCTGTTGCCGTGCTTTTTAGTTAACAACTTGATTATCATTCGCCAAGCCTCGCTCTTCTTGATGCAGTGGTGCCCGAGAGGGGGTTATGCTGCATCTGCCATTAATTAAATTTAAGGAAATAGCAGACTGAATAAATTCTGTGGTTTACAGCACTCCCTCTTGCACACACATCTTCCCTATAACAAAAGCGTGCCAGCAGCCATCTATTCCTCTTTAACCTAGTCACATAAAAGAGATTTTTTTTTTTCAGAGTTGTTGGCTATAGTGAACAATGCAACTTTTGTTTTAAAAGAGCTCTGCACTGCCATCTTTGAAAGACACTTTTAAACTCGAGAACATGTATGTACAAATATCCTGAAAAGTTATATTGCCTCTTGTCATATCAGGGTGCTGACCTCTGGTAAATCTTATATGAAAAATGTATTTAAAACTGGGATTTGTTACCAGTCGCTCTTCTTTGTACATAGAATTTTATAAATTGTATGCTTTGGGGATAATTTATTTAAGAAAAAATAAAGTTTTAAATCCACATCCTATTTGCCAGATAATTGCATTTACTATTCTTTTCTGAAAAGGTACATATTTCATTTTATGTTTAAGGGGATATCAGCAACAGTGATTCGGTGAAGCATTGTCTAGAACATCAAATGTACAGTGTATTTTATAGATTGGAACTTAACTTTCTTATTTTGAGAGACTTTATGAACGTTGTAGAATTGTATAAACACATTTCTGAGCTGCCTTAAACCTTGTATTTTTTATAGAAGGTGTAAAAACGGCCTGTGTTTTAAATATGTATGGCTTTTTGTATTTTCTAAACGTGTAAATTAGTAAAGAAAGAGCTTTAAATAATGGGTGTAGTGAAGTTGTTTTCCAGGGACACTTGAACTCTCAGCACCCGAGGTTGGAGGAGGAGGCGGGAGGGGGGGACGGGGCGGGGGGAGCAAACCACAGAATTAACAAACCAAAAACAACAAACAAATCTCTGTCTGCCTGTAATACTTTACATAGATGTAAATTACTGCTATTCTTACTTTAATGAATAATTACATGCAAGAAGTAAATACAGCTTTGAAAGTACTACTTTAAAAGAGTGGCTGATTTTATAATGCGTTGGCATGGTAACTTGCCAGTGCCAGAAGGGAGTAAAGCAATTCAGGGATACTGCTCCTGTATGGATGTGGAATTAGTAGTGCGCCGTGCTTTCTTCGTGAAGTGGAGGCGCGTTGCTCTCACTGACGCTCTTAGAAATGCTCCTAGGCGTGCAAACAAGTAAATGGTGAGAAATACATCACACAGAGGTGGCAAGCGTTTCGAACAAGGCCCCGCGCAGGCGGTGACGCATGCATTGAGGGGGCTGCAACAAAACGCACCAAAGTCTGCCATTCAGCCTGCCTTCTCCCGCAAGGAAGAATGCAAAAGTAAACACACTGGGGGGATCAGCAATTACTAGATCTTGTAATATTGTTCTTAGGAGTTGCTTTGCATCGTGCTTGAAGCCTGGTTTGCTGCCAGAGCTACTGATCTACACTCAAACGCCCTTAGATAAATAATTACACTCTTAAGCTGTGTCGAGTGCTGATACACTTGACCTTGTAAATAGAAATGTTTGCAGTAGGAATAAACTCCAGCATTGGAAAATCTTTTAAACATTAACACAAAAGAGAGGGCTCAGTCCTCTGGGGATTTGAGTTTGGACTGTGTCAAGCTAGGCACTCATGAAAAAAAAAAGGGGGGGGGGGGAAGTTTATTTATCTTCTATTCATACTGTTTATTTAAAGCTTTTCGTTTTAAATGCCTTGATTGGAAGGCGAGTCAGGACTTTGAAAGCTACCACAAATAAACTTTGACTGAGGGGGCGACAGATTAGCAAGATAGTGCCTTTTTCATCTTACCAGATCTGGACAGAGGGCAAATCCACATCTGTCTGTTGTATAAATCAACAAAATTAGAAATCCCTGGACTAGTTATTTAAATGACAGATTATTTTATTATTTTTTTAGGGTGTGAATTTGATTAGGGTGCCCAGCGATAAACACGCACAGGCACACATGCACACGCATAAACCAACCTCCAAACGGTTGTGATACCAAACAAGTGCATGAGTATGGTGTGCAGCTATGATCTGGAGTCCGTTTTTAAAGTCATCTGAACGGTCCAGTAAGCTTATTGTTAAAGCTGGAAACGTTGTTTCTTCAGGAAGAGGACAGAGTAGTTGGGTGACACTTCAGTAAATAGAGTCAGTTTTCTTTACAATGTGGTGAGCTGACAGTTGCTTAGGGGTGATCTTAAATATTTTCTCCAGTTCTTCAGGAGACGCTCAGAAACATATTTTCAGTTTGTCAACAGTTAGCGCCCATAAGGACGATTTAACTTGTTTATGAAAAAATAAGTCCCAGCTAAAAGCCTTTATTTTTCTTCAGTTAGGAGTAAAGACATTAACACTAGAAAAGAACTGATAATTAACTGCTACAATAAACTTAAGACTTGATTTTACAGGCTCCTGTCAAAAGCATCTGCCTGGAATAAATCAACACTGAGCACCACTAGGCAGGGAGGACTCATCTGTATGCTTCCTTCTCCACAGAAAGTGGATTGTTTTAATTTAAATAATTGTACAATAAATACAGCTGAACTAATTCCGTCCTGTGAGCTTCTTCCCATAAGGAGATAGCTCTGTGGGTTTTGTCGTGTTGTCGGAGTAAGCACAGTTTAACAGGAGGAATGGTTTCCTGTATTGGTATGTGTCCCAGCCTACAAAGCCTGTGCAGATGTTGATGTCCATCAAGTTCCTATTTCTTTTGCTTGATTTTGAGACAAATGGAAATTCTTGAAATGTCAAGGGATGTAGCAAGGACAGCTTTAAGCGAGGAAAAGACTTCATGTTCCCTGACAGAGAGAGATTTTCCACAGCAAAGGAAGTTCTCTCATCTGTCTGGATATTTGAAAGCGCTCCTTGCCAAGGTCCTGTCCAGCCAATCTCTTCCGGGGGGAGAAGGAACTCTCCACCATTTCATGTAAAATAATCCAGTAGGTTCTGCTTCCTTTTCATTCCCAGTTACCAGGTTTGAATTCTTGGTGACAGTTTATTTGTCTTTGGAGGCACTTCAGTGACAAATGTTTAAGGGAGTGTGGGACAATGGTGGAGAACAAGGAGGCAGTTCATTGAACTGACAGTGACCATACAGTAAATAGAGGGAGATTCAAGCTTCACTGATCACCCAAGCACACAGCAAAGCTTTTGTATGCAATCACAATGGACATAACATAAGGTCTCTGTTTATTTTTAACAATATACACCAATGTATACAGGCAAGCATATGTAACTTCCAAAACTGTTATGAAACGAAGCCTTACAATGAGGGTGAGCAAAGCTCTGGTTTGGCCAAGTCTTTCACCGTCACATTGGAAAGCATGATGGATTTTAGTTACAATCTCCTCTCCATCCCTCCCAGGAGCTGCTAGCATACCAGATCTCTCACTGCAGGCATGCATGTGTAGCATGTATCTGTGGTAGGGCTGCAAAGGTGGCTGCAGATAACCTTTTTGGTGCAGAACAAGAAATTCCATTTCAAAGCAATGCAAAACCAGTACCTGAATTTTGGGTTGATTTTCCCTTTTAAGTGCACTGGAAGAGGGTGAGAGGAACTCCAAAATAGCCAAGGTGCAGGTGTAAAAAGTAGTGAGACACAAAGCCATCACCATCTGAGCCGTGGAAAACACTACTTGAGTGACTGAGCTGCATTGCATCTTCAGTGTCACTAAAACAAATTCAGACCTTCAGTCGATTTTGTTCCTGTCCTCAGTGATAACATCACATACTGCCACACTGCTTGTGATAACATACCCATTTGAAGTCTTCAGGAAAAGTAGGCAGTCTTGCAACAGAAAACGTTTTCAAATGGGAAGAGCAATGCTTCTCTGTGAGATTTCAAGTCTGTGATACAGATTTGTAAGCAGTGAAGTCGAAAGTTACTGTATTTTACTTGAGGCATTGGCTGTGGTAGACAGTTGAAAAGGCTCACATTGACTGTCTGAATGACATAAGTAATGCGCTATTAGCATAAATACTTTCTAAGACATCCATTTAATCAATTTCTTAAATAACAGAATGATCTACTACAAAATAGTGGACTGTATACACTATATTTTGGCACAAAGATGGTCATTCTCCCACTAGTAACCAGGGGCTCTAAATAAATGATTTCAACAATGTTTTATTAAAGGAGGACAAGAGCCCTCGAGCTGCATTAATCGGGGAGAAGTCGAGTGGCACTTTTGTTATGGAAATGTTAAACACATAATAGTTCAGGCAAACAATGTGGAGCCACTTCATTCTCTCAGCCATGCTGACACCTCTTAAAGAGGAACTGCAGGGAAGGATGTGGGAAAGATTTGCTTTCTGAGGAAGCTTTCAACTAATATTTTGGATATTTACCTCCAAAACTCAGGCAGTGCAAATGTAACTGAAGGGCATAAAAATAAAACAATGAAGAGGGATGATTTATGCAGCTACTGCTACTGATCAGCATTTGGTGCCCCAAATGAAAATAGTAATTGGGAAAAACCACCTTTTTTAAAAAAAAAAAAGTTCTTTTCATGAATTTATTATGACACAAGTGAATATTATAGTAGAAGGTGAATGTGCATGAAGAGAGATTTTTGTAAATGCACAGTGACAGAGTGCTAATACTATACCTTGTACATACACCAGAGACGGGAAGGGGGAACACCCTGGAGTAAGGAAATGTATGGACTGAGGTTTAGTAGGATGGGTCAGAAGGTGAAGTGTGAGATGTAGGCAGCTCAGACATATATTAATAAAGAGCTACTGAGCAAAAAGATGGCTGTGTAAAGAAAGATTCACTTTCAAAAGTGGCATTTTGAATGGATGAGAGGAACAAAAGGTGAGGAAAGGAGATGACCATTGTGTAGAGAAGGTTTGGAGAATGAACAAATAACGTACTTGCTAATAAGGAGAAAGAAGCTACAAAATAACCAAGAGGTTAGCTGAGGCACAGATTGAAAATCATAGAGCAGGGGAAAGAAAGGTAACTGACTTCAGTAATGTTGACAGTACCAGAAAAGGAAAAAAGAACTAAGATGAATATTCAGCTGTGGAGAGGATTTTTTTCCCGTCTCCAAAAGCTGGAGAGGAAATCATCATCCCTATATTCTTGGTGTTCATGACACTGCACCTTAAACAATGGGTTCAGTTTTGAGACAACTCCTCCTTCAAGTTCAGGAAGGATATTCAGAAACTAAAGGGCTAGTGGAAGGCTCCAGGGTGGTCAGAGTTTGTAATCAATGAGGAAAAGATGAGGAAGACAAATTTTAACGCAGTGAGAAGGGGCTACTGGTAATCTAACGGCAGCCTGTAGCCACTGGAAGGGGATTTGTAAAGACTATGGGCCCAGACTCTTCTTGGTAGTGTTAGAAGATATGACAAGGTGCAGCAGATACAAACTGTGGCTGGGAGGTTCAGCCTGAACATTAGGAAGAGCTTTTCTAGGAGGGGTAGTGCAGCACTGGGACAGGTTTCCCAGAGAAACTCCAGCACCTCCACCCTCAGAGGTTTTCAAGGCTTGTCTAGCAAGAGCTGCAGCTGACTTCATCTAGAGTTGGCTGGAATACAGCTTTTAGCTGAAGGTGGTAGCACATGATTTCCAGAGGTCCCATCTAAATAACTTTCTGTATTTCTGTGATTTTACTGTTAACATGACGTTGGGGAATCCAAAAAAACTCTTTGGCGAGAGCAAAAGTGAGATCAAGCTCAGGAATATATGTGGCACACTTTAATGGAGACGGTGACACAGGGAGGCTGGGGAGAAGAGGTAGCCATTAACACATGCCCCGAAAGCCAGACAGGATGGAAAACAGCTGGGAAGGTGTCAGTGGAAGTTTAGGAGAAGAGTGGAGACCAAAACATATATTTCAGTCCAGGACCTGGAGACAAGACAGAGAGAGGACATGTGGTACAAGGGAAATACTGAAATGTGAGGGAGTATAGTGAGGAAAACGAAAGTGGCTGCCTGATGGTAGCACTTATGTATTGGAAAATGGGCAGTTTGATTAGAAAAGGGAAGGACAGGACTGGGGAGAGAATTTGGAGGAAACAAAGTGCAGAAGGGACTTCTCTTTCCTTTCCAAAAGAGAAATACTTGTTTATAAACATGTCTTCGGCACTCATCACCACAGTATCTTGCTGCCTCAAAACAATAGAAATACAAGACAACTGAGTTTTCTCCCTTCTAAGTATGCATACTTATAAATACTGAGAGTACAGACACAGCCTGTATTTTTCACATAGTTCCATCTGAGAGATTACAGTGCTCTGTGTAGTCACAAAACACACATCCTCATGGAAATTAACATAGTTTGCTAGATGTCCTCTCTTAATGCAGAAATCAAACCACATCTGTTTGTAATGTCTTAAACTAAAATAATGCAATCACGTACTACTACTTTATGGTGTTAGTGTATATTTGGCTTGCAGTAGTTTTCAATTTTAAAAAAATACATGAGGTTGGATGGCTTAAACAGAACAAATACAAGCACTACAGTTTCCTGTCATCCACTGGCAAGGATGCTAAGCTTTCTTCTAATTCAGCCAGTGGTAGCAGTTGAGGAAGAGCCATTGTAGGCATGATCTTTGTACCTTTAGAGTGATCACACCTAAATATGGAAGCTTCTCTACCAGAATACTGGCCTGTCTTCTGAAATCCTACTGCATTCTGACACAGAAAAGTGAAATCACAATTTGGTTTTTAGACTGTGGAAAAGAAAGTGCCATGACAATAATAACTCAGTAGTGATGGTCTCCATGTTCTCTTTTCAGGATTTACAGTGTCATTCTAAACTCATTAAAACATTTCAGATGTGATGTAAAAGTGGCTTATAGCAGGAAGGAAAGCAGCAGTCCACAGAAACTCTCATGTTATCTTACTTTTCTTTCTCATATTAGTGTATTCAAGGATATACCATATGTTTGCAAATAAGTTTAAAAGACACAGGAAAGTCAAGTGTAGACATATGTCTTGATCTGTGCATCTCAGGAACTGAGGCCAAGGAAGTGAATGCAATGCAGGAGTGTGTGTTGTATAGAAAGGGCTGAAAGAACAGTTCTGACAAACAGCTTGTCTCCAAAACATCCCGCCTTTTTATGATGTAGTCTTGTTTGCATAGTTCCAAATAATTGACTGCCTTTACAGGTAGTCTGAGTTTCTGATAGCATAACTGATGTTACTATTTAGCCTATGGCTTTATTTCTGTACCTAGAGTGAAAGATTTTTCAGTTAGATAAATGGTGGTGGTTGAGAAGACACAAGGTTATGTGGATCAACCACGTAACTAATGCTTGGTTTTGGCCTGGTGTAGCTTAGAGAGCTGGTCAAAAATGTCTGAAGTGAGTAAAGCTGGGTGCCTGAATGTGTTGAAGAACATGTTACCATGCAAAATCTATTGTTGGAGTGGAGAGAACATGTTTGGAAAAGGAGCAGATAAGAAAGATATGGAAATCTGAGAAACTATGAAACCTTTTCCCTCTTAGGCTGTACAAACCTTGAATGGTTTCATTTTTGGTAATATTAGGCTAAACTTTAGAACACATTGACAGCATGCAGTCCGAATATAATCCCTTCCATTATATTCAGAAAGAATTCTGACTCTTTTCAGAGCTCATTGGGAATATTTTGACCAGAATATTTTCTTGTTTGCCCAGATCTGTGTGCAGTAAGCAAGGAAAAGAGCTGCAGCTGTATGTACAAACTAGCTGAAGTCAGCCTTTGTGACATTAATAAGAGCAAATTTTATTTTCTCAAATAGTTTGGTAGGAAAAATTTGCTAAATTTATGATAACAAGTGAAAGCGCTGTGTGATGGTATTCTCTCAGTCCAGATTTGAAGCCCAGATTGGTCTCAGAGCTCTGCTGTGCAAATCAAGGGAGATGGCTACAGACTGGTAGCTCTGACTCACCAGATATTCCTGTTTTGCAGCACGAACAGCCAGTGCAGAAATTGTTCGTAACCTTGGCCCTGATTCTACCCAGGCCCTACTCTAAAAGCTTCTTGAAACTATACCTGCCTTTCAGTTGTGTTCTGGGATGCTACACCAGCTGGGCACTGCTGCTTGGAAAAATGTTCCAGCCTTAATCCCGGTTACACCTATGGTCAGTCCTTCTGTGGGAGGACGTTAAGACAGGGTGCAGAAGGCTGTTTAAACCACGCTCACTTGTGTCTGGAGAGTCTTCTACACTGGAGAAGTTCTAAATATTTGTCTGCTGCCAAAATGGCCAGGGACCTCATCATAGACTTTTGCTGGCAGGACTTCTGTTATGTAATAGGAATAACTGTAGTAAGTCAGATACAGGCAACAAAGATGACTAAGGGAGTGGAGCACCTCCCTTACGAGGAAAGGCTGAGGGAGCTGGGTCTCTTTAGTTTGGAGGAGACTGAGGGGGGACCTTATTAATGTTTATAAATATATAAAGGGTGAGTGCCACGAGGATGGAGCCAGGCTCTTCTCGGTGGCAAACAATGATAGGACAAGGGGTAATGGGATCAAGCTGGAACACAAGAGGTTCCACTTAAATATGAGAAAAAACTTCTTCTCAGTGAGGGTGACAGAGCACAGGAACAGGCTGCCCAGGGGGGTTGTGGAGTCTCCTTCTCTGGAGACATTCAAAACCCGCCTGGACATGTTCCTGTGCGACCTCACCTAGGCGTTCCTGCTCCAGCAGGAGGATTGGACTAGAAGATCTTTTGAGGTCCCTTCCAATCCCAAACATACTGTGATTCTGTGATACTGTGAAATGGTACAAATATGACCTTGGATCACTGTAGTCCATAGGAATCCTTTAAATTCCACCTGTTTGAACTATTTTTGTGATCATTCGGTGGGCAAGCTTCATTGCAAAATAGTTCTTCAAACAATTAGAGCTGCTTTATATTTTGTGTTGTCTGTTTTGGGAGGAATAGTGTAAAGAAGAGCTAAAAATTTGTTCAGAACTTTGCCTAAAATGTGGAGAAAATAAAGATAAACCTTTTGTCCTGATTTCTTGTTTCACAGTGATGAGAATAAGCTAAGTAAAACACAACTTTTTTTTTTTTTAATTTTTTGGAAATGCTTCCCTAACTATTCATAACTTGTATGATCTTCAACATTTAAGTTACCAGGAGTGCATAAATACTGACAAAACTGCAGTGGATGGCTTAACTCTAGGCTAGGAAGAAAGTAATGAAAATAAAACCAGTATTTTCTGCAAGGTTATAATATAAATTGTTTACCTTGGGAGATAACATATAAGTAGCCCTGAGATAAGCCAGCAAGACAATTTAATATATTCTGGAGAAAACAAAAAACAACAAAAAAAGAACCCCAAACCATTATTTTGGCTGCATTATAGTAAACCTATAAATCCTAAGAAGAATATGTGCTTTCAAAATTGATTTAATCTTTAAAACAATGTCAGTTTTATTAAAAATTGTGTTTAACTTTTCAGAATTTCCTCAAATACTCTGAGGACATACATACCTTCAAAGAAAATAGTCTAATGTCACACAAGGGCTGAGACTTTTAATGTAAAAACGTGCGGGAAATTCTGGTCTAGATGAGTGACTTTTTGTTTGTTTGTTTGTTTTTGTTGGGTTTTTATTTGTTTACCTTAAGTAACTACCTGTATTTAACAATAGTTAAATAGTCACTGTGGCAAAAAAAGTAATGACCAGCATAATATACCAGCCAGGCTTGCTTTTCTCCTAAGATTCCCATTCTTCCATTTGTTTCAGATTTGCTTAAGAAAAAGAATGTGAAAGACACGGTTTCAGAAACACACTGCCACTTTAAGAGGATACAACATGCCTATTAATAATTGTATTACTCCTCTATTATTGTTAAGAATAATGAAGGAATGGGAGTGTTGGCCCTCAAGCTGAATTTATCCTGAAATGTTTTCAATTAACTCTTGGCACCGGCAGGAAAGCATCAAACCTTTCCCATGCTGAAATATGGAAAATCTGCAGGGAACATCCCAGCAGGAGTGGAATTTCATTAAAACAAGCACATCATAATTCAACGACTTCTGCACTCTCTTTAAGCCTTTCTATTGATAAGGAGTCTGAGGCGATTTTTATGGATTTGCAAGGAGAAATGATTTCATAAGATCTTTTCAAAGAGTTTGTTTTGGCTGAGGCTTTTGAGTTATTATCTGCTCCCTGATGAAAAAGTAGTAAGACATTTGGCATAACTGTGACTACTAGATAAGATGCAGAACTGAAGAGACTAAGAAAGATTTTATCCTTCAGACAGCCACTTTCTGTAATCTCTATACGAACTAACTCCACAACTATTTTCCCAGATCTTTTAAAGAAAGTATTGCCATTAAAACCTGCACCTTTGAACAAGTAAACGTGGAGACTAAAGCAGGCTTGGGGATAATAACACATTCAAATACAGACACAGACATTTTAATATGAAATATACCCACATATTTAGTAGTAAAATATTAAACTGATGCATATATTGATATAATAAAATGTATATCACTTTTCCCAGGCATGGATTGTCTTAAAATGATTTGCTATACTATCTATAAATAAAATTTACATATATGTGGGATATAGGAAGCATATATTCTTAAATGCTGCTGGATGCTTAACACCTTTTTTGCTACAAAGTACTCCGTGATTTTATCTCAACATAACTCTCCACCCCTTGCAAAATAATTTTTCCTATCAGGACATAGCTAGGATATAGAAACACAAACTGTTGCTCTTTACAAAACACTAACATTCATGTTTATTAACCTGTATTATAATCAAGTATTTCTACTAATCCCCATGAAAGGCACAGGCTGCATTTGAAGTTTAAGATCGAGTCTCTGTGTCAGTCTCAGTAAGTATTGAAAACTTACAGGAATGTGTTGTCTTTTTTTCTGCCCAGTGTTTAAGAAAAAACCCACCTCCTCCTTTTCTGCCATTCCTTGAGTGACACCACTGCTCCCGAGGCAGGAAGAGCATCATGGAGAGCCAGGAGAGCGAGCTGCTGAGCTGGCACCACACAGAGACAGGTTTTGGGGAAGGTGCTGGAGAAGGAGATGGTACCTTGGGTATGGCTGCTGTTGGCAGGGGCATTCTTTTTTCCCAGCCCTATCCCCTGCTCCAAAAAGGTCCCTGGGCTCAGCACCTCCAGTGCTGACTTGAGTACACAGCCGCTGCTCCTGAGACTGGAGTGGTGCGTGTTAACATGGTGGGTGCCTCAGTTCGACACTCTTAACAAGTATTTGCTAGAGTCATGTGGTTATCCTTTCGCAAACTGGCCTGGCAGGAACCCTTTCCAGTTAGGCAGGGATGGGAAAAATCAAATAACCAAATCAGCTCATGGGATTTCAATCCACATGATCACAATTGCACTGCATGTCTTTCATTCAATGTGAACAGGAGAACCTGGCAGACACACATATACCCATGTTTTTACAGTGATCTGTTTTTGTCGTCAGCAACTAGGATGTATTCTGACAACCTAGTTTTTTTTCACATATATGATAAATGTAGAAACAGTGTAAAGGTTAGAGTACCAATGGTTCTATTTTTCTGGAAGCACTGCAAGATTTTTCTGTGCTCAGTTTGCCATGTTACACCTACACCTTCTGCATCCTTGACATCCTGAAGCAAGGGGTTCCACTGCTTAACTACACAGTCCAAAGATTTTCCTTTTGTTTGGTGGCACTTTGCCACCTGAAACCCTACTTTTTTGTAAGGAAAAGAAAAAGGTTTATTCATACATCTCTATTGGCCCACTCTGATTTTATAGTGCTTTTCCACATCCCTTCTCAGTCCTCCATTTTCCATGGAGCCATTCCATCCCTTTGATCACTTTTCCTGCTCTTTCCTATACTACTCCAGTTTCATTATAATATGTTTGGGATAAGAGGAGCACATCTGCAAGTGAACTGTAGGAAGACACACTTTCCCCTTCTTTTAGATGGTTTCCAAGTTGAAGAATACGTGTATAGTTTTGAACCTGTTGATTGAGAGAATTAACCATGACAGGCTGTTTCTAGCTTGGGGTATCTGAAAAGTAATGACCACAAAAGCTTACTAGTGCCATAAATGCAATGGCTTGAGTGTCTCAGTTCAGCTCCCAGTGGATGACCCTAGTTACAGACAGGAATGTAACAAATGCAAGAGGTTTAGATTTTTCATTTCTGTCAAAGTTTCTTGCACCATAGAGCAAGCCCTTTCACCTTTTTTCCCTTTTGATTTCTTTAAAAGATAGCTAGCAAGCTGTGACCTATACAGAGATGGAAATTTAAATTTGCTGATTTTTGCAGTACTTCTGATGGCCACTAACTGAGAAGATTTACCAGGGAAAGGATTGCACTGCACATTCCCCAGTTTATTAGTTTCCACTATTTTTCACCATTATAGCTCAGGCCTTCTGCTGCCTTGGTAGCCTTACTGTAGTCAATTCAATGCACATGACATAGATTAGAAAGGAGAGAAACATTGAGTGCTACTAGTCATTAAAGACAAATTCCACTTTGATCTGTTACATTTTTAAAAGAGTTTTTTGCTGTTCTCATCATTAGGATTCTTACAATGTGTTTACCCATAAAATGTTCACTATTGATTGCTACCCTTTCCTTTTAGACTCCTATCATGATCTTCTTACTTAAATACAAAAACTTGCATTTTGTCTTTTCTGCTCCGTGTGGTACAGCATCCTGGCATTCAGCCACAAGGTCATAGTGTGCTCTGCGTCTTCTCCTTGTGACTTCCAACCATAAGGAGAATTTAGAACAGTGCTGTATCTTGCAGGATATTACCAGAACTCATTCACTTATCATGAACTCAGTGTTATTAACCTTATTATTCCAGTGTCTTATGACACGAGATCAATCATCTGGGTCCTGTTCGATGAGGTGGGTATTCAAAAGACATTTATTACCAAGCCAGAAATATCTGTTGGACCAAATTCCTCAGGTCTAAAACACCTGATCTAGCCTACTGATGACATATATATGATGACATAAACCTTAATGAAATTCAGGCATTTATTTTTACAGATCATTGTCAAAAAGCTCTTCAAAATGTTGAGTGGGACAGTACAGCTAATACTGTCAGCACCAACAATAGTGTTTAACAATAATAAAATAATCATTAACCAGAGTTTAATTCTCCAGGAAAGTCAGGTATTCAGAGTTTCTATTTACACCAGTTGCCTTTTACAAATGCAGTCAGGATGACTTATGAATTAAAATTTTACCCAAGATTCTTCACTACCTTGCCTTACCTTCTCCCAGAGCCACTAGAAACACAAAGGGAAAATCTTTTTTTGTTTTAAACAGACTTTGATTCTTGACCACTTGGGAGTATAATGCAAGATTAGCCTGGGAAACACCCACGATTTGTTCTGTTAGGAGATCTTATGTTTCAAAACAGCTTAAATTAGACTGATTATGAAACTATTTCTGTGATGGAAAGAGGAATACAAGCAATATGGTAAAACCATGATATCTTCAAATATGTCTAACACAAGTGTGAGGAAAAAAAAATCTCAGATGATTACAGCATAGAAGAACAGCACAGAAATGCAGGACTAAAGTCAGAAAGTCTAATATATAAGCTAAGAAAGAAACAAATCACATAAAGAAATAATTCTATAAGTGCATAAGGGATCCAAGAAGAGAAAAAATGGCCCTGATGCACTGCTTACTTGTTGAGATATGATGGTGAGAATGCCAGAATGCTGAATTCCATGTATAGTTTCCTTAACTACAATTTGTTCTTTAAGAAGATCACTTACAAACAGTGTTAGTTTAGTGTTTCAGTAAATAAAGGGTAAAACTCTAGCCAGAATAGGGAAATATAGCTTGATAGAGTAGTTAAATCAATTAGATATTTATATGTCTATAGGAGATCAAACCTACAGTACTTACAAAGTTGGATGAAGAAATTTCAGACAGCACCTTTAGCTGTGATTTCCAATACAGAAAGAGTAGGCAAAACTTTAGAATTCAAACCAAGACAAAATCTTTGTGAAAATCGGGAGAAAAAAAGGAAAGGAGAATAGTGAGGAGAGGTAGTAAGAGTTTTCAACAATATAAAAGTCTATTGCAAGGAAAAAGAGTGTAAGTTATTTCTTCTGGTTAGAGTTGGATGTTTATCGACTCAGGATCAGATTTTCCCCTCACAGACAATTTTTAAGAACACCTATCAAGATGTAGCTGATCTGAACTAGGGTTGTGAGTTAACCCTGGTAGGTGCTAAGGCCCACACAGTGCCTCACTCACTCCCCACTGGGGATGGAGAAGAGAATCAAAACCATGAAAGTAAGAAATCTCATGGTTTGAGATAAGGACAGTTTATGATTTAATAGGTAAAGCAATGCAAAATAAGGAATTCAATCCCTCTTTCCCATCTGCAGGCAAATGTTCAGCCATGTCCAGGCCAAGAGGCCTTCATTATGCTTGATGTTTACTTGGGAAGACAAATGCCATAAACATAATCATCACCCCCTTTCTTATCCTTCTATCAGTTTTTAATTGCTGAGCATGTTGTCATATGGCATGGGATATCCCCCTGGTCAGTTGGGGTGAGCTGTCCCAGCTGTGTCCCCTCCCATTCCCTTACCTTACCCAGCCTGCTTCACTGGGGGACAGTGTGAGAAACAGAGAAAGCCTTGACACTGTAAGCACTGTTCAACAATTGCCAAAACAGTGTGTTGTCAATGCTGTTTTGGTCACTAATCCAAAAGATAGCATCATAGGAGCTGCTATGAGGAAAACCAACTCCATCCCAGCCAAAACCAGTGCAACTGGGCTTAAAGAATGGGACTAGATGATTCACAAGTACTCTGGAAAACTCAAGGCTTGGCCATAGTAGGTGTTTACATGAGGAAAAAAAGTTGAAAGACAGAACTGTAAAATTTAAATGGTTTGTGAACACCATCACATATTTCTCCATTCTTTTGCATTTTACCTTGCACAGGTTCTGTTATGCTCAATTCTGTCTACAGGACACATGATGCAATGCTACTTTTTGTACTCTATTCTTCCTTTTTCTTTTGAAATAACATTTAGTAGTTGGTGTATTAAAAACACAAATCTGGATCGCAGTGATCTCAAGAAATATCCCTCAATTGTCCAAGACATTCCCAAGAACACAGGCTTAGTGACATTCTTATACACAGTGCGCTTTTCAGGGTACTCTGCATAAGTCTTTACAGTCTTTCATTATACACCTACAAGAAATTTCTTTCATACCTCAGAGAGAGATCTTGCAATCCATTCTTTATACAACATGATGCTTTTGTCTAAGTTAAACAGAAAATATCTGCTAAAGGGGGAATCTGAGGATTTTTCACCTTTCCATGTACCAAAAAATTGGTGTAATTTCTTCTGTATAAAAATTATGACTTTTTGTATTTTGAAAACAGTGGTCAATTTCAGTAGGTGTGGAACAGGACATGGCTACTATTTCCCACAAAGACAGTGTATGACAATTACAAAAAGGGCAGCATTGACTGTCTCATTTGGCTTTACCGTAACCTTTCAAGGTTGAAGTATTCTGGCCCTTTATACATATAGCATTATTTCATTCTGAGTACCTGCCTTTGAAGGGGTTATAGACACAATTTATTTGTGTATACCCTTCTATAAATATATAAACTTATTTATTAGCCCTCCCTCCAAGCTTGTGTTTCTAATTGCATGTGGAATTACACATGGCACCACAGATGTTTATTTGCTTTTACAGAGAACTTGATTTGCATGAACCTGTTGCAAGGCTTCATTGCAAAGAAAGCACTTCATTGCCTCAAAGCTCTGTAGTACACTTCCCTCAGAAAGCCTTTGTGAAACAGATATACTATTATCATCCCCAGTTTGCAGATTGGGAATGGAGGCTGAGAGAAAGGGAAGGTGACTTGCTCAAAATCGCATGGGATCTGTCTTTCCCCGGGGTAGGTCAATAAATTACTCTCACGTGTTTGGGGTTCTTGAACACTAGGTAGTGACAAGGACAACAAAATGATAGTGGTAATTACCATAGGATGCATAATTTTTGTAGCTATTATTATTTTAGCTTCACCTGTGTTGAGACAAAGTCTTCTAGGATTGTCACTGAGAGGCTGTGTTAAATATCACAAAAGCACTCATGACTAGTTGACAGAAGTTATTTTACTATAAGGTTATTCTCACTGTTATCAGTATTGTTTTAGAAATGAGATATTTTTATATTTCCTAAAGCATAATTTTCTTCTTTATACAGGCATTATTGCAGTTATCACACATTTGTATCCATCCCAGCCATTCTCTCAGATCTAGACTTCAGGAAGTTCAAATCCAAATAGTTTTCAAATCCAAGCTGCCACTTTGATTTCATCACATCAAACCCTTGTTGAGATCAAACCTTTGAAATGAGAAAAGATTTTTAATCCAGTTACCCCAGATGGGGTACAACTCTCTAGGTCCTGAGAGCTGCAGGATTAGGAATTCTCAAACTCCCCGCACCCACCCATGCACTCACATGCAGGCACAAACAAACTGCCCAACTTTGCACACTCTGCTGACAAACAGTACTCCAAACAAGTTGGTGTCGAAGAACCGGGAAATGCCTTTCTCCCTTCCTCTTTCTGATATAAAGGCACGTTTGCACCGTCAGCGCTGTCAGCACTGTCCTTACTTTGCAGGTCTATTTTTTCTTACTCCGTCAAATTATCTTGAGAACTGGATGGAATAATTCACAGTAACAGTAAATGATGTACTATGCCGTTTACCTGTAACATTATTTACAAAGGGATGGAGTGAGCTTTCTATTTCCAAATACCTTTGCTTCACTTTCGTAATACAATCCATAGTCTTGGACTCAGTTTTCAGACAACTTTCTCCTTAAGATAAATCTTGAAAGACCATGGATAATTTGTCAAGTATTAAAGCTGAAATTAACAATTCCATTATCCTGTTTACAAATTTCAGAATCAGAAATCATCTGTTATGGTCTCAGATGCAGATTACATGGTAATTTGTGGAGATAAAAATCACATTTTACAGCAATAAAGCTGTATAATCCATACATTTATAAGAATTCACATGCATTGGTGATGTTTATTAATACTCTGTATTCTCATAATTTTGGTGACATCATACTCAAACTACACCCAAAAAGTATGTATGTACTGCTACTAAAGGGGTTGGTATGTTGCTCTGTGACCCATGAAAAAGGATCAAGAAATTAGTCTTGAGCAGAAAGGCTGAATATGATGGCTAAAAGCATCAGTGAGAAAACATAAAGCCATGTTTAGTTTGTGGCAATTATAGTTGGCATTTCTCCAAGGTTTCAAGTGTATGTGTGTGTGTGTGTGTGTCTGTGTGTGTCTGTGTGCCTGTGTGTTGGCATGTATGTATTTATATACACAGGCACACAGGATTTATACATAATCCCTTTTAAATTTATTTTTTGTTGTTTCAATAACTAGTTGTTTTGGTCTTTCTAGGATAAGCAACCAGAGGAAGCAGCTGTTTATATTCTCACAAATGTTGAGTGGCATAATATAGTTTCAATTTCATAAATGGCAGCATATAGACAGAAGAATAAAAAATATTAGGTAATAAATGAAGTAGAAGAAATTGTGCCAGTTACTTTTCTAAGAGAATAATAATGAAGGAAACAAATGCCTTTGAAAATTACAAAGAAATAAAGCAATATCCATAAACCTCAGGTTTATGTGCCTTTTTTTTTTTTTTTTCTGAATGAAAGTAAAGCAGTTAAGCTTTCGTCACAATGACCAGCAGCCCCGAAGCAGACAGACAGCCTCCTCTGTGTGGGTAAGATTTATAGGGACCCCTCCCGGGCCCTTTGCAAGTCCAATTCATGAGTTCCCCTGACCAACGCTCAGAGCTGTCGCTCCAAAAAGGGAAGAAGAGAAGGCTTGTCTTTTTTTTTTTTTCTATTTTCATTTTTTTTCTTTAAATCACCATTTGTTGTTAGAACACAGGCTTGCAAATGATGAAGGAGAGAAAGGGTTGAGGAAAAGTTATTTCTCCCCTCTCCCTTGTGTGGTCTAGTGTATTCAAAGCAGGGGCCTGTCTAGTTTTACTGAGAAGGAGGAATGAGCTGATTTAACATGGACTGCAGCACCACTGAGAGAGGGGGAGAGCAACTTCCAATCAAAGTGTTAGCTGTTTTGGTGTCCATGTGTGTGGACATACAAGCAAGACAAGTGGCCGGTCTCTAGGCACCTCCATTCTAAGAGCCCAAGGGCAGATAATTGATGTGACAGACAATTCTCCTTAACCCCCTGCCAACAAAACAGCTCTTGGGCAGCTCACAGCACTCCTCTCTCAATAAAGGCCTGAACCTATCACA
Organism: Nesoenas mayeri; assembly: GCF_963082525.1. NCBI lineage: Eukaryota > Metazoa > Chordata > Aves > Columbiformes > Columbidae > Nesoenas > Nesoenas mayeri. The sequence continues at coordinate 26,281,527 of NC_137542.1, read as the reverse complement.
AAAAACATGGGAAAGATTTACTTGTTGTGAATAGCAACAACGCAAATAGGAATAGCAACCAGCTCTCCCCCAACACTGATGTGTATGATTAAACTGAGGTATGCGAAAAAACAAGTGCAATGGTAAAGCTTTGGCACGAGTTGGTCCCAAATGTTGTTGTCTCTGCTACTACCCAAGCAGAATTACTGTAGTGCTGTGAAAGTTGCTCTTACTTAATGCCCATACACCACCTATGTGGGAGATAAATTACAAAACTCTTATTCTGCCCCCATTCCCATCTAATGGTATCACACAGATTCAATTCTCAAAGAGATTGTGCCAACTACAGATGGAAAATACATAAAGGGGCACATGGCTGCCAAAACTTCTTTGTCAATGTTTCCTGATCCAGAGTCCTTTGGCTAAAAGTCCCCTCTTGTCATGAACTCATGTCACAGCTGTGAAAAGCATCGCAAGCAACCACTCAAGAATAATGGCAAAATTTTCCTTTTGTCCTAGGTCTCGACATGTTCTGGTGGACTGGTGAAAATTGGCTCATACTGTGTTGGCAGATGTACCTAACATTTGTGTGCTTGAGTTACACACCTGTGGTTTTGGGAATACAAGGCAACAGACAGATTATTTCATCCTGCATTATTTATTCTATTACTACAAAAATTTTAAAAAATGAATCCTTCTAGCATATTGAGTGATATGCTGGCTGTGATCAGCAGGTTGTGTGTAAGAACAACAGAAGACAGCAAGGAAAAATTGCTGAGTCCTATTAGCAAATTAATTCCAATGTAGAATAATTTAATATCTAATCAAGAATTAATAAACTAGAGGTAGCTGAAGATGCAGGTAGTCAGACTTCATCCTCTGCTATCAATACACACAGAAACAGTGGAACAAATAGCTTAGTCAAAGTATCCCTGAATTAGTGAGCCCTGGCACAAATAACCCTATTGAAATCATTGTCCTGGGTTAGGAGGCTAACTGCAAAGCGTGCAAGTCTAAAGTGAGAAACTTTTGGATGTTACTGCATGTGTTGTAATCCAAGCACTTCAGGCAGACAAGGTTGTTTAGATATAAAGTGTATCCATTAAAGATAGGCTCAGACTGGAAAAGATAAACTAGCCAACATATTGGTTTCATATCAGAATGGGTATTTCTATTCAAAGTCTGAATTAACTGACTTATTTTCCAAAACTAAGAGTTACCAAACTACTCTGACTTGACTGAAGAGGCATGAGGAGCAAGCTCCTGTCAGAATTCAGTGTTTTGAGGTATTAAAAATATTATATGGAACAATAATTTTCAACTGGTGGCTCCCTGCAGTCTGTGGTGTGGGCATCTCTCAGGAGGTCCCTTAAACAAATCAAACCATCGAGCCCCAGATCAATATGTTTAAATTACTATTCAGAGATCAAAGATTTTAAGGTCATAAAAATGAAGAGCAGATTGGAAATGATTGACCCAGAATATCTGTAGATAGGTTTGCAAATTATTCTTTCCTTTTTGCTTCCTCATCTCTTTCATCCATTCACATATCCCCACTCTGCCAGAATAAATACTAACGTGATTAATTTCTCATGCTGCAGTAAGTTCTTTGCTCTCTCCTTCTTCACAGAGTGAAGACAGGGAGCTAGAAGAACAGTGGGGCAGGGGGATGCCAGCTTGTATTGCTGTTGCTTTTAACGCAAGGATCTACATTTGTGCATGGATGTGCTTGTGCACACGCGTGTGCACCAGTGCACAGGCCCTGACCTGTGGGAGCAAGGCATCTCCAGCAATGGGAGCATAACCCTCCTGCGGCAGTTCTTCGGGGTGTCAGGGGGCTGGCTGCTGCAGGAGACAGGGAGCTGAGGGGTGGCCAGCGCAGAGCCCCAGGGGCACGGAGAACAGGGATTGGGGTGGCCAGGGATGAGGGGTGACCCGCGCAGAGCCCCTGGGGTGAGGAGGAGAAGGATGCAGCGTGGCGGGTGTCCGTGGCGCCGGGAAGACAGAGAAGGTGCTTGCATGTGAGCGAGCAGGGAGGGCTGCCTCTGCCACCGGGCCCTGGGGAGAGGAGGAGGAACAAAAGCCTCCATTTTGACGGCTCTTCTTCACCCATCAGCTCCATTTACTCAGTCTCAATAGCTGGGGCTGAACAGCAGCCGTGGCAGCAGCTCCCGCCGGGCTCCCACCTCCTCCTCGGATGCGCACTTCCCAGCAGAAAGGAGAATGAAGAAGGGGACAGGGAGAGAGAAAGAAAGAGAGAGAGTGAAGGGGGGAGGGTAGGGAAAGAAAAGGGAAAAAAACCTTGCTGACACGGGGCATAACTTAATTTTCACGGTGCCGGGACAGCTGTATCGTGTAATCTGCCATGGCATGCCATTAAAACTTCAATGCCTTTACTGACCCAGAAGGGAAACTCAGACCGTGGAGAGCCTTTTGAAAAGAAGTGGTGATCTTTCACGATTTATGAGCTTGTCTTAAAGAAACAGACTCCACTCACTTTAAATTAATCATCCTTTTCAGGGTACATTGAAATCTGGGGTCTCTCAGCTGAAGACTGTGGAGACCTGGTACCTTATGAATGCCTGCCCTGTTTTTATTATTATTTTTATTTCATTTTATTTTTATGCCCACCAAAATGGGTTGGTTTTCAGAGGAACTGTATCTTGCAAATTGAGGTGCAAAATCCAATTACACCAATTCAGTGAAAGTCTGAATGGGGTAGCTGTAGCACTTACACATTCTTGTCCCCACATACATTGTGCAAAGGGGAAAAGAACCTGAGAAATATGAGGAGTTAAGGACTCAAACACTAATGAAATGTGAGACATCCTCTATGATTCAGCAGCTAAAAGTAAAATAGCAGCTAGTCCCCCTGCTTCCATTCTTCACACGGTCCAGGGAACAAAGAGCTGTAAACTCATACTAATAAAACCTAAACAATTTTGAAATCATAAAAAAGCCCCATGTGTTACAAGAACGCGTAGATAAAACACTTCCTTACAACATTCCCAGAAAAACTGGTGTGATTTACAAGAAGAATGCCTGGGTTTTAGATTTGCAGAGGATGTAAATCAGCATCCTTCCATTGTCTGCCATTAGTATTATATCTGATTTACTCCAGCTGTTTTTCTGAACCCCTCTCTCAAGCACTTGCTTTCCCTGGCTGGCAGCATTTCTTAATTGGCATGTTTTAAATGCAAAGGTAAAGAGTGACCCAGCAATATGAGGATTCAGAGCAATGTAGTAGTGATTTTCACGTCCTTAAAACTTTCAGTGTCTAGGAGCAGCAAGACACATTTTGTTCCTTTGGTGAACTAACTGTGGAGTCACTCAAACCAAAGCAGAAACTTCACAAACTCACAGGCAGTGTTAGAAATAAGATAACAAATGGAAATAAGATCTGAGATCAGAGTGGAACTTGCATATGGAACATGAACATCTGAATTAATTAAGCAACTGCCTGCCTTGGAAGACTGAACCCATGAATCCCCTAATGCACTTGAGTGCCATTCACTCTACTTTTGTTGGTAGTCTGACTTCTGTCAATCTTTTGAATTGTTACTTATGATAAATACCAGAAGTCGCTTCTCCAAGCAAAAATTGCTCATTTTATCTGTACTTTTTAGGGTTTAGAAGTTTTGCCTCTTTTTCTGGAGTCTGTAGCAGCCAGAGGCAGAGCATGCAATCAGCTTTATATATGCAATTCTTCTTTAGACACAGCTTTAAAGAACTGTGTATGGGTTTGCACACACACACAGATGTGCTTGCCCATATCTTTCTAAGATAGAGTGTCCTTCAGAACTCTTGTTTATATAAGGCAGGTTTGTTTGTTTGCCTTATCTGTCTCATTATGTATACATTGACATGCTCCTCAATGGCTCTGATACGCATTTCTACTAGGTCAGGTGTACTTTATAAAGTTTTCAAAATGTCAGCTGCTGCCGGTGCAGTTTCTGTGGGGCAGCTGTACTACATATGGAATAGGGGCTGATGCCACATCTCCCTTCTGTAGATGGTCTATTATTTTCCATCAGCTTGTTGCAGTCAGAATATTGGCACTTGACAGTCATAGTTCTAAACTTATGTTTACTCACTGGATGGCAGCCCATTGTGAGATATTACAATGATAGACACATCAGTTCTAGGAAAAAAAATGTATGTGGGTTTATTTATTATAAAACATTTTGATAAGTCTATCTCAGGGAATTAAGCTTAATGGTGCTGAGAAAAATCCATTTTTCCCATCAATAGGAAAAAAGGTACCTATTTTTCTGCAGAATATTCGGGCTTTTACATCCCTCCAGACCTTTATGTTTGACGGTTTATACTTCTCATTTATACAGAGCTTAATAACGTCACAACAATATTCTTCATTTGAGGCCTATAGAAAATGAATTGTTGGATTTTTTTTAATCTCTACATTGTTGTTGGTATATGTACTCTTTATAAAAGCCTCAGGCTACTTCACTATGGGGATGTATTTAAATAAAACACTTACTAGTGGTGTCCCATGGGGAGAAGAAGCTGTCTCACTATCCTCTGTCAATCTCTTCAACAAGGTCTAGTCCTGCAGTCAGTCCAGCAATGACATTACTCTTTTCATCTGAGTGTAGATATACACATAATGTAATTCTAGACTGTTATTATACTTGATCCCGTATTTCTGTCAAGACACAGATATGCATCTTTTCCCATTCACTGCATAAAAAGTGAAATTCTGGCCAATAAATGCAGATAAACATCCATTAACAGCCACTAAATCGCAGCCAGGCCATGAGGTGGCAAGGGGACAAATTCACTGGCAGTTCGAGGGTCAGGGTTAGCTGACGCTGTGGTGGGCCCTACTGCAGAGTGCAGGAGGACACTGCGCTCACCATTTTGCCTTTTGGCATTCCCTTTTTTCCAGGAGGACTACTAATGCTTTAAAAATATAATATTTGTAGGGTAAGAGTCCAGCTAAAATTAAGGCCTAATGCTTAAACTAGTTCTTCCTCAGTATAACTGTAGTAAACACAGCTGGATTCTTTTATTTTGGAGTAGATTTTTTGCCCCTGAACATGCTGGAAATGAAAGCTGTTACATTAGGAATACATGTGGACTGCCTGACTCTTTAGAGGACTGAAAACTGGTATAAATCCTAGAAAGACACGTAAAGTACTCAGAGCTAATATCACCTGGCTATAGAAATCCATTCTCATACTTCGGTTGCCATTGTCACAAGCCATACACTGCTGGCACTGTTGATGCAGGGCACAGGCTTCGAAGGACATGGCTGAGTCTAGAAAGTTTCATGTAGACAAGAGATTCAATAAAATACTAATATTAAAGTGCTAAGAAATTTCAAAAATGGCTCTCGCACTGCAGCTAATAAATTCTACTATGAGAGAAAGGCCATATTTGAAAAATCTTCAAGGACTGCAGATACACATGCCAAGGAAACACTCTGACTGTGGAGCAGCCATCTGGTTTATCATAATGTTAAAATATGTTTTTATCCCATTGAACGAAGAGCAATTTGTTTTACAGAGGAATAGCTATTTGGGAGTCTGGGTTAGAGTGTGGTTTGATAACTTAAGAGATGTATTGCTAAATATTTTGAATAAGAACACTCTGATGCAACTTTTGAATAGGTAAGTGGTGTTTCTGCTCACCTGAAAATTCACTGCAATTAGGGCACAATATATTTGTAAATCTTTATACCAGATATTTTAAAAATTATAATTAACTAGTCAAGATTTGTTGGTGGTGCGTTTTCAACAAACAGAAACTAATTTAAAATGCTCTAGTTATTTGAAAATAAACACACTAAACCTTAAAAAAAAAAATAGAGGCATTTGGCAGTAGAAAACTTCAGTCAGACACAGCATGCAACAATATTTAAAGTAGATGCATCAGTCTAGATATTCTCCTGGGTTGCAGAAAGATAGTTTGGAGACTGCCTGAAAAATTATCCTGGTGTTTAATGGTAAAAGCACTATCCTTCTCAGTAGGTTTCTGACATGTAGTAGAACAGATCCGAGATTATGATGGTGGGAGAGAGAAGATTGCAGGCATGAAGGACATTTTTAAGAGATTAAGCACTCTTCTGCAGCTCATATTATCCAAAGAGGCCTTCCAAATTCCTTGGCATTCTTCCAGCATGGCTCCTTGGAAGTATTTTTGGACCCAGAAGGCACCTACTGAATTCTGGTTCTTCAGTCAGGCTGCAATTTTAGTGAAGGCCCAGGTGTCTAAGAAGACTCTCAAAGGAGGCAAAATCAGTTTTTGTGATTACAGGTTGATTTTACTGTCTGTGAACCTTTCACTTCCGGATAGAAATTCTGCACTAAGTTCTAGTCGGTATGTTAAGCCTGAAACTAAATTTCCTGTGAGGTATTGTACTCTATTGGACCCTTTCATTTTCAGGGCCCAGACTTCTTTGGAGGGTTAGCGAAGCCAAACTACAGCTCTAAGAAAAATATTCACATACTTGGAAGTGGAACTGCATTAGATCCAAACCTTAGGTTGTTTAGACCTGTGCTGTTTAAATATCCATTCACTATAATAAAGACTTCCTGTTTTGTATGAAATTTCATTTTCTCCTCGGTTTATTTTGTCTTATTGCAGTTCTCTGCCCTGCAGTGAGCACCTTGTCATGTGACAAAAAGTACTTAAATGACCCTTGACCATTGTCTCACATGAAGCCTATGTTTTTTGGAGCACGGGACTGTGCGGGTGTACAGGGTTGTGGGCAGAGAATAAGCCAGTTACGCAGAGGATGCTGCTGCGTTCAGAGGAGAAGCTGGGAAACATCAGAAGGGACCTGTAGGAGGAGAAAGAACTGCCCACAAGCCAGCTGACAGGAAGGCAGGAGAACCTTGCTCCATCTTGGCCACTCTTGGACTATGACGATGGCCATAGGACAGTTGTCATCAGCTGCATGTTCCGTGTACATCTCTTTTGACACCTGAGGTGAAATTAATCTCATCAAACATACATGTCTCAGAGATGTTTAGTCTAAGTGATACATGAACCTTTCCAGTCAGCAGAAAGGTACAGCCATATCTGGTGGACAGCTCATACCACTGCCAGGAACATATCAAAGATACGTGATACAAAATGCCCTCAGGAAATGTCAAGGTTTCTCCATTGACTAGGTGAAACTGGGTGAAGTAAATTTCATGCCAAGAGACTCTCTGGCAGGAGTGAGGTGCAGTCAAAGTGCTAGCACGAGTCAGTAGAAGTAAAGAACATTTAAGACAACCAAAAGATCAAGGTGCACCCATAACTTCAGAATCACAGAAAATAAATGGATACCACCATGTTTTAGATTTTATTTGTCAGTGCATGAATTCCCAAAGGCTAAAATTAGAATACTGATAATTCTCAGTGTTGAGAGGAAGTTTGAAAAACAACTCTATAAATGCTTGAATTTAATTCAGGGTACAAAGCAATTTTAACTACTATGCTTCAGTCACTGGAGATGTATGAAAATGGACTTAAGATGACATAGCCAGCAGTCTTGCAAGTTAGTCTTTGATATCTAATCATGTGTTACTCCTTACTCATCCACTGAGGTCAAGAAGAATTGGGCATGTTGAAAACCATAGAATGAATGTAAATCGCACTTTCCTGAAGTTGTAGAATCCAAAGAACCAAAGTGAATTTGTATATATAATTTCCTTAGACTTTCTGCAGGTTATTGATATCTAAATAATATGTTTAAATGATCAGGAATGCTGATTATCTGGCTTATAATAAGGATGGGAAAGGGTATGGTATAAATACTTTTATGGGATTATGTGCATTAATGACATAATCTGGACATCCGTATTGTATTTAGATTTGATAACTCCATTTCAGAAAGAGAAAAACTAACACATAATAATTCCTTTTGTAAGGATGTGACAGGATTTCAAGCAGCAAGATGTTAAAACAGGAGATCTCTTTGGTTCTGCAGTTCTCAGTGTTTCTAATGAATACCTTTGGGTATACTGTTACAAGAACTGGGAACAGATATCAGCATTATAGCAATACTAAAGATCATATTTATTCTTTCTGGTTTTAAAACTACTTTTTAGCCTTCTTTATGCAGCACTTCAATTTTCTCCTTACTTTTCTAAGCATTCCATTTTGATTATGCTTTCTATTATGCCTTCAATCCTCCTTCCCTTCCTTTGCCCCCTGCACTCCCTAAAATGTGCTACTTGGTTTGGAAGTTGTCCTCATGACTTTAAGGATTAGGAAAGCAAAAAGAAATGTGGGTGATTTAAAGAAATGTACCAATACAACCTTTTAGAGGGGAGACCAGCATATAGACAAGTATGGAAAAAAACAGTAACTGCACAAACATATTTTGAACACTAGTCCACTTAGCAGAGCTGATGTAGAGATTTGTCATTGTTCATTGCATGTAGCCTGCAGTTGTTTGAAAAAACGTTCATACTGAGCAGGTGTGCACCAGTCTAGATCCCTGAACATGAGGTATTCCCAGGATGAAAGGAATGATTTATTTTGTTAATATTGTATCTCTACGGCCTTTTGAAAACATCAGGTGCTATTTAAGTATTATTACATTCAAACAACAAAATAAATACTTGAAGCATCAAATATTTAACCCTCTCTTTCCCTGAGAAACACATAAATACAGCACTCTTCTAATAAATCCTTAATTTTACAGATTTCCTGCTGAAGTTTCTGACTAACGGTAAGTTATTTGTTCAGAAAGATTTTATGGTGCTCATAAAAACTCAATTACAGTTTTAAAATAACTTGTAGTTTTTCTGTAACATGATGCTGCCATCTCAGTTCCCAGAGGGTATATTAAATTCAAGTAGCAATAACAAATCATTTAAGCAATAAATAAATAACCTGAGACTGAGTTGTTAAGAGTTAATAGTCTCCCATACACTCAATAGAGACTGAGGCTCCACTCTATTAAAGTGACCCCCGGGGCCATGGGCCAAATTGCACCCAGTTGTTTTGTGGAAGGTATTCATCCCTCACACATTCATTTCCTTCTTTATGTTGTCTCTTTTCATCAGTGAAGGCACTCTGCAGTCCCTGAGTCCAGAGAACAATTACGGTACAGTCTCAGAGAAAAGAAAGAAAACTGGGGTCATAAATATGTTAAATGGGTACGTGGGTTTAAGTGGCTTTGTAAACTAAACACAAGGGAAACCTCAGACTAATTAATGAATATGAAGCAGCATGATAGGAATGTTTCAAGGGAAAATTCACGTTACCCCCCAAAAGTAAAAAAAAGAAAAAAAAAAGAAAAATAAAAAAATTGTTCCCTTTTAAAAATTCCTTCCAGCAGAACAGTCATGATACAACACATCCTTATATTTTATTGACATGGTATTCAAGTAGGAACTGGTTGCTGAGATGACTGAACTGATAATTCGTTTTCAGCATCTTATTGGAAACCGAATTCTTCCCTCCACAAAGATCAACCATTTATCATGATAGCAGAGCTATGTAAAACTGCAGGAAGATTTAGGACGTGAGCCAAGATCACTGTTTAGCTTTACATTATGTGTCAATTCCTGACCTGACTTATAGTCACCACTAAAATAAACATGGATTCATTGAGTGTCGGTGGTGTCAGGATTTGGCCCTATAATAATAAGATTATGGCCCCACAACAGTAGTCTTCATTCAGTCTTAGTAGTAGGACAATTTTTGCTCTCAGGATCTACTCCTGTCCTCCTGTGGGAAAACCGGCAGGAGGCAGAAGAGGAGGGAAAAGATCTGTGGGTTTTCCCCTACTAATAAAGCTTTCCCCTATATTTGTATTAGTTCAAATTCTGCAAAATTTTGTTCCCAAGATCTACTGAAGGCTTCTGCCACAAGCCTCCAGTCCTGCCTCCAGGTCAATAGCTCGCTTCAAAATACTACTTGATTTCCATGGGGAGTTCTCTAGGTCGCACTTAGGAGGAGGGGGGAATAAGGAGGGGAAGCTAGAAAACAAAACTATTTGTCTTAGCTGAAACCAAACTCTATATGGAAAAAGACCAAAATATTGGGGAAGTATTTTTTCTACTGAAAGTTCTGAAGAAAACTGACATTTCTGTGCAGATATTTTTTGTACCTGTCGTAGTATACACAGAGTCAATAGAATCCAAGATGATGCCACCAGTAGCATGGTAGAACCTTGCTCTGAAGGTCCATGTCATCTTTGCTTTTCCCAGAGCCTCCTCAGGACACTGCTTTTTTGTGACAAGGTTGTGCCCAGTGAGTGCCAGTTCCCAGGTTACCTTAGTGAAGTCCAAAGAGGAGACAAGATCTGTGGGGACAGCAGCTGCTTCTGCAGCGGTGGGACAGGCAACCCCCACATTCTGTTGGCACAACTAGGCATATGGATGAGAGGCAAGTTCCTGTTCTTGCTGCTGTTTGTAACTCCTTTGCAATTTCCTCCAGTGTTTCTGTAAAACATGAGATCTATGCTCTCTAAGGAGGGTGGCCAAGTGCTTCTCAGAGGACAGCGGACCATCTCCTCTGAATGGAGACCGAGAAGCAGAAGCTAGCCATTGTCTCCACACTGCCTTCAGGCAGACAGGGTGGAGGAGCTGCAGTAGGATGCCTCCTTTGCTAAAGACACAAAGCCATGGCTTTGCAGATTTTGGGTTCTCTTTGTGATTCATGATGTCTGGGCTAGTGAGCACTATGGGAACATCTCTGCCTGTGAAAGGTAGTGAGTATTGTCTCCTCCCCTTCAGGCAAAATGGGGTATTTCACTCTAAGCTCCTTGTGGAAGTGGTTTGAGCTGATCTGGCTGACTGCCTGTGGTGTATGTGGAAGTGGGTGTGTGATCCTTGACACCTGCAGTACTACAGAGCTGGTGGCCTGATAGGTGGTGGTGAGTTCATAGTAGGGCACTACTCTGATCCTACTGGACCTTAAGAACCGGGTCTGCTCATGTCCTAAGCCTTTGTTCTTCCATTAACTTCATAAGGTCTGTGTGTTGCACCAACTGCTGCTTAGCATGGGAAGTTTCAAACTCTGTTAATAACATTTCAGAAGGCTACAAATAAGCACAAGAGGAGCTTACTATATATGTAATTATTGCTGCAATTAATACATGACATTAATATATGACAGCATTAATATATATGATTGCCATTTTGGTTTTGTTATAATTCTCTGCTTTCATTAATTCCTAATTCTCTAGATCAGGCTGCCTAATAAATTTGATCAAGTCAGCTTTTAGACAAGCATAAATTCCTGGGATGCAGAGGCTTGGTGGCTACTGTTGATGTTCCAGATACATAGCCTCACTGCTCCTTATGTTAGGCACCAGGTTCAGATTGCTTTCCATAGAAAAGGTCCTGCTTCCACACAGTAATGTCAATGAGAACTTTTTTAATTGAGTTCAAATGTGCGAAGTTTGAAACCTCCATTCAGAAGGATGACAAACTTCAGTCACTGCTCCTGCTATACATGGAGAGGAAAACCTTTCAACAAGCCCTTATCCCGAGGTTTCAGAATATGGTTTTTTAATTTCTCTATTTAAAAGTGCTGTTGAAAAGCAGTTTTAGAAAGAGCAGCAATGACAAAATTAATCCTGTGCAGTTAGCCTTCAATACTTTGAGTATATTATTGACATAGTTACACAGAAATGTATTTATAGTGTTTATTCACCAACACTCTTATTCCCAAGTCAAAGCTTTCCACTGAAGGCAGTGGAAAGAAGTTTTCAGAAAGGAGTAAGTGAGCTGGTTAAACTATTTGCCAGAAAAAGACCATTTTCTTTCTATCCACTTGGCCAGCTTCTCGGCTGACAAACCACCATTGTCTTCAATGCAGTGACACTGATCTATACCAGCTTTTCAGCTAATGGATAGTTCACAGGCCACTTCTGGTTTTTGTCAAGTGTAGTCAAGATTTGTAAGTATTTTGAGCTCCCTTTTTTTTTTCTTTTTCGTAACTTTTTTTCCAACTCTTTCACTTGCTGTCCTATCAGCTACTACTACTGGCTTAAATGGTCTGAACAAGAGAAGAAAGGGCAATTTGCTTCCTATAGATGAATTTAGGAGGGGACATTAATGCAAAAGGACTAAAACAAGCAGAAAACTTTCAAGATCAAAAACTACTTTCCAAACACCAACACATAACAAGCAACACTACTCCATGTTCAGGACTGAAACAAAGGCAGTGCTTTCATTTGGTCCTCTCTTTTATGGGTGCTATTGGTTTATTTTTACTATTCATTCAGCTTGAGGACTGAGCATGTGCTGATAAAGGAATTTAGGATTTCAGCCACCCTCCTAACAACAGCAAAACTATAAATAGTGTTCAGTCTTTTATCCTTTGAACACTCCGAAGACCCTTATAGTAAGCGGAAGCATTAAGCATGCCAAAAGAGCCCAGAGTGGGGCCTTTAATGAATAGACTTCGTTGTGCCTGGCGATGACACAGGTAGATGGTGACAAGGCAGACAGTGTCCAGTCCTAACAGAAGTCCTTGTGTTTGGGAGATGATCCTTTCTAACCCTCTGTTCTGCTCCGTCTGATCCTTCTGCACTCTTCCTAGACGAGGTGGATGGGAACAAAACTGCATTCCCTTCCCCTCTGGCTCCAGCAAGGGGCCAGGCATGACACAGACTGAAACGGGCATTTCGATCCTGCACCAGTGGTGAGCAGCCAGCGCACTGCCAACAAGGGCGACTGAGACTTTGTGACTATTCCTGTTCACCTGGTGTCTTCCCATTCCAGCTCCTGGTGTGTGGCTACGCTTGGAAACCATGCAAGAGCTATAACATTTTAAAGATATATATATATATCTTTTTTTTTTTTCAATGATAAAGGGAGAAAGGTCATCTAAATTTGACCTCTCTGAAATTTTCTATTCAAGCTGTACAGAATGCTAGGTGTTAGCAGGTTTTCCACTACGGTAGCATTTCAAGGAAGTGTGGAAATGAGAAAAAATTAGCAATACACTTCTGTCTCTTTCCCTATTAACATTGTCAGAATAGTAAATTAAGTTTTTAATGGCCAGGAAAAAAAATTCAGTACATTTAAGAAACCAAGAGAATGTCTCTTGTGGCATCTGTAAAAATATCATCTGGTACCATTTAGCTTGGGGAGAGACACATGTGACAGAGTTTACCGACAAAATGTTAGTGTGCAGTTCAACTTGAAACAGAGAGCCTCAAAACACACTCTTCATATTTCCAAATTGTTTCATGTGTCATGTGATCTGTGGCAAGAAGAGTAAGAATTGTAATCTAGTCAGTATTTACGTAGAGCTTCATAAATAAAAGTACAAATATCCAATTAAAAAAAAAAATCTAAATATATGCAGTTATCATTTTTGCATACGGTGAATAATAAAGACCACATAAAAAGCCACAACTGAGTTTGCCTCATAAATTGTGGTGCACCTAAAGAATACTGCACAAGTAAAACAGAAGAAGAAAATCTGCCTTTGAGGTGACTGATTGACTGATTGATCAATCATACAGTCCTGAATTCACCTGAAGAGAGGTGAAAAGGAGTTTTGCCTAAGGGAGGCTGGAGGCAATGAAAGTTTATGCCTAGTAGCCTTCTTGCCTTTTTTTCTTTTTTTCCTGTGGAAGATCGATCTGTCAGACTAAAAGAAAAATAGACTTCCTGTCCATTACATATACAAGTCCTTGAATTATCTTCAGTGGTTGCCTTTTCACTGAACTGTGAGACAACTTAATTTGAAATTACTCTTTTTGGAAATCCTAAACCCTTGACACATTTCATTAGGCACAAAATGATTATAGTTATCAGTTAATTTGTTTGAAGACTTGGTAAACACTTGTTACAAAGAGTTTTAGAGATGTCTAGTGGTTAGCAGAAAAGGGAAGCTGTCTCCAATCCTTAGTTTATTTACATAGCACTTATTAAGCACCACTTCTGTATCTACCCCAAAAAGAAATATTTTAAGCAAACCGTAAAAGTAGGCTTGACCCTTTCACGGGCACATCATAAATCAATTGTTAAAGCAAGGGTGAAAACTCTGAAAGAGGTCAGAGGTGGAAGAGAGGTCATCTCTGAGAAGGGACAGTGTGAAAATCCATGAGGGGTGGAGCTTAGCAGGAGATAAAGGCTGGAAAAAGGAAACTCTAGAAGTGGCAAGGCTCTTACACCACGAAAGCACCAATAAAAACGTAGCTATCAGAGTGCTGAGGTTATTCACAGATGACTTCTAAGCCTGCAACTCCAATTGCCAGATCAGTGATGCCAGCTCATCTGCCTAATGTCAAAAGGGCATTTTTTAAAGTGGAGAGTTTACTTTTAGTTATATGCGAAGTGAGAACAATACTTGTATCCGTTTCTCAAAACCTGTGCTGTTTCTTCTGCTGGGCTTTCTGTGACCTTGCTGCCATCAAGTCAAAGAGGTTTATCTCAATGACATAACAATTTATCCGGACAGCCTTCGACAACATGGCAGCAAGCACTGTATAAAAATGCTTGATGATATTCACTGAGCGAGCAAGGAACTCTACATCTGTTGGACTTCAGTCATTTTGACTTAATGTACTAACTACTAGTGCACCAGTATTTTCAGGACTGAGAATCCAGACAGAGTTAAAAGGAATTGTATAATGATATGAAATGGAGATAACACTCTGACTGCATTTGCAATAGCATAAATAAAGCACCATAAACCACACTAATTTGCCATTTTTTCATCTCTGGGTTTTGTCTCATTTCCAGTCAAAAGGTATTATAATGATGTAACTGTAAGATCTGCTCAGTTTTTAACCAGCCTCACAGTTTTTTTATGCGGGTTTTAGCTCAAACTCAGAATTTCAATGAAGAGCTCTATTTAAGCATTTGTTTCACTCAATAGACTAAAGTTTAAATTCCAAACAATTAAAGTTATTCAGATTTAAATGGGAAGATTTCCTGATTGTTTTGTAACTGCACAATTTATAAGTCATAATGACATTCCTTCACTTTGTCCAGAAAAAACAAAGGCTGATTTATTTCCTAATAACAAAGGCAAATGGTGAGGCAAATGTATGAAACTGCTTCCTTATTTTCAATGGGTCAGTGCCAGGCTGTTACATATCTTTGAACCCTTCCTCCCATCTATAGCTTTCCTGTGAAGCAAAGTGCTCCAAAACACTGCCAATCTGTGGAGCACACCACATATCAAGTTATATTGAGCACCCAGTTATGGTGCAGCTGATACCTGTGCAGTCTGTTCCTAGAGATCTGCTTGATATTCATGGTATCAGCATTGATTGCACTGGGCTTACTGAAACACAGCAGAAAGCATTCATCTGGCTAATGTATATACCTTCATTGATGCTGCATTGTGATGTAAACAATGTCCTGTTCCTTCCTTATAGTAACCTAATTGACAGCCAGGCATTTTGAGCGCTCCAAAGGGCTATTGTTGTGGTGAATGCCGTAACAATAGGATTTCATATAGGTTGGGGCTTAAGAAAAGTACAATGTCCTTTTTCTGATATAAAACCAAGAATTGTGTACTGGTTGCGAGCGGGATAATGGGTTCATCATGGAATTAAGGCTTTGGCTTTATTGGGAATCAGCTACTTAATTTTTATATATACACTTGTTTAAAAATTTTTCTTTGATAGAACACATAAATTGTGTCTGTAGCTACATATATATTAAAAACAAACAAACAAGCAAACAAAAATAAACATGTCTCTTACTGCTCAGAATCATAGACCCACATAATGCAAAATTTTAGACTACATTCATTGCTGCATGTTGTCAGACAGTGGTGAATCTTCTGGTGACTTTTGTGGGAGCAGTGTGAAAGCCAACAAAATCACACCCTTCATCTGAAGAAGAATTTCATGATATTACTAGCAGCTCAGCCCAGAAGTGAGAGAACCAGATACAGGGTTTATTCCAAAATGCCCCTTAATTTAAAATGCTTTCCATTTTTTGCCTTCCCCTGGAGACAGAATCTCTTCCTCTTCCGTTTTGCAAATTGAGATACTGCCAGTCACAGGCTCTGTTTGAAGATCTGGCCCTTAACCTCTGGGGCTGTGAGAAAATATTAGAAAACAAAGTTGAAAAAAACTGATGTTTGGAAGGATTTCAAATAAGTAGCATGATCCTTGCTGGTAATGAAGGCACTGAGGTGCCTTCTGGTTATCAAACTTGAAGAGGTATCTCTGATTCCTGTGCATTTCATGGAGAGAGAGGAATTGAGGAGTGGTGGATGGGAAAATGTCTTCAAAATTTGGAATGACCACATATCAAAGTGGGCAAGGTGCTGCCATTTGTGCTGCTTTAAAAAAGATGCTTCCAGACTGTGGTTGGTATTGAGCAGACATTTTGCTCAGCCAATTCTTCTAGTAAAATTCTTGAAAGGCATTTTGAAAGCGTCTCTCCCTCCTGGGGAAGTCTGGGTCGCAAGATTAAGAGGAGTTTCTTGAGTGGCTGGGTATTTTCACCCTACAGAAGCCACACCTGAGGAGTGCTGAACATCCAGATCTTCAGTTGAAATCAGTGGGTTTGACTCTGTCTCATGTGAGACAACATTTTCACTTCCGATGTGTTAAAATGATTTAGGCTGAAATTCTCAAAACTGCTGAAGTAACTGAGGCATGCTCTTCCTACTGAAGATGAATGAATTGGTCTTGCGTTTTCAGACAAACATTCAACTACACGTGAAGATCCAGTCTCAAACACAAAGTAAGACGACAGAATAATCCAATACACGTGGACTCTGGCAGCAGTAAAAAGCCCACAACTCCTGTTCTGCCAGGTTCCAACAGATGTAAAATATATGTGAAGTTTGTACCTTCAAGGGCATGGAAGTAAATCAAGCCCAGATATTGCAATTTCTCTCATATGTATGTGTTCAGGCATGTGTTTGAATGATCTTTTCCAAAACACGACGTATTTTAAATCGTCAAGTTTTTCCCACACATACATTCATATGGTAAAAATTAATCTTTACACTGATTATTTTAATTGGTTGAGTATGTTTTAAGGGGTGGGGAAGAACTGGGTTTGCCTTATTCTCCTGCTCCACTCTTTGGCACACTTGTGAGTTCACATGTGCAAACAACACCCTCCTCTCAAGCCCTCTTTCCTGGGATTCCTGAAACACACTCAAACAGCTTTGCAGAAATGTTTAGCCATCCCAGGGGGAGCTGAACTGTTGTGATGACGGCAGCTGCTGGGTGAAGGATGGAGAAGCTTTTTTGGCACCCTTGCCAAGTCCATTAGGACAAGCTATCTCCAGATGTTGGAACTTGATTTGGGTGAAAGAGTAGTTTCCTATTAGTCTTACTGCTAGGGATGGACAGGTTCATGTTGCCTAAATGGGCTCAGACCCAGTAGACTTGAAAATTCAGTACATGTTCACATATTATTTATTTTGAGCACTTCTGGGAGAGGAGGAAAAAAACACATTTTTCTCAGAAAAAAAAAAGACAAAATCTCTAGTGAAAAGACAGAAGCCCTGTTGGAGGGCCCAATGCAGGGAAACAAAAACAGAAAATCACAAAGAAACCGAAGCTATAGAATATCAGTCTCATAAATCTAATTTTCTGGAAGTACACTAGAGATTTCAAGAGAGGAATTGCCATCCTACAGTCCATCTCTTATTAAATACAGGAAACTTTATTACAAAGAGATATAAAGATATCCATTTCATCACAAAAAGATTTTCAGTAGAAAAAATATTGTCACTCCAGCAAAACCAAAATCCCAAGCAAGGAGGGGATGAGGTGGCAGAAATTTAAACAAGAGATGCAAACACACTTTGCTATAGGCTTTTACAGCTTTTTTACAAAGCTTGCACAGAAAGGACCCAAAATACAGCCATCATGTAAGTGCCTGGAGACACTCACTGGGCATCTGTGTAGCAACATTGCTCTGTCCCTGTGGTCCCACTTGGGTGGGTCACACCAACTGAGGCTCTTGCAGCACATAGGTTTTTGCTTGTTGACTTGAAAACTGCATAAGGATTCTTAAAGCCTCTAAAACCTGCAAAACAGAAGAGAACAGATCTAAAGTGGTCTTTGGCCTGTGCCAGCTTCCGATTTTTGAACCTGGTATGTTTTATCTTCATTGAAAGTTTTTCACCAGAGGTTAGCAAAGGCTGTAACAGGAGAGCGTTGCAGGAGATTTAGTCTCTGGGGATAGAAAATATCAGTGTGGGTGAGTCTGAACTGCAAATGACAGCTGGGCCACATGCATGGGTGGTACCAGGACAAGCAGGATTCGTTTGTAGCTGCTCATGGCCAAAACACAAGAGCACGCACAGAGTGGAAGTTTTCCAGCTAGCAGCATAGTTTAAAGGGGTAAAAGTAAGGCACAGACCCAGCCATGCTTTAGTCATTAACTTTTCACTTGAAAGTCAGCTTCAGAGAAAAATGGTCTGAAGAAGCAGTTCTCTCAGCAGGAAAAAGTTCAAAATGGACGTTTATAAAACAGCCTCTGAGAGAGCAGAAACTCTCCCTCGGACACACCACAGGTTTCCACATTTTTCTCAAGCAGAGTGCAACACGAGGAGCAAGCGTTTTACAGTTCTAAGCATATTTAATACAATGTTTTTACAACAGCTGTTGCTTTCACAGAACTTTAACCCCACTGTGTAAATGCATCACAGGGAAAATGCTCTGTTGTCTTGGAGACAGCCTTTGCTCGCAAGCCCTTTTCCAGGAGCTGGTGTCAGCTTTCAGCTCCAGCCGCATTCCAGGCGGGCAGGCACATCCCGGCCTCTCTCTCCTCCATCTTCATTACTGGCCCTGATGAAGGACAGAGGGTTCAGGAATCCAGGGCAATTATTGGGGTGACCTGTGATCATTTTTTTGTCAGCACACCTGGTGAGAAAATGGTAAAAATAAGTCCGGGGCAGGGGTTGGGGTGGGGGTAAGTGTAAAAGCTTTCCTGATATCCAGGTTTTCTTCTTCTTTTGGTTAAGTTTCGTTTCTTGCTTATCAGGCCTGGTACAGAGCCAGGTGTCTTTTTCCTGCTAAATTTAGACCAATTTATTGTCTTAGCTGAGAAGTGTTATGTTACAGCTGACGCTTGGAAGACCATTGGAGGTATCGTGTGACAAATGGCTGCTGGTAAAGGACTCCGGGAAACTTCTCTTGTCTTTGGGAAAGACGATACCAGCTGGTGACTTGACCTCTCAAGCTCTCCAGTATATGCACTCGCTGCTACAGGTTGTACACAGCAAACACTGCCCTCATCACTTGTGTTTGTGGACACAGCTCAAAAATATGTTCTAAAGCTCTGTCTTCAAAGTTGCACATATGAAAAAAAAATAATTGGAAACTTCTATTAAACTCCATAATATTTGTTTTCATCTCAGTTTTAGACATATGAATGTGCTTGAAGTGGCTGTGCTCCATGCATGAAGAATAATATTAAAAAATGATGCTATGAACTTCAAATACAGCCACCAAGCATCAAAGAAAGATTTTTCAAAATTCTGTAGCTGGACCTAAGCCTGCAACGCACTGAATGCCCTTGAAGTCAGTGAGTATTGGAAGGACTTGTGTCTTGCAAGCAAACACTGAAGACCTTCGACAACTAAGACCCTAAATCTAGTAATCAATCTAGAAACAGCAAGGTGCACCCATAGCTGTGGCTACTTTATAATCAATACTGTTTTCCTTCAGATGTAAGCACTGCTTTTGTTGTCAGGTAATGTAGAACTAATGCTAAGCTAAAAAGCCGATATCTTTGTCTGCGGACACCCTCATTAATGTCCTAATCCAGAATGCACTCCTATCCAGAACAATGTTTAATTACTACCATTAATGGAAACACATATTTCAGATCCCTTGGTTCTAATGACACTCACAAAGCATATGTTTAACATTAGGAGTGTCTTTTCCTGACCAAAGCCTAGAAGATTAGCTGAATGTTTTTTCAAAAAGCTTAAAAAATAAAAATTCCCTCTGTGAGCAAAGATCTGAAGGAACCAGTAAGTTTAACAATGCATCTCTGGAGTAATAGCATTAAGGACCAACACTTTGTCCTCTCTGCAGCAGAACAGCCCTCAGTAGCAGTAAAAGTTTTGGCTGCTCAACAACATCAGGACTGTATTCAGGACTGAACCTGCAAATAAGCTCAATGCTGATAAAAGAAAGTTTTAATGTTATATAGCATTAACGCAAGGTAGAGATCGTAAGAACAGCTGTATATCCTACAGCATCACATGAAGATCTTCCCTGGATTAGGTTGTGTTTTAAGCTTGTGTTTTCACTTGTGCATTGTACATCCCATTAGTTTATATCTGTGGGTGCTTACAAAATGTGAGATGATGCCTTCAGCACAGGCGTAGCTTAATTTGCACAGACCACAATTTCTCCCATGAACAAGAGGCAGCTCAACCAGTTCTACGCAGCCCATGAACATGCTGCATTTACAGTGCTTCTTTTCCAGTATTTGCTTGCCCTGAGCTCCTGAGGAAGAGCCCTGTGCATGGAGACCCATGTGTTTCAGCTCTGCCAAAGCCTGCTTTGCTGGCAAGCCAGGGATCATCGTGGCACTGCCATCAGACCGAGTAAAACCACCAAACCATCGTGTGCAATTCTGCTGCAAGCCGTTTCCCCACTTAGGGCTGGGTGGCCAGAGCAGCAAGCATAACTGCAAACGCAGCAGTGCATGGCTGCATGGTCCCCAGAGGATCATCTCAGCCAGGCTTTCCACTCAGCTCTTTGGGTCTGGGTACCCTCAATTGGGTACATTATTCCTGTCCATCTCTGATGATTTTGTCCCAGAGATACACTGGCAAATAAAGGAAAAAAGAGGGTCTGAGATTTCCATCTTCCTTAACTTTCCTTGCTTATGCTTATTCTGCTAACTCTGAGAGGGGTCAATGAAGAACATAATCCCTAACCACCTTGCTTTCCCTGATGTATCTGGAGTCACGGTCTGAGCCCAAACAAGTCAGGGTGAGCAGAGGGTGTTTACTAAGAACTGCAACAGTATCTTAGCATAGAAATCAAGTTAGGAGCATGCAGCCAAAACCATGAGGCAAAGCTCCCCTGAATGAAATGAGCAGGACTTGGCCTCTTGGAAGATGTGTGCACGTCTGTCTGCAATCTAAAGTAACATGCCACATTCTGCAAGTGTCACATGTCTACCCTAGGTGCAGGAGTTCATTAGGAAATCGAACTGACAAATGCCATCAGGCTAAAGCGTACTGAGAAGAGCCACTCTGATCTGACCTCACAGGAGAATTAGCATGTAGTTGGCACTTGTATGTATAGCCTTACTGTAAGAGAAAAGGTATTTCTGGCCTCAGTATCATAGGTATATTTAAACCATGCCTCCTCTGTCCTGGGAAGTACAAAATCTTCTTGAGATTGTGCTTCCAGCTGCAATGTTTTTTAATTTCTGCACATTCAAAAGTCCACCTGAAAGTTGTACACTGTACAGGCAGAAAGTTGCAAAAGGCAACTGCAAAAGTTGATGTGACACCTCAGTTCCTTACAGTTCCTTCCTTCCTAAGCAGATGTGAGTAATTAGAAATACATAGTACCTAATCACATCCATTTTGGTTTTGTAAAAGAGTGATCCTTATCTAAGTTCAAATGAAAACATGCATGTGAAAGGTTTGCATCCAATCACTAACTACACCATCTGACATATTTCTAGTCAATATGAAGCAACCCAGCCAGGACTTTGAGGCCCTAAATGTTCCCAAATAGGCAGGGCCCCAGGATTATTAATAAATGCTTTAGCAAGAGGCTTGGCTCAGTTCTAGGTATTATATTTCAAAATGGTCTTGGATGTTTTTTTCTGGTTTAAAAGTGACTGAAGTGAGATGGTTGTGATTTATGTAATCCTAACCCTGACATATGACTTTTTCGTAGATTACACTGCTGCATTTTTATGCAGTTAGAAGGAAAGTTGCCCCATTATTTTCAACTAGGAAATCTTTCAATGTCAGAGTTATATTCTTGGAATTTCATATTGACCTTCCAACATGTTTAGCTGGTATTTTATGTTCCTGTGTTCGTGACCTCTGATATCTCCAGTTTCTTATCCTACATGCCTGCTGTTATTGGTGCAGGTGTCTGGTGTCTTTTTGGTGCAGAAACAGACTCCTCAAAATCTATGATAAAGACCTTCAAGGCTGCTTAGTTCTCTTGGAAAGAGAACATTTAAACCCATACGGCCAATAAACACTTTTTTTTTTTTCGCTGGTTCTTTCTCTCTGGACTTCACAAAGAAAAATAAATGTGTATAGTTATTTGTATGAAATCACTGGTAAAACATATTGAATCAGGGTTTTTTTTTTTTCCCTCTAGCAAAATATCAAACTAGGAAAATGAAAAATTTCAAACCCTAGTGCATGATGAGCAGTTTGACTGAAAAAGAAAACAGTGTTTAACACATGGTTCAGTGAAAAAAAATGCTATGCAATTTTTGTGGTGATATTTATGAATTCAGCAGGACAAAAATCCCGAATGTTAAAAGTTCAGGGTGCGTCAAAACTATGCTAGCCAAAGGGCTAGGTTTGAGCAAAGAAAGAGGAAGCAGAGCAGTCTGGATGTCTCATTTTAAGACCTCAAGTGCCCTAAAGAACAGAGCGTAGCACTGTAAAAGGAGCCAGGTACAGCCCCAGCAAGGCTCCTGCTCCTGAGGATACCGCTGAGACCTGTCAGCTTTGCTGGTTCTTCAGCTTTGAAGCTGGTACTTTTGTGTTTTCCCGCCTCACCCAGGCGTGCATGCTTCCTCCATCCTCTTCTCCTATTCCCCCTTTCCAGGAGGTCTGGGGACCCTCAGGGTGCCCACCACCTCAGCCTCATCCTCAAGTGCTTCAGCACACCCTTGGTTTTTGTTTCCAGCAAAAGGGGACTGACAGGAGCAAGGAGCAGTGCCCAGAGGCCAACAAGGTGGGGCCACTGCACTGTCAGACACAGGAGGCTGCCTTGTGTCAAATGTCACCTGTGAGCCTGGAGCCACAGCAGGAGGTAGTTCAGCAGTTACTGCCTTCTTTCCTGAGGCTTCTCCTGAGGGACCAGCTAACTAAACTTCTCCTTTGTCTGTAAGAGTCTTCCTCTTTGACAGTGTGACAGAGCTGTATGTTATTAGGCATTGACAAGAGATTATTTCAATGGCCTTTTGCAGGGAGGTAACTGCAAAAAAAAAAAAAAAGAAAAAAAAAAGTGATCTGGGGTTCTCTGGCATTAGAAACATTAATATTAGATAAGGCATAATGATATAAGATAGCTTCAGTAAGAAGGTTCCAAAGAATCAGTTCTCTCTTCTGAAAGCTATGAAACAGTAAGAAATTAATTTCCTGTGCATAAAGCACCTGCAGAACTGAAGAGTCACCAGCTCTGTTTTGATGCAGCATTTCTTTATTGGACTGGCTGGTGAAACTCCCATGCCCTGTCACCTGCTGATGGTGACAGATCTGTCAGCTATCTGAGATATTTGGCAAACAAGTAGGATTCAAGATGGGGTTGTTCACACTTGCAGATTTCTAAAGAGACTTAATTAATGTTTATTAGTCAAAATGTAAAGGAGACAAGGGGACTCCTCATTGTACAGGTTTTTAAAATATATTTTTACTTAATCTAAGCAACATGAAAAATCTCTTCAGTAAAATCTGAAATAAAATGGGTTTGATAGAAATTCTTCTCACGAAGTGAAACAAAGTGTTTTCTTATATGTTTCTTTACTTTTTAGAAATGGAAAAAAATACTGCAATTAAGATACTAAAATGCCATGTATGGATCACTTGTGTCATTTAAAGAACATCAAGTTAAACATTTGACACAAAAAAAAAATTCTCTTTTTAGGTGAATTTAATGCAGCTGAAATAGTTTCAATAAGCGTGAAAATATATACTTTTTTTTTTTTTTTTTTTCAGGAAAAAGACCATTAGATCCAGTATACCCCTCTTTTCCAGTTAAATTATGCACAGAGGGCCCAGTCAGTAATACTGACTCAAGGGGAACACTTATTAGAGCCAGTGAGACCCTCACCAGAGCAAGGAGTGGAAGGCTGATCCCTTAGGGGAGAGAAAGATTACAACAAGTGTGCTGTGCTGAAAGACCTTCCAGAAGGAAAGAAAAAAACAAACCAAAACAAACCATCCAAACCAATGAGCAACAACCAACCAACCAACCAACCATGGGAAAGCCTCCATGTAGTCCTTGTAATAAGAGACAAATTCAGTATCATTTTCCAAGTCAAACAAATAATTACCTTCATTGTTTCATTTGGAATGCTGAAAAAAACCCAAACCACCCTATTTTTCGCCAAGGTCTCTGGGTGTGCTGGGAAATGTGCAACACCTACCTCGCCAGCCTAGCTGGAACTACAGCTAAGCCATAGCTGAGTCACTGGCTGGTGACAGAGAAGGAAAAAGAAGCTTCCACAGAAAAGAGCCATCCACAGGTCAGCGACACGCAGACCAACTGTATGTCCTCGGTTATGGCGTTATGCCTGTGTCTCCACCTCACCCTTTCCTACTCTGTTATAACACACAGTACAGCTTTCAGTCTTTGGAAAGGTTCAAGTCCAGCACAGGTAGCTCTGGTAAAATCACAGTATTAGTCCCTTCCCCAGGCAGTAACGCTCCCCTTGACACCTGCTCCACAAATAACAAGTGTGCCTGGTTTCCATTAATGAATCACCTGATACTGTCTGACCTGAACTTCCACTCAGGTATATAGTTGTTTTGTGGAAGAGTATACATCAGATTACATTAAATTCATGTTATATAGCATTTATTTTTATTTAATGTATACATTATATACTAAGCATAAGTAATACTGGGGAAGAATTTCTGGTTTTGTCACTGTCTGACAGTAGAGCTACACTGTCACAGACCCAGGACAGTGAGGAGCCCATCAGTCTCATGAAATTATGTGCAGCTCTTGCAATTCCTACAAGTCCTCAGCTGCAGCAGCGTGGACGGCTGTAGCAGCAGGAATGGCTGGCCCACAGAAGGAACTACTCCTCCAGTTCCTCTAGGTAATATTAGCATTTTGGTTTAGATAAGACAGCGCTTTCAAGAGAGTCTCCCGATCGCTCCTGCTTAGCACCTGGAGTCACTGACTGGTCTCAGGGCACACGAACTTCATTCCTTTATGGTTAAACCAAACCAGAAGACACACCCTAGCAGCACATTGGCTGTATTCCCACTGCTAATGGACATTTAGCACAAAAACAGATCAGAACTAGTCCAAAATAAAACTCCTGAAACACATCTGGTGTGAACACTGGCTCTCCATTACTGCTCCTATTGTTTTCCAGAAGCTGTTCATGTGAAAGTGGCTTTTGCCATATGTCCAAACAAGACTAGATGACAAATCATGCAGAGACTGCATTAACACAATGTCTCCAACCTCTAGCTTATAATTGTGAGGCTGCATCCACCTGGTACATATACTGCATGTAAAGAAAAATGGGCTAGGGTAGGTGCAACACAGTAAGCAAAGACTGCTGGCACTCCTTGCTCTTGGGTGATCAGGCACCATGTGTGGTAGGTGAGAACAGGTGCAAGTACCGAAGCAGAAACATGGATGAAAACAAGGCAGTGGCATATTGTAGTCCCCTTATTACGTACACAGAGGCCAGATTCACTGATGTGCTTCAGGTTGTTACCTGATGAATGTATGATTTTCTGCTCTCCTGTCCATCACAGTGTCAGAGTTCACATTGTATACACACAGGATGTTTGCGGATCACACTAGATAGGACTATATTTATATACCCCATACTTTTTCTAGGAAGTTTCTCAAATGGTTTCCCATGTTGACATGACCTTGTGTTGTGACAGATACGCTCAGCTCTTACCATCTCAGACTTTTGCTCTGTGTGGCATTGCTTGCTCTTTTAGCTCTCAATTCACTTACAGATGGCATTCAATAACAGCTTAAAGTTAACAACCGGACAATAAAAGAAAGGATAAACACTTGAGCCTGCCATTGGATTGATAAGAAATAGGAAAACACCATATAGCAAATTCTACCACCTCTTTCCTTCAGGCAATCTCTTCCCACATATCCCCAGGTCTGCCAACCGACTTCTGCTATGTTTCCTTAGGGAAAACGTGCCCAGCAGCAGCCAGTTAGCTCCTTTTCCCTCCTAGCAACCAAAATGTGGTTCTTTCAGCAAAGGTTCTATTAGGATAGACCCCCACCATCCCTAGGAGCAGAAGGGAACTTGTTGGATACGTATCCCCTTCTCAGAAGCAAAGAGAACCTCCTCATTCACCAGCAATGACTTGAAAGCATCAAATGTTTTCCTAAGCTAGCATTTCATTTTGTTAAGACATGCTAGTTGTGTTAGAGAGTGCTCTGTGTAATCTACGTCTTTAAAAAAGTGGAGCCTCAACTGTTAAATGAAGAGCTTGTTATTACAGTCCTATTGTTAGCCACACATGGCAGTATTGGAGAGATACTGTTGTATATTTTGGCATTCTTAATAAAACTAAACCCCACCTTTGATGCTGTGTGGTGACAAATAAGTACACAAAAGCTTGAAATGTGAGTGCACTGATGTGTATATTGCTCAAAGGACTCACAGCTCTTGTAGACACAGGTTGTCTTACGTACTGCAGTTGTTGCTTCAGTATGACTAGAATGCATTATGGGCTTTTAAAAGTGCTATTTTTACTCAGCAGTTTATTTGAAAGGTTAAATTTCAACAACTTAGTCTTGTGGAGGTTGATATTTTCATTTTCAAGATTGATATTTTCATTTTCAAGTATTGCAAACATTTCAGTACAAAACCACACCTTCACTACAAACACAATAAACAGCTACTGAACCTTTATTTTTTCACCAAAAAATCTATATACACATGAAAAAAAACCCAGAGAAACCAAACTTTACAAAAATTAAAATTCAAAATGGCAAATGTGGAGTGGTTAAGTCTATAAATTCATTTATTTTCTTACTTTATACTTAACATTGTTTGAAGTATAGTATTATGTAGGCATGATTTACACCTAGAGTTAGGAATGTGCTCACATGCTACTGTTCTTTATGTCCAGCTTTTGGCCTTGGTAAAAGCATCTGTTTCAGATGGTGGAAAATTGGACTTGAATTGACTTGTTTTAAATTAGTTCATTATGTGCTAAGTAGTGGTTTGGAGCTGTGGGTGTCATTATTGAAATGTTTTTCTTGTCTATAGAAAACTAGGAAATTACCTAAAGTAAAGGTGGAAAATATTAACTAATGCCAACAGCACTTGAAAAGAATGGCTGGAGGTGTTGGGTCCTCACTACATGAATCATGTTGGATTATGAGCTCTCTTTCCTGAGGTGCACCTGTAATGCAGGGGTTTTGATGAGAACTAGATTTAAAAAATATGTGAATGATAAATTAGAATATGTGTTGTGCTTCATATAACCACAACATTTAATGAACACTATTAGCTCCACAGCAAATTGCAAGTGAAGCCCGCTGATTTCTTGGGACTCATGAAGAAACTCAAGTAAAAGGGACATTCCTGAAGGAAATACTTATCGTAATCAGCATTTTGGTAGTTCTGTTACAAGTGGTTTGCTGTTCAGTGGGATATATGGCTTTTAATGAAAATCTACTCTTACATAAAGTGCACTGCAGTGGTTTGAATGGGAGTTCAGGGTTTTTTTGATACTCTGCTTTCATAACACACTGGCTAGGAGGCAGCAGAGAAGTGGTGACTGTAGCTCCTCACGGGAGGCTGGGACCTCTGGTTGTGGGCAGTCCCACAGCATGAACACCAAGTCTCCAGTCCCTGACTGCTACTAAGTCATCTATCAGGACATGAGCACGTGAGCCAGCTGGCTAGCTATCTGAGAGCTGTGCTGGAAAACACGTGTTGTCTCAACACTGACGCCAGAAAAAAAAACCCAAACAACTGAGGCATCTCTTTTTCTTTTTAAAATTTCACCTTCAAACATTGGAATCTGATCCAATAAATGCTATCCACAGAAAACATGGCTCATCCTGAGTGGTGACCCTTTGCCCAGGCCACCATTCATCTTCAGAAGAGACAGCAAAACAAGCACTTGTTTGCTTTTGGGCAACCAAAATGCAGAACAAAATCTGGTACCGGTTTTGTCTCTCTGTCAAAGCTGTTACCTCATCTTACACAAACATGTGACATAAGCCACTATTTAGGCCCTTGGACACACCACCCAGGGCTTCCAGCAGCTCTGTGAACACCCTCTCTGCTGACCAGTTCTCTGCAGCCAAAGGCCTGAAGTCTCTGGATACAGCTTTGCTCTCTCCTCTACTTCAGTTCAGTAAACCCTCCTGCCTGCCCAAAGAAGCCCATAAGGTGTTGGGCAACAACAGGAAGGGTCCTGATGGCAGAGGACATTGTTTTGCCACCTAATAAAACCTTGTGGTGCTCTGTGCAGAGCTATTTTCTGAAGCCTGGAAGGAGTGTAATGCCGCTGGAAAGCACACAGAGGAGGGAAAGCAAAATGCTTAGGTTGGCAGAGCAGCAGGCTTAACAGGAGGGGCTAGAAGGACTGGGAGACTTTGGTGCAGAGAGGAGAAGGCTGAGGGATGATACGAGAAATTTACAAAATCATAAAGGTGGTGGGTAACCTGAATATGGGCATGCTCTTCAGTAAATCTCACTATCTGAGTAGAGCTCTACTCAAGTCTGGGTACAGCTAGGGGACACTCAGTGTGAAATAACTTGTAAATCACCTTAAGGCAGGTAACAAGGTATTAGTTTACAGTGCACACAGTTAACTTCTGGAAAGTGCTGCCAGGGGCAGGTGAGAAGGCAGTCAGTGCCAGCAGGCCTCTGAAAAGGATTATGCAAATTCTTGTGCAATATCTATAATCTATAAATGGGCACTAACAGGATGAGACAGAGATGCAGCCTGTCTCACCCTGAGGTGATGCTGGCAAAGAAGAAGAGGAATGGCTCAAAAATGTCCAGGGTCACCTGCTCTCCCAATAAATATCACCTTCCCTTCTGGGTAAATGGCTCAAACTCTTGAAGAGTGTCCTGAAGCTGGAGATAGGCTGCAGACATTCAAAGGATCTTTGAAACATTTCGTCTGTAACCCAGGCTGCAACAGGGAAACCAATATCAGAGGCTAGAGCTTTCTGTCATCATTGTCCCTGTATCTCTACATATTTTTTGATAGTGAAGCACATCAAACTCAGTTAATTTATTTTTTAGTCTAGGTTATTTAAAATTTAAGATTTTTTTTTTCTGGTTTTATAAAAAAGCTATGTAACCTTTCAGCTTGTCACAGCAAAACTAATGCCTGCTAATTATTCGCATGCCCCATGTGGCTGGCAATCTTCAATCCTCACTAATGCACTGAGGATTCAGAAAAGAATACACAAATAAAATATGAATGGTGCTTCTCCTAAGATGTGTGCATCTTTTGACATAGTTGAGTTGAAATTTGAGTATTACCAATCCGTAGGAATGTGATATGGAAAGAAAAAAAAGGTGGGGAGAAGTTCAAAATCTGCTGTTCATTTGAAGTCGACTATGCACGGTTGTGACTGACATCCTCATGTTAGCAAGGAGGTGTCTGTAAGTGGAGAACAGTCTTTGACTGTAGAGAACGGATTCATAATTGCCTTCTTTCACTGGATCCTTGGACCTTGGACTGACAGACATACATGTAATACCAGATCTGAGGTCACTTGTCTCCATATGCATTTGAACAGAAGATATCCCATATTCCCTCACTAGTATGTAAAATTTTGTCAGCTCCCTTCATCTTTCTGTTTCTCTGCTGGATCAGATTACTGCAGCATAGTCGGCAAAGACAGGTGTTGTTTATGTTTAACACTATGCCTTCCCCTCCTCATGTTCATGGCATTCCCTCTGCTCTTAAGCAGCAAAGCACAACGCCACCCTTAGTTGAGACCAGTCCTCTGTTCCCATCTCAGCTTAAAGTGCAGTTTCTAGGGACACTTCTGTCTGCAGCCACAGGCCTTCTCATCCACCTTAGGATATTCCTTGAAGTGCAGTCAGTATGACCATGGGCTTACTGAGGGCATGAATATGTCAGTGTACTCACACGGGCCTATACTTTAATAAGCAGTATAAAGCCTATTACTAAAAATTATAGTGTCAAAGCAAAAAAACTTTGATTAAGAAAACTCTTTACATACCTACTACATGGTTTGCATTGCAGGAGACTCTTTTATCAAATGCTCACCCACAACTCACACCAACTGTATGCCAGTGATGAGGGAGACCCTTAGGTTCATAAATCTGCTATGGGTCACCTGTGCCCCCACCCACCACCACAGCCACAGACCATCCATGCAGCTCGCCTGCTCTCTCTGTGGAAGTCAGGGATCTGTGATTACTCCAGAGACAGACAGAGGATGCTGAAGTGTTATACAGTTGTCACTGTTACGCACAGGACTAGGGGTTTGGAGAGCTGAAGATCTGTGAGATGGGCATATGTGCATAGGAGATGGGGCACATACATGTGCAGCTTCTTTCATTAAAGTCTACTTGTCATAGAATTTCTGTTTTGAAGAAAAAGCAGGCAAAGTCCTGGTCCCACTCTGTTTCTAGTAGGGATGCTTGGTGAAATCTGCATTTCAGGATCACAGACAATGTCTGAGCTTTTCTGAGGGAGGAACTAATCTGTATGAAAACACTACAGATGAGCAGACCTTTAGACAATTTCAGTAAAGCTGAACAAGGGTTATCCACCATTAACTGTGTGTGACAGGTATCTGTCATTTGTCCTACTTTTATTTACTTTTCAGCATCCTAGGAACTCTGTCAACAGCAGATCAAAGACCTTGCAACAGTTTAAAAATGGATGCATCAACTCTCCGTTTTATTGAGGAGGTTTCTCTTTGATGCCTTTCAGCATAAGCAGTAAATCAAATTCTATGTGAAAGTTGCATTTATTTGCCAATTAATGTTTTAATACCATCATTGAAATACATGCAATGTTTGCAAGATACTTAACAAGGATTAGACTCAGACCCTAATAAGTGGAAAATTACCCTTAGTACCATGCCAGCCTTGATTTACCAGCATCAGGTGTCTGGACAAGTGCAGATAAAATTAGCTGAAGGATACAGGTTTTACAGTAAGATATGATAGAGTCAACATATTTTAAACAGAGAGGCTTTTCCAGTCACAGTTTACGCTTTATTGGAATAAATGGAAGGACACAGATGTGATATCCATGATGAAGGAGAATTCAATCCTTACCAACTCAGGACACTAAATATAAAAGCTTTCTCCAGCAGCAGCTCGTGTCTCAGGGGGGCAAATGGAGCTTCTAAAGAAAAGCATTATTTAAAGGAACAGAGAGGGACAAAATGGAGGTGGGAGGTTTACATTGTTTTTGCTTGCAATAAAAACTTCTTCCATGACCTAGAGATTTTTTGTTTTTCATTATATTCCAGCATAACAGAGGAAATCCACTTCTTTGCTGCTGCAGGGACATTATGAAGCCAAAGGCCTGAGTCCCCAGCAGGAATGTTGCTTGGGACAGGCTGTGCAGTTGCTGTCCCCTGCTCCCTGCAGCAGTGGACATGCATTGACAGCCACATGGCTGTGGATGGGCTGCTGGATTGCCAGGACTGAAGACAGCACTCATAGGCTAGATGAGGCAGAAGCAGCTCCCAGCTTTGCCCAGCTAACCCCTTTTAGCTCAATCGCTGTGTAACAGGAGAGATGTAACCCTGTCCGTCATTGCTTCTTCACTCAGGGCTTTGAATATATCCTCAGCTTAGCTATTCTGATGGCAATAATGCAAAAATGTATAAGCAAATAAAAAAGTAGTCATTTGTATTGTTTTGTTTCTTTCTGTTTGCATGCAGCCTCTGGTGCCTTATCAAAGTAAAAAGGCTTTTGGTCCCTTAGGCCTGATCATTCCCAACACTTAGTTTTGTACCTCAGTTTGTTTCTTGACTCAGGAGCGAAAGTGAAGGTGATTCATTCAGCCTTTAAGGCAAAAGGCCAGAAGGAAGTGTAACAGAAACACTGCCTCATGTCCACCCCACCCATGACTGGCAGTATCCCGGACTCAGAGACAGCAACCCCTGGTTCTGCCACCAGGAAAATTAATCTGTGTGATCCATGTGGATCACTGGTTCCTCCCTTCTTCCCTGCATCAGCTGGGAGCTGTGGCTTGGGTAGTGTCAGCTGCATTAGACTGAAAAAACAAACTCAGGGCAAATTAAGGATCTCCACACAGACTGCAACTGTGTACCTAAAAACCTTGGTGGCACAGTGACATTAAAAATAAGAGCATGAACAGCATACGAACTGCAGGAGCTAAGTTACATACCTACCTCCTGAGACTTTTTCTCTCAACAATAAGGAAAAGAAACACCTTGTAAGAATACAAAAGTTTACTGAATAATTTTTTCATCCCTAAAACACCTAATTGAGTAGCTGTGTCATAGTGCAGAGCAATGCTGATGAGCCACAGCTCTTGAGGATTAAAATAAACAGTAAACACTAACCCAATTGAAGGACCAAGAAGGTTTTCTGGGGAGACCTGTGCAAATATTATCGTGCAGTTTCCTCTTTTCAAGCAGGAGGCTGTATTTTCATTTGATATTATATGCTGCAGCAAATACGAAGATAGCTTCATCTCCTGTTCAGTGAGCAAAAGCAGAAAACAAAAGCTAGTCTCTGAAGGCTGAACTGTATTGTTCTGTGTGTGAAGATTTGTCAAAGAATGTGGAATAAGCACCCTTCAGTTTCATGGCTTTCTTCCCTGCTAACAGCTGGTCAGTCACAGGTGCTGGCAAAACCCCCACCAACCTACCAAAATTTATGGGGGAGAGCTTTGTTATTTTAACACCACATTCAGAGAGTTCCTAATTTGCTCTGGTTTAAAGTGCTCCTTATGAATACAGTGAAAATAAAAACTGCTCCAGAAGGAAACTGAATAAACCCAGAAAACTTATTTGAAAATACAACAGCTATGGAAGCAACTGTACGATATCTCTGCACAAAATACACTGTCTGGGGTGAAATTTGATTGTAGTTTCACCTTGTAGCCATGCTATCCCTTTACAAATACAGCTGTAGCAACTTTGTCCTCCAGTACATATCTAAGGGGCAGTCAAATTGCTAAAGAAAATGCCTTTTCAGAGGGTATGGGATAGTTTCTGGGAATTCAAGAAAATCATGGGACAAACAGTCAAGTCATAGCTCCCTGGGGAACATCAAGTAACCTTCCTAATGCCAGTACCTTTGCCCAGAATTTTTGTGAAAATAGGAAGCTTAGTGGAGACTTGGCTCTCACAGCAGCACTGTGGGAGGCCAAGAAAGCATCCATGAGATGTGTGAGATAGCTCTGGGAGATGTCTCCAGCAGGAGACAGAAAATCACATTTGAAGGTGATGTATCCTCAGCTATGCTACTCTCATCTCAATAAAGAGCAGCAGGCTATACTTATGAATGACCCGTAGCAGACAATGCCTTTTTTTGAGCTGGACCAAAGTCACAGGTAGGAGGGAAAGCAGCGATTTCCATTATTTTGTGGTTCTGTCAGACAACATACTGGGGAGTTAGTTTTCCATGACTTTTGCCTTTGCTGTGCCAGGAAGACAGTCATTTGAAAGCTCAGCCTTCATCAGTTTGAGGTTTGAAAGACCATAGCTGTTCATAGGGAAGAAGACAGTAATGGAGGTTTTTAAGGAAATAAAATATATTGCAAAGTCAAGAATCAAAATGACGAAAGACTGAAAATGGCTCTCACCGCATGCCCAACTACAAGCTCACAGTCTCTACTTCTTCAGTGCTGATACAAGCCCAGATGGACCAAACAGGTCACTACAGCAAAGAATATCCATTTGGAGAAAAACTCATTTTTCCAGCCACACCTGTGTCTCTAGATGGCATTAGCTGAGTACCAAGTGAAAACAAGCTATTTCAGTCAGCTAGCTCTTCAAGCAGAATCATCTCTTCTGACAGACAGATGCTGTTTGAGGCACGCTGTAAAAGACAGAAGTCATTTGTCCACTGTGATGAAATTTTAATCTGTTTACTGAATAAAACCTGTGGCAATACATTTTAGACGCCATTCCACAACGTTTTTTGCTAATAACATTAATAGACCCCAATACTGCCAACATTTGGCCCTTTTCCCTGTGCTCTTGCCCAAGTGTTAGCAGGATTCAGATCTGTGTTTCTCTAAGGCTTTTGGCAGTTGTCAGTGCCCTTTTTTAAATTATTTACTGTAGTAAAACATGCATGAAGTAGCGGTTTCTGGGGTTACATTTTTCCAAATGGGTTCAAACTTCTCCTGACTTATCAGATTCAAAGATGGAATGAGAAATTAGCACAAAGCGGGGGCAAGGAGATGAGAATAATGTAGCCTTAGGAAGCCCAAGGCTTTATTCCAGGTCTATGGAGGAGGACATTGTGAAGCAGAAGTGGAACATCTGCCTTGAGGTATGAGTGGCAAATGGCAAAGATGTATCTCCCAAGGTGTAGTATGCCCTCAGAGCCTTTCAGGAGAAGGAGAGCCTTATATCACTTGGCTGCCTACCTGCTATTTTCTGTGTGGAGGTGGATAAGATCTTGCTGAGGCCTGTGAGAATGACTGAATTCAACCGCAGGCAGAAGATTGCAGTGATATAGATAATCTGGTCCCTAAAGTAAGCTTGGTGGCCTCAGCTAATTCAATTTTCAGGCTGCTTTCTTTGTTGTGGAAGTCCTAAGAGAAACTTGCATTCACCAGAGTCTTGATCTACAAAAGGTGCTAAGTTTTGCCAGCTCCAATTAGTTTCATGTAAGGCTGTGGGTGCTTGCACCTCTGAAACTCAAGCCTTACATGTGGTGCATGAAGAATCTGCCACATTCAGTGTTTCATTATCCAGGAGCATAAAAATGGTTGAAAGAGGGGGAAGAAACAACAAATCCAAACTTCATAAACATTCATTAAAGTCCATCATCAGTATCTAAGCAGCATGATAGCAAAACAATACGTCAGTTGTCACTTTGTAGCATGCAAGTTTTATTCCCAAATTACCCCAGTAACCTAAATAAGAAAGGCAAAATGCACAAAGAATATGGCCATCTGGAATACATAACGTGGAAAGATCTGCAATGCATTACATGGTCTGGAAAGTGGCTGGTCGAATTCCAGAGAGCTAAGATAGACTTCAAAGTCTGGCCGCACATCAGTGAAACTTCTGATCAGCTCAGATATTTAAAGTGGGTGTAGATGAATGAATTTATTACATTTTTTATCTGTTGCATTCAGATGGGAAAACATGACTGTAGACAGGTTGCTCATTGATTTCATGCTTGGTTCTTTTGTTTTTAACTGTATAGTATATTTTCAAAATTTTACATCCTATTGCAGTTTTACAAAAGGAGTATTTTTCCATCTTGTATGAGAGAAAAAAATCCAAACAACTGTAAAGAGTAAGACATGACTCAAATACCTAAAAAAAATAGTTGGCCAATTTTAATTTTTAAGTAATGAAAGACAAATCAAGCTGGATTTCCAACTTCTCTTTGTTTTTAACTAAACCCCCAAACATCTACCATTTGGGATTTTTTTCATATTTTAAATTCAAATAGCTTCCTCCTGAATTAATTGCTATGTCTGACTCTTATTTAGTCAGACTTCCAGGTTTTCTCCTTTGTGTTGGAGGGAGGGAAAAGAATATGAAGCTATATACTTCATTATTTTGCCTTTGTTGATCCGAGAATCACAAGCAGCAGAACTGGGATTTGATGCGTTCAAGGCATATTCTACCCAGCCTGTGAATGAAAGCATGAATCTCCAAACTTTGATCACCTCTAATGGGACAACTGGACTGTTCTACGCTTCTTTTTCCTCGCCTGAATGTTGTTATTGATACAACAGCTTATATAAAAAGCCCTTCACTAGGCTCTCCAAAGGTAGAACTACGTTAACTAAGTACGATTTTACTATTCTACCTATAATTTAGACACTGAAATTAACTATGAGTAGCAAACAGAAGATTTTTACTATAAGATACAAAATTACTGCTCATGGCAGTTTTTTCCTAAATTAGTTAGAATGTGCTAGCTTTTGTACTGAGCATTCTTTACTACATGATTCAAAGTTTCCTGTTGATACAGTGCAAGTATCAAGCAGATTTCTGGGAGACCTCTTTTTAATTGACTTTTAATTACTATGCAGTACCCGATAGAAATCATAGTGTAATATACGCATAGTACTGACTGCAATGGATTAAGTGAACTGTCCATGCAAAATGCACTTGCAATTGGGATTTTCAGGTTTTACCTTCCCAGGGCCTGTAACAAAAATCCAGTATGGTTCACGTAGTTTCCCATCCTCCGGCTAGGCTGGCACGCACTCAGAAAGATGCAGTGAAATGTCTTCAAATGCTGTCAATAGACAGATCAATAAATACAGCACGGTAGAAATAGAACTATCTTCTTAAAACTGTCTTTTCCCTTTCAGGAAGATAAGAATACTTATCTCAAAATACTGATGGCCTTGGAACAGAAACTATTCTCCCCAGGATCTTTTTCCATCCCATTTATGAAGCTCCTGAGGAAAGTGGATATATTCTGTATGTCTATCTTTGTGTACAGGTTTGACCTGAACTGAGAAGTTAGTGGAGCTTTTATGCTACCACATCATGTGGAAGAAGAATGGACAGGAACGGCAGCAAGAAAACACGTCCATTATTGAAGGGGAGGTTTGGTTAAGGATGTGTAGTTGTTGCAGCTAGAATGGACTTCAGGCAGCTGTGACTACAGATCACACAATTATGGCAATCACCGTCTCCCTGCCAAGGGTGTTCCTCAAAGTTCTCTGAAGTCTTTTCAGTGACGCATTCTTCACCAGATCCTCAAGAGCTGAGATCTGGGGTGATTTACCGCATTCTGGCCAACATCTTTGAAACATCCATAAAGGCAATCCGTATGGTCATTTGGCTCATCAGCTTCCTGTTTCTCCTGAGACCCAGATGTAAAAGATAGTCTAATATGTCTGATGAAGAGAGAAAAAAAAAAAAAAAAAAGAAAAAAGAAGTGTTGGCTGAGCATTTCAAAACCTTCACACGCAACAGAAGTTTGTGTGTCATTTTCCTCATGTTTCATTCATACCTTTATAAGAAGAGGAAAGGAAAACATGCACTTAATCAAAATCCCAAGCACACTTCCTGAGCCTATGTGTTTTGCAGATGGGAAGACTCAAAAGACAGACTGATTTTTAATCAACATTAAATAAAGAGGAGCATCTGCTTCATATAATAAAAATGTACCCTATTTCTAGCCATCTGACACGGCTGCTGATGGCATCATTGACTCCATGATAGGGAAAATATGGTGGCAGCACAGTGCCTACAAGCAGCACACCACCTAGGCAAAGGGTGACCTGTGATAGAAAAACTATGTAAAAATCCGTGTTCTAAAAATCTGTGTTCATTTACCATACCTTGGCACTGGAGACTGGGTGAAAAGAGCAACTCACCATAAATACAATAAAAACCCTACTTTTTCATTATAGAAACAGATCCCAAACAAACGAATCTTCAAATAGATAACATTTCCAAAATGGCTGCAGACAGGGTCTGAAATTTGTTGTGTGGTTGCAGTCTCATTTTCTTTTAAGCAAAGGAGTGTGAAAACAAAAATGGTTTGGATAACTGACTGGAACATTTTATTCCTCCATACAACAAGTGAAGTGATTTGAGGAGAAATAGTGGAGTTTAATTTGCACTCAAGCAAGAATAGTAGCTATGAGTAAACTGCCATGACTTCTTACAGTTGTTTTCATGCTTTAGAAATCAAAATTTCAAAAAGCATAAAACCAAGATATTTTAGGAACTATGACTAGAAAACAAACGTAATAGTTCATACAAACAATGTTATCAGTAACTTGGAGTTCATCCAGAAAATCTTTGCAAATCATTATGATGTTTACAAAAATATGTTCACTTTGAGAATGACCCATCCACAGAAAACGCATGTTTCCTAGATAACCAGTTTCCAAGAAAAATCATTCAACTGGCCTGTAGAAAGGTGTGATAAACATGCTAAACTAAGAACAATAACACAAACATAAGTGCAACAATCTGAATATCAAGAGTATGCTCAGCCTTGCCTGTACTTGTTAAAACATGTTACTCCAAAGGTTCTATAGTAACTTTTGGAGTCACTTTTAAGGATAATAATGACAGATCTTTTAAAGATCTTAAAGACAATCAAGATTACCTTTACCCACATTTAAAAGAAGGGAGGGAGAAAACACGATGTATTCTCTCCATGTTACCAAAAGGAAAATAGCTATGTGGCAGACAGAAAAAAACAAAATGACCCTCCTTCTTCATGGGTGACTGAGTACTCCTACATCCCTTCCCCAGGAGATGCAGCTTCCACTGTTGCCTAACACAGCTGTGTGTTTCCAAGCAAAACTTTGCATTATGAAAATTAGTGAGAGAGGTTGTTTAGTGGAAAAAAGTGTCCATATAAAAAAAATTTATTGAAGATAGTAGTGGAAGGAGAAAAGGAAATCTTGAGAACAGTGGTAAGTAACTCATCTGAGGTGTGCCCTGGGTTATAAGGCCTTGCATATCTCTCAAAATCATCATATCCACAGTCAGTCAAGACCAAGCTTGCCAGTCAGTGTTTACTCAAAGTCTGAAAGCGGGACACTTGTCTGTTGGGTTTAGTTTTACATGCATGCCTTTCTCTTCTGTCTTCCTTTCCTGTTTCATGTTTTTCCTATTGTCGTTTAAATGTTCCATTTTTTAGAATGTTTTAATAATCCTTTGAAGCGTTTAATTTCCTCTTTCCCAATCTAAGCCAAAACACAGACAATATTCCATTTGACTGATGTTTTACCGTGAGGATTTTTTATTTCTATCCATGAATGCACAAGCACAAGTACATACACACACATACTCACACACACACACACACACACACATTCATGTGAGTCTTCACACACATACATTTTTTAAATGACCAATCTGTTACAAATCTAAAAGTGATCTTCAGCCCAAATTCCTCAGGAACTCATTCAGGGACTTTTTTGATGGCAACAGGAGGACTACTCCTTGTGTTCACAATTATTTAGTGGAGAAATATCTAGATTGCTTTCAGAGCGCCACCCAGCAGAGGAGTGTGTGTCCCATTAGAAAACTAAGCTTTCTTTGAGAATGAAAAGCTGTACTTATTTTGCCATGCAAACTATGCAATTTAATGTGTACTACCCTTAGGGGGTGACATGGAAAAAAGACCTATCTAAAATCTTCTGATCTAATGCCCAAAATATATTGGATTTCTTTGCTTTATATATTTTAATGAAAAAAATCTTTTTAAAAGGTGCATATTTAGACATAAAAGAACTCAAATAACTTAAAATAATTTCATTGTAAATGTCAGTTCTCCATAAATGAAGCAATAAAGAACAAAGAGCAAGAGCAGGGACACGTTGTCAAGCAGGCACCTCTTTGTAAAGCTCCATTCCAACAGCAAACATTTTAAAAAATAAGACATAACATCTTTGAAGGAATATTGTCTTTCTATGACTGAAGTCCATTTCTTATCTCCTTTGTTGGTTTTGAAGAAAATCTCAGTGCCATTAGCATGCTCTTGTGGCAGTCTTGCAATGACTGACCTCCATGAACGTCTCCGGCCCCCTATCCTAGGCTGGAGCTACACAGCTTCCCCGTGTGCCCACAGCCATGCACTAGGTTCGACAACCAGAAGGGAAGAAAGGGCAGTGCCTGGAAAACTCTGTGAGAATTTGATTCTTTTACAGCCCTTCTCTGTGGCGTTTTCATCTGTAATCTGTTGGAGAAGTTAGAAAAAAAAATGCAGCTCAATAGGGAGCTCATTTGTCCAGAGCAAAACTGTCAGATTCCATCTGTGTATGGGTGGTTTTATGAAAAACAAAACAAACAAACACAACAACAAAATAGGGTGAGTTTTTTTTTCAGAAACTCTGTCAGATACCTGCATCTTCTCCAGCACCTCACTTCTTTCCATCCTGAGTGAGACATTCACAAGTTTTGCTATTTGTTTTTGATTTTCAAAGGTTTTCTTGCAGCACAGACAATGCATGATATGAGGGTTTTAACCTGAGTAGCATGCTGCTCTTTTCCCCAAAACCAGCCAGTAAGATACATATGATAATTTTTCTTCATAGAGAGGGAAGGTCACTGAGATATAAAAAGGAAACCCCAAAGGAATACTTCTAGATAATCCCTGCTCGGTCCCTGATGAGCTTTCCTTACGTCTTTCCTTGGAGAACTCCAGCTCGGCTATGCACAAGCAAAAATACACAGGAAAACCTTCTGTTCAGCTGAATATAACACAACTGCACTCCCTCAGGAACACCTTTTTAGCGTGCTGCCTTCTACTTCAAAAATGATTTGGCATAATGCTTACTAACTATGTTTTGCTTTGTGTTTTTGTATCTAGCTTTATAAAGGATACAGGGAATAGTGGAGCTCAGATTAAATGAAGAGGATCAGTGTAAGTAAACACATATGCATCTTCTCCTTCATATCTGGTTGAAGAATGGCCAGTTTTGTCACCAGTAGCTTCACGAAGATACTACAGGATCCCAGGAGTGTACTCTGCCAGCTCAGGCACAACATCAGGTCCTTTCTGATCATCAGGTCTAAATCTAAATGTTACATATAGGTTTACAGGAATTGCATGCAGCTAAGAATATTTCCAAGATGGGTAATTTTTCTTTACAGGAATTACACGGTTAATATTTTCAAGATATATAATTTTACGTTGTACTTATAACTCTTCTTAAAGTGTCTATATAGTGGAAAAGTAAAAAAATAGTGCCACTTTAACTGCAGTGTTGCATTCTACAAAAATGCACAGAGGAAAATTCAGCTCCCTGTCTTTGTTAGGTGCACTTTATTTAGACAGAAACAGAAAATCCAGGGGTTTAGAGACATACAAGATGATACAAAATGGCAGAAGTTGCATTTTGGCCCTGAAATTCTGCTAACTTTGTGCACCTGAGTAAATTTATCAGCAAGAGCCAGAGTATAGGGAGGAAGACATTAGTGTAAATAAGAACAAACTGTAAGAGAAGACTTCTCCCACACAGATAATATCCAACAACTAAACTGAACTTTTGAGAAGATATTACTGGCCCCATGCTATTCATCAGAGAGAGAAGAGCTTTTTTAAACAGCTGACTTGCAAAGAATAGTGCTACTAACAAACATTTTCTTAATAAAACCACAATTACACAAAGGCTTCTCAAAACCTACATTCCCTAACAAAGTCTACCAAACAGTTCTAGCATCTAAATTAAAGCTTTTATAATCATAAGCAGATTCCACAGGTGAAACAAATTTTTAATTTAACCATTTACAGCATTTTGGCTCAACAAGATTTTATAATCAGCATGAGCTGCACAGAGATTTCCTCTTTTCATAGTAGTTAGTTTACACACAGTAGTTACCATATAAAGCATTTATCTTCTGAAATTAGAGGTTTTGGTTTTTCTCTGTGAAATTAAGATCTTGCTGGAGCTTTTTCTTTTGTGTTGCTGACTCCTTCTATGCTGGTTAATGGGTTGGTATGTTTGCATAAGGTATTGATCAATCCACAAAGGTGAGACCAAACCTGAGCTGTTCCTTGCGTTGTGCTGGGTGAAACAGATTCAAACCATTCTTCAATTATAATTTCTTTCTTCCTTCAAAGGGCTACGCAACAGCTGAGATTACCATAAACTTGAAGTAAAATCTAGATTTTATTGGAATATGAAACTTGGCAAACAATAGATCCTGGATTCAATTCCCTTCTATATAAGTGTGCAGCTCTGCTCTCTAGGCACAATAGGTTGTAATATTTTAAATGATTTAAGTAATCCAAGGCCTATTTCTTGCCATATTTACTGTGTGGTGGGGTCTCACCTGAGAAGAGCAGGTCTTCAGACAAAATCTTGAAGATCAAAAGATTGAAGTAGAAAGGCCATTCAGAAGCTTCCATTGGAACAGGCTGCCCAGGGAAGTGGTGGAGTCACCATCCCTGGAGGTGTTTAAAAGGCGTTTAGACGAGGTTCTTAGGGACATAGTTTAGTGCTAGAGTTAGGTTATATTATGGTTGGACTAGATGATCCTGAGTGTCTCTTCCAACCAAAATTATTCTACAATTCTATAATTAAGTGGGTTTTTTATATTCCTGTATCTCTGTCAGGTACGATATTAAACATTCTCTGGTTGACACTGGCTACAGGAATTTCAGAAATGTAGTAAAGCCATAGATCTGCAATGAAATCATCCACAGTGTGATCTAATTTAATTTTGAAAAATAATGGATTTACCTGCTGCGTGGAATCGGAAAAAAAAATCTGCTTTGTAGATTTTCAAGTGCATAAAATATTTTATTGTTACTACAGTTTCTGCTCTGAGGTACTTTCCCCAAAATATATCTTTTTAAAAAAAAAATTTGACACAGAACACAATAGCTTCTAGATACTTGGGATTATGCATTTAAAATACGTGTGCATGTTTCTAATT
Organism: Nesoenas mayeri; assembly: GCF_963082525.1. Taxonomy (NCBI): domain Eukaryota; kingdom Metazoa; phylum Chordata; class Aves; order Columbiformes; family Columbidae; genus Nesoenas; species Nesoenas mayeri. The sequence continues at coordinate 26,239,196 of NC_137542.1, read as the reverse complement.
TAGGTTCAGAATACATTGCTGTCCTTTAGCTAGTATGCAATTAGCTTATGAAATTACGAAAATCAATTTATTTAACGTATATTTGTGCAGATGAACATAGGTATAGGCAAACAATATATAAGAAAATTCTCTCATTGCTTTCCCTGTTGTGGACATCTAGTTATCATGAGGTTTCTTATACGTGGACAGTAACTGCATGGAGTATCCTACAAGTAGATACCTACATATATCTTAGGAAAAGCAGTGTTATACAGTCTTGATAAACTCATATTTATAACTTTCAGAAGTTCAGCTACAAAGGGATATAAGATTTTAACAATGGGTTCTGGATTGCTTCAGGATTTTTTGTGTGCAAACATTGCCCAATTAAGAGAGTAAAAAAAAAAATTGCTGTCAAACTAGAGCAGCTAAATGTACCCAACAAACCCTAAATGATGCAAAATACATCTGGCTTCAGGTTTTGCAAGGCTCTCCGTAAATGAATTTTGATTAGTCACAGGTTTATAAATCTACAAAGCAAACTTGTGTCCTCTGTCTCCTAATGTGGAACCCACTTATGGCATTCTGCTGAAAACCTTGCAAAATTTGCATTTCACCAGCTTTGTGAACTGTTTTGTGGTTGTATCGGATCTGCACTTTGATTTTTGGCTTGCTCAACACAAAGCATTTCGCAAAATTCAAAGCTAAAGAGTCCATATGAGTAGAAGCAGGAGAAAATGATCATGTGAACATTTTCTTCTTTGACCGACATAATTTTAAAAACAGATGTTCTGCAAAATTTTGTTTTCTGGAGTAAAGCCATACTTTTGGGCTTTACTAATACTTGTGTTGTTCCAGATTGGTGTTTTGGGGGGATAATAGATTTTGGGAGTGGAAAAGAAGAAACAGTTCAATCTGGGCAGCGGTGGAGGGAGATAATAAATTACCTTTATTATTTATAATTTTAATATAAAATGCCACAATGGAAGCCCAACTTTTCTTTTACACAATGCTCACTTAAGATTTTGGAGCCAAGCAAAAAAAGTAGTCATGCCTGTGTATTTTTAGAAACTTTAAACCAAGCATCCGGAAGCTGCTCCGATCTGTATCCCTGTAACTAGCATTTTCGTTTCATTTGTCCTTAAGGAAACCATATCAATTTAGTATTTTGCTATTGCTCCAAGATTGTCAGAAGCAATCTGGGTCCATATCTGTCAGTAAGGAGGTTATTTCAGTTGAGAGGGGTAGAAAATGTTGTGTGGCCAAGGGCAGCCTTGAGAAAAGGGAAAGAAAAGAAGATGCCAGGAAGAGTGTCTCACCTGAAGAAAGTTAATATCTAGTCATTCTCTTCCTGATGCTTAGTAGACAGAGTAAACATTGTGCTCACCACAGCCAGAACTTCAACATTACTTTCCTTTTGCTAGAACAAAGATAAGAAAATTTGCCCATAATAAATTGTACACTTGAGTGCAGCTGGAATAAATAAGCAGAGGAACTTGCTGGTGTACAGTCTCCCAAAAGAGACAGAAAGCTGTAGGAAGTATGGGGAACAGAGGACCAAAAGCACCCTTGGTTTCATCCTTTACCTCATCTAATCTAGTTTATCTCTGTGAATGGTCTGAAAGAAATGATGTGTGTAACTCATTTTGTGACATCTCAAACATATCCCAGATATCAGCCGTCAGTGTCAGAGTGGGGAAGCCTATTTGTTTATAAGGAAATGCAATAGCTGCAGTATATGGTCTGATGAAATCACTTTAGTAACTGATTACTCAGTTAGTGGGTTTCTGGTACTCTGCTTCTACTAACCACTTTTCTGCCATTAATTGAGATGTCTCATTTTATGACTTCAAAGACACTCAGAACAATACTAGAAGGCAAATGGACTAAGAACAGCTAATAGAGCTGGATTTCAATTTAAACAAAACAAGAACAAATACAAGTACTATTTATCCCAGCTAGAAATTTACCTTTTAGAACACGAAAATCACCACTAAACTATGCTGTTGTTTCCAGTGTTTGGAAACAACATTAAAAAGTTCTTGATTTTAATAAAGGTCAGATTCTTTCACAATTGCAAAACATCTGTCAGAGAAGTTTGGTCAAACCAAACAGGCACTTTCACAGTCTCTCACTGCACGGGCCAATTAAAAAACAAACAGACAAACAAAAAACCCAAGGAACATCAAATGTTGAGCTCATATCTTTGTCAAAGTTACAGAAACAATCAGATGAGGAGACCCAGTCATAACATGTTTGATGGATGGAGGAGGCTGCAATTGTTGTGCATAGCTTAGTTGAATACACGAGGTCATAAATTCTTCTCCGCCTGGAAGACACTGTGCCACAATTTTCAAGTGGCAAAGAAGGGAGTTTGGGCAGAAAGCCAGAGACAGGGCTCAGAGACGAAACAGTGGAAGAGACAAGAAAAAAGAGACAACCAAAGAGTAAAAAGGAGGGGCTGGACTCTTCATGTGGGACAGTGCTGTGTTGCCTGGCTATGCAAGTGAGTATAAGCATGGCAGCTACATGATGATTGGTTTGTCAAGGCCAAGGTACGAGATGGGAGCTACACCTATGTCTTCGCAGAGCACACACAGTGAAGTACCAGCTGAGAGCTCAGCCTCTTGATGAAACCACATCACCTTGGGCACCTCTAGTGTCGTTTTACAGTCATAGTCCTAGGTGTGACAAAGGTGTCAATGATGTGCTGCAACTGCAAATGTGGACAAGAAAGCCTGGATAAACCTGCCACAGGTCAGCTGGGTCACAGGGCAAGAGACTCAAAGCCAATGAGACTAAGAAGATCTGCTAACTCCAGCAATGGAGTGACCCTTCTGGAGAAGTCTCCTCAACAGACTGGCTTTCTTGCTGGGGAAACTGCATGGGCCCCATCAGAAATACCCCATTGAGCAGTGTGGTAATTGGGTCCAGGCTCACGCAAGGTGGGTGGGTGTTCTCAAAAAAAATCCAAACTTGTCTCCTTGAGAGGGGGGAAAGAGAGGGAGAGACTCCAGGAGTTAAACTGAAACCTGACTGGGTGTCGGGGCTGCTAAAGAATATGATTATATGCTGATCTATTTTTATACACAAAGACTGTCTAACGTAGCTTCCTATGAAGCATAAGGTTAGATGAGATGATACGTGTGTGTGTTGTTTCAGGACCCTTCATTCTCTGCTGACCCACAGTAACTGCCAAGCAGGAAACAAGTCCTGGAAGTACCTACCTGCATGCTGGTATTTGTCACATGTTCCTGGATGCAGAATACAGGTGTCTGTAGCATGGCGTGACCTGCGTGGTGATGAGTGGCTGGGACATGCGAAGACAAAGTAGACTCCTTGCCAGCTAAGAAATGGCAAGTCCTACCATGACAGCAAAAAGCTTGGAAGGTCTATCTGTGGCATGTGTTCAGAGATGAGAAAATCTCAGTGAGTACTGGTGCCTTGCTGTGGTCTGCCAACCAAAACAAGAGGATGTGACTCAAAAGATTGCAGCGAACATGGCTCTACTCTGACCAAAATGGAGAAAAGACTGGAAAACCATGGTTATGTAGAGACATAGTCAACTCTATTGTAATGCAGTCCTCAGAATGGAAGCATACATGAGGTTCCAGTAATTTTTTTTTGACAGTGAGAAATTAATTTTCTCATTCCTGCTTTCTTCCTCTGGCTCACACACATGTGGGTTGCCAGCAGCCATTTTGCATTCATGGGAAGGTTTGACTGGATCTCCAGAGAGGTGCCTAGAGGCTGTGTGAACTCTGGTCCTGGCAGACGGTTTTGTGATGAAAGCCCAGAACTGGAAATGAAGAGACCCCCTGCTGCCAGCAGTGTGCTGTTCTGTGAGCTCAGACAGCCTGCTGAAGGTTTCAAACAAATTGTTCAAAACTGCAATAACTCCATCCCCCAATCTGTTAGGAGTGGAATGAGGGGAAATCAGATTGCGCAGATGCAGAAGAGGTTGAAAGAGTGTGCAGACCCCTCCTGCTCCACAGCCACAAACCAGAAGATGGGCCTACTTTTCTTTTGGTATAGTGGAAGGAAGAAGCAATTAGCATTACTGCAGTTCACAGACTGAGCCGTGTCTCCTGGCTCCAGACACTTTCATTTTCCTGGGAGGAAACTTTTCTGGGGCTGAGTTTTTTGTGCTGTCTAGACAGGCTGAGGAGAGGCCTTGTTTAGCCATCTTATCCCACTAGACAATGGGGGAAATTTGAGCTTTTGGCTTCGCATGCAGTATTTGTCACCTATAGAGAGGAGATGTCATATCTTCCCTGGGCAAACTGCCTATATGTATTGGTTTATCTATCTTAACTCCTCAAAGCAGTCCTGTTTCTGGAGAGTCGAAACTGTGCCTTCAAAGCCGTGGGATCTAGCGTCAGCACATTTCTCAAGAATTCTCCACGTTTTCCTGCTTCGCAGTCATTTTTCATCAATTTGGATCCTTTGCATAAAGTACTCATCTCTTCAAAGGCTTAAAACTGGTATTGAAAAGAAGATGATGAAATGTATCCTGGGGCAAACAAATACTAGAACAGGCTAGAAATGTGATCACATCTCTTTACAAGCCTGTGTTATTTCATTCACTCAACTACCCAGACTTGCCATTATCTTTTTCCCAGTTTTACTGTGGACAAAGATTTTTCCTGTAATGAAATACCTCCTCTAATTCAGGAACAAATATCTTGCTAGATAAGAACTATCCCACTACATAAACTGAGCCATATTCTGGGCCTGCACCTGTCAGCAAAAAAAAAAAATTTAAAAAGATACATGTTTTTGTTTATAAGGAAACCTGTTGGCAAAACAAACCAACCAACCAACCAACCAACCAACCTAGCAATAGTTTGAAACGTGAAACAGACAGAGAATGAATTAAAATGATTAGGAAAGAGTTTTTAGCCTCTGTAAGTATTTCTGATTGCTTGGTGGTATGATTTCTGGCAGTTGAAATATGTAAAAGTGATGGGCTGCATTCAGCAAAGTATTTAAATATTAGCTGATTTTTTTTCCTTTCTCAGCAAAATTCTTAAGCAGATATTTGTTTTTAAAACAAGCCCTACAGAACTGTGCAATCACTAAGCATATGAAGCTTAACAAGGGCAAGTATTGGATTTTGCACCTGGGACACAGCAACCCTGGCTCTACATACAGACTGGGGCACAAGATTCTGGGAAGAAACTCTGCAGAGAGGGATCTGAGGGTTCTGGTTGACAGCAAGTTGAACATGAGGCAACAGTGCCCTGGCAGCCAAGAGGGCCACCCGTGCCCTGGGGTGCATCCAGCACAGCATTGCCAGCTGGGTGAGGGAGGTGATTGTCCCACTCTGCTCTGCACTGGTGCAGCCTCACCTGGAGCACTGTGTGCAGTTCCGGGCAACACAGGATAAAAAGGATATAAAGCTACTGGAAAGTGTCCAGAAGAGGGCATGAACTTCGTAGAAGGGTTTGGAGAAGAAGCTGTGTGAGAAGTGGCTATAGTCACTCAGTTTGTTCAGCCTGGAGAAGAGGAGACTGAGGGGAGATGCCACAAAGGAAGGAGGAGGGAGAGACATTGATCTCTTCTCTCTGGCAACTAATGATGGGACCTGAGGGAATGGCAGGAAGATGTGTCAGTGGAGGTTCAGATGTGTCAGTGGAGGTTCAGGTTGAGCATTAGGAAAAGGTTCTTCACCCAGAGAATAGTGGAGCACTGGAACAGGCTCTCCAGGAAGGTAGTCAGGGCCCTAAGCCCAACAGTATTCAAGAAGCATTTGAGCAATGCCCCCAGACAGATGGTGTGAACTGTGGGGTTGTCCTGTGCAGAGACAGGAGTTGGACTCAATGGTCCTTGTAGGTCCCTTCCAACTCAGGACATTCTATGATTCTACGTCAACGACTGGTATACATAAAGTTAATCCCACACTGCCTTGATTTGGGAAATGGACAGCCCTACAAGGGTTCAAGGGTAAGAGCAGATTTCATATGCTAGCAGCTATCTGGAGCATTGTGGAGGTAGTGGTGAGAGTATAAAAGCATTTGCAGCTGTGCCATAGCAGTGCCAGAGGGATAGCTTGTGGTATGTTGTGAACAAAAAGGTGACTAAAAGTTTATAAAAACCATCAGAAGGCTGACCTAACCTAACATCCTGTCTCTAGCAGTGTCTAATGAGAGATGTTGAGGGAAGAGGCATATGTTTCTTGAATACTTTTCTAATATCAAACTATAAGCCATTCCATAATTTCCTAGGCCTTCCCAAGCAGTAACCTCTGGTAGTTTTTTGTTTTCTGAATTTGTGTAATCTTTCCTGAAACCATGCATTCTTAGTGTGCACACTGTCATCATGACCGTGGTGGAGCAGCCCAGCTTAACCGCATATTCAGTGCGGACATACTTTTTTGATTTTGGTGTTGTTTTGTTGTTGTTGTTGTTTTTTCCTTTTCTTTTCTGCACTCATCTCATTTGATATCCCCTGTTCCTGCAAAGGAAACGGTGAATATTCTTTCCATATTATTTTTTTGCATTGCACTGATTGCCTTATTAGTAATGATCAACAGCAACCTCAATCACCTTTTCCATAGATGCCTAGTCTATTCAACTGTTCCTTGAACAGAAGCATTTGATAATTCTTGTTTTTTTATCTTTGCATTTCTTCTGTGTCCTTAAGGGATCACACTGTACTCAAGGTGAGATAGAATAAAGGTTATACAGTCGCACAAGGGCATTTTCTGCTGTGCTGTTTGTTCTTTATCAAATAATTCTTAGCACTTGATTTGCTATCTTGATCCACACAGAACAGTGGTTGATTTTATTTATTTATTTGTTTGTTTTTCTTATAAAGCCAAGATCCTATTTCAATATAGAAACAGACACACCACAGCTGTTCATAGTATAAGTAAAGCTGGAACTTTTTTTCTCCAACACACAGGAATTTACAGTTATCTACAGTCAATTCCATCTGCTATTTTCTTGCTTTATGTCTTAGTGCTGTGAGGCCTCTCTGTAGTTCTTGTTAACTAGGCTTTCTCTTTTCCTGCTAAATAGCTTAGATATAGTCAGCAGATTCTAATATCTTTCACTCACTTTTCCTGATCAGAAATCATGGCTTATATCCTTGTGGACTTCCTTGACAACTTCCTTCCACTATGAAAAATTACTACTAGTTCCTGCCATCTAATTTTATTCCTTCTTTCAGTCTATGCAAGGCTTATCTATCTTATCCTAGGGCTTCTTAGCTTCATGAAGAACCTCTGCTGAGAGGCAATGCTGCTGTCTGATACCAAGTCAGGAGCTGTGCATCCTCCTTGACTTGCTGCCACATGAAACAAGCAATACTGGTGCCTGAAAATCCCCTTCGTGCTAGCTCAGGTTCAGCCCAGACTATCAGGAAGCCATTAACATGCTCATGAGCATAACAGTTTGGTAGCTCTTGGTTCAGTGCAATGATGGGGAGATGCCTGTGCCCTCTGTCCCTGATGAAAAACATTCCATTCAGTCCCAGATGTGGTAGGACAAGCAACAGCTCCAGCAGGTGTAGCTGAGAACATTCCTCACCCCACAGAGTTTCTCTCAGGGAGCTTTTCTTACCTTATTACAGACCTCTCGGCCCTCCCTGTTATCTGTCAGCCAAAGTCTTAAGTTATCTCTATCAACCACACTCCCTTCCCACCTTTAACCTCTTTCAATTGTAAACATTCATTAACTTGACACACAGTGTAGCTCCTGTTCTAAGTGCTCAGCCTAGTGACAGGGCAGTGGTTCCCCCTCTCAAGCCATGTGAGCACCCAAAGAATTTTTCACCCACAGGGCAATTGCTTGTGGTGAATTTAGCACATTTGGACAAGTGTTAACTGGAATAACTGTTTCATCCTCCTGTCAGTTCATGCGAGTATGGTTATGGCAGAAAAATCAAGGGCACACTTCATTGTAGAGAGCATAGGTGCTTTATTTTCAGCATAAACGGTTTAAAATCACGGTTAGAAGGATTTATGGCCTACTTCTTGAGAATATTGATGTGTTATAGAATTGTTTGAACTACTTGAGTGAAAAGCTTTTAGCCATAGCAGGGCACACAATTGTTGGCCTTAAAGTTATGCCCAGACTTATGCTTTCTTTTTTCTCTATATAGCATGAGAAACTACAGTTGCTACAGACAAGTAGCTTACACCATCTGAAAAACAGAAGTAACTGTTTTACACATTTTTAACCTGGCCATTCTGGGGATAATGTCAGTTAAAGTCAAGTTTGGATTAAAATGAGGACAAGGGCTGGGAGCTAGGCCAGTTGCATCTCTGAAACATAATTCCAGTTCTGAAATAAAATTGTCACAATCCAGTTAAGACATCAGTCGGAAAGTGAAGGTGGGTTAACCTAAAGTGAGACGAATCACACTTATCTAACCAAAACCTAAAAACTTCTGAAATTTTGATGCCAGCAGACATGTCTCCATTGTTAGATTTCCACTCTTTTTTTTTGCTTATGTATTTATTAACTTGTTGCAAAGTATTTGAAGTCTCTACCACTTCCAGGGACAAACACAGTGCCAGTAAAGTGGTCCTCTATGATTGTCACTGCTCCCACAGCAGATAATTGGAGTAGAAAAAAATATTTTCTGTGCAGGAAAGCATAATTCACTTACAAAAGTAAGAGAAAATTTCATGCTAGGTTCTTCCAGAAGAGCTTCCCCTTGTGGAACTGATAGGGAGACCCTCCACTTGCTAGATCATGGCCCTTTCTTTTCATGTTTCCATTTGCTACAAGCTGTCTGTCAGCAAAGTGAGACAGCAAAAAACAAATAAGTCTGCACTAGCTCTTTGGGTTACCAATTAAGAAGGTCTCCCCTTTGCATTTTGGCTGATTGTTTAGAAATTTTCTCTTCTGAAAGCAAAAAGTATCTTGGAACCAGAATATCCTTAAGAAGAGATTCTGCTGTTATTTTCCTCTGAGACATGGCTGCAAAAAGGTCTGCATTTTATTATTTTTTGCATAAAACAAGTTACAGTAGGTCCTAGCTCAAAACCATCATTTCCCCTCTACCCCATCCAGTTTAGCTGTAATGAAGCAACGGTTCAGGCTAGGAGATGACGACGTGACATCTGTGAAAATACAATATCATAAAAACCATGATGTCAGTGCAAATCTTCAGCAGTTAAATAACATTAAGAAAATGTCAATGTCTTTATTTCACACCAAGTATTGCCCTCAAGGCAATCTTGAGAACACGGTTGTTGAGACAGTAAGAAGCCCAACATGTGCACTGGAGAGTGCTGACACCCCTGCCGATAGGGCTGAGTTGTGTGTCATTGCTACACCAATGCACAGTCTCTGAAGTCCAGGTTCCCATTAAATTCAGTAGACTCTGGATGCGATGTCAAATGCACAACCTAGAACAACATCCCATGTATATGCCGCATTTTCCCTCTGATTCAGAGGTTTTGTCAATCTGAAATTTGTCTGCAGGCAGCTCTTAGGCCATGACAGTCAAGACTCCAGAGCTGTGACCATTTCTCTACGTTTTTGAGCAACAGGCTCCAAACCCCAAACCTGAGCTTTGAGCTTTGCTTAGTCTATGAGCTTTTTCCGACTCTGAAGAAATCACCTTGTGACCTGGGAGTTACACTTAAGCTTTCTCATTGATTCGCAAACCCAGGCTCCAGGCATTGCAGCAGAAACTGAGGGCATTCAGGGCCAGGATTTCAAAGGGCGAGGACTGTGGTTTTGCGCACAATATTTAAATGCACGCTCATGGCATTCTTAACCTCTCTCACACCAGCAGAAAAGGGGTGGATTTGTATTTGTAAGATACCTGTGTCATGCCCCAGAGCTTGTTTGGCTGAGGCTGCCATCTCCCACTTCGTGTGTGCCTGCAGTTTGCATTTGTCAGTTTTGCTGACGGTGTGGAGAAGTGTGCAGCCTCAGGAGGGATAAATTAGACTTTAAACTTTGACAGTGTACCCTCATGCCTTTTCTAGCCATCTAGGCACTTCCTACTCTGTCACTGCCCCTGTGCCACGGCTTCTGCCAAGGCCCGAGTGCTTTCCGTCGTGCCTGATATTCTGGTGAGGCTTCATTTCTCTGTGCCCACATGTAGCTTGGAAGGTGGCTCAGTCTTTTCTCCCTCCCACTTCAAGGACCCGAGGCTGAATGAGCATGTCAGGAGAAAATCTGGCCTGATCACAAGCAAAGAGGGCTCAATTATCTGCAGGTATGGTTTTAATAAATGACGTCACACCTCAGGGCATTTTTCGGCGTGAGATTCATGCAGGTGCTTTCACCACAGGAGTGAACTACTCTCCTGGATAAATGAGCTCACAAAAGAAATAACATAAGAGGAGGGAAGGAGAAGGCAGTATGCTCAAATAATTTGTGTTGTCTTTGCTTGAGACAATTCAACCAACTTTGTGCCCTTTGTGGCTTCATACTGTATGGGTTTCATGTAAATCTTTCTACTTCATTCCCTGCAGAGACGTTCACATACTGGTTCATAGGTCCCCTACTCTTTTCTCAGCAAAGACAGAGTGTGCGTCAGCCCAAGTTTCTCTTTCATTCTGCTGCCAGCAAGCTCTGAAAAGAAGATAAGCAAATGCTACAAACCCATCATCGTTTGCATTAGCCCACAGGGATGGATGTTGCAATGTGTGATATCTGAGAGTAGGAGATATTTATCTCCACGGCATCATGAAGTTTACAAATATATTGACTGTAGCACAATCATCCATTTTCTTTTTCTGGCTGAAGTAAGTGTACTGTACTTCAAGGATAACTGATAGTCTGCTAGACTTGTAGTCTTTAAAGGGTTAAAAAGGCCAGAGGCAGTGAGAGAAAGCTTTTTTTCACAACATTTCTAACAAGCTGAACAAAATCCAGGCCTTGTTTAATGAGCACATATTTTATACAAATAAGCTCAAACGAGCTTACCCATCTCTAATTAAACTAGAAAGGAAACATTTGTCCTAATTGGACTGCATAACTGAAGAATTAATTGTGTGACTGCTTAGAATTGCAATCTTACGGCCCAGTTCACAGAAAATACCTTCATGGTAGGACATACTATATGCAAGTTTGCTCCTGTCCTTTTAACAACACATAAGCCCATGTGTGATTTGGATGTTTTGGTTTTGTTTTTTTAAAGAAAGACTGTTCACTCAGAGAAATACATGAGCCCTACTGGAGGCTAAGTACAGTATTTCGATATTCTAATTAGGCCACGAGAGGATAGTTCTCCATCACTGTAATTAAGTACTCAGTTAATTCCTACAGTGAAAATGCTGTGCTAACTTACTTATAAATATCAAAAGGGTGACTATTCCTTTGACTTGGCTAGATCTGCAGAAACAAAAGGCATGGCATGGGAATTCATATTTCCTTGCAGTAAGACCTAGCGCTCTGCATGGCATTGCAAGAGGCTCGGGAGCTGTTGGAATAACATCTGCTGTGTTCAGAGGGTGCTTATTGAAACAGAGAAGGAATATTGTTACATGCCTTCTCCCTGTGAATCTTGCAATTCTCCTCTGCTCCATTTACCAGTCAAAGCAAGTTTTGACGACTGACCATGCTGTGAGAGACAAATGACATGTACCCTGCCTCAAGTGTTGCCAGTGGCACTGTCAGAGCAGCTCCTGCTCCAAGATCTCTGCTGATGATACACGAGACAGAGTGCTGCACAACTCTTAGACACAAGCCGAGACATGCAGCAGGTTGGCAGTCATAGGAGTATCACTTTGGCTCGCAAACTAAATACCTACTATTGGACCCTCACTTGAAACCTTGCTTCTCTCTAGTGAAGCTCCTGTGACTTCAGTTTAGTCCTTCTAAAGCTGTGTTTTCGAGGTGCATGGTTGCCTTTTGAACTTTGCTGTGAACAAGATGTTGAATTCTTTCAAAAGGCCATAGAATTCTCAGACATACAATTGAGAAACAGTAGTTGTGAAAACAGCACCCATAACATTTCATATAGTCTAGCACTAACAACAATATAGGGCTAATGTCTATTTTGTCTTGGCAGGGACTGAGTATAACATAGGTCAAGACTTCAGATTTGGATAAAAATGAACATGAACAATGGAGAATAAACCATGAAGCATCGACTGATAAGTTTTGCAGGCTCCTTCTGATTGTTCTGCTTGCAAGGAGTGTGCTGTTGTTCTGCAACATACGCAGTAAATATGTGTTATATTAACTGTTTAACTTTTGATTCCATTTGATCTTTCAACACATAGGAAGTTTATTTGTTAGGCTTATTTCTTCTTCCTGTATCAGGTTTTCATTTAAAAGTTCCAAAAGCGCCTATCTGTTGTTTCCTTATTTAGAACTTTTATTGCTTGAGTCATGCCGGTTTTCATTTATTTTCCAAGATGTATGTGAAGTGGACAGAAAACCAGAGAATCTTCCTAAATTAGACCCAGTAAATAGAAATGCAGACCTGAATATGATACAAGGCAAAACTAAAGGCCTTGGAAAAAAAAACAGTCCGTATCATTCAGTCACTGCTGCAAATCTTGGTGGACCCAATTTAGCCGGGAAATGCACAGAACCTGGTAGAATTTTTCCTTCTAGGTCCAGAACAAACCCTCAACCTTAATCAAAAGTTGTACCAGATATGTAAAAGTGATGTGTGCACTTCTCTACATGTCCTAAATTAAAGCAAAGGAATGTGAATTACAGGCACTAGAACAAGAGCTATAAGTGTGCTTCTCATAGGTGAAGTTCTGCTCTTAGCACTGTAGGGTGCCACTTCTAAACCAATGGCACCAAGATTTTCTGCAATTCTGGCCCCACACTGAGAAGAGACCTGGGTCCACAGCAGCTGTCCATCTTGTGGCTGGGCTTCCCCAGCTGGTACCTGGCTTCTAACAGATGCAACCAAGAGCATCTGCCATGATGCTGCAATGTAGCTGCAGGTAGCAGCCTGTCCACTCCTCATTTAAAGGCATTCTTTATAAGAGTATGAAAGAACAGTCATTCTTCAGGTTTAGTAACTAAATCTTGATGTTCAGCCACTTCAGCTGAAGTTCTGGTCTCTTAACTGTTAACCCAACACTTCTGTTGGTATTTTAGAGAGGCTTTGACCTTCCTTGCTTCTCTATGGCTCAGTCATAATGATGAATGTCCAGGATTTTAAATATCTCCACAAAGAAAATGAATGAACCTCCTTGTTGCAGGTAAAGCAGTACAAAACATCTAATCTCATTTTCAGAATATTTTTTAAAATGAAATTCTGAAGTAGTTGAGTGAAAATAAAACCAAAACAAACAAACAAACAAAAAGTAGGATATGTGGACAGTGCTGTCAAGGCCCTGTGGAGGATTATAGTATTTTTTTAAATCAGTACAGCTACCAGTGGTATGTTGCCACAATAATGGAAAAAGAAGTCCCTATGTGAAGTATCAGCTGAAACATGAGCTTTTCTGTCCTGTATAAAAGAGCTCAATGGTTGCAGTCCAGTCAGTGACTTAAATGAAGAGTGCACTTCTTCATTTCGCCTTCTGTGGGAAATAGGTTGCACTGCCAAAATCTAGACACATAATTTGATGCAGTTGGCCAGTCTGCTGCAGGGAGAGGAAACTGCAACAGTTTGGAGACCAGATTGAGTCATAGTGATAGGGAAGGCAATTACTCTCTTGAGAAAAGTCTGGTCTTTGCCTGGTAGCATGTTCATACTATCTGAGTCCTGTCAGTAGAGGATATAATACTTCACTGAGCTTGGGGAGATATATGTTAAGAACGTCTGGTTTTATCCATGGGACAGATTCATTGCAATACTAGGTACTAGACAAAGGGTTACTTCTTAGCCACCACTCTTCATGAATACAGCATCCTCAGGCAACCGTCAGTGTTTTTAATTTAGTCTCTTCAAATTATTGTGTTGCATTACTCATTGCTTTCCCAATGCAGTCTGTATATCTTGGCCTGCAGTCCATCTCACCACAGGAATGAAGAGTTAAAATCTGCCATCACTCACAGTGGTGTAAATGCTGAGAAAGTACTTCAGGCCAGTGGAGTCATACTGGATTTATGCAGATGTAAGTGACAGCAGAATTATTAAGTGTCTGTCTAACACCAGCAAAATTCTATGTTGTTTTATGATTCAGGCTCCAGTTCTCGATTCTTTGCATTGGACAAGTTAAAACAATATTTGACACATTCTTAAACAGCAGGGTATAATTTATTACAATCCAATTCCAAAAGCATCAGGAGAAAAAGGAATCAATTAGACTTGGAGGGCATAAACAGCCACTGATAAGACACAGAGAGCCAAAAAGGAAAAGGAAAAATCCTCCAAAGGTCAGATACGGGGAGGTCTTGCCTCTTCATGAAACTCATCGTTCATTTTCATGTGACAAATGATCATAAATTCAGCAGTGCTGAAGAAGCACCTGCCTCTCTCCAGGTCTTGGGACAGAGGCAGTGTGTGCCGACTCTCTGAGGCTGCCTGGAGGTAGAGCAGGCCCAGACTATTTTTGGAGTGGTATATTGACACTGATTTATGTCTGGTATGACAGAAAGAGCAGAGAAGACAGACTTCTTGTTAAAAGGAGGCTCCTATGGAACAGCATGTTCTGTGTAACCCTCTCCTGCAAGAGAGCTTGGGGATACAGTGTGTGCAATCAAAACACAGCTGCAGGCAATGTATGAAATCAGTGAAGACATGTTGAGAATGGGCCAATCTTGGGAAAGCTGTAGGCATTTTCTCTGCATGTAGATGAGGTCTGCCAGTGATAACTTGTGTCTTGAACCAATCTCCTGTTTTCAAATTTTGTGCTCAGAAATTGTTCAGAAACCACAGGCTGCCCCTGGAATGCCACATTCTTCCTCAGGAAAGACCACTCAAAATTATGTTTGTGGGGACCGAAAAAAACCCAAAAATCCCTTCACATGGTTTGTGCTTTTCTGACACAACGAGAATTAGAGTTCACCACACAAGACTTTCTGGAACCAATGCAAATCAGCCAAGCTGTGCTGAATACATTGCTACTATGTCTTCCTAACATCACTGGAGCATTGCTTATGTCTCCCTAGAAAATCAGATCTTCTCAGTTTGGTGCTGCAGCTAGCACATAAACCCAGAAAAGAGGAATCACCTCGTTGTGCAAATCACCTCCTCTAGGCACACTTTGAAAAGGTGACTGAAGAAAGGTCTCTGAGGTGGCTCAGAAAGCCATCAGCCTCTCCTCTAACACACACACACACTGTAAATGCTGTTTCTTCTCCTTTGCATCTCCCTGTTTTTCTCGAACTTGTGTGAATCTGTACAGTATTTCCAAACATCAAAATGTTGTGCAGCTCTAAGTAATAGAGACAAAGTCTCCAATTGTTCAACTTAATGGCATGAGCCCATTGCTCAGTTGGCTATTGCCAGCTTACCTTCTTTGTTGCAATTCAGTTTTCAAGAAAGATCTTGCAACAACATGTCCATAGGGTATTGTCTTTCCTGTGGAGTCTAATTTGAAAGTCTTTTTTAGTTTGCTGATGTCCCAGTCACAGAAAACCTCCATAACAAAGCTTGTGCTTGGTTAGTATTTCAGATTGCACTGTTGGAAAGATGTAGAATACAAACAGGAAAATATCAAAATCCAAAGGAAATAGAGTAGGGTCAGATGGCTCAAGAAAAGAAAGAAAACATCAGCAGCACTTAAGTTCAACTTCTTACTGATACAAAGTTTAGTAATATCTTTCATTAGCGTAACTGTGAAACATTCAAAAACACCTATAGGTGCTTTAAAATATCTTTTTGGGAGTAGCAGCCAAATTAAAGTTGTTCTTTCAGCTTGGTTTCCTGTGAGTGCGATATTCAGAAAATCACATTCTGTGAGTGTGCATAGATACACATTTAGATGTTATAGTACATGAATGGGCTGAGGAGGTAGACTTTATTAACACCTCAAGCTGAGGAACCTTACAGAGCTTTTTCTTGGAAGCTCAGCTTCAGGGAACAAAGTCAGAAGAAAGCGCCTTGTGGTAATTATTGTCTTCTTTTGCTAAAATCAAAATTAGAAGAAAGGGCTAATTTTATTTTGACTAAGCTGCATGATGCAACTATTTGAACCAAAAGCACACAAAGATGAAATACATTCTGCCAAAGTTACTTTCTAATTTGTATTTCTATTGTGTTGTACACAAGACCAGAAAAAAAATCAACATCTGAGTCTTGTCTTTAGGGGAGTACTTGTCATCTCCCATACTCCAGCTATCTCAGTTGAAGTAGGATAATAGTAAAAGATGCTGCAGCAGACTCTGCTTTATGAGATAAGATGAATACTATATTCATGGCCAGATTCTGAATTCCTTGGCTTCTGTACCCTTGAGATAATTTAGTTGTTCCTGGTTGACATAAGATAATGTGAACTACTTTGGGAACTCTGGGAACAAACACACCAACTTCTGTTCTCTTTTTCTAGAAAAACTATAAAAACGAGGCAACAACATAAATGCCAAGTCAAGAGAGAAGACAAAAACTAATGTGTGGATACAAGAATCCTAAAGATGATGAGGCAAAGTTTAGGAGCTGTCACACTGCCTACCACTTACCCAGTTGCTACAGAGATTACAAGGTTTGGGCTTCCATTTTTAAGTCGCCTTTGACAGTAGAAACTTAGATGGCTTGAAATCTCATCCTAGAAAGAGAGATTGTCAAATTAAATGGAGTTTCAGTCAGTTCTCCTGTCCCACATGTTTGACAAACAGAAAAGAATTCTTCAGTGTGCATCCTAATTTCTCTAAGTGGTATTGTCCCAAGATCCTTTGCAGAAAGAGCTACAACTCATGAAATCTCTTGCAGTGAATAAAAATGTATAAAAGGCAAATGCTTCCAAGACAGATGTTGGCACGTCTCCTTAGCAGTAATGATATAATTAGAAACAATTACAGATTGATGAAGCTTTACTTGATTAGCAGAGTAAGAATCTCTGTTAAGAGATCTGCTAAGATACTAGCCTTGCCTGGTATCATTAAAAGAGCCATTTTTTCCAAATATTTCTACACTTGTCTTGCTCTGCAACTTAGTGATGTGCATGTAGTACCTCTTAAATATAAAATTTTCAGTTTATATTCAAATTAGTAAGAAAATCTATAATTAGTTACAGTAAGAAAAGGTGCCTTCAGATTCTGATGCTAAATTGTTAAGACCTTCTTTAAGAGGAGTGAATTTGGCACTTTCCTACTCGCAGTTAAGAAGACAATTTTTGTGTATCCATTGTTATGTCAATAATCAAGTATGATAATAAAAGAAGAACTGAGATAATTATTTTGTTTCACCTCATTTTCAGTAAGATATTGCAATGGTGCCTTTTCTTTCCTACTCTGTCTTCTTTACTTCCCATCACATCACACTGAAGTGATGTTTCCCTCCTCCTGTTCCTCCTTATGCTCCTCTTCATGTTCTTTTCATCATCAGAGTCCCCTCCTACTTATTTTCTTTTTGAAAAAAAAAAACAACCTTTCTCTTCCATGGTGTGCTTCTGGCCTTTCTCTTTTGGTTCATATTTGTTCTGCTATCTACCAAATTTTACTAAGCTACCATTTGTAAAAGACTGCCAGCTGAGTAGGCAGATGAGTATGCCTTTGGCTCCTGCTCTTTTCTCCTTGGCATGGAAGAGGAGCAGGAGTGGATGAGAAAGCAGCTATAAGATGATGGCATATGGATGATGTGGTTTCCGTTGACAGCTAGAGAAACAAATGCTGGGAAATGAAAGACCTTGAGCAGGTAGAGTAACATTGCACTCTTCCACAGTGATCAGTCTCCTAAATGGACAGAGTTTTTTACTCAGGTATGGCTCCCCACTTTTGCTGGCTGTTTGCCCTTTTACAATGGGTGAAGCTCATGGCAAGAATTAAGGACATCAACACCAGGAATGCCAGCTCATCTCCCCTCCTTTCTCCTGAGGCCTTCCTGTGCTTTCGCCAGAACTTGACTCACTACTGATCCATTTGATAGGCAGCCCTAAAGCCAGAATCCCATGGAAATGCCACATATCTGATTGGCTGTCCTGCTCACTTGCATAAGCAGATTTTTAACAGTAATGCTTTCTGTTCCATGGCAGTCACTGCTTACCCTGAAAAACATGGCCATACAAGCCAGATCTGGATGACTTTATTTTACCAAATATATGCACTAAAATCAATGGAGCTACTGATCTGCTGAAGACTTCTTAATGAAAATGAGGGGTGTACTTCTCTCAGCCTAACACCCCATGAGGGTGCTTTTTATGGCAAGGTGCTCGCAGGAGTGCCACAATGGTCCAGGTAGCCCACTTCTCCATCTCTGACAATGGACAAGTATCATTACTCAAAAAAGACAGTATGGATGAGGCAAGAACCTGCAGTTCAGGGGTGCTGCCGTTCAGTTTCTAAAGTAGTGTCTTTATGCTTAAACAAAGGTATGAAATTAGGACCTCACGAGGACAATGTACTCTCTAACTACCACGTGACAGTTTATAATGAAGTGCCTGTGCTCCACATCCTAGTAGTTCCTCACAATGGGGGTGATTCACTGGGACCTCAGCTGCAAGAGTTAAGTTTATTCTGTGTGACTGCTGCATCAGGTCAGCCATGTGCCTCTGTGAAGACACAAACCCTCAGTGAAAATGGAACAGTAGTGCCCATATTTCAACAACTTCCAATTTAGATGTTGACACTATAATTGTTCTTTGAAAGACTGAAAGAATATCCTTAAATTCAGTAATGTCAAACAAAGCAAAGCACAAATCCTTTGATGCTTAATGAATGGAGCTAAACGTAGTTTTCAGCTGGACTTTTTTTAACTTTACTGTCCACGGAAGGTTAACATAAGTATGACTTAAAACTGTCTCTCAAACACTGATCTCTAATAAAACTGTAGTCAATGTGCACCTATGTTGAAAATGTATATGCTGGTTGATATATTTTTCTCCAGTGTCTCTGGTTGTCAAACTATTTTACCTATTGATTCTTTTACAGGTCAAACATTCATTTTATTGGTGCAGAAGTAATTGCTGTTTTGGACCATGAATTTTAAATCATTAGAACTAGGCTCAAACACATCTTTATTAATTAAAATAGGAACCACTACAATCAACATAGTTTTGCCAACAAGAAGTAAGTTTGTTTATTCCTGTAGCATAAAAACTCATGCTTTGGGATTCAGCAAACTCTTGGGAAGCATTTTCTGCATCCTACTGGTTGTGGAAGCATTTTCCCTGCAAAAAGTTGTTTAGAAGCTTGAAGAAGTGGTAGTCAGTTGGCAAGAGGTCATGTGAATGTGGCAGATGAGGCAAAATTTGGTAACCAAATTCATTTGACTTGTGAAGCATTGGTTGTATGACGTGCAGTTGGGCATTGTCATGGAGAAGAACTGGGCCATTTCTGTTGACCAATGCCTGCTGCAGGCATTGCAGTTTTCAGCGCATCTTGTCAATTTGCTGAGCATCCTTCTCAGATGTAATGGTTTTGCTGGGATTCAGAAAGCTGTAGTGGATCAGACCTGCAGCAGATCACCAAACAGTGACCATGACTTTTTTTGGTATCAATTTGGCTTTGTGAAGTGCTTTGGGGGTTCTTCTCGGTCCAGCCACTGAGCTGGTCATTGCTGGCTGTCGTATAAAATCCATTTTCTGCCACACATCACAATCCAATCAAGAAATAGTTCATTGTTGTCATGCAGAATAAGAGAAGATGCCACTTCAAAAGGACGATTTGTTATATTTTCGGTCAGCTCATGAGGCACCCCCTTATCGAGCTTTTTCGCCTTTCCAATTTGCTTCCAATGTTGAATGACTGTAGAATGGTTGACATTAAGTTCTTTGGCAACTTGTTGTGTAGTTGTAAGAGGATCAGCTTTGATGACTGCTCCCAACTGGTCATTGTCACCTTCTGATGGTGGCTGCTATGCTCATCTTCAAGGCTCTCGTCTCCTTTGTAAAACTTCTTGAACCACCACTGCACTGCACGTTCATTTGCAGTTCCTGGGCCAAATGCGTTGTTGATATTGCAAGTTGTCTCTGCTGCTTTACGACCCATTTTGAACTCAAATAAGAAAATAATTTGAATTTGTTTTTTGTCTAACATCATTTCCATAGTCTAAAATAAATATAAAATAAACAGCAACTAGTAAGTCAGCAGTGAAAAAACCATGAAGAGAGAAAAGTGCATTAAAATTATGTATAACATAACTACATTTATTTCAGAATGTATTTCAATATCAACTGGCAAATTTCAACCATGCAAAAGCTGCAATTCCTTTTGCACCAACCTAATATTTTTGGAAGTCCTACGTAGCCCTGGTAAATCAAAGTTCAAGCTGAAGCTTTACAGGAAGATACTGCTAGTAACCTTCATCTTTGCTTGGAAGTCCTGCTAACATCAACAGTGTCATGAACTACAAAGTGTTTCAAGGTGACAGCTCAAGGAATACCTCAGGTGATGACAGACATTAGAAAGTTGGAAGGAGCACACTGCAGCCCATGTTTTATGGGGTTTTTTTTCTGTCTGCTCTCTGACATGCTTTGGAGTGCATCTGAAATAATGACGATAGTTAGAGTACATCTTGTTTCCTAAAAAGGTTTTAACATTTCTGGGGATTGTTGTTTCTTCTTGAGAGACTGCAACCTGTGTCACAGGTGTGATGGAGTCCTACCAATTTAAGGTTACTTATACAGTCTGAATCAATATTTATGTTGCTGACAGTCATTTACTTCAGTTCTCTTTCCACAACCAAAGGAGCTTTAAAAGACAATGGAGTAGAATGAACCTCTGGTAGTTCATCCAATGACGTTTCATTGCATAAACTGTCAGAAACAAAAAGGGATGAATAGGAAGAATTGCTAACTCTGCATATTTTCAGGGAACCAATAAATGAGTCAATTAGTAAGCTGTGCCTGGGGGAATTTCTCTAGGTTTGGTTGCCAAAGTTTATAGCCATCACAGAATGGAAGGAACAAAACCAAGCAGAATTATTATGCTGTAATTCACAGAAAGCACAGGGCTTAGTTGTCACATGCATATATTTGCAAATACATGTGGAGTTGTTTTCCATTTTGAAACATGTTTGTAATACAAAATATGCATTTTGAACAATGCCAGTGCTAATTTCTTGTTGAATTTTGTTTCGGACATTGAAGCTTTCTGGGCTGGCTATTAGCAGCCAGGATGAGCAGTCATACTGAGTTCTCGAATTGCAATGAGGCTGGACAGTTGCTGTGAGTTATCTCCTGTGGGGAGGTCTCTGTGCCATTAGCTCATATGTGTGTCATTAGCTGTGATGTATGCAGAATGTTGAGGCAGACACAGACATCTTTAGAGGGCTGTTATTATTTAGGTGCATCAGGGACAGTGGGAGATGGTGCTCTTTGGTAGGACTTGCCCTCACTCTGCCATCCAGAGCAAAGCTGAAGACCAACACCTTTTCAATTCAAGGCAGAAATGTTTGTCTCCTGCAATAAAAGCATATTAGATAATTATAATACTGTAAAGAATAAAGAAATGTCACTATGTTCATACACCATAATGACAGTGTTTTAACTATCAGATGGAATTGAAATGTCTCCCCTCAGTCCATGATAAACCCTGCACCAAGAGATGTGTGTGCCTTCAAGGAAAGAAGTTAAGGGATTTTCTTCTTCATGCATAGTTTTCCTCATCTAGGTACAACATCTCTTAAAACCTTTAATGAAGAAAGAAGATAATGGGATTTTGCCAACAGCTTAAACTCACAGACATATAGGTCAAAGCCAAGCAGGACCAAACATAGGCTACCCTAGTCTGACCTCACATGAAACACATGCCAGAGGAAGGCAGCCAGGACCTATGTGCTACAGTTCCCTTCTCTCTCCTCCTCTGCTCCCCTCTTGAAGAGCCAATACAGTGACTTTACACTGCTGTAAGCACACCAGTGATGCATTACTCTGCAAATAGTAAATCATACCTGCTCCAATGGCCCAGGTCTGCTCCCCAAAGAACTACTCTGGAATAGCTGCTACAGATCGAATTGTATTAAATGAAAAAAAAACAAAAACAAAAACAAACACAAACGCCTACAAACAAACAAACAAAAATAAATAAATAAATAGATAAATAAATAAATATACACATATATATATGTAAAGAAAAGAATCTCCTTCCCATCACAAGGGAATGGGACTGCAGTGATTGCCCTGTGGACAATGGGGTTAACAGAAATCACCTTGTTGGACAGCTGTTTAAATCCCAGTGACATTGTTAGAGAAGGAGCTTTGGCTTCTAGGTGTCACTGGAAGGAATGTGGCACAATACATTAACCAAGCAATTTTTTTACAGCTTAGCTTCTCTCACAAACTAGAGGTCTTCCGCCCATATCTCTCATTTGCTTAACACTGGCCATTCTTGCCTTCAGTTATACATTCCTGTGAGTACACAACCTCCTGTCTTTCCCTCACAGTGTGTTTCCAGGCAAGCAAAAAAAGCCTTGTTCTTCATTTCTGATCATGACTGTTTCTACTTGAGTTACTGCTGCCCTCAGTGTTTCTACTGTTCATAAATACAACTGGGTTTTAGCAACAGTGATAAGCCACAGACTTTATGCTTTGATAGATCTTATACTGGTTAGGTTCTAAAGTTGAGGGTCTGGGTAGGTCTCCAGCCTGCTCCTCAGGTTGCAATTAATTTGAGTGCTGTGAAGAACTGGGAAGGACCCTGTGGCTGTTTCAGGCTCAACAGCCTCTGTAGCAAGGAGGACCTCAGGGATTTATCAATGAATCTAGAGTACTTCAGGGTTCCTTGGTTAATAAAATCTAAGTAAAATATCAGTTATCGTCATTATAATTATACAGTTACACAAGCTAATTCAATCTGATTAGAAACAGCCCTGTGAAGAAACCACATGTTCTACTTCTTCTTAAATGATTACAGTGGAACCACTTCTCAAAGCCCGTATCTGGGGAGGGGGGGAAAAAAAAAAAAAAAAGCTAAAACCAAAGAAAAACACTGATTCAGACTTTCCGCTTGCTCCCCTGGGTGATGTGGGGAAGCAGTGAAGATAGAGAAAAGAGTCTTGCTTCTCACCTTTTCCCCATTTATTAAACTCTAGTATTTCTAGCTACAAGGGGGACTAAATAAAAACCAGGCACATATTATCTGTGGGTTTTTACATTAGATCAGCTGAAAACCATCCTCCTTTACTAGGAAGTGTCTGTATTTGCCAACAATTCTTAGTGTCTGACTCATTTCCTTATTACCTCTCTCCCCTCCTCTATTTTCCCTTAAGGGATTGACTTTCCCCCACCTCAAACAAAAAGAATTTCTCATTTGGAATACGAAGGTCAAGGACAGATTTTCTGATGTCTGCCTGCCTGCATGCCTATCTGTCTCTCCCTCTCTCTCCTTCTATCTGTCTACTTTTCTAAGGTGTCTATTCTTGTAGGCTCCTGGAGCACATGTAACAGGCTTTGCTCCATATTAGTACACTTCTTCTTTTTTAAAGAAGGCAAACTCAGATGCGTCACTTAAGATTCCCACAGAGTTAGTGATGTGACCAAGAAGCCTACCTGCACACTGCAAAATTGGCTCAGTAGCTGCACAGTAACACAAAGCAAAGCACATAACAGCAGAAAGGGTTTATTTTAAGACCTCTCTCAGCTCTCGAGAATCAAAGCAGTCTTCTGTCTTGGTAAATGGTTTGAAGGGGCTAAAGCAGCTTTAATGGGCTATTCTCTCTCAGCTTCCACAATATAGCATTACCAAGGAAGAGGTAGCTTGTCCATTTGATATTTTGATGGTGCCCAGCTGGAATCTTGGAGGATGCACTTTGTGCATTAAATGGGAACTGAAAGAGTTTAACACTGTCCTTTTACCTGTGTGTTTGTTTGTTTATTTCCATGACAAACAAATACACAGCATATGAAATACAGAAGGTAAAACACAACAGAAAACCAACTGCAACGTATGCAGCGTAGACAAGAACGCTTTCGGCCTTGTGTTTTTGTGATTCAACCAGCAAGGGAGCAAAGGGTGGAACACAAAAACTCCACCCTCACTGTTAGTTAATGAAATATATGCCAAGGAAATTAGTCAATCGAGATGAGAGAAAAGCCAAGAGCAGTGCTTTTTCAGCAAGCAAGAAGCCTTTCACTTCTTCAAATCCCATTACTCAGTAGTGGCTTTTTGTTTCCACCCTGAGAGAACATTCTCTCTCTCTGTGTTTTGTCTTGTTTGCATTTTCATTTACTAAATAATCTACAGATAAGTTTTTCTTCCTGCAGCTTTCAGAATGTTTTATCTGAGACTGTGTGTCATCTCAGAGATAAGTTGGGTAGATAAATCAGTCGATCAGGCTAGGATTCAAAGCAACACATTTGTAAAGCAGAACAGTGACCAGAGAAGACCTCTAGAATTGCTACATCCTATAGCAGACCACTGGGCTAAAAGCCAGTTTCATCTTTTATAACCAGAGCTCAAAAAGAAGAAAAATCTCAAAAGTTAATAGTGATTTGGGATATTAATCCACAGACACCATAATGGAGCCTGGCCTTCAGGGAACACTAAACCTTCTTCCCGAACGTCAGGTGGCCTTCCAGCATCTCAAACTGTGAATCAAAAATTGGGATGTTAGCCATCATTAACCACTTTTTAAAACTGAACTCTTGGTTTACAGGGTAGCAACCTAAAAAGATGACTTTTTCCAATCTCTGGCCATGCAGATATTACTGGCCAGGACAGTGAATCAGTTGAAATGCTAAGTAAACTTTCCAGCATTTGTAGAAGGAGATGCTGAAATTATAGACTATAAGTCTCACAACAAAGTCAAACTGAAGAGTAATGCTTATTCAGTTGGGAACAGTAAACATGACTACTACCAAAACACACCTCCTGCCAGAACTAAGCTATGCAATGTTTTATTTATTACTCCTAAAGGGTTATTCACACCATCAAATTTGGACTGAGGTATTATTCAGAGGATCAGCATTATGTTCCTCAGAGAGTCAACACAGAGAGAGTCAGACACTTCCCAGGCACCAGATAATCCTGTATAATTAGGTCAGGTGTCTAATGCAACACAAATTATACCATTTGCCTGCTTCCCAGAAGGGCCTTGCTGGTCTTGCCAATCCTGTGACAGAGACATGAAACTCCCTAGCTACCCTGTGTGGGATTTCCTTGGTCTAATAGAGGTCCAGAGGTTTCCATTTCTTCTTTTCTTGACACCACAGTCTCATCAGCCCATCAAACCCCATCTTTTCATTTTTGCCTTATACTGCTGTGGCCACTCTGCAATTTGCTTCCTTCCCATGACAACCATGAGCATCTAGACGAGGGCAGGGGTTGTGGAGAGGGTGGCAGCAGTGGGGGAAGGCACAGAGAGGAACAGACACCTGTATTGAGACTGGAGACAGACATGTATAGGTGCCATTAATGTTGCAGATGTAAACTGCAGCTGCTCCTGATACATCCTTCAACCTACCTGACCACCAGCCTTGGCTTTCCTTGTTTCCTGCTTTGCTGTAGCTGTCAGCTCCTGAGATGCTTTTTAAGGGTCGATAAACTCTTCAGGAAAAGGTAGAGGAGTAACTTGTACAGTTATGGTCTGCTGCATCTAGTGTGTGAGCTGAATCAAATGTCTCTATATGGCACTAAAGCATGCTGCAGGCATAACCGCTCCACGCATTTTGAATATTTTGATAAGCCTGGTAGCAGAAGCTACTCAGAAGATGTTTGCTTCTCCATTTAAAATTTAGACAGAAGTGTCAAAGACGAGTTTTGATGTCATGAAAAAGTAACATCTCTGCAGACCAACTGTGACTATTATTCTTTACACAGTCTCAAGAAATAAGGCGAAGATACGGATCATGAAATGCCATAACTAAAATTACAGATGTTTTAGCCAGCCAAGAATGCTATAAACTTAATGCTCAGAGCTGAAACTAAGAGCATCTGGAAGTGCAAAAGTGCCGTAGTTGTAAAAATAGTAATTATAAAAGCAAAAACTGCCTGGCTAAAGGAGAAACTTCAGCTCTTAGAGGGCCTGGGAGAGCTAACCCTGTGTTTTGTAGATGGCTATACCTTTAAGATTGTCAATGCAATTTCAGCAAAAGATATTGCCCTAGGCATGCTGTATTTGCATTCACTATGTTTTAAAATAACAGTCCGAGTAAATTAGTCCCATTTGGACAACATCCGCTCTTTCACAGTTCTCTAGACTCTGCTCTATCAGAACTGAATGTGAATGGAAGATTTTGAAGTTTCCTTAGTCTCCAGAAAAAAAACAAACAAACAAACAAAAAACAACACAAAACAAAACAAAACATTGTACCCCATTTTAAGTAAGATATATTATAATAATGCTTTGCAAGTGTAATTTTAGGCTATAAAGGTTTAGAGGGTTTTCTTTTCTTATGACTGTTGCACCATGTGGTCTGGATATAAAACTGGCTTTGGTTACCAACAGCATTAAACTGCAAAACAAAGCTCTGCATGACTCAACGATACTTGAAAATGATTTAATCATGGCCCACAATAAAATTTTACAGTTAAAGAAATACACTATGTTTTCTTAAGTTGAGCTTCCTTTCATTAAAGCAGCAGTAAAAAGGAGAAGCACTGGAAGGTGTTTACGAGCACAGTGGCTCAACCGGTCACACTCAGGGCAGGGCAGAAGCTGCTGTGAGTGGCAGCGTTGCCTTGGGAGCATGGGAAGGTGGTGGGACCCACAGCTCTTGAGGAACACTGACACCACACTGGGACAACTGGAGTGTCGTGATGGCGAAAGCTGCATAAGCATGGAAAGGCAAAGCAACCGCAGGAAGATGGTCTGTTGGGACATGTCAGCTAGGTGAAGTGCCTGCTCTTCTTTCATGGTTGTCTCACCCTCAGTTGCTTGGTGTTTAAATACGATTTAGCCTCTCTGTCGCCTGCGTGGCACAGTCATATTGTGCTCATCTCCATGGTGTCCTGCAGAGCAGCACCTCTGCCCCTCCAGCATGTCAAGGACAGCCACAGTTTGGCTTTTCCTCTGGAAACCACTGTTTTAGAAAGAGTTGGGTAAAGCATAACCAAAAGGCTGCTAAGTTCAAGTCATAAATGTCCGTGCAGACACAGATGTTTGAGTTTCTTGCTTCTTGCTTCTTGGTTTTATCCCTCATGACCCAGCAAATCCAGCACCAATTATTGGCAATTGTGGTTACAGCTCTGGGTCCTATCTTCTCAGCTTGAACCAAATAAAATGCAGTAAAAGTTCGGACAAGCACAGACCAGATACCATGCCTTGAACGTTGTGAAATCTCGCAACCTCACTTTAAAGAAGGAATTCAGAATAAATTAAGTACAAGGAGAAAGGATCTTTCCTCATCTTCAAGATGAATACTGAAGTTTTTTGCACTCTTTCCCTGAGCATAGTCGCTTGTTGTATCATCATCCTGTCAGAAGTTACACGTGAAATCAGGATCATTTTGAGCAGAAGAGAGTTGTGCTTTTACATCCACAGACATAGAGTTCACCCTTGCAGAGGACTTGGACACACGACATCGTGCATGTGTGTGTGGAGAACAGAGTGCCAGAAAAGGGAAAAAAAAATCACCAAGATGTACTGGGAGAGTACTTCTGCTCATAAAGCTAATAATTCTAGATGATAGTCATTTTGGCTCTCCCTTCAAAGTCTCCAGCAACAGCAAATTGAAATCAAAACAGGAAAGAGAAAGGAAGATGAAAGAAAGAAATATTAATGATAGATTGAAAAATGATACACACAAAACAATTTAATCCATGACTGAAGACAAAGTGATTGCCAAGTAATATTTTAGTCAATCTGTATGTCTCTCTGCCTTTTACACGAAGGCCAGTGATTAAAGTCAGTCAGCCCTACTTAGATGTAGTAAATTTTCTGAGTAGAAAGAGACAATGAATAACTCCAAGACACATATTTCCTGAAGATTCAAATGCCTTGCATCAATCTTAATTTCCACTAAGAAAACTAAGACACAAAAAAGAATCTGAACATCATTTATAGAGACGAACTTTGGATCGCGTACATGAAGGTTTCAAAGCCCAGAGTATGTAGGTTGAAGTCTTTTATAAATTAAGTCAGGCTTGCTAGCTGTTGAAAATCAACAGAAAGGACCTGGAAGAGCAGAATGGCAAACAACTCTGGGGAAGGAGCAGTGGGCAGAGAGCAAGTGCCTATAATTTTTCTTCTGTTCATTCTGTAATCATCTATCATAGTCCATAATAGTTAATGCAATTAAAAAATAATTGATGCTTTGACTGACTAATGCCTGGAGCAAGGTAACAATCAGGAGCTGCGAATTACAAGCCCTGTTTTTGCATGTTTTTTCCTATGTTTCATTTCTTCATCTGCTGGTTTTGGCTGGGATAGAGTTAATTTTCTTTATAGTAGCTAGCATGAAGCTATATTTTGGATTAGTGCTGAAAACAGTGTTGATTATAAAGGGATGTTTTCGTTATTGTTGAGCAATGGTTACACAGAGTCGAGGCCTTTTCTGCTCCTCACACCACCCAATCAGCGAGTGGGCTGTTGGGGCACAAGAAGTTAGGAGGGGACACAGCTGGGACAGCTGACCTCAGCTGGCCAAAGGGATATTCCATATCACATGACATCATGTTCAGAATGTAAAGCTGGGGGAAGAAGGAAGTAAGAGATTCTGGGAATTATGGCATTTGTCTTCCCAAATAACCATTACAGGTGATGGAGGCCGGCTGTCCTGGAGATGACTGAACACCTGCCTGCCCATGGGAAGGAGTGAATTAATTCCTTGTTTTGCTTTGCTTGTGTGCACGACCTTTGCTTTACTTATTAAACTGTCTTTATCTCAACGCATGTGTTTCCCAACTCTTACTGTTAAAATTCTCTCCCCCATCCCACCAGGGAGGAGTGAGCAAATGGTTGCATGGGGCTTAGTTGCTGGCTGGGGTTAAACCATGAGTTTAGAGTTCTAGCAGCAACCTGGTGACCTGAAAAATGCTGAAAACCTTTGCTCTTCAGCAAGTCCAGTGGCAGCTGTGGCAAAAATACTGGATTGCCTGTTCTTTCAATTGCTTCACTGCAGGGGGGAAGAAGCTGCAGAATCCAAGGTCATTTTGTCTGAGCTCTGGGTTATCCCACCTACAGCCTGGCTCACAGAATAATGGGTCTTGCCATCTGCCTTGATGTGGGAGCCTACCGTCACTTGAGACACCCTGCATTACCTTCTGAGGTATCAAATCAGGACCTCCTGTAGGCTCTGTGCCCATTTTGTGAGCCCTGCAAGGATTTCTCAGAGGCTGAATGGTGTCTCAGGTGTAACCAGGTGCCTGTGTCTCACCTGTGGTGTTGTTACTATCATGATGGTAGATATCAGACTTGGATTGGTGGTAAGTATCACATTTGAACCCAGATGGAGAAGGCAGGTCTCACCTTTGGTGGGCCCCACCTTTGGAGAGTCAATCTATTCCAGGCATGCTTTTTCTGAAAAATACTGGAAGTATTTTTGACAGCAAACATTTTGGGAAAAGGTGGTAGAATACTGAGGGAGAGAGGTTGTTGTTAACTCGTAGCAACACAGACGGTTATACTTTAAAAATTCAATGTGAAGATGACTATTTTCTTGATTCCATTCAGATCATTTCAAACCTGATCTAGATCTGAACCTTGTGGCAACTTTCTTCAAAGACAGCTTTAAAATAATTCAAAAACTATTTAACTCATAAAGAAATTAAAATGTATTAGTAAATTCTAAGAAAATTCATTTGTACCTGAAAAGCATGTCTGGTATTTCTGAGCCCGATCCACCAGATAATAAGAGCGATTCTTTTCCTTCTTTTCTGTACAAAGCTTGGCACATTCAAAAGTAGGGGAGATCCATAATTTATTCCATTTAGACTACTGATTTTAGACTGACAGTTGGACTTCTAAACAAAAGGAGTTACTTTTAACTCTTGGTAAGGTAGAAACTAAGTTAACACAACTCTTCCAGCAGCGAACAGTACATCTTCTGTGTACAAATTTTGGGCAGGTAGGTAACAACACATTTCTGACTTGTTACATTGTTTCACTTTCTAAACCAATTTGGAAAATGGAAAAATACATTACTAAGAGTCAACTCACCCATATTATGTGCCAAAAGCTTCTTTAAACATGAAGCTGAATCCCTTTTTCTGTTCTCTTGTTGGTATTTTTCCCCTTTCCCTTCCCTTCCCTTCCCTTCCCTTCCCTTCCCTTCCCTTCCCTTCCCTTCCCTTCCCTTCCCTTCCCTTCCCTTCCCTTCCCTTCCATCTGGAAGTTGCAGAATTATCACCTATTGTCATCTGCACATATGTTCATACTTGTTTGAATGTGAGTCAAACATTAGTTTGCAATTTAATTGAAGGCTATAAGGTTTATGTTGGGCTGGGTGCTGAGCAGCTGCATATTATGCCTGTGGCCCTGAATCAGAAGAAAAAGGGGCAGCATTTTAAGTGAATATGAAGCTTTCTGTTTTTACAAAATAAAGTCAATAGCAAAGGAGAAAGACAGTTCTCTTCACCTTCATAAAGCCCCATGTTATAGGTGGGAAGAGTTTGTCCACCTTGGTTTCTCTCTATGAATTGGTTAGGAAAGGTTCTAGGTTTTCAGCCAATGAGGAGCTAATGTACACTCCAAGAATCACAGAAAGTTAGGAAGCCAATGCATTAAAGGAACTTTCACAACTGTAGTTATTTGTAGACTCGAAAATATGCATTTGAAGAACTAGAAATATAGTATTGATCACTATGAAAATATAGTATCTTTCTTCTCCTTTAATTTCATAAAAGAAAAAGGCCATAATGATGATTTAATTCTTATCATAATCCCAATTATCTGTTTACATTATTTATTGTTATACTGAATAAAATGTAAATATATCATCCTGCATTTTACTATAAACACTGAAATTGTTTAGTGTATCAGTAACTGAATGTACCTGCCCATATGTCTGTGGTCAGCCAATACAGAGACAGTTATAAAAGCTTATTACATTTTAAGAGCTCACTTCCCCATTAATCTAGGCAGCATGATGCAAAATCCTGCTGCATTTTTGCTTTGGGTTGTAGTTAGGACCTTAGTTGTCAAGAACAATGAGTTTCGTCTTGCAGAAGGAGTGGAGGCTGTCCCTCTGTGGAGGAATGGAATTACTCTGACCCAAAATTCAGTGTCTTTCAGTGATCTGCCGTAAGGTTAGAGCACCGAAAACAAGACCCCCTTCCACATGGCTGCTGAATGCTTCCACCCAAGACTTCAGAAAGCTTTCCAGACAGTGGCGATTAGTTCTCAACATTTGAAAGGAGATACTATAGCCTATTCTAGTCCACCTTCCATGGCTGCTCCAAGACCACCATCAGCAGAGGGCATTGCCCAGAGAGCTGTGTTCCAAAGATCGGCAATATCATGAAACACAAGCAAGTTATGGAAGTGTGCACTTACCCAAAATGCCCTGGTTTTCAGGTGGCAGGCACCCAACTGTATATTTAAATAAATAAATTTATTCCTTCCATGTATTAGCACAGCTATTTTATTACTTGGCAAAGTAGTGACACAATTGTGTTTGCTTATTTTGCTTTTACAATTATTTCCTAATTGCAAGCCATTACTGATGTATTTTAAGAACAATTTGCTTTGTTGCTGGATGCTAAAGGCAAGTAAAATACTTTGCTTAGAGAAAGTTAGAAATTGCTTTATTTGTCCTGCCTTGGGAATTACAGATGTTTCAGCATTCTTCATGCTTCCTTTGCAGACACTGGCCTTTAGCATTTGAATTATTTTAGCCCCAGGATCAAAAAAAAAAAGGGCTTGCTTGGTTGCCAAATGTCAGTGCATCTTTGGTTTTGGGGAACAGCCTTGTTTTACAGGAGAAAAAAAAATATTTAAAAATACCCTGGTACCAGTTAGGAACATATTAGTACAACACTAATTATAAAGTGGAATGTGTCAGAATTAAATGAGTTATGATCTGGCAAGGACCTGCAAACTATAGTCAGATACTTAATAAAGTTTAGACATGCAGCTGTGAAGACTCCTGGACCCTTGCCACCTTTTATTAGAGTGGCGCCCAGCAACACTGCTGTAGTTAAAAGTCTGTCAGCATTTCCATTATAAAACCCAATTTTTTTAGGGCTTTGTAACTCGCCCATTTTAAATCACGTCAAGCTGAAACTTGACATTAAAATTGTCAGGAAAAATTTAATACAAAAATGTTAGTTATATTTTTGCTCTTTGTTTTAGATTCGGAGAGGTAAAGAAAATAAAGTAAATGCATGTCATATTTGATGAGAAACTTATTTTTATTATACTTGAAAAAATAAAAAAAGAAAAAAAAAAAAAGCATTGCTTGAGTTTGAAAAATAAATACTTCTAGCCCCTTAGCGCTGAATTCTGCTGCTGGATTCTTATCGAGGCACAAGCACAGAGTACAAAAGATGGCATTACATCCTAGTCTTTGAATCTACTGTCTTGAATCCGACCTGCAATTTTATATGAACTAGCAAGATGGTTTGAATAAAACACCAGCTGATTATCACGTTGTACATTATGGGGTTTTGTGTTTCTTTATTTTGTTTACATTTTAGATTTTACAATAGATTTCTCATTTAATTTCCTACTTTTTTTCTACCAAGGCCTCAAGTAGTTCGGTCTGGTGCTTATACACACCCACAGCAATGCAATTTTACGTCACCTGAGGACTTGCTACTCAGCTGGTTACACATTTTAAGAGGACTGCTTATCTCTCTGACCTCATTATTTCTACATTCCTTCCTGAAAGGAAAACTATTTGGAGGGGTTAGAGGGTTAGTTTTTTATATCATTACCCCTCTTTGCAATGTAATGCATATCAGTATAAAAGACTCTCAGTTCTAACCAGGCTTCCCTTCAGCTGAGGTCGCATCTCATTTTTGCTCCATACATGCTACACAGGTAGTCAGAATGAGAATCAGCTGCTGAGCTTTCTCAGCAATCCCTCAGAAGGAAGGATCCTTCTCCCTTCCCTTCCCTTCCCTTCCCTTCCCTTCCCTTCCCTTCCCTTCCCTTCCCTTCCCTTCCCTTCCCTTCCCTTCCCTTCCCTTCCCTTCCCTTCCCTTCCCTTCCCTTCCCTTCCCTTCCCTCCCCTCCCCTCCCCTCCCCTTCCCTCCCCTCCCCTCCCCTCCTCATCCTCCCCTCCCCTCCCCTTCTTCCCTCCCCTTCCCTCCCCTTCACTCCCCTCCCCTCCCCTTCCCTCCCCTCCCCTCCCCTTCCCTCCCCTCCCCCCTTCCCTTCACTCCTCTCCCCTCCCCTCCCCTCCCCCCCGCCTCCTTCCCTCCCCCTCCTCTCCCCTCCCCCCCTCTCTCCTCTCCTCTCCTCTCCTCTCCTCTCCTCTCCTCTCCTCTCCTCTCCTCTCCTCTCCTCTCCTCTCCTCTCCTCTCCTCTCCTCTCCTCTCCTCTCCTCTCCTCTCCTCTCCTCTCCTCTTTTTCCTCCAACATATATGGAGAAGAAAAAAAAAAAGATATTCAGAATAAATTTTGCCACTTGTTTGTGGTGATCACATAACAGGAATGAGCCTGAAAATCTCATGGGGAAAGTGAGGGAGCAGGGTCTTTTCTTTGCACTGCTGCATTTGATCAGAAGGACAAAGAACAGCTTTGTTACCCATTAGAAACCTCCTAGTAATTGGGAAAATTATTATTTCCAAGGTACCATAAGTGACAGACACCTGCACATGTTGCCAAGCCAATACCTGGTCTCCCCTTTCCAAGTCATGCAAGCAGCTGAAACCTGATGTTCCCTATAGATTTACCCTTATATCTTGCTCCTGTCTCTTTAGAGATGGTCTCCCGTCTCTTCAGTTCCAGTTCTTGTTTACAAGCCTAAATCTGGCACATGCCTTAGTACTTCTTGTACTTGCTCCCTCTGCATCCCGTGTTTGAAACCTGTTCCATGCCCTCAACTTTCATCTAAGCCTGAGCATGACTATCCATGCCCTATCTGACAATCAGGTATACTAATCACAAGGGACTGACTTTGAGTGGTTTTAGCACAGCAAATTCAAGGTCACATCAATGGCCTTAGCGAAAGAGTAAGCTAATGTGTTTAGAGCGAAAGAGTAAGCTAATGTATTTAGCCTGAGTTTGTCCTGGGCTAAAACACCTGCAGGATTGGTTACCACAGCTCAACTGATGCACAATAACTGGTTAATCCAGTTGTTACCTGATAGTGTGTCTGAGAAGTACCTTTGAAAAGACAGCCACACGTAACCCCTCCCTCTCCTCCTGCCCCCCCCCCTCAAATATTCAGAGGGGTGAGCATGGTCTTCTGTTTCTTCAGTGATCAACCAGGAACAGCTCAACTGGTTGTAAAGCTCTGTGGCTTTCTAATATGAAGAAAAAAAAAAAAGGTTACTTGGGCAGAACCAAACCTGAAGTACTGCAGCACATGCTGTGTGAGGTGTCACAAGCAGCAGTAGCAGTGAGGATTTAACGCTGAAGTCATGGTTTTAGTGAACCAGTGTTCCCACTAACTCTGATCAAGCCAAGGTCTCACCATCAGGATTCCTAAGTCAAAGAACTCAGTACACTGTGTGTCTCATGGATCAGTAACTCAGCACTCTTTAAGCAGAGTGTAACTTCTACATTTTGCCATGTTGAGTTTCATTAGCCAGTGTGTCTTGTTCGTTTACTTCATGCGTTAACATTCTCACCCTTCAATTTATCCCTTTTATTAAGGGGGTCATTCCCACCTTCCCCAGTCCAAAGGGGGAAGTCCAAATGCTTATTGGCATTTTTGCTCAAGGTGTGAAACTGAAGGTGTGGATTATCAAAATGCTGAGTGCTGGGTCGTTTTCCAAGCAGTCCAGGAATACTGATCAGGCAGCACTCAAAAATCACACTAGTTGCGTAGAACAGCCTAAAATATGAAACCATGAAAGTGACAGCTCAAGCCTCTACATCCTGGCCGTGCCTCAGGGAGTGTTCTGACAGCAGAGACACACCAACACAAACAACCTTTCTGTGGCTGCCCGTGTTCACTTGCTCCCCCAGGAGGGAGGGGACTGTGACAGTGCCAAAATCACAGCAGCAGGCAGCCCATTTACCAGACCTTTAAAGCCTGGGGAAAGCCTGTCTTTGGCCTATACTCTGGTGTGTTCACTCTTCCTCCTGGAGACAGAAGGGCATTTTTTTTTTTCTCAGTTCAGAAGGAGTAGATTAAAAATTTTTTTGCCTGGAAGAAAATAAGATCTTAGGATGGCTTAAGCTGTAACAAATGTGTCTGTATCTTTTATGTATTCGTAATTCAAAAAGTAGCTTAAAGTCTTAATATCCAAACATTTCTAGCCCCTGAAAAGTTACTGATAGGAGAATGTTAAGGTGAATTATTGAAGTGAGAGCTTTCTTAAAACTGTAATGTTGATTGATCAGGTCAGCAGGAGAAGCTATGGTGGAAAAGCATTTTGTCTTTCCTTGGCAGTTGACCCCCAGGATCCTTCTCTCAGAGGCCACCTCCTTCGCCCTTTGCTCGGCACCGGCACGGAGCAGAAGCACCAGACCTGTGCAGCCCCGGGTGGGACCGGGGCCAGCCCTATGACCCACCAAGGTGAGCGGCTCATTTTCAAACAACTGTGTGAGAAATTTTTCTGTTTCCCTCACCAAAGCTGCTGTAGAAACTGACCTCTCACTAATGCAGTGCCAGTTCTATGGTTCCCAGAAGGGGAACCTTTTATGTGAGATGTCATGAAAAGAAATGCAGAGAGTATCTGCTATGGAGGAAACGAAAACCTGGGTCATGCACCATCGGGGAACTTGACAACAACTACAATCCAGATCACTGCACGCAGCAGCAAACTGCGAAGACAAGCCAAGTGCCCACATCATAATTTCCACTATGGTCACCAGGAGCAGTCTGTGTGTATGCAGTGAGTTTGCAAAAGGAACACAGATGTCAGCCTCATGGAAAGAAATTATTATAGCACAGGAAGGGCTATAGTGAGGTGACTTAAAATCCACCCACCTCCTATAGATGACAGAATGGAAACGATTTCTGATGTCTTGAGGAAGGTTCAAAGCACAGAGTGACACAGAGATAGTTATTAGGAAATATTAGGTGCAAGGGGCTGTTCAGATTATACATGTACTCATTATACAACATGGAAAACCCAGTAAACTGCAGAAAAGAAGCCATCTTTGTGAACAGCAACATCAGTTGCCATCGATATTGTGAGGAACATTCGATTGTCATGAATAGCTAGTATTTGTTTTAAATTAACATGTCCAGCTTCATCTGCTATGCAAAGGCATTAGTTTAGTTTTGTAGAACCATAGGGAAGTGTACAAATAACAAGGCCTAGCAGTGCTTGACTCTCATACAATGAACAGATGAAAAATAAATTCTCTAAGTCACATCAGTGTATATGTCAAAGTCTGGAAAATTAATGGCATCTGAATTATGAAGGAAAAATGCTGGCAAAGCTGTAAAACCGTAACAGCTTGAACTACCAGCCTATAGAACTACAAGCCCATAGAAAGCCAACAAGCTGCTGAGATAAGGTCTGGTAATATTTTCTAGCAATGTGCCTTGTATTTATGCTTCCCAGGGAAAGGTGAGATGGAGCAATCAGGAGAAGTGATCTATTACAGACTATTAGTTATTCAAGCAATTTGGTCTTTCATGGACTGACAATGCTTTAATAAGAGACAGCTCTGTCTCTGCTATGCAAAAACTTCTCAGTGAAGCAAACAAACAGCTCCAGAGAGACTCAATTCATATTTACAGCAGGGCCCATTTAAACAGCCTGATTAATGCAAAGAAAGTTAAATAGAAGTGAGTGTCACTAGAGCCCTGTAATTATTCACCCATTCTCTTTTGCTGCATCATGCTGAGTGTCTGTAATAGCAGAACAACTAGGTGGGAGATGCCAAGGAGTCAGCCTGCCTTCTCCCATTTAAGGACACTGCACTCAGTGCTTTGGCCTCTGTTGTGATTCCCTCTTGCAGCTCTCTACACCACTCTGGTGGTTCAGAGGGACTTTGCCCTTCAAAGCTGCCTTCGATGCTGCCAGCATGTTTAAATGCCTCACTGCATCATTATCCCTTGGCTGCCACAGAGCGATCCTGAGCAACTCAGCATTGCTGGCTTCTCCAAGTGTCTGAACATCTTCATCTGAAGCTGGAAGGGCTCAGACTCGCTGAAGAGGACCTCAGTGTTGCAAGACTGAGCTAATTTGTGTGTTGTTTCTAACTGCCCTGTAGGTCTTCGGAAAGAGAAATGACAGTTTCCCGTTCTAGGATGGATCCCATGTAAGGGAAGAATTCAGACTTGCGAGAACAACCACAGCTTGGACATGTGGCTAATTGAAATACAGCCATTTTCCATTAGGGGAGGCCGAAACTACAAAAGATGAACATGTTTGTTTTTCATTTCATAGATGCTTTTATTAGGGATTTGATTTGGCTACAGTACATGGTTAGACCAGGCTGTAGATTTGAAGAATTTTAGTTGCTGATTTTTTTAATGTTCACAGATTAAAAGAGTGGCTGATTTCTGCCCTAGCTCATTAGAAGCAGAATAGCGTATCCATCAGTGTGCTGATCCTGTACTTATATCTCTACTTATCCTGAGAATGGGGATCTGGATACAACAAAAGAAAAGCTACAAGGAAAAGCCTTTATATTCTGAGTTTAGAGAAAACTACAGAGCTTGCATGGAACAGAAATAAAACGTGCTGGAAATATAATCTGCTTCTGGACAATAACAAGCAAAAAGTCAGAAAGAAAATGGGGATGGCTGACTATCTACTGTACTGCTGTTTCTGAAAATAGAGCCAAATATTGCTGGGAAATTTGAGCTCTTGCATTTGTAGGATAGAATTCTGTGCAAAGTCTCTGTGAGCAGAATCTGTTGATCCATTTTACCTGTTAAGCAATGGATTGTGTTTTAAGGACATTTTTCTTCACATCAACCTCTGCTGTGACGATGCCTTATGCCCTTCAAAATGTCATGCCAATAAATTATATGAGATCTGATCTTATAAAGTTTTGATATTTTTTTATTCTGAGAACACTAAAAGTATGTTGTGAGTAAAATGTGAATGACTAGACATATAATTGCCTCTTTAAGTGAGGAAACTGTGTATTTGCTGTCCATCTGAGAGACCCTATGTCACAGAAAAGCCAACAGCTGCAAAGTCACAATATAAGGCCTGACACTGCCATCCACAAAATAAAATTCCTCTCCAAAATGCAGATTAACTTTAGAATGGCATAAGAGACCTGTAAATTACAAACCTTCTTCAGTCATCTGAAACAGGGACACGAAGCTGACTCAGTAAGGACTGAGTAAAATCTAAACGACAAATTAGGAAAATCTCTGTAACAGGGTTTCTCATTTAACCAGGTCTAGAAATGTCCTCCAGGAGGGTCAAGCAGAGATTGATCCAGAAGGCAAATATGTCCTTAGGCACTGAGAATAATAAAGAACGTTTAAATATCTCAACTTCTATATCCGCAATACTGATAGGATTCAGTGGGAGTTTGTGGGTGCTCAGCAGGCACTCAGCTTTCAGGCTTTTGCCTTGTGTGTTTAATTATAAAAGCAGTGGAAGAGTTTTGTATATAGAAACAGCAGGTCACTCATATTAGAATAACTTAGACCTAAAGATGTCTTAGTATAACTGACAGCTGGAACACAATAGCTCTACCTCAGGCAGCCGATGTGAAAAGGCTTTGTTGTTGAACAGCATCCTGACACCACTTGGGGGAAGAGAATTAGCTTGCCACAAAATGGTGTAAACATCGAAATAAATGCAACACAAATAATAAAGAAATGTGGCAAGTCTTCCAATATAATGCTGGTCGAATAGGCTAGTAAGAACAGAGTTAATCCTTGGGATGCTCTTCAGTGCCCAGAATTAGTTTGGCTCTAGGAAGCCCTGAAATATTCATCACTTCTGCTAAAGCTGCCTGATGGAATGATTGCCTAGAGTCCCTGTAATCCACTAACACATTTACTTGTTATATGTTTTTATTACACTCCCCTGCATATGTTGCTGTTTCCAATTAGAGATGTAACTCCTACCACTGGCTGTTAATAACTATTTTGCCTTGAGACATATCTTATTTGCTAACTGAAAAAGGCAGGTTAATGGTGTCTGCACTATAGTATATTATTAGAAGTGAGTTTGTGAAGTAAACTCCCAGTGACTCTAATCTCAGGAATGCTGACTCCTCCTGAGGTCAGTAATTGGGTATTTTGGAATTTGCCATAGCAGCAGGCCTAAGCCTGTCTTCAGGCCCCTTTGAAATTCAGACCCTGAGGTCAGCAAAATAATTGGTTCATTTGAACAGAAAATCAGAAAGTGAAGGATCCACTTTTCCCCTAGTGCCTAACTTCCAGTTCATCAAACAGATTTTGAGATGTTCCTCTCTCCTTTAGGTAATGCAACAAAATCAGTCACTGTCCAGTTTTGTTTCCATAGAGCTGCTTGCCACTTTGTGCTCCCTGACTGAAGTTCGTAAGTCTTTGGCTCGTCATGAATCCGAAACGACTAGTGGAGCAAGGCATGGTTACTATCTCTATATATTCTAGGAACACTTTTTCT
The DNA here is from genome assembly GCF_963082525.1 of Nesoenas mayeri. NCBI lineage: Eukaryota > Metazoa > Chordata > Aves > Columbiformes > Columbidae > Nesoenas > Nesoenas mayeri. The sequence goes on along the minus strand of NC_137542.1, from coordinate 26,199,726 downwards.
TTTTACTGTTCGACCATTACAACAACCCAAGATCTATTCCAGTCCTTTTTTTCCAGTTTTTCTCCAGTTTGTATAGTCAAAAGTACTGCATGTTGCTGTTGAAGTGTAGCTTTGACTGCCTCAATGGCTTGCTTTTGAACCACTGTATGGGTTCAATCTCAAGATCTTTAGGAATTTGACTGTAACTATTTGTCAGTAGTTAACCTGATCAACCAGTATTTGAAATTAGAGTTCCTTATCCATATTCACTGCCCTGTGCCTGTTGACATCTCTTACCAAGTAGTTTAGGGTTGATGGTATCAACAAAATGCTAGAACAAGGCCAGGATAAGTGAAGATTTCAGTGTGACCTTCAGTAATAAGCACATTATAGTTTTCAACACGATATAGTTGAGCTTGCTCTGAATAACACAACCTCAGTGAACCACGATCATCCTATATCTCAAATGGAAAAAAAAAAAGTGCAAGATAAACACTGTGGAGTGAGAAACACACAGTAGTTTGGATACTGTTTCTGCAAAACTAAAAATATATCATCTTCTCATCAGTAATTCAATGCACATGGTTGCTTTACAGTTCCAAACATGTAACCATTGAATAAAATGCACTGAATATGTGTGGTCCCTTCCAAAGATCTTCCAAGAAAGAAAAGTGCTACATTGGATGTAGGTAGTGTTATGATTACCAGTGCTCTAGAGCAGACATACTCCCAATATGGCTTATGTTAAAAGTAGATGTCAGATCAGGTTCCCACTGACAGCCAGGCTGTATTTGAAAAGAATTGGAAAGTGTCAGGATTGAGTTTTGGGTCCTTGATCCTGAAGATCAGCGTAGTACTACCTTGCTGTGAGTTAAACCAGAACACTAGTTTATTCAACTTGTTTGTATTAATGCTAATGCTAATAAAGCAATAATAATTACAATTTACACTTGTAGGGACAATTTTTGAAATTTTGGCTTATTTTTACTCAGATTTCTTTGAGGAAAAACCTCCATTCATGTTTTCTGTACCTTAGTTATTTTCTTCCCCCTCCCCCTCTTTTCTTTTTTGCCCTAAGGTGGTTTTCATTATTAATGTCATCTTTGTAAGCTATAAATGCTTCCCTGCTGAAAGAGATGAAAAACAGTTTTTCAAGTGGAAATGCCATGAACAGGGACAGACACTGGAATTTTTCCCATATTTTTCTCATTTACCATTGTTTTTTGTTTGTTTTTTCCTGTGTTACTTATGATTTAGACTTTCAGTTTCCAAGAAGTTCTGAAAGTTTTTATTCATGCCAGATTCTTTTCTGGTCAACAACAGAGTCTGAATCAAGATTGAGGATTTTCTGCAGTCTTTACTACCCGCACTTCATATGCTTTGTGATGATGACAATGTCTATTTCGAATTGTTAGGCAACTCAAATTGTACAGAATATAAGGCTAAAGTTATGGAGCCTTTGCATAATTCTTGAGTCATTTTAGGAAGAATATTAAAAAACAGCCTGTTCCTAAAAACAGTTACATTCTTCCAAGCATTACTATTAATAAAGAAAGGTATTACAATGCATCCGTAATACCAATTGTTTTCTTTGTCACTAAGATTCCTGGCTTTCTATACTCTACTGTGCATTTCTTCTTTGAAGTCTGGTAACTCAATCAAAAAAAAAGGACCCAGATTGTGGATCTGTGAAGAAGAAAGCAACCCCACAGCAGGTGGGGTTTTCACAGGAATGCCTATAAAATCCTCACTACTGAAAGCAACAACAGGATACCCAAATTGCCCAGTGCTGGACATTTGTTATGGCAGTCAGCTTTCTGTCAGTACAACAGGGAATCAGATACATAACAGAAACAAAAATACAGAGGATGTTTGCCAGGCACCAAACTTTCAATTTACTGTTTCTATGATGATTTTACCTGGGGATTCTGACTCTCAAACCGAACTGCATCTTGCTTTGACAGCCTGGGATTACTAAGGAAGAATAGAGCCTGAAAATGCCCACCTCTCTCAGGAAAGTTCCCACTGTGGGTGACTGGGTAGGGCCTGGTATGGTGACAGTACCATGGAGGGATCAAATTCTGGGGCCAGGGCTAGTGGTTTTCTGATGCTTTTTGTGCCTTGGGAGCTGCATAAATCAGCCAAAGGAGAGGCAGGACCTGCCTCATGGGGAGAGCGACCACTGAAGATAGTCTGGGGAAAAGATGACTTCCACACTTGAAGTCTGACACAGCTTTTGACATAAAAAGTGAAAAGCAAACAAAAATGTATCCAGACCTGCTGGATGATATTGCTTTCCATCATTCCTGACTCTTGCAGATTTAATGATTCCATCAACACTTTTTCTATCTGGCAATCTTTGCTTTGGCAAAAAAAAGTTTTGGAAACAAATCCTTTGTTCTTAACTCCTCTTCTTCTGTGTTGGTTTGACTAAGATTTCTGTGGGAAAGTTTGAGATTTGTTTCACTGGCAATGTTTCACCTTTTTCTCTGCCCACTCCTCATTTTTTGGACAGATTTCATTTCCCAAGCAGATGTCCCTTGTTTCTGAAAGCAACATCAATGTACTCAAGATTTCTTTCTTTTTCTCCCTTTTTCTCTCTTTTTCTCTCTTTTTCTCTCTTCCTCTTCCTTGCTCTCTTTCTAATGTAAGTTTCTGTGAATGTTTCACATCTCTGTTCTGAAAAACTACATTGTGAGTTATGATTTATAGTGTATTTTCTACACCCTGTGCCTACAAACATGCATGCCAAAGCCCCTGAAGGTTGGATTTGCATTTAACAGGGTAATAACAGAGATTCTACATAATCATCTCCATAGGCAATTAGAGCATGTATGCATACAGATGCCCAGCAACAGGTGCATAGGCATATTCCTTACATCCAGAGCCTGAGACTTTGGACCGTTCCAGTGAGAGGCTGGCAAGCTGCAGGGCCCTGCTGCTGTGCTTGGGAAACAGATGGCACAAGCTGAACGATTGTACTTGGGAGGAACACTGCTTCAGCATTTGGTCCAGGCCAGCCTTCGAGCTGCCCTATGCACATGATGGGCCAAACTGGCAGGACAGAAACAATTCAACTTTTGTTGTAGGAGGTGCAGGTATATGGTTGCTGTCATACACACACAAGGTACTTTAGTAGCCCTTTTTTTACCCCACAACCAGTTAGCAGCTGTGCCCAAGAGAATGGCTCCCTGTGACGTACAGCCAGGGATGTCAGCACTGGTATTTTGAGATACTCAGATGGTTTTTAGTTAGAAGTCCAGGTCAGGTTTTCCAGGTTGAACTTTGAGTGTTGATCTCCTGTCCTTGATGTCAATAGGCATTGAGTTTCCTGAGCCGTGCTAGGTGCCTAAGTAACACTGAAGATCAGTGAAATATGAGCATAACCAAATTCTTGCATAGACATCTATGAAGTATTTGGTTATGCTGGAATTCTGCATTTGCCCCAGGAAAGCTGAGGCCTTGGCTCCTACAGAGGAGCAGAGCTAGCAGAGGCACTTCTAATCTGACTTTCCAAAAGATAAGAAATGAAGGTAAGAGTATCTTTGAATGCTCCTGGGCTCTCCAGAGCCTCTGAGCCTGTCTGGGATGGAAAGAGCATGAGCAGTGCTCCTTGGCTAGCAGCTCTGCACTGGGCATGGCAAGGAAGACTCCTGTCTAACTCAAAGGTTGTAACCTCAGTAAACATTTACAAAAAGCTATCCACTTACTGCCTTCTAACCCGTAAGTACCATTGGCAAACTTGAGGCTGGTCAGTTTTGACCAGATACTTAAACCCTCTCTTTGTAGGGTCATAAGCATCTGCACAGTGCCACAAAGATAAAGACATGTTCTGCACGTGTGGGTTTTGTAGGAACCTGAATGTATTATAGGAAGAAGCCTTCAATTACTTCGTGGTCCAGCTCTGGTGCCCAACTTATTTCTGAGATACTGAAGTCAAGGCAAGCCTAAGCAAAACAGTCATGTGTCTGTCACTGAGGAAAACCAGTTCCATATGTCCCACACACCCCCCTCGTTATGTGTCTGGCTTCCCACAGGCAGCACCGCCTTGAGATGTCAAGGGAACAGGGAAGGCGAAACAGAAATCTGCTTTTATTTAAACCTACTTAAAAGAGAGAATACATTTAGGTGACCTGTTCTGAATCTGTTTAAGTTCATTCCAAGAACTCGACTGCACAGCTTGTGCAAGAAAGCAGCTGCCAACTTTTCTTACTTTTTTTCTTTTATTTTTTTTTTCCCTGATGAGATCTTTTCATAATCCATAGCCAGCGTGCAAGGATGGTGCCTTGCACTTTTTGCAAGGTTTGTTCTTTGGATATTAAAGAGAGTTGCTTGTCTCTGTCTAAGGAGCAAAGCAAAGTCTGTTCAGTGAAAAAAGAAAAAAAAAAAAAGAAGCAATAAAATCTCTATGGAGCTGATAGCTGGAGTAAGAGTGTAGATTTATAATTATAGTAACAATCTTGCGTGGCATCCCATTTTTTCTCCAATCAGATCCTTCTTCTATTTAAATGTAAATGCACACAACAAAGTTGCATACAACAAAAAAATCCACGTAACAAAAAAATCGGGTGTACAGAGATGGGGTCAGGAAGGCCAAGGTGGAGCTGGAACTGAACTTGGCAAGGGACGCAAAGAATAACAAGAAGGGCTTCTACAGGTATGTCAGCCAGAAAAGGGAGGTCAAAGAAAGTGCACCCCTTGATGAGCAAAACTGGAAAACTGGTAACAACGGACGGTGAGAAGGCTTGTTAACATCTTGGTAACATCTTTTCCTCAGTCTTCACTGGCGAGCTCTCTTCCCACACCTTTCCAGTGGATGAACTACAAGACAGGGACTGGGGGAGCAAAGTCCCTCCCAGTGTAAGAGAAGATCAGGTTTGAGACCAGCTGAGGAGCCTAAACACAAATAAATCTATGGGACCTGATAAGATGCATCCCAGAGTCCTGAGGGAATTGGCTGATGTAGTTGCCAAGCCACACTCCATGATATTTGAAAAGTCACGGCAGTCAGGTGAAGTCCCTGGTGACTGGAAAAAGGGAAACATGGCAACCATCTTTAAAAAGGGTAGAAAGGAAGACCACGGTAACTATCGACCTGTCAGCCTCAAATCTGTGCCTGGGAAGATCAAAGAATGAATCCTCCCAGAAACTCTGCTAAGGCACATGGAGGATAGGGAGGATTTGAGACAGCCATGATGGCTTCACCAAGGGCAAGTCCTACCTGACCAATCTAGTGGCCTTCTACGATAGAGTAACTACATCAGGGCTATGGATGTTGCCTACTGGACTTCTGTAAATCCTTTGATATAGTCCTTCTCTCTAAATTGGAGAGACATGGATTTGATGGGTAGACTGTTCAGGGGACGAGGCACTTGCTGAATGATCACATCCAGACAGCAGCAGTCAATTGCACAATGTCTGATTGGACACCAATAGTGTCCCTCAGAGGTCTGTGCTGGGACCAGTACTGTTTAATATCTTCAGCAATGACATAGACAGTGGGATTAAGTGAACCCTCAGCAAGTTTGTGGATGACACCAAGCTGATGGGTGCAGCTGACATGCCTGAGGAACAGGGTGCCATCCAGAGGGACCTGGACAAGCTCGAGAAATGGGCCCATGTGAACTTCATGAGGTTCAATAAGACCAAGTACAAGATCCTGCACATGGGTTGGGGCAACCCCCAGTATCAATTCAGGCTGGGGGATGAAGGGATTGAGAGCAGCCCTGTGGAGAAGGACTTGGGGGCACTGGTGGATGACAGATTGGACATGAGCCAGCAATGTGCACTTGCAGCCCGGAAGTCCAGCCATACCCTGGACTGCATCAAAAGCAGCGTGGCCAGCAGGTCAAGGGAGGTGATTCTGCCCCTCTGTTCTGCTCTGGTGAGACCCCACCTGGAGTTCTGTGTCCAGCTCTGGAGCCCTCAGCACAGGAAAGACATGGACCTGTTGGAGAGGGGACAGAAAAGGCCACAAAAATTATCAGAGGCTGGAACAGCTCTGCTGTGAGGACAGGCTGAGAGAGTTGGGGTTGTTCAGCCTGAAGAAGAGAAGGTTCTGGGGAGACCTTATTGTGGCTTTTCAGTACTTGAAAGGTGCCTATGAGAAAGACGGGGACAGACAGTTTAGCAGGGCCTGCTGTGACAAGACAAGGGGTGATGGTTTTAAACTAAAGGAGGGGAGATTCAGGCTAGATATGAGGAAGAAATTTTTACAGTGAGGGTGGTCAAACACTGGAATAGGTTGTCCAAACAGGTGGTAAATGTCCCATCCCTGGTGACATTCAAGGACAGGCTGGATGGGGCTCTGAGCAACCTGATCTTGTCAAAGATGTCTCTGCTCATTGCAGGGGCTGGACTAGATGACCTTTGAAGGTCCCTTCCAATCCAAACTATCGTATGATTCTATTATTTAAGAAGTACTCTGTGCAGTATATTATAAAATTTTTTGTAAGAGTAAATAAGTCAGTCTCTCCTCTTAGTCCTAGCTTCTAATTCCTTGTCTTTTCTCACAAAAGCCAAAATGTCAGTAAAATGTCAAGAAAACTGTGTAACTGAGTGAAAGAGTCATGCAAGAAGGGGAGGAAAGCTATATATCGCTTCTTCAGTTTTATGTATTTCACTAGCCTGTGCCAAACTGCTTTGGAAAGGCCCAACAAAACAAATAGTCTTCAGCACATTACAGGACTAGGCCACAGCATGCTCTGTAATCATGGCTGTATAAACACATTTTGACCCTTTCTGATACACTTTAGATTAACTAAGTTGCCATTCTTGTCAGTACTATTTTGTAAAATCAGGCTGTTATACTTTTGACAGATTTTTACCAGCTGTCTATAAACACAAAAGGATGAGCAAGGTTGCCTTGCATTGGTGTTAAAGCATTTCATAGGCAGAAGCAAATTTTTCTAATATAAATGAGGCTTCCTTTTTTTTCGGTAGAGTAACAATAAGGGCTGTACAGGCGTATGTGTAAGGTGGAAAACAAGTATGCAATTTATCACAAGTCAGTAACTAACGCCCAGCTAGTTTGCCAGCACGGAACTGTGGGACTCAGTTTTGTGTCCAGCCAGAGAGTACGAACATTATATAATAGAGAAAGTTTGGGTTGACCCCAAGTAATCCTTAAACTTGTATTGCTTCACATGGATGGAATTGACGATATATGCGTAGTTGCAAAAGAAAAAATAATTGGAAAAAAAAAACAGTGAAAATGAAATATTTCAGTTCATTGTATTCCTTGGCTTATAGATAGAAAATGTTCCAGGAAACAGGGAGTTGCTTAGATTCTTTGTTTTTCGTGACTTGGAAGTGCCTTCTGAAATACTTCGTACAGCCCAATCTGCAAAGCTTTCATGAGTCTACCTCATTTCTAAGTTCATGAGGGACTCATAATGTTGTACATCAGCATATACAACAGCTTTTACAAGTCTTGTAGACAAAAAAGAAGAAATAGATACTTTTGTAAATGTGTTCCTCTTTTTTATTTTTTTTTTTAAGAAAAAATATGTGGTTTGTGCCAGCTGTGTTCAGGTGGTGATCACTAAAATAGATTTCTGTCTCAAAAGAAAGTTCTGGACATCTTCTCTGTGCTGGATAAGACTACTGCAGCTGTAGTTCCTCTGAGGAAAAAAATCAAGGTGGGCCCTGGGGGTGGGAATGGGGCATGCAATGGTGGGAAGAGTGCCCAAAAAATACATTTACCAGAAAAAGGGAAAAACAAAAATACAGAAACACAGGAAAAGTGTCCAATTGGAACAGCACTGTCAGTGGGAACTCTGCTGGTCTAACACATAACAAAGCCCTAGGCACAAGACTCTCTGCTTTTTCATTTTTATTTGGAAAAGAAAAGATGCCTGTTGCCAGGATCATCAGAGATTGTTATTCTTCATTAAAGCCATGAGACCTTGGAAAAACCTGCCCAGCTCATTTTTAAAAAACAAAAACAAATAAGCCCCGCAAGTGCCTAAAGGGAGGATAAGGTTACTTATTGTTGCTTAAAAATTCATTCGGTGCCACGTCAAAGCAGCAGTGGGTATATTTTAAAGTGACAGGTCTAAAAAATATTGTTCTTGCTCCCACCTGCCCCTGAACTCTCTCCACTCCAAAAGAAGCATTCTTCGTTGGTCCCCAATTAGAGAGCTGGAGTATTTAAAATTCAAACAAGGACCTTCTTCTCGCTCTCATACTCATTAGCTCACTCCAGCCCTCCTTAGTCAGGGGATTTTCTAAAGAGTCCATTTAGGAGTGCTAATAATAGTAATTAGAGGTCGAGAAACCATCTTGAAACTTGACCCAAATTTTCACCCAAAACTTGAAATGAACACAAACCCTTTCTTAGTTTTGAAGGAGCTGGGAACTCCTTCAAAGAAGTAGTTCGTGACTTGGAATTTTTCTTTTTAAAATGTTGTTTCATTCCTGCATAACAGGCCCTTGAAAAATTATCTAAGCAGAAAGGCTGCTTTTTAAGAAACTTCTAGAAGCATTTGTTGTACTGTTCTTTTGCGCCTGCTCAAAATGCATGCAGTATTACCCAGTCTATTGTAAACTGTGGGCCTCTTTTCTCCCTCATTCGCATTTATTCTATGCCAATGGGATGATATTAAATTACCTCTTGCACCTCCCAGGAGTCCAGGCTTTCTTTACGCTACCTTTTCATGTCACAGATTCCAGGCTGCCTCGGTCTCCTGCGAATAACTACCGCAGCCCAATAGCTGCTTTGATATACAGCTTGTTCGTACAGCTCAGTGTGTTCCAGTCTGTAGCTCAAGAAGTTAAAGCAGCAAGTGGCCTAGAAATTCCTTTTTCTTTCAGAACAGGATATTCAGCTGTACGTGGCCAGTGCACAGTGAGGTTGGTGGCCGCAGCCTCCATGCACAGGGTGGATGCAAAAAACCACAGCAGGAACTAAATTCTGGGTCACCGGCTCCAGTGGAAGTCAATCCTGGATCCCAGGACAAATACAAAAACAGTGAGGTCCAATGCTTCTAGTGATGGCTTTGCATCATCCCCATCCGTCTTTCCATCTCAAGGAAACAGGGCATCTGCAGAAAGAGATAAGAATCAAGCCTGAACTGGGCAACTCATAGTCTTTTCAGCACTCAAATTTATTTAAGTTTGAGCCTTCTGTAACTGGATTTACATGAGAGTAATTTAGATCCTGAACTGCACACTGACTTTCTACAAATATTATTAACCTTTTTTAGCTATAATGCAAGCGCTGGATTTCATTATGACCTTGCACTGCCTCAATAGTTTGTCTTATAAATCTTACTTTATGGTTGTTCCTTAAAGCTTCTAGAAATGCATTATATAGTTTAAATTCTGGCAGATTTTTCTTGAACAAAAGGATTCTATATCTTGCAAAGGACTTTTAGAGTCATTGGCAAGTTTTCCCTTGTAATTTGGATAAAATAAGAACAGTTTTGAACCTTCAGCTGCAGTTCAAACCTGAACCAAAGTTTCTTTGAGATTCATAACATCTTGAACAACTTTACATGTGGTTCATTATCAGAAGCAGACCTGATCCAAAACTGGAATTTCTTACTGCAGGGATATTTTAATATTTGGTTTTGACCTGAACTGAAACAAAATGTCAAAATGGCAAAACAGTGTATGGCATGAGAAGGACAGAAATGATTGATTCAGAAATATCAAAACATTTCTTTTTGAAAATGTCAGAAAAATTGTCTGGAAATGTCTAAATGCTTCACTGAAGAATTTTTCCATCCAGATGGAACTTCTCAGCATTCTTAAACCCAAGTATTTCATATCTGGCTGGGTTTACCTAGGGCTCTTTATATTAATGCTGAATTATCAAATATGATCATTTTACGTGCTGGAAAGAAAGTTGTTGCTTCTAAATGGTGCGTGAACTATGTGCTGTTTTAGAAAGATCCTGTTTATACTCAGATTACATGAACATATTTTCTTTCAATATCTAGTCACAAAATATTTCTATTATGCAGATTCTCAGATAAAGTGTGCTTCCTGGTAAAACAAGAGAAGAAAAACTGAATCATAAGCTATGTGAAAATTCAAAAAATGTAGCTGTAGCTAGTTTTTGTCTACTAATGCATACCCTTTAAGAAGTGCTTGGATTTCAGCATGTTGATGACTGAAATTGATGAAAGTTTAGAGCAAGAAGAGAAGAAGCTCTACAGAGAATCATCCAGGTTTTATACAGGTTTTGCAAAGTATTTCAGAAAAAGTTATTCCTCACAGCATAAAATATATGCAGTTTTTTATGTATACAGTATAAACTCTCCCTGCTTTTCCTCTTCTCAATTCCCTTGCTGCTCTAAAATATTATTTGTGGTGGGGTCAGATTACATTAAATTGCATTTGTATTACATTTCTGTAGTATTGGACCATGCTTGCATAAGTATTCTGTGAAGACAATGCCTTTTTCTCAGACATCATAGTGGGATATTGACTTGAAGATCTTTTTTGGACAATGGCCTTTTCATTAAAAGTGCCTTTTCATTAAAAAATGTTAATGTCTATAAAAATTGTTTAAGGCAGTTTTTTATTTACTGAGCAAGTCTTCATTTTTCAAATATCCCTTGTATGGTCAATATGAGCACTGCCTTCCTTGGCACCAGATATTAGTGCTTTAGTATGTTAATACTTGGATAAAATGCTCCTAACTTGCTGCCAGATTGATATTATTCCTCTAGATTTTAGGGGGAAAAAAAAAAAAATAAAGGAGATTGGATTGATTGATTAATCTCTCTCTGAGATACCATTGCAAAAAAGGTACTTGAAGTCTTCTCACTGCATAATGGATGACATGACTGTCAAGAGTGAGAAAACCTGGGATCGGTTGTACTTAGTTTGTGTTTTATACATAGTTCCAACCTTCAATTGATAACATCCTGCCTCAACATATTACTCTCACCAAAACCAATAACAGTGTTGGATTTTGTGACACCACACACCAGCAAATGTCATGAAAATATTCTGTCTAAATGAAACAAATCAACCAGACTTATTCACGGCAGATGATGGAAAATTCATGCTTTCCCTGCTATCCGGAAGAACATTCTACAAGGACAGACAGGAATCTTGGTTAGTGCAATTTTTACACAATACTCAAGAAAATCTGAGTGTTAGAAAGCCACTCCTGAACTCCCACGACTTATTTTGCTCTCATACACATTTCTGAAAACCAAGAGCTGCTCCACTGAACTCAATAACAGTATAAAATCAGGGCAAGGTTAATCAGGCTGTGGGAAACCCACACTTTGAAGTATACAGAGTTCACAGGCTTATAACTAGTTTGTAAGATTTATTGGACTTTGAGGGGTAGGCTGTGGACAAACTAAGCTTTGTACATAAGACAGCATGTATTTGACCCACTGTAGCCACACTCAATAGCATCTTTGCTGATTTTCGCTTTGACTGAACCATACAGCTCTCGTGTTGGCCAAAAGAAGAATCTGGGGTACTTTTTTCTTACAGTATGAGTGTCATATGCTGCCCTGGAAAGACAAAGACGTTTGTGTATAAGCTTTTATAGCCTCATGTGGTCAGTCCTACATCCTAAATCAAGGCCATAATTATAAGGTATCAAATCTTGAGTTCTTGTTCTTTGTTCGGGTAATTTTTAAAATATATGGTGCCATTATAGTATCTAGTTTAGAGCAGTAGGACAGGAATGAGGAATGGAGACCAAATGGCACCTGCCAGTGTCCACTTGCCTCTTGCTCCTCTCCAGGGAGCCTACTGGGGGCACAAAGACCTCTCCTTTTGGCCACATAGCTACTGCAGTGGGCTAACTCACTAACTTCGGTATCCCCAACAAGAGACAAACCATCTACCTCCTGATTTTACACATGGAGCTCTCTGGCACAGTGGCTATATTTGCATCGCTCCAGGTCTTTATCAGGGGTTGTATAACCAGCAAACAGCAGTTGTGGTTGCCAGTGGTGTGGCCTGTGATTCTTGAACCCTGGGGCCGGCACACACAGCTACCCTGTGGATTCCCTTGAGAGGAAGAGAAGATAAAGGCTGACTGTGATACAGTATTAGAAATCCTGTTATATATCCAGGCTCTCTGGGTCTGACTAACAATGAGCAAATCGGGTATTTATCCCACCAGCTGAGGCGTAGAGAATTTGGATGATATGGGAATGAATAAGCTGAGTAACTCTCAGCCTTACGTTTTCTGTCCTGAGGTACATACTCTCCCACTCTCCCTACCATGCCTGTCCCAGACATAATTAACTTTTCTAAAGATTCATGAGAGCCTGTGTGCAGAAGTGACAGCAGAGAGGAAATACTAACTGTACAAACATGAAGCCAGGGCAGTTTTGAGCATTCTGAATATTCTAAGTCCAGCACCATCCTCATTAAACTCTGATTAGCAAGTGGACTTGATCCAGGCTAATTCACTGCTGAATAGGATTTTTTTGGGTTGCTTTTTTTTTTTTTCTCTGCCAGTTTATCAGAGGTAGGCAATTAAGAGCTCACACACCTCCGGGTCTTGTAGTTTTTTTGAAGCAGGGATCTCATACCAGCCTTGTAATAAAGCTTTATTGTCCTTGGGACAATATTCCTCACTAATCTCACTTCTGGCAATTTACTTTTTCTTGCTGAGCAGATTTAGAAACAAAAAACCTTGAAAGAGCATGGGAGGAGGAATACTCTAGGGCTATCTAATCCCATCCCCAAAGTGGGAGTTTTCCATTCAGCTTCTCTTTTAATGAGCACTGGATAAATAAACTTTTACTGCAACACTACTTTGATTCAAGAGGGCTGTGAGGACCCAATTATGCATCCAGTGGGAGCAAGGTGGCTGTCCGATTTTCAAAGTAAATGCTATGTAGCTACACAAGCCCCTTGTAATTATGGCTTCCCTGCAAATTTATAAACCCAGAGGTGAGCTTTGCTTTGGTTGATTGTTTAAATGCAATTATTACCTTTCATTCACTTCCAACTTGTTAATAAAGGTTTTCCAAATGCAGTGCTTGGAGTTATTCTTCCTGAGCCCTAGGATCCCAAAGTTTTAACTGGAAACCAATCGTCTGCTTCATTGAAAGGGGCACAGTCAGGTCCGGTCAAAGATTAGCTGAAGAGCCAAAATGTTTGACAGACACATTGAGGGGGCCACATCCTATTTTCCACCTGAGAAAGTGAGGGGGAGTGGGAGACAGAAAGAAGGAAGCTAAAGGAGACAGGGAGTAGCTCAGAGAATAGAACGGAAGAAACACTAATCGAACAGACACTAATCAAACAGCAGCCTGGCTCATGGGAAGCACTCTGTTTATGTCATTTGTTTTCCTTTGCAGCTGTCAATATTACATTCACAGCACTAAGATGTGTCTTCCTCTAAAGTGCATGAAGGTTTGTCTACAACCTAAGTCTGTTTAAAAAAAAAAAAAGAGAGGGGAGAGGTGTGCTCAGTGCCAGATTTTGCAGTCTTGGTCTCCCAAAAGCCCATGTTCAGTGGGTGACAAGGAAAAGTGCTCCCTTCCCACTTCTAGGTTCCCCAGGTAGATGGGAGCAGTGAACAAAGCATGGCTGTGACATGTAAGGGGAGGCATGGGATGTACTGAGTCACACTTATGTAGAGCTTGAGGGAACCAAGGCAGTTCCTTGGTGCTTGTCTTTCAGTCACATGCCAAACTTTTTATGGATACAGATAAATATCAGAGTTTAATATTTAAATTTATACCAATAACATCATGTGTCTTACATATGACATACATACAGTCTACCTGTACTGTAAGTACCTCATAGTATGCTTATTAAAGCTATATGAGATTACATATTATATACACAAGTAATATGACATAGCCAGTTGCATACTATTCAAGAACATAAGCCCAACATATGTAAAGCTGAGTTAGAAAAATCATTTATTTGTTGAAAATGCTCTTTGGGAGCATGGCAACCATTAATGACTTAGTCTTTGTTTTGATTTGTGGGATTTGCACATGTATACTTTTTCAATTGTTGTTGATTTTAATGGAGTTGTGGTATTGCAGTCTGTTTTAATGCCTCAGTCAAGGAGCTTGCAGTATATATTAAATCTCTCTCAGAACAGATACAGTGGAGATCCACTGGACTAACGGAAAGACACGGTAAGGATGAGAAGCAATCACTTTTCATCCTGTACAGAAGAAGGATTTTGCAAAAGGAAAGTCATAAAGCACAAGATGAGCTAAAGCCAGACAGTCTCACACAGTCGTACAAGATGTTTCCAACAAGAGAAAAGAAATAGTTAGGGTCAGGGTAACAGCAAAGCAAGCTGGACAAGAGAAATTATGATTCAGAATGCATGGCATGAGCTGTAGTTTGAGGCCATGACAAATACTGTTCTAGAGCAGTAAGGGATCGGAAAGGGAAAGGTAGAGGGAGTTTATACTGCTTATAAATGCATCTGCATATATTTAATCTTACGAAAAGCAATGCTTTCAGAAATGCCCCATGCATATTCACATATGTATTCATGTGTGTTTCAGCCTACCTTCTTTCATTGAATGTCTCTCAAGGATTAAACAGTACGTAAAATATGACATGGGGTTTTGGAAAGGGTGTGTTTTCACTGTGTCAGAGTATGAGGATTCAGTATTAGTCTCAGGAAAACAGCAAGCTGGACTGTAAATCACAGTTCCCAGGAGACTGTGCTACATAGTGGACTTCTGTCTCTAAGTTATTTGTAGAGAATGCAGCCAGGAGCTGCTCCTCGACTCCTTTCAGACTCCAGGGGCTTAAAGCATATGGCACCTAGGAGATCTGGAAGTCAAGCACAAAACAGGTGGTTACCTGAAAAACAGCAACACTTCTACCGGCTCTGCAACAGAGTAGTTTATGCTAAATTACTTTGATCCTTCAGAAAAATGAATAAATAAATAAATAAGTAGACAGATAAATAAATAAGTTGAGACCATTTGTAAGTTGAAAACAGTTTAAAATCTCTAAAACATTTCAGTCTAGGAATTCACACAGAGGCAGAGATCAGTGCTGTAGTCACAACACTGCAGAAGGGAAACCACTTATTTCTGTGGGCAGATCCGTTTTCTCTGATTTGCAGACAATACTTAGTTTTCAAGAATACACTGCAGCGAGTCCTCGTACTGTACTGGATTCCCTCAATAACTGTATGAAAGATGTCCATCTCTCTGGCCACCAATGCATGCTTCCATTCTTCATTTCTCTTGCCTAATGGAACAACAACAGCATGACAAGCGCCTGAGGTTACAGCCAGTTTCCTGCTCTTGTCACCTTTAGGCTAACATTTGAATAATAGCAGCTTGTTTTCTAATGTATATTTTTTCATTTCTAAAATCAGGAGATAAAATCTCTCCAGAGCTACAAGCTCACCTGCATTTAACAGCTATAAACAGCAGAACAGGGGCACAAGCATCCTTTCCTGAAAATCAGGTTGGCTTCTAGATGAGTGAATAAATGTGAATAAAATTCAAGTTGCTCACAGGTACAACCAAGCGATAGGAAACTTTCAGTGAGTTGCTGTTGAAAATTTGAGTGTATGGCTGCTCTAATGTGAAAGTCCCGTAGGCTAAAATACAACTGTTTCAGAATGCTGAGCTGTCCTGTGGGCAACCATCTCAGAAAGGCCTGACTCCTTTCTGGTGGTTCCTGTTGTAGGAACCAACACCATTATGAGCTATTATAACCTGGAAAATCCTTAGCTTTCCAAAACACTGAGAGAGAAAGGGGGAACTGTATGTATTCGGCATACTCTTTTTTCGTGACTGGCAAGAGAGACCACCCACATGATCCTGGTTTGCAGTCCACTGACCATCCAACTTTCCTTTGTGAGTCCAGAGTAAGTTTTACAGGCCCGTGCCGTGTTAAAAAAAAAACCTCCAGCAATTGCTTTGCATCACGTGTAGCATTCCTTCAATAATAAGATCTTCAAGGATTTGCCAAATTCAGATTTTAATCAAGTGTAATGTGACGAACGAAGCACGACCAGATGAGAACTGTTTCTCATATCTTCTGCTAAAAAGCATTCAGAAGCATCAGCCATGAGTTTGGCAAGGAAGGTGGTGCATCTAGTGACTGGAACTGAGTATGCTTGTAGTTCCTGACCTCTAGAGAGTTCAGTATGTGCAGCTGATTTCTTGTTGCTTCCGTTTAGATGTCTCAGTTTCTGGTTTTGGTATGTACCTAAAAGCACTGGGGTTATCTTGTTTCCGCAGCTACGCTGGATACCTGCAAGGTATCAGAGCTCTACCCATAGCTCAGCTAGGATAAGTTTACGGTTAAAGTGATCTCTTTTTTTTCAGTGCTCTCCGTTTTGCTTCTAGATTCAGCTTCTCTGAATCAAATGATCGTTGCACACACTTAGATTCAATCTTGTTTGAAAAAACACAAACACATAAATAAAAGTGTCTATCTAAAGCCCAGTTAAATAACATACCAGTCTATATTTTCTACTTATGCTACTCAGGGCTCTCCCCTTTATCGTCACCAAATTCCCTGAGTTGCCATATAGAAAAGTATCATCTGCCAGCATTCAGTTGTACAATTTTAGTCCTTTTTTACATGAAACTCCAGTTTCAGTGGCCAAGATGCAGGACGGTAAAGGCATGAATGTGCAGTAGTACTGTGCGTGCTGCATTCACTCCTTTTACTTGACATCATCTGTGATTGTGAACTTCTAGTGAGAAAGCTGTCACAAGGGGAGCAATTTACCTGAAGAAGAGCTGTTTCCATCCCATTTTAGTCAAACTTCATATTGCCTTCTCCTCCTAGGCTGGCTGTCCACTACCACCTTTCTTCCTCCTCCCCTAAGCTACCACTGCTTGTTCATCAACTCTGGGTCCCAGCTCCAGCAACAGCAGCTCCTCAAAGATATTGTAGAACTGTGTCCATACTGAGACCCCGGTGACCAGAGGTGTGGTTAAACTGTTTATCCAAAGTAGATCATATTACCCATGAACACTGAAAAGGAAAATAGTTTCTTAAAGTAAAAGCAAACCTATTTTCAAGTGATACTATCCTTGATAAAAAAATTTTGCAACTGAAGATCCTCATGTTATTGAACTCCCTGTGATTGGTACAGGCAGTCTAACACCAGAAAGGACTCTGAGGGGAAAACTTGATTCACCTTTGCGAAGAATGGAAAATGAAAACACAAAAGGAAATGAAGTTTAAACTCTTTATGAGGTTCTGATGGCATTGCAATGCATCTTTATGGGCCTGGCAGCCTATCATCATGTTTCCTAAACATGCAAATTTGGTCTGATGGCACAGAATTTCACCCAGATTTTATATAGGCCATTTTTTTTTAATGTTAGCAACTGTGAGTTAATTCATTAACCGTTTTGTCAAATCATGGTAGATTAGGGGTATACTAGGGAAAAACTGGAGTTTGAAATGGTACACATGCTAACCAGATTGCTGATTTCTGACTGTAAAATCAAAGATGAAACATAGCCAAATAGAGAAGCGACAGGTTTCACAGAGTGGAAAGGTTGATTGTTTTCTAAGCCAGGTTACATGAAAGATACATGAAGAGAAGGATTCGCCTTTGCTTTTGGAAATACCAAATCACATTTATCTATATTAAAAGGTTTTGGCCAGGTTACTGAAAATATCTTGAAATAACTTTTCTTTTGTAAAGTCTCTACCATCTTTGCTAACTGAAATCTTTCCAAATGTGGTATGCTGTCAAGAGCTAGAAGACCTTGAGTAATAAATTCTTTAAGAGTGAGAAACTGCTTATTTAGACCATAAATAAATAAATAAATAAATAAAACCACGTCTTCCAAATTTCGGTAATAGCAGCCATCTACACGCTGACTCAGATTTTCAGATTTCAGCTATCAGCCTTTACTCCTCAGATACAAAGGTGATGTGTGCCACAACAGCCAAGAGTAGTCAGATACTTAGTCTGATTTTCCGCACTGGATTTTACCAATTCCGGTGAAGTCAACAAGACTCGAGAAGCGTTTTGTATAGCTGTAAAAGCCAGTCTTATATTTTGCAGCCATTTGAAGACATAGTTCCAGCTATAATTTCACTTAGCTCAAAAAACAGTGTGAAAAATAAATTTCCTACCCAGAATAACATAAACATTTTGAATCATTCAAATGATCCAACCATTTAGAAACTAATTTACATTAAACTTGCTTTGCTGATTACTTGGTGTTTGCCTTTCAGCTGAGACATAGCCATTTTACTAGCCAGTTTTGGTTTTGAGTTTAGTAGTAACATCATAAGGAATAGTGCATACAACACAGGAAATTCTGGACATTTAAACATTTGTTCTCATTGTATTGGAGGGTAGAGAAGAAAGAATTCTGTTGCTTTGATACCATGTTAAGTTTTTCCTGAAGCTTTAATTCAGGTAGAGATTTCCCTTTGCTTTGAAATTGCAATGCAATGAAAACTCTACCAGATCAATCTCACAGCATCTTTCTCCTTTCTATCCTGTCTGCCAGCTCTTTTTATGTCCTAGGACATGCTATGCACATCAAAAAGGTGTTGTAGGTAAAAAAGAGGCAGTGAGCAAGAGTAACCAGCCAAATATCACACACTAAAGGGCAGTTTGAGGTAAACCAGAACAAACGAAAAAAAATATATATTAGTTCCTTTCTGCCACCTCTGCTAGGATCACTATTTTTTTCCACATGTGATCATCCATTAGCTTCGCACTGCAAAAAGAGACAGCTGAAAAAACTGCAGTTAAAAGAAAAACATGACAGAGAGTTTTGACAGCCATAGAAAAACAGTTTAAAACAAGCTGAGTTTATACAGAGAATTCTTTAGGCTCTGTTCATAGAGAGAGTTATGGTCCATTAACATGGCTTTTCATAGAGTATTCTCCAATAAATACGTGGTGAGCATTGCAGTTTCTCATTGAGTGAAGGCTTCTGATCCTGAAGGCAGGAACAGCGCAGCTACTACTCTGAGAGAACATAGCTGCTGGAGCACACTAAAACACCTGCATCAGAAAGAGACTAGGCAAACCTGGATGCACCTCCAAGATGAAGCATGACATGTAGGCAAAAGAACCATGCCTAGATGAACATTGACTACACTGAATTAAACCAACTTCACAAGTACCCTCCATTTGTATCCTGTGACATAGTTTTGATTTAAATAACCTTTCCAGCTTCAGGAGCGGAAAGGACACTGACTAATTTCTAAATCTTTTGGGCTGAATTATAGCTGCCATAATAGACATCCATGGGCTTCAGGATGCTTAGTGTGCACAGTATTTTTCCTAGTTTTCCCAAATAGGAGGCAGCTGCTAGCTGGGTGCTTGTGTTGCAAGCTACAGCATTAGTGACCACAGAGGCTGGGAAGGATAGAAGTCCTTGCACTGGGGCTACCAGAACATCTTGTGTGTCAACAGCATGATAAGACAAAGTTGCAGATCTGTCTCCATCCAAGCTGACTCCGCTGACCTCCACAGATGCATAATGTAAGGCCTCCAAAACCAGATTTTCAAAATGTCAGTGTCATAGCTGCATCCAGCACTGCTGTGTCTCATCAGTGGTAGTGTGGAGCAGTTCTTGTGATTTCCACCTGCACTGTAAGCTGGCTGAGGCCATCTGGTTCCATTTAAGACTGCAGTGCTGGACTTAGCACCTAAAGCCGTGCTCATTTCTTATTCTAGCAAATACAACCCTAAGATCACCTGTGGGGTGGGGAAGTACTTTCTCTTTGCTTCACTCCTTGTGTAGGTCCTCTTGTTGAATGTGTTGCACTCTGTATCAGCCAGGTGACCCACCACTGAGATTTTACTAAACTTGGGCAGGGTCTCAAAAGACATCACATAGTGGCATTGTATAAGAGCAAGAAAAAATCTCTAAGTGTATATATATATGTTCATACTCATATAGACTAGAATCCTAGATCTGAAAATAGCTATTAGAAGATGTGAACAGAGCAACAGCAGAGTAGCCATTTCTCTGTCAAAACCCAGTTCCCAGCTTCCTGCCATTTAGGAAGTTACTAAAGTGGTGGTTGTGTGTGCATTTTTATATTTTATACACTCTGATGATTTTTTTTCTCCCAAGAAGCTGTTTGTTCCCTCTTTGAAACCATTAATGCTTTTGGTCTTGGCAACCCTCTGTGACAATGAATTCTGCTGTTAAACTGTGTGTCATAAAAAAAAAAAAAAAAGTAAAAAAAAAAAAAAGTTGTGGGTTGGTTTTTTTTTTTTCATTTTATTTCTGCTTGATAATTTAATCAGAAGCCCTTTTTCCCAACTCAGTCACAAGCATGCTGTGTGATTTTGGATAGCACCTACAATCTACACCTCAATTCTCCATCTGCAGAGCATGAATAAAAGCATTCCCTCAGACAGACTTGCACTGAAATCAAATGACACTAAATACCACTTTAGGCAGATATATGCTGTCATTATTTTAGCATACCAGCTTATCTGATAAAAAGATTTGCTAAAAAGGACTACAACTTTTGTGAGAGTGTGTTCAGGTAAGTCTGAATGAAGGCAGTGGAAGGACTTCAAAAGCTGACAAAAGAAATGCAGCAATCAGCTGTGGTTTTAAAGGAAAGGATGCAGCCACCTTTGACTCCAGAGGATAAAACACCCTGCTCCCATCACATGCGCCTGTAGACAATGACAACACAGGCAAACCTTGCATTTCATTGCCACGAGAGGGTTATACAGACTTGCGTGAACTCTCTCTCTGAGAGTCCAGTGAGAGGTGGACACCAAGCACCAGTCAGTAATTCTGAAAGTGACATTTTAAAGAGAATCAAAGCAAAGAGAGGCTGGTTTGGGATTTTGTGTGAGTTTTGTGTTCCTCTCGGTCTCTCTGGTTTCCTTGAATCCTGAAGGCGAGACAGAGGTGGATTTGCAGCTGCATGCTGAAAGGGGAGCAGATGACCTTTTACCCATCCTCAGCCTCCCACTCATCTCTCTCCCATACATGCCAAAAAGAGACCTTATCACAGTTTCCCTAGGCAACAAAACTAATGACAGATGAGAGACGTCTTTCAGGAAACCCTAGCTGCCTCTGTCAGGTTGCCACCAGCCTGAGTGCTCCCTGCAGCCTGGGGGTCAATATGGAGGTCCATCAGGGCAGGGCCTGGCAGCCAGAGCTTGTGCCACCAGCCCAGCCAGAAGCAGGGCAGCTGGGGGGCTCTGGACAGACCCAGACCCAGGCATTGCACATGTCCCTGGGGATGGCCCAAGACTGGACCAAGCTGTGGGCTCATGAGTGGTCCTGGTTTGGTGGAGGCCATGGCCCAGCAGGGCAGGGCCATGAGGAGCTGGAGACCAAGCCTGCTGTTGTGTTGCTGGGGCAGCGACTCCCTCCTGACAGTTAACATTTAATAAACTACAGGCCCTGGCCACAGCTTTTAATTGCATGTGCCCTCTCAGTACTGATATTTTCTGTGTATCTCGGTGGGTTTGGTACCAATCTGTGTACACAAGAGATAGACACAAACATATGCTGGCAAGAGCATTAGGTGCTGTGTCCATAAGGCTTCAATTGCAAAACATGTTGTTACAAAGATTAGCAATTACGATGCATGCTATCTATATCTGATCTTCAGAAATGAGCTGAATCCTTCTCATTCAACAGTTACCTCCTTAAAGGCCCATAGAGTGGACATATGAAGAAGTCTTACTGTGGTTTCAGTAAGCATGGACATGGGTTAGGAATATCAATGATAATACAGGCTCCAGTGATACAAAGGGCAGAACTCCCACTACTTTGAAAAGCCTGGAATTTCACTCTGAACAGAATGCTTGTTCTCTTCACTCAATAAAAAATTCTGCCCTTAATCACTGCAGAAATCACAGTTATTCTGTACCATCTGCATGATCCATAGCAGGAAAACTTAACTCACTGCAGGCTCACAAAGGGGCCTGAGCAGCATCTGAGACCAATCTGTCTGAACCCCATCTCAAGGCAGGATATTTTCAGCTTGTGAAGACACAGTGTATTTTAACTTTGCTGATGCTCTATGTTTACAAAACATACATGTGTGATGAAAAAACAGCCCTTTCTTTCAGACTAGTTTTCAAACGACCTGCAGCTAAGGGTGGCACAGATAAGAGTGCACTGACTCCCATATTACTGACTGTAAGGACATCTGTTTCTCTCTTGTTAAAAGATGTATATACAAGTTTCCACAGTCTTTAAAGCCATTTGACTGTAAGTATATTGAAAGCACTGATATACGTGTCAGTAATGTAGCTGTAGACAAGGACCAGATCCACCTCCAGAGCAGTTTTTGACAATTTCCAGGCTTTGCTATTGAAATGAAAGTAGATGCTGAATGTGGGAAAGGCTAAAGCTATGCTGCTTGGCTCAGAGCCCAGGACTGAAAGATTTGGGTCCACTTTTCCAGCTGAAAAATGTAATGTACTTCCTCCCAGAACTTCAAGAGATTACATACTCAGCTGGAGAAAACAAGAGTAGCTCCAATGAAGTCAATGGAACTGCAGGCATAAATTGGATTTCTGGATCTGCCATGTATTATCTCTTAGTAAGCAGTTAACTTAAAACTCGTTAAACATGAATCAGACATAACAATCACTAGCAAGCAAAATAACTTTTTTTTTTTAATTTTGTCTTTCTTAGATTAATCTGTATCAAATGATGACTAGTTAGCTTTAAGAACAGCTCTCTATGTAAACTGTATAGAGATAACCTTTCTGTTAGTGCACAGAAATTGTATGGAAATTCGAGCAAATAAATTGTTGGTCTGGAAATTCTTAAAAAAATATTAGATATTCCCTTGCTGCTACTTGCCTTGGATATTCCCAGTTTACAAAGTCAACCTCCCAAACCTCTCAGTCAACATTTTTCAAAAGTATTACACTGAATTCAACATATTGTGTTATTGGAAAATTACCAGAAGTTTGCTACTAGAGCATGAAAAAATAAAAAGACTCATAATATGCACAGTTACCTATGTGTGGCTTAGTCCAGACATTTTATTTTTACTGAAGGCCTTAGCCATGCAGAAGATGGAGTGTTTCAATTGGGCACTTTGGTTAACAGATCTGTGTTGTTTTATTTCTCTCCTTTCCATCATACATGTTCTTTGGACAGAAGTCAGGCCCCTCTGCCCAAATATGCAGCCCCAGGGCACTACATGAATGGATCTGGTAGCTCAGGTTCTTCCACTAATCCAGGTCAGCATCTGTCCCAGACACAGGCTTTATCTTGCAAGTCTCTGTGAGGACATGCAGCAGGAAGTGGCAAGTTATTATCCTCCTTTACAACTCTGAGTGAAATCTACAGAAAGATGCAATAAAGTTAATTACTAGGCGTTGTCTTTCACTTGGAGGTAAATCTGTGGCTTCTTGAGGCTTGCTTCTTCACTCAAAGGGGAAAAAAAAGAGAAGTATTATCAGACACTAAGTGTATCTACCAAAACAAGGACTGACTTTCATGCAAGTGAGGACCTGAGCTAAAAAGAATAATAGAAGCACAGAATCGTTTAGGTTGAAAAAAGACCATTAAGATCATTGATTCCCACCGTTAACCTAACACTGACAAGTATGTGCCCTTTTTAGCTTTTTTGCCATGACTGAACAAGAATAACTTGGTGAAAAAGTGTAGTGACATCTTGGACAGAAGACCACAGTATTCTGAACTTTCAGGTCACCTTATGCCTTTCATTTATATATATCATTTCATAAGATAATTTAGGTTGGAAGTTCAACTCCATGTCCCAAACAGGCAGTGGAAGGCTTTTCTTAGGTCCCACGAAAGCCTCCCCTCCTCTCTTGTTTCCTCTTTTCCCTTCTCCCTCTCTTGTCTTGCACTGACATTAGCTTTGTTGCAAGTCCTCTGGTACCACACTCCATGGCTCTCACTGTTTTGCCTGTCATCTTTGGTGTAGGCATGGGTCACAGCCAGGAGCAGCTCTGGATCAAGTGTGCAAAGTCTGCTAAGTCCTCAAGGGTCAGGATTTTCTGCAAAGTGAGGTTGTGCAAGGACAACTGCTTAAGCAGTAGGATTTCCCTTAGTCCTGGCAAAGCAGCCAGTGCCAACCAAACACTTCTGTAGCATTAGCAGCCTTGCTAGATTGTGTCTATTTCTTAATGCAGTGTGTTTAAATGAAGGGGAAGGAAAGAACAGGCGTCGTGCACCCATCTGTCCCTCTCTCCGCTGAGATTTGCAGCTTAGTCCTCGCATATGGAGCTAAAATGGTGAAAGGGAAAAGAGGAAAAGGAAAGGAGGAAATGGGAAAAGGAGAGGGGGAGAGTGAAAATTGGGAAGAGGAAAAGGGAAAGAGGAAAGGAGAAGCATTGCCTACAGGAGTTGCTTTTATCACTATGTATATGCTGGAAAGAGAGTTAGTAACAAGGTACCATTCTCAGAAGGGTTTGGGCCCTGAACTGGGTCTCTTAAAGAACTGGCAGTGGACTGTCTTTTTCTTTTGGCCATTTCAGGCTTTCCAAGTTACAACTACTGATGAGCAATTCTAAGATTTATGCAGGTTTTACAAAGAGAAGTGCTAGAAAACACATTCCCAACATTGAAAATTTGCCAGTATTGCTGTTTAATAGTATTTGAGTTTTCTTTAAAATTATTGGGTCTACCTTATCTGGGAATACCCCAAATCAGTTTGTCTTTACTTCCTTTAGAGTTGTCACTTTCTCTGGGTAACAATGCGAAGCATCTTCCTGAGGCTCCCTGCTGAAAATGTTCTAAGTACATGAGTTAGCTGGCCAGTTTACCACCTGATCTCCCTTGATTCATTTTACAGTCTATGTAGAGAAAGAGGTAACCTTGGAGAGAGAGAAGAGTAAACAAGTAGTTGAGCTAAGCAAGTTAACGCTGAAACTGCACATTCGTGAAACAGAAGTCAGGTCAGTAGCAGTTGATAATAATCATGCTATTGCTACTTAGTGGTCTACATGAAAGGGGAATAAGTAATGAGAAGTTATACTATAAAAATATCTTCCTGTTTGCCTTTTTATTTTTTATTGACTCACCAAGGAGACCAAAGACAATCTAGACCTAAAACATCAATAGATTTTTGTGAATCATTCTAGGTCTTTCTGAACTTATTGTGCTACTTACAAAACAGACAGAAGATAAGTCTCTGAGAAACAAAACTAGCTGGAGAGATCTTTCTTAACCGGTGGAATAAGAAAGGAAAACTGGATGCAATATATAACATTAATTTGGCATATAAGTATTTAGCTATTTTTATTTAGGCAATAAGTCAACAAAATGGTGGGTTATATTAATTGTTAGAATCACGTGAAATGTGATTTAAACTGAATGCTGAGAATGACTGAGGATTATTCCATTCTCCAGGAATATGATCAGGTCTTTGATCCTAATATTACTGATACTAATGAAATTATGTAAATGGATTCCTGCTTACTGCAAGAATAAGGCATCCTAGGTGTGTTAGTGGGACACCAGATGATGCATAGCTGTAGAATAAATTCTGAATTAGTTTATGAGAGTTAAAAAAGACATCTGAGGAGCAGTTCTTGAAATCTTTCCCTAAGATGGTACCTTAAAATGCCAGTCATCTCATCTTGTTCTGCCAGGCCAGGAAGACTGTGAATATTCAAGGAATGACAATTTTTTTAGGAACGGCTGTTGGGCTGTCATTGAAAGAGTGGGGTTTTCATTTTAGCAATCAAAATGTTAGTGGAAAGTTTCTTGTGGGTGATGTCTACTTATAGCCAGTGACATAGCCCTGGGAAGGTGTACTGAAGGGAAGAAGGGAGAAGTAATTCTTCCATGATGTTTGGTTCTCTGCTGCTTTCAAAATGCAGGCACTCCTTGGCTCTCACTTGAGGAGGACCTTGCACAGATGCCTACACCTGCCCTGGCATAGAAAGGGCTTTTTTATGTGCCTCCTTGGCATTGGAAAAAGACTTGATGGTGGGATGGCTCCTGTGACTGGAGTGTTGGAATGGAAGAATACAGGCTCTTTAGGAAGGAGAGGCAGAGGAGACGAGGAGGAGATGTAGCCCTGTCTGTCAATGACCAGCTGGAATGGAGCTCCATCCAGGGATGGATAAGGAGCTGACTGAGAGTTTATGGGTCAGGATTAAGGGGAGGTCAAGGACAGGTGATACTGTAATTGAGATCTGCTAAAAGCCACCTGACCAGGAAGACTGAGAGGATGATGCCCTCCATAGACAGACAGGAGAAGCCCTGGTCCTCAAGGGGCACTTCAGCTACCCGAATATCTGTTGCAGAGACAACATAGCAGGTCATAAGCAATTCAGGAGGTTCCTGAAGTGCATTGATGATAACTTCCTTCCCCAAGTGATACAGAAGCCAACAAGGAGAGGTGATAGACCTTGTTCTCTTTCACAAAGAGGGGCTGGTGGGGTATGTGAAGCTCAAGGTCTGCCTTGGTTGCAGTGACCAAGAAGTGGTGAAGTTCAAGTTCCTTAGGGCAGCAGGGAGGGTGCACAGCAAGCTCTCCACCATGAACTTCACAAGAGTAGACTTTGACCTCTTCAAGGATCTGCCCTGGAGGGAAAGGGGTCGCAAGAAAGCTGGTTAATATTCAAGGACCACCTCCTCCAAGCTCAGGGTTGATGCATTCCAACAAGAGGAAGTCAGGCAAAATGTCAGGAGGCCTGCAGGAAGGAACAAGGAGCTCTTGGACAAATTCAAACTCAAAAAGCAAGTCTACAAAGGGTGGAAGCAAGGACAGAGAGCTTGGAAGGAATACAGAGGGATTGTTCAAACAACCAGGGGCCAGGTTAGAAGAACTAAAGCCCTGATAGAATTAAATCTGGCCAAGGACATCAAAGGTAACAGAAAAGCTGTAGGTACATCGGTGATAAAGGAAGACTACATAAAATGTGGACCCTGTCCAGAAGGAAATGGGAGACCAAGTTACATGGGAAAGCTGAGGTACTCAATGACAGTTTTGCCTCAGTCTTCACCAGCGAGTGCTCTGGCCACACCACCCAAATTACAGAAGGCAAAGGCAGGGACTGGGAGATGAAGAACCATCCACTATAGGAGAAGACGAGGTTTGAGACCACCTAAGAAACCTGAAGGTGCACATGTCCATGGGACCTGATGAGGTGCATTCGTGGGTCCTGAGGGAAGTGGCGGATAAGGTTGCTAAGCCACTGTCCATCATATCTGAGAAGCTGTGGCAGTCTGGTCAAGCTCCCACTGACTGGAAAAGGGGAAACATAACCCCCATCATTAAAAAGTTAAAAAAGGTAGACCCAGGGAACTATAGGACGGTCAGTCTCAACTCTATGCCCAGCAAGATCATGGAGCAGATCCTGCTCAAAATTATGCTAAGGAACATGGAAAATAAGGAGGTGATTGGTGATACTCAACATGGCCTCATTAAGGGCAAATCATGCCTTACAAATTTGATGACCTTCTTGATGGGGTTACAGCATTGGTAGATAATGAAAGAAAAACTGATGTCATGTTCCTGGACTGTGCAAGCATTTGATAGTGTCCCACATGACATCCTTGTCTCTCAATTGGAGAGACATGGATTTGATGGGTGGACACTTCAGTGGATAAGGAGTTGACTGGATGGTTGCACTCAAACTGTTGTGGTTGATGGCTTGATGTCCAAGCAGAGCCCAGTGTTGAGTGGTATTCCTCGGGGGTAAGTATTGGTACCAGTGCTGTTTAACATCTTTGCCAGTGGCACAGGCAGTGGGACTGAGCACACCTTCAGCAAGTTTGCAGACAACACCAAGCTGAGTGGTATGACTGACATACCTGAGTAAGGGGATGCTATCCAGGGAGGCCTTGACAGGCTTGAGAGGTTAGCCCATGCAAGAAGTTCAACAAAGAAGTTCAAAGTAAGGAGTGGCACATGGGTCAGGGCAATCCCAAGTGCAAATACAGGCTAGGCAGAGAATGGATTGAGAGCAGCCTTGAGGAGAAGGACTTGGAGCTGTTAGTTGATGAGAAGCTCAACATGACCCAGCAATGTGTGCTTGCAGCCCAGAAAGCCAACTCTATCCTTGGATGCACCGAAAGCCTACAAGAAAGCTGGAAAGGGACTTTTTATAATGGCCTGTTGTGACAGGACAAGGGGTAATGGCTTTAAACCAAAAGAGAGTAGATTTAAGTTAGCGTAAGGAAGAAATTCTTCACCATGAGGTTGGTGAGGCACTGAAACAGACTGCCCAGAGAAGCTGTGGATGCCCCAACACTGGAAGTGTTCAAGGCCAGGTTGGATGAGGCTTTGAGCAACCTGGTCTAGTGGAAGGTGTCCCTGCCCAAGCTGGACTTCCAGTCTTAACAAGGAAAGGTATTAACTTTTCACTGATGCAAATTAACTTGGTATGAGAAGTATTGCGTTTAACAATACAAAGACTTATTCACTGTTGTGCAATCCGTTCAAAAGCCAGACAACAGATGAGCTGCCGATCCACAATTACCTGCCATAGTTTGACTTGCAACTTATGTGTTTCCTAATAGGAGACTATTTTATTTGTTTTTTCTTGTACTTATTTTATTTGTTTTTTTGTTGTACTTATTTTATTTGTTTTTTCTTGTACTTATTTTATTTTTCAGGCCAAAGAGATAGTACTTTGCATTCCATGTGATATGTTATAGGACTGGAGGGAGGAAGAAAGAGGTTTCCTGTTTTTCTTATCAACACCATCTCTTAACATTATGAAAGAGAGATTTTTTGGTGTGTGGAAAACAAGAATGCACTAGCCTATAAGCCTGACCTAGTTGTTATGTGAATAACATGTATAATAACCCTGATTTCCAAACACAACAAAGTCTCTTTAACCATTACTTCATCATTAGGTCATTCATTGCATCAAGTAGCAATTTTTATTAATAATTACCATAAAGAAATGTCTGCCATACATTCATTCCTGTATAATTGAATTCTCTATATTTAGGATAGGGAATAAAATAATTTTCTGCCTTTATATCCATCATCTGCACATTAATTTCCATCTGCACATTAATTTCTTATTCATCATGACAGACAAACAAATGTACCCTTACTTAATGTCTGGTCACTAGACCATAATAATTTCTTTGAGAAATGAACATAAGGTGCAATATTTTCATAAATACAACACAAATCCAAACATTTATGAATATGAGAATAATAACTACTATTAAAGGCCTTCAAGTCAAACGTATGTCAATCTTTGTACAAGGAAATTACTAACATAAACTGTTTATTATCCTGCCTCAGGGGTCATAAATAAAAAAGTCTGCCAAATTCTAACCCACACCATTGTTTTAACTATCACACTTGCATTACTTTTGTTGATATGCTGAACAGCCATAGATCACAGCAATAGATTCTGGCACCTAATTATTAATTATAAGTAATCTGAGATGAGACAAAGAGCGCTGTGTTTGCTCTGCACAGACGTAATACCACATGAACTCTTCACAGACAACTGGGTAATGAGTCACAAACACTGGGCAATAGGTTAAAATATCTCAATTCTGGTCTAACAAGGAAGAGATGCAATATTGGTTAGCATCATCTGTGTTTTGCTCATATTTGCTGCTAACTGACTTGCAACTTTTTGAACCTCTGACTATTTTTCAGCTTTTTTTTTTTTTTTGCTGTAAAAAATCACTTGCTCTTCAATATCTTCAGCCCTGAACAAATACGAAAAGGAAAGCTTTGGGCAGGATATATACATGCTTCTCATCAACACAAAGACATTAAGAGCAGCACTTCCTCTGTTCACAGGGCAGATATTATTGGTAGGATCAGCAACTAAAAAACAGAGTATTGTAGAAGCTTAGTCCCAACCACAGGAGGTGGCTGCTTAAAAATGCAGCACTGCAAACTTTCTACAAGACAGGATGGTGACACAGGAAAAGAAAATATGACAAGAATGGCAGAGAAACAGAGACGCGACTTCATTCAGCTGGTACCGGAGGGGCTGAGAAACCAGAGATGGAGAACTGTCCCCATCTCTGTGGCCCCAGGCATGTAATTCAATCCCTCCTTCTGCTGCTCTGTTGGATAGTTCACCCAGAAGGGGCCCGGCAAGTAGCAGAAATCTGCACAGCAGCTATCACAAATAACCCTGATTTTAACTGATTGTCTTAAAACACGTACAAACTGTGCATCCACAAGAAGAACCAGCCCAGTACGTGTTGCAACTCTTTCTATACGCACAGAATTAATCAGAGAGACTATTTATCATTCATAAAATTAGCATAATTCTCACATCTCTACTCAAAATAACAGTATGTCGGATTTTCTGTTATTTGTACTGTTTTCCAATTTTTCATTCTCAATTTCTCTATACAATTCCTAGACCTTTACGAGCCTAAAAAAAATCAAAAGTCCTTGCTGAAAAGCCAAGAAAGGAGTGTTGTTAGGTTTTTGAAGCTATTTATTTAAAATATCTCTTTTACTTCATAAGTCTCCTGTTTGCCTGTAAAATGCAAAGTTGATTAGAATAAGGAGAATTCTGAAGTGGATTTATCTGTGATTATGAAAATCTGTGATTATCTTGTCCTGTGTAGCACACTAGGCAAATACCAGGTGATAAAGATTTACACGTGTAGTTTCAGTCTAGTGCAAGATCGTTATTCATTTTATTAATCCGAATCCAAAAATCATGGGATCAGCTTAAGGAATATGAAATTTAAAGAAAGCAATACCTTTTGGTTCTCTTTCACATTTTGTTTTTTCTAGGAAGTGCTCAGGTAACATTTTGAATCTTTTCTCTGAAACTGTAAAGACTGGAAAGCTACACTCAAAGGAGTGAAATATGAGCTTCTTGCCTCTTAAAACATCTCTGGGATTTGGATTTTAAGAAACACAGCAACAGAGCACAAGACTGAGGACAAAACCATGAGAGTTTGCCAGGCTGCCTGTACTCAGCCAGCCTGTTTTTTGTAGAAGTCATCTGGCAGAGGAAGCACTGCTGAAAGAGCTAAATAAAATAGTATGAGAACGCTGAAGGCATAAAGATGGAAACATGGGAATGTGGGGGGTGGGGTGTTTCTGAGTTAAGCACTTGCTAGGAGAGGCTAATGGGATGTAATGAGAAGGAAAGTGGGGGAGTGGAGCAAAAGTTGTGGAATGAGTGAACCAGTTCTTGTTAAGTTTATGGCCAATTAATGTTTGCCATACTTGGGAATCAAAAGTTTAGCAAGGGTTTCTCTATATTAAAGGCAGTTCTTTGAACAATAGAGCCCTTTTTCTGCAATTCACAGCTGTCAGAGATCATTTCACTCCCTATATAATTCAAAAAAGTGATGCCTTTAATTGGCAGCATAAACACTGTTGGGCTAGTGTGTACTGAGCTTGATTTAGATGCTCAGTGTATGGCACAGTTTGCATCTGTCAGGATTTGTAAGGAAAAGCTGCATAAATAATTCTAACCTCACATTTGAAAACTAGGAGGAAAAAACAGGATTCCAAAGCGTCATATACGCTGGCTTTAAAATGACAAGAGCCAGGAAATCTGGAGTTAAAGGTGAAAACCTGTCCCGAAGACCCTTTCACAAAAGTCACTTCCCAGGTGAAGTGCCACTATGCATAGCAGGACTAGCACAAGATGGAATGTCACCTTAACACTGCATTTCTTGCCCCTTTTAAACATTTATTTTACCCTTAATATTTTAACACAGTCTGAGCTTAATTTACTAACTGGGTTGATGGTTTGCTTGTTTATCTGATTATATTGCCTTTCATAAAACATTTAGCAGATAAGAAGCACAGGCTTCCCATGCAGTTTTGAATTGTATTTATTCAGTGTCACAATGAAACTAGAGGTGCTATCTGGACCATTCATTCCAGGAGGACTTCACAGTCCAGGCACACAAAACAGTTAGTAAAAGAGCAGGGAGTGGTTGAACACACTGCACCTGCAAGCAGCCCCTACCCCAGGTGAGGTTCATTCGATGTCCAGGTACAATCTGGAGCTCTCCAAACTCTGAAAACACCAAGCTTGCAATGAAATCCCTGAGGGAGAAAACTAGGATTTAGACAGATCAAGTTTTGTTCATAAAACAACATATATTTTAAATAGAAGGAAATGTTCAAAATTAGCAATGGCATTTAAGGAACAAACTCTCCTTTATTCTTCCTTTTCTGTTGATGTAGGATCTTGTTACAAGCACCCATGGGGACAATGGTGAGAAATCATAACAAAAAAAACTGATAAAACTGGGATAAAACTGAAAAGTGAGGAATCTGCATCTCCTGAAAATTAGTTATGTCTATGGAAATCGATGACTGTTGAGTTTGTTATCTCAAACTAGCACTCAGGGCTGAAACATTGCATTTATTTTTCAAGCAGTGATACAAGCTGCTGTATTAGCCTCTTTACTGAAGAAAGTTTAGTTCCTGCCCCAGGAAATTGCCATTTGGAGATAGACAGACATGAGCAGTGAAGGAATAGTCTGTACAAATCAAAGAAGTTTTTGACAAGCATCAAAGGCTTCTAAGAGACATCAGACAACAAATGAGTGGGGACTGTGTCTGAGAACTGGTTTTAGGAACATTACATGATGTAGAAGAAAACCTGGAGATGCTTGTTAAACAGGTGGGCCTGCGCAATGTGGAGATAGCTGGATGAAGCACTGAGCAATGTGTTACGGGAAAGCATACTGTGACAGGATGTTGGAAGACAGAAGGACTCAAAACTTGCATTGCTAGACAAATAAAATCTCGTTAGTCACTTCAGAAGAGGGAAGGGAAAATCAGCCTAATTATACTGTTATTTCAAGCACTGGAAAGAGTAAGAGGAAAATCCAGGACAAACTCTCTGTGCAGAGAACAAAATGGCTCAAAACTTATGCCTCATAGTTCTTACATCTCTTGTGCCTCATGCTTACTTAACCAGGATTCTGCATAACAGGCACACTGTCCAACACAGCATTGCTGTATCCCAGTCCGCCTCAATATATAGGCTCTCTTGGCCTAGAAAACCAAAGTTCCACCTTGTGGAAAAGCCCAAATTATTTAAGGCTGACAGTTCCTCTTGAAACAGCACCAAATAAAGCCATGGAACAAAATGTTTGGAAAAAAAAATTGTATCTCAAACCTTATCCAGGAAAGACTGTCCGAATATGAAAAACTCATAACTGTATTAATATTAAAAACATACAAACAAACACATAGTAATTTCAGTATTTAATCTGAATTGTCATCTTAAATAACAACAGTTATTGGGATCTGGCATTGCAATTCGATGAACATTCCCAGCTGAAACAATGATTTAAAGCTAACCTGAAATGACAATGTGAGTTGGTAAATGCTGTCCGCTTCTTTAGTTATATTGTTTTCTCACTCATCTGTACAGACTCCCATACATCAATGATTCACATTGGTATGAAAGGCCAGTCAGTAAGTGTTGAAGCAAGCCTGGAAGAATCAGTTGTGTGCACCTTTCATGCAGAACCTGTACAGCAAGGGCATGAGTAGTGAGGCATTAGTTGTTTACAGGCAAAATTTTGACATTAGGCCATCAGGCTTTTTTACAGACAGGAGTCAGGAATGTGCCCCCTGTGAGTAACAAAACCCTTATGATTATGAAGCTCCTCTTTCAAAAGAAAAAAAAATAAATAAAAGGGAAACACACTGAAATTTCTGCAGGTTCATCTGCACCTTTAGCTATTTACAAGTTAGAGAGAATTGTACCCTTTAAATCAATTGCCGTTTTTAAAGAGCTGGTCACCTAGATGAAGTATGCTGAACACTGGAGCCTTTGTCCACCCAGAAGTGAAGTGTACAGTTACCTGCACCAGAAGCTTATTAGGAGGGGAAAGAGATGCACATCGGCTCAGTCTCCCCAAAGTGCTAAACACCTTCTGACAGATGTTCAATAACTTCTGCACAATTCAAAAGAGGTGTTCAGCGTCTCACAGGAGCAAGCAACAGGAATCCAGTCATGATCCCCAGAAAGTAAAATGGAAAGTTCCCCCTGCCTTAAGTAGGATCTGAAGTTTGTGTAGAAATAAGGAAGTGCTGTACTAACTTCTCCAAAGAAAATCAGTTAATGTAGCCCTAAAAATGTGACGTCAAGCTAACTGCCCCCTCACAAGAGGGAATACAGAACAATGTTGCTCTTAGAGTTGATCAGCCTCACTGCACCTCTATCCTGATGTGAAATATGGGGGAACTTTATTATGCCTTGCAGACACTGCTCTCAATTACTCTGAGGTCAGTTCATAGCAGTCCCATTGTTATCAATGATCTTAGTCCAGATTTGCAAGGGTGAGACTGGGAGCAGTGTGAGACCTGTGCCTGAGGAAGTTTTATGATCTTATTGTTTCGTACTTTCTAGTGTCAAGAGTGACAGATTCCTGGAGTGATTGCACAGGTGGTGTTAAATAGCCATTAGCAGACTACAGGCATGGTTTAAAAGTGATTACTTGTTCAAAAGAGTGGTTTCAAAATAAATAACTGTCAGGGAAGTATTACACCTTGTGTGGAAAAGAGGAATGTGGTGAAAAACTGCAGCCTCAGTATGCATCTCACTATAGTACCTATAAGCAGTACTGTCACCGCACAGTTTTGCAGCTACAAAGGTTCATAATTTTGCCACTCTAATTTTCTTTCCCTTATTAATTGCCAACAATAAGCATAAAAACTTTAGCTAAAATTTTTAAATTTTCTGTGAAACAAATCAAAGAAGTCTCTGGTTCCTGTGCTAAAGGACTGAAGAAAAAGTCTTAAAGTTGCTTGGCACTGAAACCCAAGCAGAGGATAAACCTCACAATGACATCACAATGGAAAAAAATCTTATGAAAATGCCTGCCTCCTTAAAACCCCACAGTCTCTCATTTGGCAGCTTTTATTCCCACACCCAATATATCAAACAGGTGGAATCAGGCTGAAGAGCAGTTTTGCTTTGATGGGACTAAAGAAACCCTACTCACAACAATGGAGGCATCCTAAACAAAGGATTAGGAACAAGTGCAAAGGAAATGAAGTCTTGTGCTGCCACTCATCATTTTTGCCAGTGGAAAACAAGAGAGTTGGCTTACTTTGCTAAGCTCCTTGCTGCATGTAATTTTCTTAAATCTGATTAGGATCATTTAGGCTTTTCTAATTACAGCAATCTCGGAAAGCCCTGCCCACTACCTGTTTACCTAGGAGCTTTCTTCTCTGCCTTTTTCCTCACAGACAGTAAAAAAAACAAAACAAAACAAAACAAAACAAAACAAAAACAAGTCCTTGCATGGCTAAAAAAGGCTGAGACAAATTTTATATCTATAAAACTTGTCAGTACAAGATTGTATTACAGAATTGTGTAGGCACCATGCTGCCAGTTTTCAGAGCAGCCACCTTAACTGTACCCTCAGAGAAGAGAGGCCATTCATTTATCCCAGGTCTCAATCTCAGTGAATGGGGCTCCTAATGACAAGTGATGCCACAAGAGGTAACCCAGGGCCTTTTGAATCCTAGGATGCTTTAGGCTTTGCTCAGACTTCATGGAGTTGGGCTTCATGTGTTTTTGTCACTGGACAAGATGATTCTTGTGGCATTACTTAATTTTTATAATGCATTCCTGAATCAGCATTTTCTAAATGTAGCTTAATTTCACCCATACTCTCTGGTTTCAGGAAGATCATTCTTTTCTGCTGTCAGTATTTGCGTGTGATGAAAATATGAAGCTCCCAAAATCTTCTTCTTTAGGAGTACACACACTAAAGATACATTTGCAGCTTGGCACATGAAGTAAGTACATAACTCTGGTAGAGATTCACTGAGAAACAATGAAAA
Organism: Nesoenas mayeri; assembly: GCF_963082525.1. Classification (NCBI taxonomy): domain Eukaryota; kingdom Metazoa; phylum Chordata; class Aves; order Columbiformes; family Columbidae; genus Nesoenas; species Nesoenas mayeri. The sequence continues at coordinate 26,164,122 of NC_137542.1, read as the reverse complement.
CCCATGTCAGGAGAAAGGAGATAGTGTTTGTCTTTGCTCATAAATCTATTTTTCAATCAAAGACTGGTTTATCCTTTCAGAAAAAAAGGATCGATCCTGTGTCCTCCTTTTCTTCTGGCATCTGGGCCAGTGAGGAGATGGAATTGATTAAGAGATATAACATTTAAGCATATGAAATATTATTTTTTATGAAACAAAATCTTTTATCTTCTGGATCAGAAATAGAATGTGATTGGAGGGGATGATTCAGCACTCTTTTCTCTCAAGCAGCACTGAATTGGTATCTCAGCATGGTATTATTTCCAGGAAGCAGCATGGTACAGCAGGGAGTATTTTTCAAAAAACAGTTTACATCTAGGCTATTCATTGCAGTTAAAATGCTCCTAAAATACAATCACAGAGTGCTCCCAGTAAAGTTTATGCTTGATAAAAACCATAAATCATTATGTCTGTTAAATATTAAAGGTCTTTTTTTTTCTGTTTGGTTTTTGTTTTTGTTGTGGATTTTTTTGTGGTTTTTGTTGTTGGTTTGGTTTTTGGGGTGTCTTTTTTGTGGTGGTGTTGATGTTGTTTTGTTTTTGTTTTAACAAACAGAAGGAAAACAGAAAACACATGGAATCTGGATAGCTATTCTGGACACAATACAAGGTCCATCAGAGCCATGGAACCTCTGCCATGCGTTATTGAGCTGAGGGGACTGACCAGGGGCAATCAGCTGGCTGAAGTGACTAACTGATAACGGTGATAATGATAAGTTAGGTGATTCAAGTGATTCATTCTCATTACTCACCAAGTTGCATGGAGCACCTGGGCACAGTCATCCCTCTTTTCCATGGTCAGTCATGTGGATGTGACAAGGTCTCAAGAAATTAAAAAAAAACAGGATGGGTTTGATCTGTGTTGCTCTTTAAGACACCCTGATGTGCAAGATGCTGTAGGGTAGAGCGCAGGCACTGTAAAAGCTCCACTAGTGTTATCTGAGAGCCTGAGCAGGTCCGGAAGGTGACAGACCACAGTTGTTTCTACAAGCCACAACTGGGACCAGTTATGTAGAAACTGATAGATATGGTGCCATTTGCTAAAATAAACCCTTTCTCTTTCTAGCATTGCAGTAAGGCAAACCCTTTGTCACCAACACAGCCCATGTGCAGACACTCCTCTGAGTGCACAAAGAAAGGCTAGAATCCCCATGACTGCTGTTTACATGCCTGGTGAGCTAGTAACCATCCGCACCATCTTGAAACTGTGCATCCACGGGAGCACAGAAAGAGTTTTGCTTTCTCATGAGAAAGTTCAGCTTATACTCCTTGCTGTTGAGGAGTTTGTCTCCCAGATTTCCAAGATATTTTTTGCCCCAGGAGCGTCTTCCTGGGGTACTGTCTGGAGCTGGCTGCCTCTGTGTGGCCAAAGTACTTGTGGCAAAACTTAGGTAATAAATGCCTCTTTCTTCTCTCTTTTTACCATTCAGGTCCAGAAACTGCAGGAAAGCCTCTTTCCAGCAATACCAGGTATTTCTCAGGTTTTTATTGTTATCATTATGGATTTTAGCCTAACTTGCTGAGTATCCCTTTTGACATTCAGTTTTCAAGATTTATTCAGGGCTCCTTCGGTCCCACCATCATCCTTATTGCAAGTTCTTGATTCCTGAATGTAATATGCTTAAAAGGTTAAGTTACAGCACTTATTTTTAATGAGTCATTTTACTTTTCATGCTGCTTCCTGAAATTCAGAGGTCAGTAAGGACAAGAAAGCTGTAAATACAAGTAACACCAGTTTGAGAGTGAGTCAGATATTCCCTTTGTTCAAATAATCTAATGATAACAATATGTTCCTTCCTTACCACAATGCAGAAGATTCCAGCTCTATAATGAACTCCTTGGTGGTCATCTGACCTCTTGCAGTCGATGAGTTCCTCAGCTACAGCACAAGTATCAGATGTTTACAGGAGGGCATGAGAATGTATCCTCAAGGAGAAGAGACTTCCCAAGATCCAACATCATCCTTTCACCCAGATAAGTGAGAGAATCAGAGTATGCCTTTGATGTTGTCAGCTTTGGCTTCATCCCTTTAACCACTTCTGAAGATGATCCAGCTTCCTCTGGATTGCGTTGGACGTGGGGTTTGGACATAACATTTGGACACCAAACTTGTTATTTAATTTGGAAGATATTAGACATCACCCTTTATGCAGCACTGGAGGAAAACAGAGTCCAAGAAAATTTTTCCATATAGTTCTCAGTAACAAGGAATCCACACAGGGAGGTCTGAGTGCGTTGGAGGACTTGCGCACAGAATTCAAACTACTTTTCTGTAGTATCTCTAAAATTTTCACCGTTTCTCAGAAATACCTACCTACAGTTAGGTGTACTGGCTATACAATTCACCCTGTTGGTAGGCGTTTACCAACCCTTTCATCTTAGAACTATTTTGAATCCTAGACTTTCTTCCCCTAGAAGAGTGAGATATTGCTAACAACACATATAAGATGTTATTTTAGAAAACTCTGGACTTGCTGGAAGCACTTCTAAGGTTTGCGCATCTTTTGCGCCCTTGTTGCAAGTGGACTTTGGATCATGAAGAGACAGTCAAGATCATAACCAGCTGAAGTATGTTTTCAGTGGAATTTCAGTAAAATTGATAGGAATTTACAAGACACAAAAGCCGTAAACAAGATCAAAAAAATATTTGACAAAATGAACCCTTCAGCTTCTAGATATTTCTAGTTATTTCCTCATAAAGTATTTCAAAGTTATCAGTTTGCTCAAGTAAAATCCTCGTTTGGAAAACAGTCACAATTTGTCTATGTGAGGCTGGGTTAACTGATGAACTTCCAGTGACGTCAGTACTATTATACCAATGTGCTGCAGCTGAAGTATCAACACAGGCTTTGGAAAGTTCACTGATAAAATTGCATATGAAACAGAAATAAGTCCAAGCCAAAAAGTTTGATCTCTCTTATGGCTGCACCCTCCTTAACATACAAACGTTTTTGGACCTTGAAACCTGGCTAGTGCCACGAAGTGACTGAGGTCCAGCAGCAAACCTCAGATCTGTACTTCTGCAGCATTCACAAGTTTTAGCTTTAGAATTTGGCTCCATCTTTCAATTCCAATGTTCCTATGTGCTCAGGTTGAAGGGTGCGCAGCAGTCATATAAAACAATCTGTGAAAAGCCTGAGCCATTTAAGTGCGACTCCAATGTATTTAAAAGCAGCTTGGGACTGATTTTTCTCTCCCTTATCCTGGCTTTACATTGATGCTGTTCTCTTTAATACTGTGTACTTCTTTTGGGGTTACATTAGTGTAAGTGAGAGGAGAATAAGGCTAATTTACTTAGCTACATACCTTCCCAAAGGGCACTTTAAAGTTTTAGCATGTATTCTTCCTCGTCTTTCTTCCCTTTTAATCCTCCCTAAAGCTCAAAACATCCGAGAAGGATGAACAGAGAAAGTTTGTGTAACGGGTGATCTTTCTTTAGATAACTTATCACCAAGACAGTGGGAGTTTTTTATTCCTTCCACCCTGTCAGTAGGAATTGGCTCCAAGATACGAGAGATTAGCTGAGCTTTAATGACAAAGAAAGACAAACCAAAAAGAATTAAAAGAAAATAAGAGCCTTTACTCAGATCATATTGATGCTAATTTTCTCATTTCTTCATTTTGTTACGAAGAAACCTTTAAAAGCACGTATTAAAGAGGCTGTTAAGTGGATCCAACTTGTTGTATAGTTAATCACTTTTCAATATTTGCTACTTTATCATTAGCTTCTCAAAAATTATTTAAAAAACACCTAGTTTCTTGATAGATAAAACAAGTTGCTAGAGACAAGTTGTTTTCCCCCTCCACTTTTTCAAGGGTGAACCATTAGGTGGGAATGGAGGACTGCAACTAGTCCTTTGTAGTCATGTAGTTGGCAAAGGTTGTTTGTAAAGATGCCGTGAGTTAAAATTTCCAATTATTGCTCAGTTAATCAGGCCATTGCTTTTGTACTCACAGAGCTTAAGTAGTGTTTCTGATCACCGCATAATTTAAATTACTGGAACACAGTAATCCTCACACCAAAACAATGCATCTGGAAGCACAGCAACCCAGAGCAGCTGCTGGGCTGCCTCATTAAACAACCATTTGACAGAATGCAGCCAGGCGGATCCTAACGCTCACCCTGGCAGGCAGTGGCAGCTCTGGATAGCCATGGGACTCGAGTTCAAAAACTTTCCAGGAACATTAACTCAAATTAAAATGCAGAAGTCACCTTAGACCTGCAATGAGTGCCTTGTTCTTTGATGGTCTCAGGTATGCTACTGAACTGTCCTGGGAGAGTGCTGGTGATGCCATCAATTTCTGAGTGGAAATTGGGAAATTGTTGTGGACTTTGATACTTCCACTGGTAAACATAACTGACTTCATCAATTTAAATACCATTGTCCAATCACGAAATAGAGACATGTCATATGACATGATTATGTGTGACCACATGATAACTTTAAAAAAAAATGGTGATAAACACAGCTCAGCATCATCCCTAGCATCAATTCATAAAAGACAGGGAGGCAAAGAATTGTCCATAGGAGTTACTGGCAAGTAGCACAAAATAATAAATAATTTTAAAGACTCAGAATGCATATAAATGGCTTAAGTGTTGATTAGTCTGCTCAGTATTTGTTGACTGTTGCTGACACCATTCTTCCTGACAAAAAATTCTTTCCTCATCATCATTCAGCTCAGATAGGGTACAAGGACTGTTTGCCCTATACAGTAACACATAGCTGAGGATAGTCCTGAAACAGCCTTTCTAGACTGAACAGTATCTTTCCTGATGTCCTGGTGGAGACAGACTTTCCATGGTACAGACCTAGCACCCAGAGTTTTTGGAGCATTTGTACAGCTCTAGGACCGGCTCACACTCACACAAGTCACAATGCAAACTTCTTCTTGTTGTTAATGTCACTGACTCTCTTTCATGTCTAGCAAGACCCAGGTTTTCCTGCATAACCCATTTTAGGGATAACTGACAAAACTTCTTTGAGATGGGCAGTCCAAGCAACACGTATTAAAAGGCTTGGTGCGTGCCCTATCTCTCATCGGTCCACACCTGTGCCACTGCACTGATGGGGTCATGATCTCCCAGCAAGCCTTCTCAAGTGGTGGGAAGGGTATCAACAATGACACAAGCGCCTGAATAGGGTCACTAGTGAAACCCCAAGGCCATAAGTTCAGACAGACTAAACAACCACCCCAGTAGCTGTAGAAACCAGCCCTGTGGGTTGGCTCCCTCTGTGGTCCCCTGAAGGTGCAACTCATGATCTCTTCCCAACATCACTGTCCCACCTAGGCCCTGCTGTGGCTTTTGGAGGACCGGGACTTCCTACCCAAGCATGGCCAAGAGTCTGCCTTTTAACTGAGACCACCGTATCTCACAAGGAATGCTATGACCAAAGCTCTCAAGCCAGGTAATAGCTCTGGAGCTGAGAGGCAACATTTTCTTTATAAATGGTGCAGCAGAGAACCCACACTTACTGCTGTTTGTCTGAGTCTTTTGTGTTAGGCAAGAAATGCCAGAAACAAAATGATGTAAAATTACCCTCTATACCATCTTGGTGCATACCAAAAAAAGACAACAGCTTTGCTGTTGAAGCCAAGAAACGCCTTCTTATAATAGCGTGAGAGCATTGTCAGCCACCAGCAGGAAGCCCACCAGCACAGGAGTGTGGCATCTCGCAGGGACAGCCTGGCATTGCCAGTTCCCAGGGCAGCCCAGCCCCTCTGAGCACAGCACCAGAAACCAGAGGCAGGAAAAGACCAAGGCAGTCTTGAGGAACCTGGCATTGCAGTGCACAAGTTCATTTAAGATTTCTCCCCCTCTCGCTGCTGTTAATGGGTGTTCCAGCCATCAAGGCAGTTTGGAGGTTAATCATGAGCGTAAGAAAGTACTATAATTGGATGCAAAGGTCTGAACACTCCAGGGATAAAAAACCACTGTTCATTCCAGGAACATTTTAGCAACTGTTGACTGGTAGAAAGTAAACAGATTTCAAAAAGTGTCAGCATGCCATACCACTACATGCCATTCCAAGATGAACATTGTTCCTAAATATATTTCCTGTGAGTGAAGGAGGAAAACAAATCTAATTTTAAAGAAATAAAATCAAACCAGATGTGCACAAAAATATGTTTTTGTCTCTTTTTTTCTTTTTTTCTTTTTTCTTTCTTTTTTTTTTTTTCTTTAGTAAAGGTTTTTCTTTACTTTAGAGGCACGAAGTCAATAAATGTAATCCGAGAGCTGGCATGGCATTTGTTACCACCCTGTTGAGCGCCCCTGCTATCCTTTGTAGCTGCACCCATTTGCCAGTTTCTCAGAATACGTAATTGAGTGCAGGAATGCAGCAAATACTTAAAACTGATGAAGGCCTTTTAGACTTATCAAAACCACTTGTGCTTTCATGATTGTGCAAGGTGTGATGCTGAGCTTTGGCATATTATGAAAAATAGCTGACAGTACATGTAACTCATTAGACTATTGCCAAGAAACATACACTAGATGATCTTTATGTTGAAGTTTGTCTGTCTGTTCAGTTCACTGCTGTAGACACTTCTGGAGTCTTTCTACCTGCAATTAAAACTCATTTACAGGTCTCCTGTTTGCTAATGGTCAATGTCATTATACATACTATATCATATCCAGTACTGGAATACGAGTGATTCCAAGTCAGAAAGTATTATTGCAGGTCTCTGACAGGAAAAAGCTTTAGGTAAGTGTGAATGTTTGCTCAAATTCCTTTTCCTTTTCTTTTTTTTTTTTTTGACAGGTGTGAACAAGCATGTCAGTTCTTGCAGGTTGTCTTCTGTCCGCGTCACCCGTCTCCTTCAGACTGAGCCTTTGGGGGTATGGCACCATGATGCTGAGCATACTTGTCCCAAAGGAGATTTTAGTTGCCTTTCAGATGCCAAAAATGGGTCAAATCAAACAACATGACACAGAGAGCCAAATTCCACACGGTAGCATGGAAAGAGATATGGCAAAAAAATAAAGGTCACCAGAGGAAAAAAAAATAAATGCGGAATAATTCCCTTGCTGACCCCCTCGTAAGAGTTGTACAATACTTGTTTGTGATTTCGACTTAATTCCCACAAGACACACATAGAAACACCCCATTACTGTTACCATGACCATACACTCAGCCTTAGGAATTGCCCATACAAATGGCTGTTTGTAGTAAAAAGCCACCTGTGAATAGTAATTTTGTACACACATATGGTAATTGTGTGCAAATTACAGAAATGCACAGTTATGAAGTTTTGACTCTCTGTATGTCCATGTTAGAGATCAGGCTGTGAGTGTGGAACATGGAAATTCCTATCTAAGAAACTCTTGTCTCTAGTAACAACTAGAGGATAGAGAAGAAATGTTTCAGATGTTATATTGGCATTCTGATTAATGTTGTACTGGGAAGAAAGACAGGGAGTTTAGCACTGCAGCAGGTTGAGATGGGAATATCAGAAAAGTGAACTTGTTAGCACAAGTCTGTAATTTCTTTAAAGTGAGAAGAGCACATGACAACCATAAAGTTGCTGATACCATAGTCATTAGCCAAAAGGTCAAGAATCCATTAGCAGCTGCCACTGCAGAAAGCCACAGGGCCAGTAGCTGGGGGATGCAGCAGCCCTGCAGAGTCCTGCAGAGCATCTGATAATATTGCAACATCTAATCCCATGCCCCATGATGGATAACATAACCTTGCTATTGATTAAAGCTTCCAAGGGCTTGGCTCATGTGAGGTGGCAGCGGATCAATAGCTTTCTCACTTTCAGTGTGGCAGCTAAACTCCTCATCGAGATTTGCACGTACAGCCACTAGAAACAAGTTCCTGCTCTTGCACTATTCTTTTTGATGGGTATGTTACCAAGTCCTGACCTCTATTGTGTCTTTAATTACAGATGGCAGGATACAATTCCTTGCTGTTAGACAGGCAGCATACTGTAGCTATTTAATGAACACTTTGCCCTGCCCAAGCTTTTCTCTCTATACTGAGCCAGAAGCTCATTTCTCTTTTCCTACCCCTTTCACTCTCCTTCACCCTCCTGCCAGATTGTACAATTCAAGATTAGGAAGCAAGCTGGTATCTCTACATGAACAAACAAATAAAACTTACTTCAAGCCCACAGCTATTGATAGTGGGAGGCACTGGACACTGGCAATTTTATTCACCTGTCTAGCAAGTAGCCTAAGAGCAAGTGGAGAAGCAACGATACCTTCCTTAAAAGGAAAACTATACAAAGTGCTAACAAAGAGTTAAGCAAATTTGCATTACTGTACTTATGTGCAAGCTTAGTGTGACTGCGGGCCGCCCCCAAGCTGTGCTTGGGTGGTCCTGTACAAATTCGTATGCAGCAATCTATTAGTGGTATCTAGCAGTGATTTATGCAGCTGTCAAGCTGTCTTCATCAGTACAAGTGAATTGTGGGCACCATCAGCTAATGCGGACTCCTTCATAGTGTCTAAAGTAAACGAGGGCCAAATTAAAAGAAAAACAGCCCAAGGTACCACCCACTCATCTTCTCAGTTTTTTAATGACAAATTCCCTCTACAGAAAAAAACATACAGCTGCTCATATGAGACCACACTTACAGAGACCCCACTGTCTAATCACAGACAGCCTGTGAAAGTCAGCTTTCAGGGGCTTGGTTGGAGCAAGGAGAACAGGCAAAGTTGGCAAAGTTCCACCAAAAACTAAAACGCATTGATAACAAATAAAATTGACACAGGACCAAATCAGTTAGTTTTCATAATAAATACTGATGCATTATTTTGTCAGGGAATAATATGAAACATCTGATGATGATATAATACACCCTTGTAGTGTTGCGCCTGTGCCTTTGTTTTCAATAGAAACCAGTGCTATAGTGTACCTTGGTCCAGCTGCAAACATTAGTTCTAGCTGGTGTCTGATCCAACTCAACAACCTCAATTCTGCTGCTCTGGGTGCACAGACACGCTGGTACTTTGCAAAGGGGCAAAACAGCATCCCTGAGTCATGTGTGGGAGAAATGCCAGTCTTCACAGTCATTTTTGAATAGTTTATGTGAAAATGGAGTGAGAAATACTTCTTGCCTGAAACACTTTTTGCCCAAAATACTATAAATTAACAAATGGATCAGAAAAGCAGGCACATACACACATGCACTCACACACTTTTTCAGAAAAGATGTTTATATTTCATTCCAAATGGAGAAAGAATTGTTCTTGGCAAGACCAGAAACTTGACCATTCTGAGACACTATTAATTGTCACTGATTTTAATGTGACACTATTAATTGTCACTGATTTTAATGTAACAGAAATCAATACATTCTGCATAAAGTTACAGTCTTTCATCATAATTATACACAAACATTCAAGATCTTTGCACTCTCTTGAGCCAGAAGAATGGAGGGAGCTTGTGATAATAGTCCGCTCATGGTTCAGCTTTACAGAAAACATTTTTAATACTGCACTTAATAAGAAAGCAGAATAACAGAAGCACTTGTGGATATTGGCAGGGAAAAGAGCTGTCCACAAGCAAAATGTCTGTTTACAGCCCTCTTCTGTGCAGAATTACCTAAACCTAGACAATCTATCTGAAATAATCTGTGACTGAGTAAAATAAGTGTAATGATCCCCAGTGGTTCCAGATGAGCTTTCATCAGACTGTAACATCTCCCGAACCACAGACCCTTACGAAGATGCCACCCACCTGTGATTCAAACAGGTGCTGAGTTGATCTTGTCCTCAATGTTTTTAACAATTTGCTCCAAAGTGAAGAGGAGGAGCTGTGTGCCGTGGTGCTTTGCAGCACCCATCCTGAGGCAGTTGGCGTGGCAAGGATCAGCACAGAACACTGAAATGAGGAAAATGGTGCTTGAAGCAAAGTCCTGTGATAGACAGGTGGAGACAGTGGTGTTCACATTCTTTTCAGCAGCACTGAACTTCTTGTGCTACCAGAGGCAGGAAGTAGATAGGAATTAAGAATTTCTGAATTAAAGAATCAAGTATTCCTTAATTGTGTCAATACTCATGCTGTGATTTTAAGAGTTTTGTGTCTATCACATTCAGACTCTGAGAACTTTTGCCACCAATACAAATGCCCCCAAAGGTCTGTATCCTTTGCTAACACCCTGCTCTTTGGGACATTTTCTTTATCTGTGGCACTGAACATGGTGTGAAGAGCTGCAGGGGCTGTAATAGTGATTGTGGCCAGTTTTCTCTTCTGTGATTCCCCTCTATTTTTTATTACTGTTCAGTCCTGAATTGCTGAGCTTTGTCCTAGCCTTTAAGTCACAACTATTTTTCTTCCGTCCCTGGTGGGCCTCAGACATAGTGGCACAAAATAAATCTCCAAGCCATCTTGATTTTAGAAGATGCTCATTTGCTGGACAGTTTCCCAGTGACCTGACATGGAGAGCAAAAAGAAGCTGGAAAAGACACTTGATGCTGTTCTGAAGTAGGCAGGAGCACTGAATGGCCCCGTCTCAGTGCATTTAATGTGCTGCTAAAGACGGCAGGGGACTGAGGCATATGTGGCACCAATGACCAAAGTGCCCTAGGGTGGAACCCACAATTGCCTTGTCTTCATTATTGAGACTGTGAGCAAAGCTGAGCGATGGCAATGTGTTTTTTTGTTGCCATTGAGGTTAAATGTCAAACAGTTTCCTCCAGTAGAAGGAATTCTGATGGACAGACTTGTTGTTTTGGGGTTGGTTTTGCTTTATTTGCTATCAGATGTGTTTATTATGACTTATGAACTGAAGACAGCACTCATCCTGCCACTGTGAAGAAGTTCTCAGGACTGACTAGATGTGAATGGTTCCTACACCAAAGTAAAAAGGGGGATATCTGTGAGCTAGATCTTGCAGGGCGATAAGAACTCTACCTCCAGACTGCAATTAAAAACTTAGGAGCATAACCCTCTGACTAAGTGATGTTGACAGTAGCAGAGATTGTGTCTAGTTAGTAGTGATGGATTCTTATGAAGACTAAAGTCTCATGCTTCCATCCAGAAATCCAGAAAAAGTGAGACCCTCTCTATGTGTCTTTTATAGGTAGGATAATAAAACACATCAGTAACACAGTTATATGAAAGACAAATTAAGACTTTAGCAAAAGTCTGATCGTTTCATTCTTAATGCATCTGAATCATTATACAGTCAGCAAATTACTTTCTTCCACATAATTTTCCCATTCTTCACTCATAATTGTATTGCAAATACTTAGTAAATCAGACCTCAAGAAGAGGAATTTTACTGAAATCAGTCTGGCCTGTGACTAATCTATTGCAAAAGTCAACATGGAAGTGACAGCGGTGCTTGCAGGACCCTACTGTACCTGGGGGATATGTTCCAGGCAGCACCTTTCCACTGCCAGTGATTCCAGCTATCTGTAATGAAAAGGTGGTCCTCCTTAAAGCCCATTCAATTTTACTGCTGTCTTCTGGGATATCGACAAAGGTCCTTTGCAGGAAGAGATGAAAGAATGCAGATTACAAGGTTCCCACAGTGCCACTTATACGTGTGTCTATTTACATGGTTTGGCAAGAGAAGCTAGGGTGTCACATTTTAGGATTCATTGTTCATACCTACCAGGTCTGCAGTACAGGAGAGATTTAAGAGTATAACCAATGATATGAACCACACTATGGAAGATTAAGCCACATATTAACTTCATTTTATACTTCTTGGAGAGCTATATTACTTTTCATTATTATATTTATTCAGGTGTTCATTCTCTCTATGAAAACAGAAACAGTTACCTTATGTGGATGCTGCAAGTTCTATAAATTGCAATTTGGTGAGTTTTAAGCATGTTCTTGAACATCTTGCCAGGTCAGGATTCTGAGAAACATAGATTCAAATTTTAATGACAAGGTAAATCTTTTTGTGAATGAAGGGTAAAATTTAAGCATCTGCAGCTGCATACCTGTGTCTTTGTGTGAAGAGGGGACTAGGAGTTCAGGAGCATGTCTGCATTGCACAACAGAGATCAGCACAGAGATTTGTGGAGTACCATCAATGTTAGTACACCCCAGACTCAGGAATTCCTGGAGTACCATTGGTGTCACTACATCCCAGACCCAGAAAGAGCATAGCTATGTCTGTACAGAGCCATGCTTGGGCTACCTGGCCATGCTACAATGCAAGAGTATTTAGCCTGGATGTCCAACTGTGCTGCAGTAGCAATACTGCCTGCCAGACAGTACAAGGTTCAAGCTCATTTGGAAGAGGTTCCCAGATCTTTCCCATGACTCCACACTGGGTGGTGCGATAGCTTGGGTCAGTTAGACGACATTCACAGCAGCATGAATGAGTATGTCCTAGCCAAGAGTGTTCATATTAGAGCACAGAAAGAGAAGAGTAATTAGTAGCAACAGAATGAAACTATCAAACCCCTTGGGATATCACCTGGAGTATAAAACTGGTACTGGTGATATAATAATGGCAGATATGATCAGGGCTAATGTAGTCACAAAAAGTAGTTGACTTTAAACAGGGAGATGTACCAGAAGGACTTAAACAGATGGAAATGCCCAGAAGGAAAGGACTTCCAAAAGATGTGCTAAATAATATTCATATTTTTTTTGTTTAAGGAAAACAAGAGCACAGGAGGAAAAGTCTTACTCCTGGAAAGAAGACTTTGGCAACAAAATCAGATATAATGGCTGAAACTCTAACTTACCATGCTGAAGAGATCAAACTCAGCAGCAAAACGAAAGGAGGAACAAAGAGGGCTGAATTCAGCATGAAGTATGTTTTCAGGGGACAGAGAAAGATGCCTAATGAGAAAAGTAAGGCCATAAAATTTTGTTGAAGTTTCCACACCAAACAATTTGTTCAGCCAGCAGAACTGTAAATCAGAGACTATTTTATTTCTGGCACAGATATAAATGAAACCTTCTAGTCAGGAAAACATTTTTCATTATGTGCTGTGTAACCTCCCATTTGTAGGGGCATGTTATATCCATGACTAAAAACCTGTCTAGAATGTTCTGTAAAATAGAAAACTGTTAAAAAGTCTAATTTTACCCAAATTTCCTAGCAGCTCTATCAATACCTCATTTTCTGCAGCTTCTCTTGTTCATGTTTGTTTCCCACAACACCATACTCAAATGAGACAAGAGGTCCTGGCAGCTTCCCAGGAAATTAGATCCACAAAAATATATTTTGCATGACTTAAAAATGGTTTGCACTGTCCCAATAAAAGCAGGCATACAGATAGATGATTTAATCAGTTAAAACAGCAGAAATAAGCTTGGACTTGTGAATTTACATCTGAATACAGAACACTTTCTTCTGAGAACTAATTGTACCTCAAAAGGCATATAAAATGAAAAGAGGCTCCTATGAAACTGTTTTATGAGTGGATTCCAGAGCAGCAGCAGGATGAGAATACCAAGAATAGTCAGAGCTCCAAGCACTCTGTTAAGAAGCACTTTAGGTCCTCAATGTGTTTGTTATTTGCACCACACCACATTTTCATGAAATAAAGAGACAACTCTTAATTTAAAACATTTTTCTTATTGGAGCAGCATGCTGGTTTTGGCTGGGACAGAGTTAATTTTCTGTATAGTAGCTAGTATGAGGCTATGTTTTGGATTTGAGCTGGAAACAGTGTTGATAATACATGGATGTTTCAGTTATTGCTGAGCAGTGCCTACACAGAATTAAGGCCTTTTCTGCTTCTCACACCACCCTGCCAGAGAGTAGGTTGGAACTGCAGAAGAAGTTGGGAGGGGACACAGCTGAGACAGCTGACCCCAGCTGACCAAAGGGATATTCCATACCCTGTGACTTCATTCTCAGCAATAAAAGGCAGGGAGAGGAAGGAGGAAGGTGGAAATATCCAGAGTGATGACATTTGCCTTCCCAAGTAACCATTACATATGAGGGAGACCGGCTGTCTTGGAGATGGCTGAACACCTGCTGCCAATGGAAAGTAGTGAATTGATTCTTCGTTTTTCTTCGCTTGCATGCATGGCTTTTGCTTTACCTATTACATTGTTGTCCTGGTTTTGTTAAAAACAAGTTTCTCTTTCAGTGAATTTTTTCCTGTCAGCTAAAGCCTTCATATTAACTGCATTTTCCTGGAGAACCAGACACATGTTTTGGTAAAACCTAGCAATGGAATGCAAACTTATTGATAAGCATGGATGGACATCTCGCGAGAGGCGCGACGAGGAACAACTGACCAACTGTGTATAACATTCCATTCACGTGAATACTTCATATAGAATGGGAGATCACGAGGATCTCGGCCCTTCTTTTCCCTTTTCCCTATGGCCGACATTAGGAGAGGACCTTGCTAGTCGTCCCTGTGAACTGAGGCCTAGTGACAGACTGAATCCAGCTCTGGTTGGCTGTGGAGTCTAATCCAGGACTTTGGGTGCTGGCTCTGCAGTTGCTGAGACTTTCAAGATTGGTTTTGTATATTTTGTATTATTTTCTCTATTCTTATTAGTAGCATTAGTAAAACATCTTTAATTTTTTTAACTCTCTTCTCTCTGTCCTTCTTTTTCTCTCCCGATCACCTGTCCTGAGTGGAAGGGGGGAGAGGGAGGGGCAAAAGGGGGGAGTGGGGGGGGAAGAGGGGGTTAACAATACATCTGCCAGGGTTTTATTGTCACCCCGCAATCTTAACCCTCGACAGATAATTGGCGCCCAACGTGGGGCAAGAGAAAGGGGTAAATTTGGAGATTTTTGGCTTTTCTACTGCTCTGACGTACCTTTCAATTTTCTTGGCACGGTGCCAACTCATAGAGTTGTGATACTCGCACGTCGGTTTGCTTCGGATATTATTTAGTTGTGTTAAGGCAAAGTGAATTCCACTGATTTAAAGATGTTATGGCTCAAGTTGTATCAGTTATTTTCTGCATTGTGCTCACTGATTCCATATCTGTGTTGGGCTTTCTTTTTAAATCGAAGTATTCATTATATAACAACAAGGAACTGGACAATGCTCATGATGATACTGTGTGGTTTGTCACTGGTTTATTTCATTATACTGCAGCCGCTAATGAATTTCTACTTGCTTCTGCTTTACCGTGAAAAGCCTCCAGGAGAGATTAAAGAGCCGTACGGCTCTGTGTTTGCTAATTGGTCAAGTGAACCTTTAGAACGGCTGACTAACAATACTTTCGTTTTTTCGCTAGGACAGTTCGCAAATGTTTTAGAGAATTTTGAATATCCTTGGAGTTTTGATAGAACTGTGATGGTGTTATCTGGTTTGCTGAATGTGTGTCAGTTTGTGCTTCTGTTAAGAGAAATGGCATTTAACAGGAGGTTTGCGTCTCTTTGTTGTCCTGAGATTTGCGGTGCGTCTTTGGAAGCTTTAGTAAAAAGCAGTCCTGGCCGCTCGAGAAAGAGCAAAACAGGGAAAGCTGCCGTTGCAGCTGCTGCCCCCGCCATGGCGCCTTCGCAGGCTGAAGGTACAGCTCCTACACAGAGTTCTTCTGCCAAGGTCACTTCTGATAACACTAATTCTGCAGCCTTAAAGGCAGCCCCCGCTTCTTCACACACCGGGCACTGTTGCTGCTGTAACCATAGCGATCACTGTGACAGTCATTCAGACTCTGGAAATGAATCAAATGATGGTAAACCCATATCAGCATCAGTTGCTGGTTGTAAGAAAGTCACTAGAAAGACTACCCGTGCAGCAGACGATGGCACAGGGCCAGCATCAACCCAAGGGGCACCATCAGGACAGGGAGGAGATGAAGTGACCACCACTCGGTCCTTTTCTCCAGGTGAGCTGAGAGATCTGCGAAAAGACTTTAGTCGTCGTGAAGGCGAGAATATTTTAACCTGGCTGCTCCGATGCTGGGACAATGGGGCAGATACAATTGAACTGGAAGGTGGTGAAGCCAGGCAGCTGGGATCTCTGTCAAGAGATTCCACCATTGATAGGGCAATTTCAAGAGAGTCTAACGCCACTACCCTCTGGACCCGACTCCTGGCAGCTATGAAAGTAAGATTTCCCTACAAGGAAGATTGTATATCCAAGTTAGGGAAATGGAATACTATGGAGAAAGGTATTCAGTTCCTGAGAGAATTAGCTGTGCGAGAGATCATCTATTTTGGACCAAACAGCCAAGAGGGAACAGACCCAGATAGAATCAATTGTTCACGACCTCTGTGGCGCAGATTTGTACAAAGTGCATCACCTGCATATGCTAAGTCATTGGCAGGAATGCTCTGGTCATCTAGAGGTGGACAAGATATTACTGAAGTGATTGAGCAACTCCGTGAATTTGAGGACAGCCTTGCTGGTTCTCTACGGGCTTGTGTCTCTGCTGTAGAGAGACTGTGTGAAAAATCTGATGACCGGTTTGAAAAGCTATTGCAAGAAATCAAAGAACTCAGAGAAGACACGTACCATTCACGACCTGCACAAACCTATGTTTCAGCTGTTAGGAAAAGGCGTTTCCAATCTCGAGAGACAGGACAGAGGCAGCTCACAAAAAGAGGTTCACTGTGGTTCTTCCTGCATGAGCAGGGAGAAAACATGAATAAGTGGCATGGGAGACCTACCTCAGAACTTCAAGAATGAGTACGTGAGATAAAAGGAAAAACTCCTAAGAAGGTGGCTGCTCCAGTTTACAAAAGGAGCAGAAGAGATTCTGATGCTCTTGAAGGAACCTCTAATTCACACCCAGAGACTGTGCAAAACAAAAATTAGAGGTGCCCTGCCTCCAACCAGGTGGAGGAAAGGGATAACAGAGTTTATTGGACTGTACAAATACGATGGCCTGGTACAACACACCCCCAGCAGTACAAAGCTTTAGTGGACACTGGTGCTCAGTGCACAATAATTCCTTCTAATTATAAAGGAACGCAATCCATCAATATTGTTGGAGTGACTGGGGGATCCCAGGAACTGACTGTTGTAGAGGCTGAAATGAGCCTAACTGGAAAAAACTGGCAAAAGCATCCCATTGTGACTGGTCCAGATGCTCCATACATCCTTGGCATAGACTACCTCAAGAGAGGGTATTTTAAGGACCCAAAAGGGTATAGGTGGGCATTTGGTATAGCAGCTGTGGACACTGAGAAAATTGAACAGCTGTCTAATTTGCCTGGTCTTTCAGATGATCCTTCTGTTGTAGGACTGCTGATGGTTGATGATCAGCAGGTGCCAACTGCTACCACGACAGTGCATCACCGGCAATATCGCACCAATCGAGACTCTTTGATTCCTATCCAGAAGTTGATCCGTCAATTGGAAAGCCAGGGTGTGATCAGTAAGACTCGCTCACCTTTTAACAGCCCAATCTGGCCAGTGCGTAAGTCTAGTGATGAGTGGAGACTAACTGTGGACTATCGTGGCCTGAATGAAGTTACGCCACCACTGAGTGCTGCTGTGCCTGACATGCTAGAACTGCAATTTGAACTGAAGTTAAAGGCAGCTAAGTGGTATGCTACAATTGACATTGCTAATGCATTTTTCTCTATTCCTGTAGCAGCAGAGTGCAGGCCGCAGTTTGCTTTCACCTGGAGAGGCATCCAGTACACATGGAATCGCTTGCCCCAGGGGTGGAAACACAGTCCTACCATCTGCCATGGACTGATCCAGACCACGCTGGAGCAAGGTAGAGCTCCAGAACACTTGCAGTATATTGATGACATCATCGTATGGGGCGACACAGCGAAAGAAGTCTTCGAGAAAGGTGAGAGAATAATTCAGATTCTTTTGGATGCTGGTTTTGCCATAAAACGAAGCAAGGTCAAGGGACCTGCACGAGAGATCCAGTTTTTAGGAATAAAATGGCAAGATGGCCGTCGTCAGATCCCAATGGATGTGATCAACAAAATTGCTGCAATGTCTCCACCTACTAATAAAAAGGAGACACAGACTTTCTTGGGCGTTGTAGGTTTTTGGAGAATGCATATTCCTGACTACAGCCAGATTGTGAGCCCTCTCTATCGAGTGACTCGTAAAAAGAACCAATTTGAGTGGGGCCCTGAACAACGACAAGCCTTTGAACAAATCAAGCGTGAGATAACTCATGCAGTGGCCCTTGGACCAGTTCGGACTGGACTAGATGTTAAAAACGTGCTCTACACTGCAGCCGGAGATAATGGACTTACCTGGAGTCTCTGGCAGAAAGCACCAGGAGAAACCCGAGGTCGACCCTTAGGTTTTTGGAGTCGAGGATACAAAGGATCTGAGGCCAACTATACTCCAACTGAAAAAGAGATACTAGCAGCATATGAAGGAGTTCGAGCTGCTTCAGAAGTGATCGGTACTGAAGCACAGCTCCTCCTAGCACCTCGACTGCCGGTGCTGAGTTGGATGTTCAAAGGGACGGTTCCCTCTCCACATCATGCAACCGAAGTTACGTGGAGTAAATGGATTGCATTGATCACGCAACGAGCTCGAATTTGAAGTCCCAACCGTCCAGGAATCTTAGAAGTGATTACAGACTGGCCAGAAAGTAAAGACTTTGGGATGTCTCCAGATGAGGAGGAAGTAAAACGTGCTGAAGAAGCACCACCGTATAATACTCTTTCAGAGACTGATAAGCAGTATGCACTGTTCACAGATGGATCCTGTCGTCTTGTAGGAAAACATCGAAGGTGGAAAGCTGCTGTATGGAGTCCCACACGACAAGTTACAGAAGCCACTGAAGGACAAGGTGAATCTAGCCAGTTTGCAGAAGTGAAAGCCATCCAGCTGGCTTTGGACATTGCTGAACGAGAGAAGTGGCCAATACTTTATCTCTATACTGACTCATGGATGGTAGCAAATGCCTTGTGGAGGTGGCTACAGCAATGGAAGAAAAGCAACTGGCAGCGCAGAGGTAAACCCATTTGGGCTGCCACACTGTGGCAAGACATTGCTGCTCGGCTAGAGAGCCTGCCTGTGAAAGTTCGTCATGTAGATGCTCATGTGCCTAAAAGTCGAGCCACCGAGGAACATCTAAACAACCAACAAGCGGATCAAGCTGCTAAAATTAAAGTAGCTGAGGTGGACTTGGACTGGCAACATAAAGGTGAACTTTTCCTAGCTCGGTGGGCCCATGATGCTTCAGGGCATCAAGGTAGAGATGCAACATATAAATGGGCTCGCGATCGAGGGGTGGATTTAACTATGGACACTATTTCACAGGTTATTCATGAATGTGAAACTTGCGCCGAAATCAAACAAGCGAAACGGTTAAAGCCTGTATGGTATGGGGGGCGATGGTTAAAGTATAAGTATGGAGAAGCTTGGCAGATTGATTATATTACACTTCCACAAACACGTCAAGGTAAGCGTTATGTACTTACAATGGTGGAAGCAACCACTGGATGGTTGGAAACATATGCTGTTCCTCATGCTACAGCCCGAAATACTATCTTGGGCCTTGAAAAGCAAGTCCTTTGGCGACACGGTACGCCAGAAAGAATTGAATCAGACAATGGTACTCATTTCAAAAACAGTATTATAGACAATTGGGCCAAAGAACATGGTATTGAGTGGGTATATCATATTCCATATCATGCACCAGCCTCTGGGAAAATTGAAAGGTACAATGGTTTGCTAAAAACTACACTAAAGGCACTTGGTGGTGGAACCTTTAAAAACTGGGATTCACATTTAGCAAAAGCCACTTGGTTGGTCAACACCAGGGGATCAACCAATCGAGCCGGGCCTGCCCAATCAGAAATTCTACGGACTGTAGAAGGAGATAAAGTCCCTGTAGTACACATGAAAAATTTGTTAGGAAAGGCAGTCTGGGTTACTCCTGCCTCAGGCAAAGGCAAGCCCATTCGTGGGATTGTTTTTGCCCAGGGACCTGGCAGCACCTGGTGGGTGATGCTTAAGGATGGAGAAGTTCAGTGTGTACCTCAAGGGGACTTGAGTTTAGGTGAAAATATTCAATACTGAACTGCATGATGTGAATTGTCGTACTAACAGTATTTAATAAGTGTCTTTCAGATCAAGACAGTGATGATGAAACCAGAGCTAGCCTTCTTCGAGTGGCGCCTGAAAACTTCTTCGAAGTTGGTGTCTTTAACCCACAAACAGTGGTCATGAAATGCACTTGTACCATTTTCCTGCCCTGGGAGACTGTTGTGACAAAATGAACTTAATGAACTTTTCAAAGGATGGTCCGCTGATTAAGATTAATTACTCCTGGGTATATATGTACATATGTGTATATATATATATAGTAGTAGTGATTAATTAGATTGTGTTGATAGATTGTATTGATAAGGTTTAAGCATTCAGTGAATGGCATATTATAAGGGGTGGAATGTCCTGGTTTTGTTAAAAACAAGTTTCTCTTTCAGTGAATTTTTTCCTGTCAGCTAAAGCCTTCATATTAACTGCATTTTCCTGGAGAACCAGACACATGTTTTGGTAAAACCTAGCAATGGAATGCAAACTTATTGATAAGCATGGATGGACATCTCGCGAGAGGGGCGACGAGGAACAACTGACCAACTGTGTATAACATTCCATTCACGTGAATACTTCATATAGAATGGGAGATCACGAGGATCTCGGCCCTTCTTTTCCCTTTTCCCTATGGCCGACATTAGGAGAGGACCTTGCTAGTCGTCCCTGTGAACTGAGGCCTAGTGACAGACTGAATCCAGCTCTGGTTGGCTGTGGAGTCTAATCCAGGACTTTGGGTGCTGGCTCTGCAGTTGCTGAGACTTTCAAGATTGGTTTTGTATATTTTGTATTATTTTCTCTATTCTTATTAGTAGCATTAGTAAAACATCTTTAATTTTTTTAACTCTCTTCTCTCTGTCCTTCTTTTTCTCTCCCGATCACCTGTCCTGAGTGGAAGGGGGGAGAGGGAGGGGCAAAAGGGGGGAGTGGGGGGGGAAGAGGGGGTTAACAATACATCTGCCAGGGTTTTATTGTCACCCCGCAATCTTAACCCTCGACAATTGTCTTTATCTCAACCCACGAGTTTTCTCACTTTTGCTTTTCTGATTCTCTCCTCCAACCCAGAGGGAGCAGGGAGAGGGTGAGTGAGTGGCTGTGTGGGACTAAGTTGCTGGCGGGGGTTAAACTATGACAAGCAGCTAAGGTAGCTCTCATCCATGTAAATATATGCACATATTTTTCTCCAACAGCTCTACTCACTAGAGATGCTGTCGTATTTTGACAAACAAATAAGATCTGTATTCAACTCCAAATTATTTCCTATATTCACAATGTTAGTTTGTACAATTCATGGCTCCAACTCAGAAGGACTTAAGCCTAGACTTTGGAATGTTCATACTTGCCACACTAAACACAAGGCAAATACAGTTGGCCCAGGTTTCAGTCTTCCTTGTAACCCATCCCAGGCATTTTCAGGCAGATTGCAACACACCCCTTGACCTCAGACATGCCACCTAGCATCACTGGTAATATCAGGACACTTCTTCCACCTTCCTCCCCACAAAGAAAACATGGCACCCCTCTGGGGTATCTATGATGCCTTTCAGCTCTTTCATGTAGCTCCAGTGACACAGAACTACTTTATGCCAGACAGGTTCCAGCAGTAGCCTGAAAAATTACCTGAAGGAAAATTATATTCTTATAACTTACGCTAAGCATTCAACTTAACAGCAAGACCTACTTTATTTCTCAGGAATGCAACTACTTCCCCAATGCTGGCAGATATCAGAATGCCTGAAAAGATGCCGTTATGTTGGCCAAAAAACCCAACCCAAACATAAACCAAACACAAACATAATGAGCGTACTTCACTCTTGTGAGAAGCCAGTTTAATCAGTGAAAGAAAGTTAGTACAAGAAAGTTTTCTGCAGACCTGAGGTATTTAACAGAAGCTTGGCCTTGGTAGATGGGGGATGTCTTGCCATGATGGAGCAGACATGTCAGGAGTCTCTAGACATAGAGTAGAAAATGACTGAGTGCAGAAATATTTTTTGTTTAAATCTGAAGCAGCATAGAGAAGTAATGACTGATCCAAAGAGGCATTGGTTTCCTTCCATTCAAGGAGATTATTTCAGCCCTTCAGCCATTTTCAGAATACCTGCAATGGTTATCTTGTCAAACATATACCAAGACCAACCTCCAAGCTGCTGTGTGGTATTGCATTACAAACAACATCTTCTTTTACATGGATGTGCTTTTTGCCAGAGTGCATCCTCTCCCTCTCCAAGCAGAAGCTGTGTGACCAGCCTGAGCACTTGCAGGGACTGATTTACACAGCAACTAACAGGCCTTTCCTGGCTGCTTGTCATAATCTACAGAAGAAATTGTTTTCAAAATTTAACTCCTCAGTTCTTTTTAGCTCTTAGAAATGATGAAGAGAGTTAAAACAGCCTGCATAGGAAAAAAAAAAAAATTGGCTGTTTACTCCATTTATCTTTTTAAAATAACTTTCATTACTGAAAGCTTGAGATAGAAGCTTTCTGCTAAATTTTTAGAGTGAGAAACTATATTTTTTGTCAAACAAAAAATTGGTGAATATAGACCCTTGTTTGACTCATTGTTTTGAGGAGATCACTGAACATTCATGGGCTACCATTAAAACCTGATGATCAGTCCTGATGTTCTGTGAAACTTGGAATGAAGCAAGGATCAAAAATGTATGTTAAAACACATAACATAGATGGCCTACTTAAGGCTTTTCAAATTCCGATGTTGATTTTTGTTATATGGAAATGGTGCAGTATTGAATTAGCTAAGAGTGCCTCTCTAGGATGCTATGGATCAGTTGGGGGTTGTTTTGTGTAAAAAACAAAACAGTGTTTGTTATAGACAGATTAAAAACAAAATTGAAAGTAGGATTTGTTGTTGGACCAGACGAGTATTTTACTTTCAATTTTAGTCTTAATTAAACTGTTTGAGCAAGGCATGGATTGTGCCTCTAAGTGTTTAGAGTAGCAAGACAGACTGCATTATGAAAGAGAGGAAACAGTATTGGAAAGGCAATGGCAATGCAATTAGATAAATGGTATTACCTGATCAGCCATGATGTGTCATTTATTCTCTTTCACTCCTGCTTTCTCTCTTCTCCAGTCTTTCAGCTACCAAAAGAATCTCCATTTTTTTCTTCCTTTAGTCCATAAGACTTATAATTATTTACTGATATGCAGCCATGGAGCTGCTTTGCATCTCACTGAAAAATAATCCTCATGTCCACCCTACAGATGAAAATAATTATTTCTCAAAGATATTTCTTTAATACTGAAGACATTTTTTCCAAATAATTTTATTTTGGTGTTCTGTCTTTGTGGTGATAAGGAAGATTAAAAGAATGTAAAGAACATACATGCCTCCCTAGCGTCATGTTGGAATTAAGCATTACAGAATGATAGAACTGCAGCATGCTGAGACAGAAAGCAACCTCTGCAGATCATCTAGTCCAACCCCTGCTCAGAGCAGGGTCGCCCTAGCACAGGTTACTCAGGGCCCTGTCCTGTTGGGTCTTGAATATCTCCAAGGATGGAGACATCACCACTTGTCCAAGTGTCAAGCCACCTTTTCAGAATAAATAAATAAATTAATTAAATTCCTACATTTAAGAAATTTGAGTTTGCACCCATTTCCTATTGCCCTGCCACTAGACGTCACTACAACCAGCCTGACTCTTTCTTCTTTATGCTCTCACATCAGGTATTATATTCATGTGCACTGACAAGATCCCCCTTGGAGCCTTCTCTTTCCCAGGCTAAACAGCCTCAAGTCTCTTCTCTTTTAGGAGGTACTCCAGTTGCTTAATCATCTTCATAGCGCTTCACTGGACCTTCTCCAGTATTCCTATGTCTCTTTTGTACTGGGGAGCCCAGAACTGGACCCAACACTCCAGATACCTCTCAACAGTGATGAGTGGAGGGGAAAAATCACCTCTTTTGACCTCCTGGCAATGTTCTTCCCAGCTGTTGGAGTTCTTTGCTGCAAGGACACGTTGCTGTCTCATGATCAGTTTGATGTTTACCCCCACGTTCTTCTCTGAAGAATTGCTTTCCAGCCAGTAGGCTCCCAGTGCCTGCCTGGGATTGTTCCTCCCCAGGAGAAAAACCTTACATTTCCCTTTACTGAACTTCATGAGATTCTGTTGAGCCTACTTGTCCAGACTGTTCAGGTGCCTTTGAATGGCAGCACCATCATCTGGTTTGCCAATGACTCCTCCCAGTTATGTATCATCTGCAAAGTTGGTAATAGTACACTCTATCTCAGTGTCACAGTTACTACAATGCTTTTGATCAGCACTGTTTCCAGTATTGATACCTGGCATATACCACTAGAGACTGACCTTCAACTGGACATTGCGCTGCTGATCCCAGTGCTTTGAGCTCAAAAGTTCACCCAGATTTCAGTCCAACTCAGTGTTCACTTATCTAGCCCGTACTTCATCAATGAGTCTAGGAGGGTACTGTGGGAGACAGTATCAAAAGACTCTTTGACATCAAGATAAACAACATCCACTGGTCTCCCTTTGTCCACTGAGCCAGTCATTTCATCATAGAAAGCTATTCATTTGGTCAGGAGCGATTTCTCCTTCCTAAAGCCATACTGACTATTCCTGGTCATCTTCTTGTCCTCAATATATTTGTATGTAATTAGTAGCCAGGAATCTAACTATGACTGAAAGTTAACCAGAAACTTGATGAACCAACAAAAGTACATGACAAAGACTTTTGTTAGATTGCCTAGAGAATTCAGGTACTTCCAGAACTTCATGGTTTTTTACTATACAACATGTCAAGTCAATATAATATGGCAAGTTCAATTCAGTTTCTATAGCTGATCATGCATTTTATTATAGCCTCCATTCTCTGTTCTTCTCATGGGCTTTCTCTCCTGTACCTATACAGGACTACTAATTGCTCCACTTCAGCTAGAAGACTTGGAGAGTGTTTCTACAGTATTTCAGCCTGCAGTGAGGTAAGAAAAGCAATGTCTCCTTAACAACATATCTTCAAAATCCTCAGGAAAAAAATGCCTCACATCTCTTGGGCAAGTGGTCCAGGTAAGATTTTATATAAATGGTAATGGACACTGTCCTTTATCTCCTAATTTAACACTTACAAACAACTATTTGAATATAAAATCATGTCTGTCACTGTTGGTGTTCCAAGCTCTGTTCTGTAATGCCAGGTACTATCTGCAAACGCTTAACAAAGTTACATGTGCCTTTGGGAACCTTAGGTAGGATTTCATGGATTAAGGGTGGCCTTTGCTGTTTAGGTTGCAAGTTATTTTGCACTGTCATATCTGAAGTGCCCATAAACATTCACCAATATATGCTGTTACGAACAGCATGTTAATGCTGTTAATGTTAATAATTAATAATGCTGTTAATAATGTTAATGCCTATGGCATAAACACAGCATCAAGTGTGAACGATTTTCATGTATCTGTAAGGTACACTGTAGCTGCAGGAGGTTCCAGTGTTGCAGCTTTGGAATGGGCACCTTAGTTCTAATCTAGGCACCAAAATCCTTTAGGATATGGTCTCAGATATGCTGTTGTCTGTTGCTGGCACCAGCATGAAGACAAATTTGGATGTAAATAAGAACTTGAATAGGCTATGCTTCTGCATTTCATTTATCAAAAGCCTTTTTTCCCTCCCTTATGATAGCTAAGAAATGTTTGGGTAATGCAGGGCCCAAACATGCAAAGCTTTGTTTCTGAAATAAAAGGTAACGTGTGCCACTAGAGGTCCTTCCATATGTTTCAATGGATCTGGCCCTGCTGCTAAATACAGGGCTGGTTATATCTTTCATGCAAGAAAGTCTTCTTGTGAGAGAGAACTAGTGCTGATTGTTTCCTGACTGTAACTAGGACAAGTGAATGCTCTGTTTCTTATCAGAGAGCTGGTATCTGTTCCTCCTTTTAGAGAGTTCATCCAGCTGGCTCATGGCTTTCACAGCTCAGCCAAGAGGGTGGGGGGAAGGGGATTAGCCCAATAGTTTCACTAAATTACACACATTCATCAGCCCCTTGACTTCTACACTCAAGTTCTTGCCTTTTATGGCAGACCCAGGGAAATGATATAATGGTATGCCATACAGCATGTGTACACAGGGAGCTGGGGATATATTTCATATATCTTTATAAGTCTTGTTTTGCAAACTTTTCTAAAGGAATTTTGAATTTATAGTCTGATAAGCAAGTTCACTACAAAGGATAGCTGGATCTCTATAAGAAGCTACGTGCTCTGTCAAAGCAAAAGAAAGAAAGAAAGGTGTGGGTTACTGAATGAAGCTCTCATCCGTATGCAAGTGCGTATGCAGAGTTCATTAAATTCTGCTCTTGAGATCAGTAGCAAAATTCTCATTAAACCTTGGATTTTACTCTAGGCCTGTGCTAGAAAATAAATTTGCATAGCTGTTATTGTTTTGTGCAACAACAGCATCAAAAAAAAGAGTGGTTTTTGAATGAAATGATAGAAGACACTATTGTCTTCATGGGGAGCAGGCTATTGTGAAAGAAACTTGCTAAATTAAATCCTTAGCACGGTTTCCAGATTCTAATGTGAGTTTTGGGAGAGATGGGAGTTTTCTCTTTATACATTCCAATAAGTGTTGAGCTTTCTTTTGTGTTATGGAGCTCTGATCATCTGGCTTTCTCCATAGGACTTTGGTGGAACATCTCCAGTTTCTGCTAAATATGGAGCTGGCCAAGTAAAGTTGCACAAAATGGCAAATTGAGGATAATCATGCCTAAGTGTGTGGGCATTTGGGATCTCATCCAAGTGAATCAAAAAAGGAAGTTGTATGGGCCTGATTCTCACCTCATTCTTTTTCTATCACCAGTTCATGCTGGCATAAATCATCAATGGGTGATTTATTTTCTTGCTAGATTCTTTGCATAGATACTAGGAACTCAGTGCATTAAGCAACATCATTTTATGCTTCTTCTACCACAGAAGCCATAACTCTCAGTGCCACACCTTTAAAATTATCTTGCAGGAAAAGCAGAAGAAATACAAGACTTATTTTTATATTTTGTTGTGCCCTAACTTGATATGTTAGTTGGCTTTGATCCCATACAGCAGTATAAGTGGATGAAAGAGGAATGTATTTGAGTTGCCTGACTGCTACCAATAAATGGAAAAGTGCCAAGCCAAGTAACATAAGACTCTTGAGAAGGCGTTAGGGATGTACAACTGATGAGTTACCAACAGTTTTCACCACATCAATCATCCAAACGTAGTATGAGCAACTTAGTTTTCTGAAACTAATTAACAGGAATTCATGGCTGAAATTAGTGGTTCTCGAAAGTCTTTCCCATCAAAATCTTCCATAATCCTTCTTCTTAAACTACACTATATATTATTGGCCATATCCTGTGTAAGATTAACTTACTCAAATATTAATAGGGCTACTGATTCTGAACCTTGCCTTGGATTCAAAACAGGTTTTGGGTGAGGAGAAACTGGATTTGTTCAAATCCATACATGTCCACACTTCAGGAGCTGCAAATCCATGTAAACTGTTTCTGACATGAAACTGGCAAACCTATTCTAGATAAAAAACAGGAACAGATTACACAGCTCTGTCATACCACCTTGCTTTTTCATCCTAGGAAATAAAATTGCATTTGTTCCTTCTGCATTCTGAGAGGTGACTTAAAACAGATTCATTTTAAGCTAGGTTGGCTCAAGATGGTCATCCCTCAGTAAGTCCACTTGATTTTTTCCACTGATATATTTTAGCCTAGGTTGACAGACCTCCAGAAATGCTGGTTGTAAGGGACATCTGGAGGTCATCGAGTCCAATCTCCACCTCAAAGCAGGGTTATGGCCAGCACTAGACCACGTCAACCATGTCTCTACTTTGCTGTTACTTTTTGGAAGTCAGATTATCCTATCATGGTGTCTTTAAACCACAAAATAAAATAAAAGAAGAGGAAATGACTCACTGAAAACATCCAAAGGCAGAAGGGCAATAGTTCAGTCTGGATTTTAAGAGGGTTTCTTATTCTTTGTCATCAGAAATCTCTATGTTCAGCGACAGGCAATTAGGGAACAGGCAGGTCAAACATGCTTCATGAGGCTGCTGAGATAACAGTGGTAAGTGTCCACTGCAGAGAACAAAAATGAAAATAAAATCTTGTTCATGTATGTAACAAGCTCCAGTTACAGGCTCAACAGGAAAATAGCCTTCCTCAAGGATTTATCCCCCACATTTATAGGTGACTGCTCTTTTGGAAGACATGACCTAACCTGACACAGGACAGCAAGAATGAACAAGTCATCACTCACAAACCCCAGCAGAAATACTTGGGACTAAAAATAGTAAAGAACACCCTGAATTATTTTTTTCTTCAAATAAAGAGTTTCATTTGATTAAAGGGCAGGTGAAGAATACTCTGTTCAGAAAACAGTAATTGTGGTGGCTAACATCTGAAGGAATGTAGCTTCCCTGTGGAAGCTTTCCTTGGAGATGGCTGGCAGGTTGTTTTGTGTGCTGGTCAGATACTGGGATGTGTCACATTGCAGCTAGGACCAACAACATCTTGAAGGGTGAAAAGGTACACGACATCCTGAAGGGTGAGAAAATAAGGTGACTTTACAACTTCAGTGGCAAAAAATTAGTCTTCCCAGAGAAGGCAGCAGGTCAGTGATCAGCAGAGCTGCATTGAACTATCTTGGCCCCCAGCAGCCCTGTCCTCCCCTTCACCTCGAGTCATTCCTCCATCAGCAGCTGCTCCAGGTAGCTTTTGGGTGATGTCTGACCCATTTGGATCAGCTGTTACCATCCCATCTATTTCCCCACAGCAAGTCAGGGTGGACTTGAATGAAGTCAATCAGCTCCTATCAGAAGGAAAATGGGTCTACTGGGAGCCATGGGGGACAGCTATGGCATCTGGCAAGGAGGACAGGGCATTGCTGATGGGAGATTTTGGCTGTAGTCACTGCATTACTTGAATCTGAATCATTCAAAGGCAGCTTTGTGGTATTTTTAGTGATATATGATTGCTGTAGACCACCTGTCTATATAACACAGGAAGAGCAAAACTGCAGGAAAAATTAGGGATTTGCAGAGATCTGCAGATTTACTGTATTTTGGCCATGAAATCACAGCTCTGAATCCACAAGCATATAACTTCTACTCCATCACTCCCTGTATTTGTAGCTCATGTATACACCCACCAATGTATAGCCTTGCAGAGTACTTTCTCATCTGTCTCTCAAAAGTGCTCAGAGCACATTATATTATACGTGCATTTATTTATTATACATAAACATTATATTATACGTGCTTCTCATTATTATCGGTGGGTTACATTGAAATGTCTTGAATTCAAGGACATTAGAGATGTCTGGGGGGCTCCTACGAGTTCAGCATGTTAAAGTTCACAGTTCATGTGTGAAGCCTGTGAATCCCAGTTTAGGGCTTGCCACATGTGCCCAATAGTTGGAAATATGATCACATGAGGTTAGAGTGGTCATCATAACTGATGTTAGGGTCATATCTTGCTTCTGATGAGATTCAGCTGGTCCTGCCCTGGAAATATAGAGCAGCTGTTTAAAAATGTTTTGTAAAATGCTGTATAGGCAAAATGGATAGAATTCTAGAATAACTTGACCTAGAGGATCCTTCAAGCTTCACTATTAACCATAGATCCTCTTTAGCTATACTACTGCCACATTCACGTGGCCAACGGAAAGAGACGGACATTCAAAGGGAGCATTAGGATCATACAGCCTTACCTTTTGCAAGCCAGGAAAACCTTGCCTAATAATTTGGCATTGACATTATATTTTCTGTTTGAGCTTTATGTATATCTTTTAGAAAAACTATCCATTTATGACTTAAAAGCATCAGGTATGGTAGAATGCACCACATCCATAGCCAGATGGTTCCAAAGCTTAAGTAGTTTCCCTTTTAGAGATTTGCACTTCATTTTTCATCTGCTTGTCTCATACTGGTTTTCAACTACTTGATCTCAATATGACTTTTTTCTGTTAAATCAGTGTCTGCAATTATCTGAAGTATTTTTCCATGTAAGCATTTCTAGGCTGGAATTAATTCACCTCCAAATCTTCTCTTGGAAAAATAAAATAAACTAAGTTTCTTAAATCTTAATCTGTCATGTATGTTTTATAGACCCTAAGTTGTTCCTATATAGCTTTTCTGAACACAGTCCAGTTTTTCAGTGTCCTTTTTGCAGAGAGGACAAGGTCTGTAGTTGGTAATGTTCTTATTCATGTTGGAGACAGAGATAATACCCTCTTTGCTATTTTGATTGCCTCTTGATTCTGCAATGAAGGATGGCATTCACAAACTTAGCTGTTATGTTACCATAAGATGACATGTTTCATGGGCTGCCTAATGTGATTTTTATGTGTTTTTCAGATTAATCCACAGAGTAAAGTGCCATATTTTATAAGCATATTCTATCCTTACTGTTTTTCTAGCATTATGGTCCAGAACTGACATATTACTCTATTCACCAACTGACTCTCTCAGTACATATAGATGATGTAAGCATTCCGTGATTTACAAATGCCACTTTTTGTACTCTTTCCCACTTTCATTAGCACTGGTTTCATGAGTTCTCCCCATATACTGAAAAAGTCTTTGAGCATCTTTTGGCCAAAATCATATCTCTGAGAAGCATACTGGGAATGATCTTCTAGCACACTGTTTCTCTGTTTTCAGTTATTTTCAATCAATTTTGAATATATGTCTATTATATAATCTATTTTTAATATAATGCTAAATCTGAAATGTGTTTCTTTTATCTGCACACCAAATGGGACTCAGTCAAATATTCTACTGTTTCTCTTTGCTACCTGTGCAAGACTAACAATGTAGACTCTGCAGCATCCTAACTGTGCTTATTGACTATAGGACACAAGCATATCAGATCTAGCTCCATAGGACTTTGGACAATATGCTGATAGCCCCTGTGTTCCTCCTTAAAAGACATTAGAGCTTAGACTGGCTGATGGGCTACCAAACTGCTTAAATGGCTATTGCCAGTCTCCATGCATTTCAGATGTTACAGTATCGCAGAGCAAACCCTAGGGCTGCTTTGGGCAAAACACAACGGTGAAACACAATCATCATGATCATGATAAGATAGCATCACTGTTATCTTTCTCAAACATCAAATTTCCTCAGAAAAGACACCAAGGTTCTGTTATGAGGCCTTTTATCAAAAAAACTATCTCAAATGATTTGCTGTAACAACCTTTCTGCAACTTCACTCAACACCTACGCCAGGCTACCCAGCTATATACATACTATGGTTATCCTATTTACTTTTAAAATATTGGCACTAAATCAGAATTTTCAGTCCTCTGCTAGTCTCTCAGGGTTGGTTAGTAAAAAAATCAGCATTAGCAGGTTAGAAAAGCTCTTTTAAGCTACAGTGCTGAATGATCTTCTTCCGTTCTGGGCATCCTAAGTGACCATTTCACAGTGAGGATTTTTTCTAGAATTACTCCCTTTAACCAACTTTATGCATCAGAGATTTTTTTTACCACTTTTAGGTTTTCTTATCACATACCTCCATTTCTGAGTTTTGATTACCAATGAGCATCACCTGTGATTTCCATAATATTCTTGTTTGAACCACCTTATTTGTTTATTGTTATTGTCCAGTGGTTTGTTCATTTTAGCTGTTATGTGCCAGCAGGACCAAGTGAGCAGACTCCTGGAGTCCCAGCAGAGCAACTTTCTCGTCATAAAACTGGGCTGCAGGTGTCAGAGCAGAAGCCTTTACATCACATCTGACACATTTGGGAACAGAGAGCAAGGGGATGGTGTGTTGCCTCCCATGTGTCACAGTGCTCCCATGTCAGAGTGGTGCAGAGCTCTGGGCATATCTTGTCACTCAGTCATGTCTCTTCTTGCAGGCCCTGCTGTCATCAGTTGATCTGATCTCTTATCTGCATAATCTAAGCTTCAGGGCTTCATATGCTTTGGGTAAACATCCTGTGATCTCAGTGCTTACCCAACACAGTTCACATGAAGCAGTACCCCCTGCATCGCACTGAATGAGCAGTGTGCCACAGATCCATAGATCCTCGGGACACATGACAAACACCATCAAAGCAGGATGCCAGACCTGTGATCTCTGTGCCTGGGTAGAAACTGCCAGAAGGAAGAGAAGAACCACAAAAACCAAGGGGTGGAAGGCATAAGTACAGCTCCTATGTGGCGTGAATTGTTTCTGTTCAAGACACTTTGCTTTTTTCTAGTGCTTTACAGTCCCTTAGTGTTTTACTTAATGTTCTACTTAATGTTTACTTAATGTTTACTTAATGTTCTTGAGATTTAAGCACCAGCTGTGCATTTAAACCATGGCTTCAGCCAAATCTTGGGGGTCAATGTCTTGAGTAACATTGAAAGAGAGGGCCAAGGGCCATATAACACACTTGATGTGCAGTCCTAGGGAACCATTCTGGAAAAATACACAATTTTATGAGTCCTTGTGCTAGTCCTTCATCCACAGAGACTGTCAAATCCCTTCAGAGATGGATGATTGATCAAATACATGGCAGAGGGTTCAGTAAAGTGAAGGTTATATTTGGTAAACTGCACTTCTAAAATGCTTCAATTAATAGATTAGATGCTTTGTTTAGATATCCTAGAGGAGACTGTCTTACATAAACTCAATAAAAAATGCAAAGATAAATTACTGTAGATATAGTATAAATATTTAAGAAGTTATTAGCATAGTTTTGTAGCATTATGTGTATTATATTAATAATTAGGAGCAATGTTTAAAAATATTGTTTTCAGCTAGAGGTGCCAGATTAAGCTTAAAACATAAAATAACAAAGAGATTCCACTATTTCAACTTTACTGTACAATTGATTAAAATTACCTATATGTGATGTAACTGTTCCTCTTCTACACAGGCAAAATGGCAGTTGTTGATAAGTATCCATTGAGTTTAAAATTTTGCAGAGGATATAATTTCTTGAGGTTAGTGAACACATCTTTCTTTTCTCAAGCTAATACTCTAGTATAACTCAGTACAGAGTGTGAGTTCACCGTATCTCTTTCTGCATATTGCTTGGGTCTCAAGATGGGTATTGCATCTGGATAAATTATGCTTTACTGGAAGGATAATTTGCTATGAGGTATGAGTGTAACTTACCAGATCAAAGAAGAGTTTCTTGTAAGATTCAAGGAGAATTAATCCAAACATTTGGTTGCCATTTTACAAAATAGATTGAGCTGCCTTTTAAAAAAATTTTTTAAGAACTAGTTTCAGGCAATCGCTTCCCTTTTTTCAAAATACCAAGCTGATTACATGATTTTGCAAACATTGAACAGAACTGAAAACGTGTCTTGGGAAAACTTACAGAAAATATTTCAGCATGTTGAACCAGGAAGAAATTTTTCATTTGGAAGCAGTTTGACAACAAACTGTGGTCAAACTCTGTGGCTTTCAGAAAATTGTGCTTCAGTTGTACAACTCTTTTGCTCCCACATGACAACCATTCGACTATGGTTTGACTTTGCACTGTAATCTGACTGACCCCTCATGGTGTACAATGGGGTGATTGTATCCATTACACATGCCACCAAAATGTCCTGACAGATGGGAGGGTGCATGGGGCAGCTGAACTACACTTTCCATGAAGCATCACTGCAATGCAGAAATTTTTTAATGGTGTGTGAAAGAAAAGGGTAATGTTTCCCAGTGAGGAGGTAGAAAAAAATTCCATTTGATTAGAAGTGTTTTGAGATTTCCAGATTGGAAGAGATGGACCAGCCTTCACCCCATCCTACCAGGCTCAAGTTTTCACTTTCAGCACAAAAACTTTGTAGAAAGCAAATGCTTTAACTGTTTAAATTAACTTCGTCAAATAGCAGCTTCCTGTTAAAAAATGGTTCAGAGCCTGAAAAATCCTAGTTCTAGGGTAGAATTCACCTCCTAAGACTCAATCTGTGTTTGTTTTAAAACTGTTGAAGTTAAAAGGGTTCTAGCAAGAGGTTTGGGCTAGATGATCTCCTGAGGTCCCTTCCAACCCCAGCCATTCTGTGATTCTGTAAACACCAGAAGGAATTACCCTAGACTAAAATGGGTCAGTATAGTTTACCAGTCATGTGGACTAATGGTTTAGCCCCATCAACCCTGGCCAGTTCAGCCACTTTGAAACCATTTCATTCTCAAGAAGTCCTAGATTGCAGTGTATTTGAACAGTTTCATCAATATAGGTTTTGTCTCAGTATGGATATAGGTTAATAGTTTTGTGGTGAGGTGAAAGTCCAAAGAAAGCTATGCTCAATATGTACCCGTGGTAAGCTGACATTAAAAATGCATGCTCTATCTCTACAATGTCAAAAAACATCCTCATGAGGTTGTGAGAGTCACCAGAACAGTTTCCAAACACCAGAAATGGTCCACTAGCTGCACCCAAGGATTTTGTTACAACGCATCCTGGTGGTTTTTCAGACCTGCCAGGAGAGTCTTCTTTTTCTGCCACAGCATCTCCAGACCTTTTCCAGGGCACAGCAGCAGGTCCAGATCAGGGTCTGAATCAAGAGGTAGTGATCCACAGCCATGGCGCAGGGCTGGGGCAAGCATTCTTGATGATATGCAGCTCCCTGGAGACAGAGGGGCAGCCCTTGCATCCAGCCTCTCCACGATGGCTCTTCCCAGCCAAAGTGCCTCAGTCTGAGAGGTGAAACATGGTCAGGCCTTGACACTGACCTGCACTGCCCAGACACATTCACTGATCATCAGAGACCTCATCCGAGACAGGATTTTTGGCAGTGTGGTTGCACTGTGCGCAGCTGCACTATCACAGCTCAAATTGGGGATGGTGTGCACTACTGCGAGCCACAAAGCTCAGGAGACAACAACTTGCATCATGGGTAATTTATTTCATGTCTGAGTATAGTAAGCACCAATGTAAATTCCTGCAGTCTGTTGATAGACCTGGTTTTCAGTTTGCTGAGACTGACCTGATGCTGTTTGCTGGTTAGAGACTTAACCAGAACTATTACTCACAGTACCAGATCCTGGCATTTTTATAGCAAAAAAAAAAAAAGATAAGACTATCCCTTCTTGCATTACAAGCAGCTCAGAACAGCAGCGCAACATGCTGAAAAACCATGCCTATCAATTACGTGCACAAAGCTTGGGGGAAGATTTTCTGCTGTAGCAATCACTGAGCATTAAATGCATTAAAACCAGGGGTGCTGGGACTGGCTTGTTTCTATGCCACA
This sequence comes from Nesoenas mayeri, assembly GCF_963082525.1. NCBI lineage: Eukaryota > Metazoa > Chordata > Aves > Columbiformes > Columbidae > Nesoenas > Nesoenas mayeri. Next base: position 26,128,993 of record NC_137542.1, on the reverse strand, counting down.
ACTCCTTTCTAAGACCTTTTTACAACAGGGTCTCAGCTGGCTGCCTCTGGAGTCAGCAGAACATTTCTGATTGGCTTTAATGAGAGATGAATGAAAGCAAAGGGAACATTGCAGCAGTGTCAGGAGACACATGATCACGATCTATACACGACTGCACCGGACCATCGGTCTGTTTTTCTCAAAGTAGGAATGAGAGATGTCAAAAGTAATTATCTTGCACTGTGTTAATCACCTATCTAGAGGGCATCAGCACTGCACAGGTAATCCTTCTTGTCTGTGTCTGTCTGGACACAGCCAAGCCAAACTGCTGTCTATCCTTTAAACCCTCAGGCTCTCTCAGATTTAGAAGTGAGCAGCCACACAGTTCTGCACAAAAAATATGGATCAGGGCAGAATAAACAGCTAACTCTTACCAAACTATATCAGTTGCTTTTTCTTTGCCTTTCTCTGCACAGTCTTCTAATGCTAAGTTAGATCCTCCAAAGAAGTAAATGGGGAAACGTGAGGTCTGTTTACCTGCCAAGGCTCCTTTTAGATTTTAAAACAACTAGAACTCCTTATTGAAAAGAAAGGAGGTAGCAGAAGCTTATAATTTTCTTGCAAAGCCTCATTAGTTTTACTCGTGTAAAAGCAGAAAGAATGTAGAGCTAGGCTCCTCTGTATTTATTGAAGTATGCAGGTCTAGGTTTATCAAAAAGGAAATCAACAAGGGTTTTAGTTCTTCCCCCAGTAGTATCAGTTCTTATAGTACAATTCTATAATGCAATGAAATATCTGCTGTGGGAGCACAGACAGTTCATGTAGGATCCTCGTTTCTCCTTAGTGCACAAGTCCGTCTTCTTTCCGAGCAGCTGGGGGAAGCCTGCAGTGTTGCAAAGCAGCAGAGCATGTGTGTTTCTGAGCATGTGTGTGAGCACCCGTCCCACCACCCATGTCTTCCTGCAGAGCACAGCACGCTGTGATTTTCATTCATGTTGAGCTTACATTTGACTCGGTGATAAGGAACTGAAAGATTAATAAATTTGTCTGATATTTCCATTTAAATTACAGTGCCGTACCAATAGGCTCTATCCAAAGACTCCTTCCCTGTTGCAAAGTGTTTGCAAAGGTCTGATGGAAAACACCAAGTGCATTGTGCTAAGATAAAACATTACAAACAAAATGTTTGCAAAATTACTGTTTATTAAGCTATTCATTTTTTAACCTCAGACATTGTGACAGAAGCTAGTCTGAGGTAAAGGCTTGAGAGAAAGCCAAGACCATTTGAAACTGTGCTACGGGTGTTTCATACTTAGTGATGGGGACAGAGGATAGCAGGGACACCTCCATGACAAGCAGACACACAAATCAGTGTGCAAGTTCTTCTGCTGCATATGGCTGGTTGGAGTTTTACATCTGGAGCCTTTTTTAGTGCAAAGACAGCAGATGTAGTTAAAACATTTTGATAATTTCAGAATTCAGTCTTCCAACTGTACTTCAGTTTTTGTTTTATTTAATGACACTGAAATCTTAAAAAAAAAAAAAAAAAGGGATTAAATAAAAGACATATATTCATATATTTTTTCACCTTTCCAGCTTCATGACAATCGTCTAAAAATATTTGGAGTTGACAGAGAATATTTTTCATGGTTTTGGTGCTGCATGTCAGTCACAAGTCATAGAGCAAACTGAGTGGGAGACATGCAACAGTAAAGGACACCACTGAATAAGCAGAAAGGCTGATTCTCCAAGCCTCAAGTGAGAAAACTACACATTTTGAGTGTAAAGTGTGTCATTGCAGCATAATAAACTACCGTGCAAAGACACCCAGGGTAGTCATGAAGGAAGCACAAATGTTGCCAGGCATAAGTGGGGCAGGGATAAATAACGAGAATTGTCCCTGTACTGTTATGACTACACAGCTCCTGATCCCCAAACTAGCCCATTCAGAGCTAGCACGGACCCTGTGATGTACAGAAACCCATGGTGGACCCATGATGATATGACAGAGGGATCTGCATGGGTGGGACATAAGGAGGCATCAGGGAGCACAGCAAGAGCTGAGGAAGGTCCTGACCACAACTTTGTCTGCAGAGAAAAGAAAAAGAAGGTGCCTCTTCCAGTGTGAAGGAAGCTGCAGGAGCTGAGGTATAGCCGAGGGCTATAAATCAAGCAAAAAGTAAGGCTAGAAGCAAAGCAGAAGATGACATCAAGATATCATTCAAGTCATGAACCTTGGTGGCAAAGAAAGGGTGATGACATCGGTGGCAAAGGAGAGAGTTGAGAGAAAAAGTGATAACATGAGATGTCTGTGCAGACGGTATGACCCATCAGTGTCCTTCATCCAGTGACAGGGGAACTGCATCATCCCAAGAGTCAAAAGTGAGAGGAAACAGAAGCTGTTCACAGTAATTTGGGCAGGAACATGCATGTAGTCTTCTCCTAATAGCTGCTCAGTGGTTAATCCTGCAATTTATTACAGGACACACAAAGTTGTGCGTAAAAAAATCTCTCAAAATATTTATGAGAAACTCACCTTAAAAATACATGTATTTCCATGCCATACTTTTCGCTAAAACAATAGTGATAATTTCAAGAGCTTTAATGTCCTGTAAAAAAGAAAGATAAAATTAGTCTCAGTATGTACAGCCCATAACTAAGGCAGTAACAAAATAGACACATGGTCTTGCCAGGACTGACAGGTGTCTGGCTGTTCTGGGCAGGCCCAGAAATCCACATGCAAGAGGTTGATGCTCAGACATGCTTGTTACCCAAATAATGAGTTACACAGAATTATTATGAAATGCTGGAGACTTGCCATGTTGAATATGTAAAAACTGAAAAGGTGTATTTTCTCAGAGTTTGCATTTGCATATTTTCAAACTTAGGTAAACGCGTATGCCAGCGAGTATGTGTATGGGTTTACGATCACCGTCTGCAGTAGGAGACTGAAGCATTGCTGGATTGGAAAATACACGTTTCTTTGTCCTCTTTCCAGGTTTTCACATCATTCTTCCTCTAATAGTCTCCTTCCATCAAAATTCTGACAGAAAATTTTTCCAAATATTTCAGTCCAAAATATCTTCACAGCAGTATTTTGCACAGCTCTAGCCAAAAAGCACATTACCCAATGAAATTTTACACCTTTAAATCCCTGGCCAGTTATCTAACCATGAAGGAGTTAACTCCAGACCCATTTCTGCTTCTTAATTCCATTTCAGAGAAAATGTTAATCCTTTAATTATATAGCATGTTCAACTGACAAAATTACTTTCCTGTTGTTGACAAGCTCCTTGTTATACTGAAGGCTTTTGATAAAACGTGGCCACTGGGAAAAATTATAGATTTGCTATTGAGACTGCTTTTTATATGAGGATTCAAGGGAACATGCAATCCTATTTAATGGGACTATTATGTAGCCACAGTGGTTTCCCACTATGCAAAGCTAACTTCCCCTCTTCCTGGAACTGTAACACCTCATGTTAAGCAAGCTCTACTCTCCAAGCTACAGCAGGGAATTTTCAATTACACATAAGAGATTTAGCTTTTTGTCCCTCATGCACTTCATGGAAAACGACATCCTCCCTCCTGATAGTAAGGTTACAGGAGACTTCCATCACAGGAACACGTTCCTCTGAGCATGATGACAGGGAAGCATGCAGTGGTCAGCATTGAGTGCTGGAATCCTGATTTTGTAACAGCCCGTCTAAGACAATGCTCACAAGCAGTAGAAATCAGATCATATGCAACACTAAGCAGTGGTGAAAATTTCCTATTACCACCCCAGGGTTTCAGGAATAGTCGGCCGAAGTCATTGGGTGTTTTGTCATTCTTTACAAAGAGCTACTGATGAGAACAACTGGCAACATCAATACTGTCTCCAGCAGAAACTGAAGTTTCCTGCCCATCATTTCTTAATCCTGTATGCAGAGTAATCAGATCAGACCTCTCATATCTCAGGATCTTACTGAGTCTTGTTCGGTAATGTTGTCCAACCATTTGAGCTTTATTATCCTCTTAAAGCTAAGAACCCAGATCTGAGTGGAGCAGCACAAAAATATAAAGCACATGAAATATTTATTTGCAACTGATCGGTTTTGTGAAAAATGAGGATGACTCTTCTATGATGCATGAACAGATACTCAGTTTCCAGTCTACTAGCTCTCATCATATGTTTTAACTGGTGGAAAATTGATTAAAAATTAGCACTGGTTTAAGCTCCTACTGTCTAATCTTATTACATAGGGTTGATTGTGTTTCACACTAATAAACTAAGGGGTTAGGACATTAATCTACTGTAAACTAAATGCTCCTATGAAATGTGATAGAAGAGACAGTCAAGAACTTGCTTTACTCCACTGCAGCTGCCTTGTATCACACGCTTGCTTGTTAATGAAGATTAACTTACAGACCACGTTATTCTGTGCTTCAAAATTTCTATTTGTGCTCTTGGAGTTTTCCTTCAAAATTTAGGGACTTATCCCTGAGAATTCCAACAGCAACATTAAAAAATAATACAACTTGCAACATTTTTGTGTTATTTACAAGTTCATGACCTATCAGAGCTACACATCTTGACCAATGACTGCGATGGAGAGCAAATAAAGGTGACAGGACAGATCAAGATGCATATGGTTTGGGGTTTGGTTTTTGGCAGCATGAACATCTGATTACTAAGGAGTTACGTATCAGAGCTGATATTGCATTAGGTTTGAATCCATTAGTTACACCCAGATGTACAGAGGAAAACACAGGCACTACTTTCCCCTCTGACTCAAAACCAGCACCTTTTATTTCAGGCTTTTTGGAATGAATAAGTGATTGCCTCATGGGTAAAGAGAGGAGGTAAACTGAGCAGGATCATTAGCATTCGGTTCTTTGCAGACTTGAGAACAACTTAAAAAATGGGATTAGTTCATCTAGATGTTGCTTGGGCAGTGGTGCTGGGAGGCCAAATCAATGCTGGCAAAGCTCTTTGAATTGAGAATCACTCTGCAGGTGCATAATACTACTATTGATCCCATCTGAAATCATCTAGGTGTTCCTGCTCTGATGAGGGGATTGGACTAGATGATCTTTCAGGGTCCTTTCAAATCCCTAACATTCTGTCATTCTGTGAAATCTCTGTAATATCACTTTGAAGAATAATCATAGCATTCAAATGACAGGTGCAATGAAAATAATATTATTTTCTAACTAAGCAGTAATTATTGTTCTTAAGTTTCTGGTGATGATTTACTTGTCAGGAAGATTTCATGTTATCAATATGTAGCTTATCTAAGTAACCTGTGCCACCATTAAAAAACCCGGTTCCTTCATCCTTGTAGATGACATGGCTGGAGGTATATTGGACACCATTCAGATTGAGTGAGGTCACAGAAAAACTAGAAATTGGGATACTGCTTCTTGTTCTTCAAATAAGTATTCCCCATGTGGACGTTAACTACGGTACCAAGAAATGGACCAAAAATGTGTCTTCAGATGTCATGGAACTATATTGTGTAACTTGGTCCACACCAAATACCCAGAGCCAGAGCCAACAGGCCTTCTGAGGTCCTCTTTGTCATGCTCTGGGAGAAAAGAGAACTTAAAGCCGATGGCCAAAGGGACATTTACAGCAGAAAAATAAAGCAAATAAAGCAGAGCTCCTCACTGCACATAGCTCAGCATCATCTGCTTGGTATTTCCTGCTACGGCAGGGAATTCTTCAGGGAGAAGCTGAAGCACAGGTTGAGACTACATGCAAAGCACCCAGTGAAGAGACCTGTCCTGGGGAGAATACTCTACTGGTGTATGCAGACACAGAAAGGGCAGAAAACAAACCTATGTGAGTGAAGGGTTTCTGTCAGTCCCTACCCAGGTGAAGGTTAGTTGGGGTATAAAGGCAGACTTATCTTCACTTCTGGTCACAGCAGCTGGACCCAACCACATCAGTACACACCCAATACATTCACTTAAGCATTTTGACACTCTCCAAACTAATGTGCAGGCCCATTTGAAGGACATGTTCTGGTGCTCATGCATTGGGGTAAAGACAAGTAAAGAATTCGCAGCCAGGGGGAAAAAAATCCAGTCTTTTGACTTGTGCCTTGAAATCAAATCCACTAAAGCTCATACCAACATTTTTTTAGCATGCCAGTGGAGCAGGCACCCAAATTCCAGCTGTTTTATGTGGTGCTCATTATATCTGCCTGCTACAGACTGAGTTTATTGCTTCAAAAACATGTAAACCTCTTCTTGCTACATAGGTAAGCAAACCCTGGATGGTATTACCCAGGGTGAAAGGAAGGGAACGGCTTAGTGGCTAACCTTAGCATGAAACGAAAAGCCTGTGGTGCAGAGCAAACACATCCTGTGGTCGAGGCCCCATCAGTGAGATTGCTGGTGGACAAGCAACTCTTAAAATGTAATTCCTACCACAGAATAACCCTCACTTATATTCTTACAAGTTCATAAACTCCTGCGGCGGCAAGCAGTGTCTGCGGCATCACCCCAGCAGCGGGGTGGGCGCTTCCTGCCACCTACAGGCATCTCAGCAGGTTCCCAATGGCCAGATAGTCCCTGGTGCTGGGGTTTCTCCTCTGAATCCACCTCCATCGTTTCTTCTCTGTGACGGGCACCTCCAGGACCAGTGCAAAGAGCAGCTGCTTCTGCCACCACTAGCCCCGGACTCTCTGCAGGTGGGACATGAACCACCAAGCAAAAGGTTTTCAGGTACAAAAGAATTACTAACCTCAACAGCAGTGCCAGGAAATAGACCCTAATCTCAGGCAATTAAGTTTACAAGAAAAATGCAGCCCATGGGGGTACATTTAAGTGCAAGCAGCAAGATTTGCGTAGGGATTCATTCACGCTCTTAACCACCCCAGCCTCCAAGAGGTCTGCGACGCAAAATGAGTTATATAACTTCTAAACCTGGACACTAGGTTGAATGCACCTGCTCTTTTCCTGTGCACCACTGGACTAAATCATCTGCTCACAACAAGGAAGAAAAACAGGGCTGGTTTCACAAAGCACCTAGATGGATTTCTGGGTAGGAACCCAAGCTTATGGCTCATGTCTGTCAGTAGCAATGCAAGAAGCCAGATAGAAGACCTAGGGGGTAGATCGCCCATTAATTAACAGGGCCATTAGCTCCAGGGCCTCCACAATCTTCCTCTGACATGCAGCCAGATCTGCATGCAAATCCACCACAGTGGAAGACATGTCAAGACCTCCTCACTCCTAGCTAGAAGGTGGTGACAGAAGGATTTAATTCCATCCATCACTGCTTGAAGAAAACAGAGCCTCTGCAGAAAGAGTGTGCTCATCTGCAATTATAATGGCCAGCTGTAATTCATTGCTGCATGTAATCACAATGCCAGCTAAGTCCTGGCACGTCAAGTACATGGGTGTTTCAAAAGAGATAACCCAGTGGCAGCTGGCAGTAGGCACAGATGCTGTAAGGCAGAGTGGGATGTGGGTGGTGTTTGGCCATGTGGGCTGTGACAGGACACACACAGAAGCCCAAAAGAGAGTGAGGGGATCTAGGGGGGCAGTGGGGTGTGGAGCTAGAGCTATGCAGGCATGGAGACTCGGCATAAGCATGTTGGGAAGCCAGTGGGATTGCTGGGATGTGGCCTGTGACCAAGGCAGGATCTGGCTGGAGCAGGAGGCCATGGCAGCGCTGACATGTGTGTGAGCAGAGGGGAACAGAAGATGACTCAGGAAAGCAGAGCAGACAACTAACTCATGGATAGGGTGAAGGAAAGCTGCTGTCAGAGAGCCTCCCTACCCATAGCAGGAGGTCCCACCAGCCCCTCCAGCAGCTTACCTGCTGCTGCAGCTCTTCTGCTGGCAAAGCTGCCATGGATGGGGTGAGCAGGAACAAGGACAGCGTGAAGCCAAGGGGACGCTCACAGCTGCAGAGGGTGTGCATGCTTGCTTCGGAGCACAGAGAACAACGCACACCTTCTTGTCCCCCTGCTTCTCTTCTGTCAGCTGGATTTTGTCTTCCTCCAGCATGGGCTCCACATGGTGGGGAACAATGTGAGACTGCTATCAGTTTCTTTGTTAGCAAAATTGGCCATGTTTTTCAATCACTTAAGGGTGTAGGCCTTTTAACTAGAAGCTTTTTGGCTTCATAACAGAGCTCTGTGGTCTGCTATTACAGTCTCCCCAAATGGCCCCAAAGGTAAACACACAATTTCTTAACGCTGTAAGTACATGCTATTTGGAAGAGTTTTGCAGCAGAAGGTGAAGATAGTTTTGATTTAGTCTTAAAATATATAAGAGCTAATTCATATAAGAAGAGGACTCATGCAACTGTCTAGCATAGCTGTTATAGTTAGGTTTTACACTCAGAAAAGGACTCTGAAAGGAACAATATTTTATGAAGAGAAGCCTTCACTAAAGGGTTGAGGATTGATTACTTACAGGAAGTAAAACTCCAAAAAGTAATTTAGCTATACAAGATGGCTACTGAGACTCAGAAAATTTACGCACCACCAAATAAGAAAGGATACAAGAGAGGCAAGAGACTTACCAGTGTAACTAGATAGCACCAGAGTTCTTTGAGGAAAAGAGAAAGTCTTCAGAATTTAGAAATTTGACACAGATGAAGTCAATAAACAAGAATGTAAATTAGAGTAGGATCTGGGAGAGAAAAGGATTAAGCTGGATTTGCATGGCAAATAGCGTAAGGCTTAAAAACAAACACTACCAGATAACTTAGATGTACCTGAATAAATGAACCCGCGAAAAAAATGGCAGAGGTCTGGTGACTAGGCAGGCTATAAAGGGTAATTTGGGCAGATGAAGATATTGATGAGAAGCTATGCAATATCTTTGCATTAATCTTCACAGCTAAAGATATTGGCACAGCTCTTCAGTAGTAACAGCAATGAATATCTGTAAAGATGGAGGTGTTAGAAGAGAAGAAGTGGAAGCAGATTTATCATCTGAACAGTTCTAGGTGACATACATCTGAGGTTTATGACAGAGATCAAGAATAAAGTAGTCAAACAGGTAACAAAACCAGCAATTACTGTCCAGTAGGTTGGAGAGTAGGTAATGTATCTGTACTTAGGCCATAAATACTGAAGTATCTTAATCCTAGTCATAAACATTTACATTATATCACTGCTACCACAGTTAGAGATGGTTTGCTTCTTCCTCCATGCATTTAGAAGCCTGAGTCTGGATTTCTTATCAATGCAAGCACAATTCTGATTTATGAGCATGACGTGATGACTTTGTGGAGGCAGGCTTTCCCAGAGGGCAGAAGGACCCTCCTCAGGCTGAACTTTTCCAGAGCCCACCACCCTCTTTGGGACACTGATGAAGGTTCAGCTTCTGAATCTCCTCTTCCTCCTACTGAAAGAAAACAAAGGCCATTCTACCTTAAAACTGTCAGAGGGGAAAAAACTTGTAAAAGACTCTCTTCCATAGCTTTGGATTCCATTGTTTTTGTATTAAGCTTTTTCTCCCCTCTCACCACTCTCAGTTTTTCTCTAAGTCACAGAGGTGTTATTTATTGTTTACTTAGTGGTTTATTTTCAGTTTTTTAATCATTTCTTCTCCATTTTCTTCTTTCTGCCTTTCTTTTTCTCCTCTGCCAGCCTAAGCAAAACATAATACGACCTAAAATGTAGGAAGGTCTATGTTTATTTTCATATACCAGGGATTATATATTTAAAACTCTGGATATCAGTACAATCATGTGTATCTGGGAATGGTATGTTGAAGAACAGTTCTAAGATTGAAAAAACTTTCAGGTATATAATTGCATCATAACAGATTCAGTTTTCTTTTTATACGGCAATATTGCTCTAAATTTGTGTTCCTTTCACATGTTTTATTTGAGGTTTTAAATCCGAAGTAATTTCTTTTTCATCATGAAAGGACAAGATGCAGACTTTTCTTTCCATAGGGCTAAGGAAGATTTTAGAGAAAACAGGTTTCAAACCTAAAATACAGCAGCCCAGTCCACTGCAACAGAATTCTACTCTTTTTCCATCTGTGGTCATCTGGCAGCATTTTTTCTTTCTTCTTTTGCAGACCTATAGCCTACCTCGTATTGACAGATGACAATCTCAGATGTGAAATTCCTCACTTGGTGATTGAGACTCACCCAAATCCCCTAACTCACTTTTTAATGGTATTAAATTGGAGTTCAGTTAGAACAGGAAATATTGCCATAACTGAGACATGTCTTTCTTTACCTCTTTGCAAAGTCTGGTATAGTAATGAGTAGATAGTAGATAAAATGTCCCGTTCTCACTGTCCTTCCCTGAACTCACAAAGTGCTCCAGCACTAACATCACTCAGGTGACAGTCCATGGCATCACACTCTCCCTTCCTTGCCCTCTGCTCCACAACCCTCCCTGGGACAATGTCCAAGCTGGGTTATCAGACTTACAATCCCCAAATCTCACCCTGACTCCTGGCTTAGTTTCTTCTCAGCTAAACAGTTATGTGTCTGTCTACCTTTGCAATCTCCCTGCTCTCACCATCTCTGAAGTTGTCCGTGAAGCCACATGCGTAGCCTGACGCTGCTGTCAGTGGGGCTCACTCAAAACAAATCCTCCTGGACCAGCGTTCTTCAGTGGTTTGGAGACAATCTTCATTTATGCTATGGCTCAGTGCGAGCCAGAAGCAACATGCTTTTGTGCAAACGGTAATGAAGTTGTACAGCTATAAGTTGTGCTAATGTGTGTCTCTACATGTCCTTCAGACATCGGAGAGGGCGTCTCTGGGCTGTTCAGCAGCCAGCCGTGGCAGCAGCCGTGGCAATGGGATGTATGGGGGGAAGAGCAGTGCAGCAGGCTGAAGTGCTTCCCTGCCTCCTTCACTTTGAGTGTAACGAGCCAGCGGGGCCTGGGCACAATTCAGTCCTTCCAGCACATACCAGGGCTTGCTCTCTGTTTCCCCATAGCTGTGTTTCTGAGGGGTGATCCTTCTCCAGTAGCCTACATTGAAACCCGTGACTTGGCTCTGCGAGCTTTAGGGGAAATTTGTCATCACACCCACACAAAATCCCAAAATGTCAGAGGAACAAAAGGATGCAAACAGCAAGAGTGTTCTCATGCCTCCGTTCCAAGCATGCAGTTCCCATTCACAGCTCTGGATCTCAACGCTCCCTGGCAAAAGTCCTTTTCACATTTTACACCCACTGATTATGGGTGTGGGGGTGTGTGTGTTACTGCTAATACCCAGTGAGAGCCCATTTTTGTTGGATGAGAGAAGCCTGCTGAACTGATATTTTGGAAGCCATCGTGTGATGTTAGCCAAACGCTAACATTATTTTTCTTCACCCACATACTGCTGGGAGCCAGAAAATGAGGCAGCTGCCTGCTGCTGCTGTAACTTTGCCAGGCTGGCACAGCTGCACTCCCAGCCTGCCATCAGCTCCAACCAGCTCACAGGTAGGAACAAGCATGCATAATTCACATTTATGTCTCAAGAACAAATTGAGCCAAGCAGTTTTGGGGCTTTCAGAAAAATTCCCTTGCTGCCTTTGGTATATTTGCTGAATTAGGAGTATAATCAAAGAAAGAGCATCAACGTAGCATGAAATTTGTGAGAGACACCAAGGCCCCTGTGTGTGTGTATTTCACAGTAAAATCTTTTCATCAAAACTGAAATATCACCTAATGACTCCAGTGGATTACCTCTCTCTTTACCAACTAAATTTTTAATGTATTTTTCTTTTCTACTTTTAGTTCAGCCAGGTATGTTTGGGTCGTCAAGGTCGCATGGGATTTAGTGTCCTTGACACAGTAATGTTTGCGAGGTGAGTGATTTACTTGGAGCATCTAGAGATTCCAGCTATTGTTTTCTCATCTTCTTACCTAACAAAATGTTTGAATAACAAACAAACTAAGCCATTTCCCCCACAATCCCTGATGCATGTGGCTCACCTGCTGTTTGTATTCCTGACATAATTCTATTGTTGTGTCGCTTCTGGGCAGGATATTTCCAGAAATTAGACAACAGGAAGCAATTTGGCGAGGTTTCTCCCAAGAGCTCAAGGATTGGAACACAGCTTTTTAACGGCTTTAAAAAGAATTTCTACATATCAATCATGCTGACGTTTCTTTCTAGAGGACAGTTTTAATAGTCCATAAGGTTCCAATTTGTTGTTAACTTTTTTTTTTTTTTTTAATCCTTCTTTAGAAAACAAACTTAGTTAATTTGGAAATAGTTGTGGGTAGTACTAAACAATATTTCCGAGAGAACATCTTACCTAAAACAACCAACTGAAAATCTGAACAGAAGAAATTATTTTAGTCTTCATTTCCTTAGTAGCACATTCTGGAAAGCAGAAAAGCATAAGTCCCAGCTGCTGTCACTAGTAAATGGGGTCTGACACAGCTGAACAGCGTATTTTGAAACAGATTTTTCTGCAGACTTTTGCAGCCAGAGGCCAAGCTCTGCATAGTCACAGTCAACAAAAGCCTCCAGTCATATAAATCAGCCTGGTTCTAGTCAAAGCACCAGTGCTGTCCCATGACACCCAAGAAGAGATCGGGTATCTCTTAATCATATATTTCAAGTGTGAGATTATTGTGTGCTCTGAGTTCTGAAGGACAGGGAGGAACATCTTGAGGATGAGAGTGGGGAAATAAGTTATTTTGGAACAGAATAGAAACATCTTCCAAATTCTCAGTTTTAAGAGTCCCTCCTTCAAGCTGAACTTCCACGTTTCACATCTGTCCCATGCAGCTGCAGTGTAGGCGGCTGTGTCCATGCTCCTTCCTTAGGAACCTTTGGAGCCACTTTGCTGCCTCTGTGCGATGGATGATGAGAACACGACTTGCTGCTCCCTCCAGCATTGTACTGTAGTTACAGCAACATAACACCACTGATTTTCAAAGCGCTTCATCAGGTTTGCACAGGCCTAGGGCAGCAGGGAGGGAAAGATTCAAAGAATGCTTTATTTTATTCAAATTAAGCCGTTTCTGTACTAAGGGACTGCTCCATGGCAAAGCATCTACAGTGTTGAGTCCATCTTCACAAAGAGGCACATGGTGCATGTGGGTTGGGAGCAGGAGGGAAGTGAAGCAGATCCTCGGACACATGCACACAGACCTGAACTTGAAGGCTGTGTTTCCTCCCCACGTGTTGCAGACCGGAGCTGAAGTAGCAGCATGGCCTGCCAGATTTGTTCCCAGGGATGCAGAAATCAAAGTGAAACCTAGCAACCATGTTTCTTGGTCTAACTGCCAAATATTTTTACATTGTTTTCCTTTAGCAAAATCAGCTTTTAAACCATTTTTACAGTTCCATTTAGATATTGATCTATCATATTCTCAAGCACTTGGAAAGGCTTCCATTGGCTTGTTTAAGGGTTGGATCATGCCTTTAACAATGCATCCATGAGGAAAAATGTGAGGGAAAAAAGAAAGCAGAGGAAGAGACAAGAAATAATTTTAACTTCTGTCAGGTTTTCCCTTGCAGCTTTGAATGTAAAAAAAAAAAAAAAAGTTCTAAGGCAGATAATTTTTCCCTTTTCAAGGGTTGACACAGGCTCAGAATAGGGAGCACTGGGGGATGGAGATGGCAATACTGATACCAGGGGTCGTGGTGCTGCACTTCAGAATCATTCTCCAGCCAAGAAGACACCAAGGGACACTCTCGTATTTCTTGTTTGGGCAATCATTGGTAAAACCAGGATGTTGAGACTGGATAATGATGCACAGAATCGTAGAATCACAGAATTGTTTAGGTTGGAAAAGACCCTTAAGATCATTGAGTCCAACCATAATCCTGACACTGCCATGTCCACCACTAAACTGTGGCCTAAGCACCACATCTACACCCTTTTTAAATACCTCCGGGGATGGTGACTCAACCACTTCCCTTGCAGCCTGTTCCAATGCTTGATAACCCTTTCCAGGAATATTTTCCTAATATCCAATCTAAACCTTGCCCTGGTGCAACTTGACGCAATACACATATATATGTGTGTATATATGTGTATATATATGCATGTGTATATACGTGAATGACACAGGGAGAAAACTAGTAATGGTAGATGTCTGGAAGATGCTATTCACCTATCTGTGCTACTCATACACCACTTGCATGTTTAGTAGGACACATCCTCCTTTAATAACAAGTTCAACAGAAGTTTCAGGAGGACCTGTTTTCTTTTCCCAGTGCAAGAAAAATATATGACTTCTTGTATTCTTTATCTCAGATCTCAGAGCAATGGGATACTCTAGGGCAAGTTACCTGCTTGCTCTTCCTGTTCTTTGGACAACAGCATCACCTCTGGAGCAGTGAGGATCAGATAACTGTAGCACCTCAATATGAATGCGGCAAGGGCTTTAAGATATATGTGAATACCACCTCCAGCCTTAACAAGGGAAACATGAAAGGCAGTCATATGACTTCAGGCTCAGAGAAGCTATAGTTACTCACTGTTTTACAATAATATTTACAATAATATTTGTATTTACAGGATGAACAGAAGACCTAAATGTTTGTGTGTGATTTACTGGTTACTGACCTGTTAAATATCTTTTTTCTAGGGTATGTAGCCATTGTGATTTTCACAAAATGGAAGTGCCCTGGCTGTAAAAGCTGAAAAATAATCACCTTTGTACTATTTATAGTACAAGGAATGCCATAGTTTCTAAATCCACTTAACTACCTAAGTAATATTCTTTAACTTGAGAATCCAGTTCATTTTCCACTTTAATAGGCACATGCAGTGAAAAATTGAGACATAGCAGCAGGCATTGCATTTGTAGCTAATTAAGGAAAACTGGATTGAGCCCAGATGTGGATTATGCAAAGTGATTACTGGTGTTCTTTAGAAGCTGATAATTTTGAAAGCATTTCCTTGTGTTTGTTCACTTTTTCCAGTAGGCCAAGATAAAACAAGTTTCTGAAGGGAAGAAAATAGGCTTCTACAAAGTAAAACTGTCAATGGCAATTATTTCCATCATTTCAGATTGACATGTATGGTAGTTAATGATTGGGTCACAGCCATTCTTTCAATCAAAACTTGTTCTTTAGTTGTAATCCAAAATAAGCACTGCAAATAGTTTTCAAGCATGGAGTGACACTAAATGTGGAACTCCACACAATAATTCCTAGTGGAAAAATCTATGAAATAGTGATAATTCATTTCAGGGGGGAAGAAACCAGTCAACATAATAAACACTTACTGTTAAAGGTAAGATTGTGGTGTGTAATTCCACCAAGCTGCTGAAGTGAATGAAACTGTTTGTCAAGTGAGAAGCTGGTCAGCCTGAGGAAAGGAGAGAGAATCAGGCTTCCTAGAAGCAAGAGAATGACAGTACTATGCCAGAACCTTTGATACAGCATCAAGTAATATAAAAAATATGTTGCACAGACAAGCAACAAAACACTTTTAAATCTCCTTTTGAAAGAAAGTTTTTTTAAAGATTTTTCATAGGTTATCAAAGTGCCATCAGAATATTGGGGTGGAAATGACCAGAAAAAATTAAGCAATTTGGAAAACTATTTATACTGATTTTGTGGTGGGAAACTGGCCCATGTGCTTGATTATACAAAGCTGAGAAGTGGTTTGGCAGTATCCACAGCAGCTTCTGCTTTCTCTCTTTTTCTCTCTCTTTTTTTAAGATCTACTGATCTTATTGTTAAATACTAGCAATTCAGCATAACTTAGCCTTAGAATTAAGTAAGAAACTTTCCAAACAGAAATATTGCTATTCTCAAATGCAATCATTACAAATTAATATAAATTTTAAACAAAATATGCCCCTCCTGGGTTTTTGTAATCACTTGCTGAATTACTCTTCACTATTTGTTACAATTATGTTGACAAATATTGCAGCATAAGTGTAAAATAAATTTTGGTGGTGAAACAAAACAGATGGAATTTTCCATTTCCACTCTGTCATGGTGAAGTAAATTGGACTCGCCTACATTTTCTTTTCTTAAAGACATTTAAGATTATTACTGTCCTATGAATTAAAGGCAGTTTTCACACTCTGTGAATTTCTCAGGCTACTGTCCCAAGTAGCAGAGCCCAGATAAGCATTTACAATTCTCATTCCTACCAGTCACCTCCGCCCCATAAAAGCCTCAGGACACCCCTGCACCCCTTTCTGTGTCTGCTCATGTTGTATCTGTGGTCACCTGCAAAGGGACGGAGTAACCAGATGTGCAGCCAGTGAGTGCTCAGCATGGAATAAGCCTCATGTGCTGGGCTCATGTGAAGATGACCAAGACATTGGAGTGGACCTCCATGAGGTGGCAGATGTTGCTTCACAGCTTGTTGCAGTGCAGACACTGTTGCCCAAGCAGCAAAGAGTTTGCAACCAAGGGGAGAGGTTAGAAGCAGATGCAGATGGACTGGCAGTGCAGGGCAGTGATAACTTGCCAGCAGTCTCAACATCACCAAAGCTCAGCTGCTTTCTGTTTTCTGAGCCCCTCAGTTCAAGAAGGACAGGGAACTGCTGGAGAGAGTCTAGCGCAGGGCAACAAAGATGATGAAGGGAGTGGAGCATCTCCCTTATGTGGAAAGGCTGAGGGAGCTGGGTCTCTTTATCTTGGAGAAGAGACTGAAGGGTGACCTCATTAACGTTTGTAAGTATATAAAGGGTGAGCATCATGAGGATGGAGCCAGGCTCTTCTTGCTGACAGCCAATGGTAGGACAAGGGGTAATGGGTTCAAACCGGAATACAAAAGGTTCCACCTAAATTTGAGAATAAACTTCTTCTCAGTGAGGGTGACAGAACACTGGAACAGGCTGCCCAGGGGGGTGTGGAGTCTCCTGCTCTGGAGACATTCAAAACCCACCTGGACACCTTCCTGTGTAACCTCATCTAGGTGTTCTTGCTCCAGCAGGGGGATTGGACTAGATGATCTTTCAAGGTCCCTTCCAATCCCTAACATTCTGTGATTCTGTGATTCTTGGAGGCACCAGGGGAAAGGGTCATGTTAAAAGAAAACAAGGCTGTTTCAGGGGTGTTTCCCACAAGTTCTTTTTGAACAAGAAGACAGCATCATGGCAGAAGACACAAAGACACTTGTTTGACACTCACAGTTATCTGGGAGATTTTCGGCTGGTTCTAGACAAAATCAACATGTCGTTGGGCTGAATCTTGCAGAGATAGGTTGGTGGAGATGGTGTCTGCTTCCTTTAGTATTTTTATTAAGAGGAACAACAGCAGGCATAAATAATGGAAGTTGCACACTGTGGACATTTGCTAAGATTCAGAGCAGAATTATGCTGTATTAGATTTGTTAGCAAATCACGTCATTTACAGCCGAAACACAGGCATCTTGAAAAAAATTAAAAATAGTGACAGGGTAATAAACAATTATCACTCACAGGAGTGACCTGTGCTTAGAATCATAAAATGTCCTGAATTGGAAGGGACCCACAAGGATCATTGAATCCAACTCGTGTCCCTGCACAGGACAAACCCACAGTTCACACCATGTGTCTGAGGGCGTTGTTCAGTGTCTTCTTGAACACTGTCAGGCTTGAGGCCGCGACACCTCCCTGGGGAGCCTGTTCCAGTGCTCCACCACCCTCTGGGTGAAGAACCTTTTCCTAATGTCCAACCTAAGCCTGCCCTGGCACATCTTCCTGCCATTCCCTCGGGTCCTGTCATTGGTCACTAAAGAGAAGAGTTTGGTGCCTGTCCCTTGTGAGGAAGCTGTAGCCACAATGACGTCTCCTCTTAATCTCCTCCAAACTGAACAAACCCAGTGACTTATGCTTAATAAAAGTGGAAGATGGAAGAATTGGAGCTGTGAAGAGATATACTTTATTTGTGAGTGTAACTATTGCCCTCACTGTGCTGAACTCACAAAACTACACATTCAAAATATCATTAAAGAAAAGAGGGAAACTATACTCAGTATTCATTAGTCTGATATAGAGGTCTTACCTAATAAGCAGGCATACGCTCTTTTTCCATGTACTCAGAAACAATCTGCTCTGTTCTAAGTTAAGTATTCCCAAACACAGCAATATATGTAGGAGAATGTATCTATGTGTATGAGATAAGAAATAAACCTGTCTGTAAAGGTAATATTCCATTTTAGTCATATTATTAAAACCTTGATTATAAGTTTTCTAGCCTATTTTCATTGCTTACAGTGACAGAATTTTGAAGAGCAATTAGCAGCAGAGAAAATTAAAGGTAAGGTTGATTTGAAAGCCTTTCAGTCTCAATAATTTACAGTAGTATTAATAACTCAGCTAAAGATGTTTCTAGGAATACACAAGAAAAAAAATCTGCTCTGATATCCATCATTGCAATACTGAAATCTAGCTCATAATTTTACTTTGATGCATCTCCAGAGACTGAGGCTGCAGCATCAGCAAGTGACTCTTTCCTCTTAAAAAGTGTGTACCTCTTAGATGCTAATTTCCAGTGTGTTATTGCAGGACAGTGAAGCAAGTATTCTTAACTGGAATGAGCTTTTCCTAAGATTTCTGTGTGCATGGCTTCACCACAGGTGTTAAGTATTTCTTCACAGTCTTTCATTTCCTTAGTCAAAGAGATCTCTGTAAGTAACATAAAGCTGTGTTTTCCCTGTGGCTGCAATGATATCCACACAAATCCTATAGATGTAAGGTAGTGGTGAATACAGCCCTGAAGTATTTGGTGTCTCCCAACCTCTATTCTCAGGCTCATGCTGGGAGTACATGAAAAGATGCAGCAAGATGGCCTTTGAGGGGTGTGCTGGAGCTCTCCAGGATCTCCCATAACAGCTGTGAGCCACAGGACTTCCACACAACTGTTCTCAGCTACAGTTCTGTGCATCAGGAAACTCACCAAGGCTGTGCTTGTTTTCACAGCCCTGAAGCCCCAGTTGATGCCCTCGCCACCCTCCCACCAGCTGGGCACCACAGCCCTGACATCTTTTCCATCCACCACCCATCCACAGCAAGTCCCCCTCGAAGCATCAGCAGGATCAGGCCCCAAGACTTCTTCTCAGACCCTGTCGAACTGCACATTTTTCACGGTTTCAAGTCAAAACCAGGAATCTGACCAGATTTGCTTGAAAAAAGCACCAGTTTCAGTCAAACTGTGTTACAAACTTCAACAGAGTCTGAGTTTTGACTTTCTTGTGAAACTTGAAACCACATGTGTTCAACATGGTTTAGGTTTTTGTTGTGAATATCTTACACGGCTCTATGGGAATAGCCTTTTCTTGTGGGCTTTTAGCATTTCCTATCCCAGCCAGAACCATAAAAAGCAAAGGCTGGAAAATATGAAAACTACAATTATGTGGAAAAAAGGGGGACTTAAATTTTTAAACCTCAGACAACATTTGTGTTCATTTAGAGTGCAGAGTGAAGTTTTGAATTAATTCATGTTTTATTTTAACTGTTAGCCTTAATTATGTGCACTCACGAGAAATCACTTCCCCTCTAATATAAAATCATGAGGCTCGCAACACATGGAAATTATAAACACTTTGGAGTGACTTGAGAGATGGGTGTTGGCTTTGCAGCAGCAGAAGAGCAAATATTTACAGTACATTAGGCTTCACTTCACTTCTAAATTATTATCTTCCCCTTTGGAATAATCTATTTTTCCAAAGACAGATTGCCACTAATGCTAGTGCCCTCCTCATCCATTTTGTTGCAGGCAATTATTTTTCCTTCATTTCTACGTTGAAATATCTTGCTCTAGCTCTCCTCAGAGTCAAATGAAAGCTGAGGAAATTCGATGACTCTTTTTCCCTGAATCACACTGTGGCCTCTGGCAAATTATTACACTTCTCTGAGCTTCACTCTTCTTTTTTTTGCAAAATAAAAATATCAATGTTTAACTTCCCAGCAGAGGTGTTAATTAATTCATATCCATAAGAGGACCTTAAAATAGAAAGTGATATATAATGTTAATTAGTGGCATTATAATTGCTTATTCAAGCTTATTAAGACAAAAAAAAAAAAAAAAGCTGTTATTTTACAGACAATTTAGTACTAAAATAGTCCCATCTTTTGTCTCATGGCGTTTGGTTATGGGAAGTTAAATACAACAAAAGCAACATTCTGACATAATGGGGAAGGAATAATTACATATGCCATTTTTATTCCCCTGATATAACTTCTGCAGTACATGATGTGCTATTAGGTTTTGCAGTAAAAGTACAGCAACCTGGCTTTACACTTACAATAGCTAAAACCATCTGTGTACGTGTAAAACCTTTGCTGGCAGTTTTCCATGTGTGGTTCATGCATTCCTTCGCCTGCGCAATTTGAAGCTGTCAAAAACTAATTAAATAATTATGTGGTTGTTACTCCAGCTGTGTGTATTCTTCATTACGTTATAAGGCTGCGGTTTGAGGCACTCTCCTGCTCTAGGTTTCAAAATATTAGTAATGGAAGGTGTGTTGTCGGTGCATGTTCGGCTGCTGCCAGAAAAAGCAGAGAGGGAAGGGAACTGTCTTTAATGTCAGTCTATCATTGCACTTTATACTGTATAGTCCCTGTATACAACACAGAGGTGAAAATACAACTTGAATTCTGGCAGCCTTCTTGTGTTGGGCAGAATTCGGTATCGCCCATCCTAAGTACAGGACAAAGAACAGTCCCTGTAGTATTTCTGTGATGGATGCATATCTGGAGCATGTCTATGGCTTCACAGTGCCTCTCAGCTTCAGTGGGTAACTTGGAGGGTGAAAATAGAATGGAAAGAGCAAAGCTGTGGAGAAGACCACCTCTTCTCCTCCCCAGCCTAGAAGTGGATGGCTCTTGGTCCTGCTTTTGATCACTTCATGACCTCAGGGAAATAACTCCCTGGGCCCACCTGCCCTATCAGTAAATCATCAATAACACTCTATTTCCTCATCCAAGAACACATTGGATTTGTTAACACTAGTAATTCAACTTGATCTCAGATTGAGGGTGTTACCCAGATGTAGCACAATATTACAGTATTCTGTCTTTGGCAACGATGCCAAATGGCCACATCACCACTCACTAGCATTAGATTTCCAGCTGAAGAACAAGGAGCTGTTACTGCAGCAAAATTGCTAGTTGTCCTCCCCTTCCCCACCCTCACCCTGTCCCGTGCTGGAAATTCTTCTTGTAAAAATTAAAACATATATTTTATTTATATTGACTAAAATAGTGTATATGGGCACCAGAAGTCAGCCCTGTGGCCATAACTCTGTTCTCATGTCTCCTGGCCACAGTGTACCATACAAGGGTAGGCAGTCCCAAAGGAGAAGGCATCTGAGATCTTTGCTGAAGGAGATATTTCTCAGGACTACTTGATGAGGCCACTGAGGCAGCATAAATCCAGGCAGTGCTGCTCTTTCCACAACAAACTAGCCCATATCAAATATGTTTTTCACCGCCTCAGAAGGGATGCCCTGGCTGCTCATGCAATGTACACTTCAGACACAGCAGAGATGTTGGAGGAGCAGTGAGATACTGCACCAACAAAGCGGTATAATTCAGAGTGTCTTCAGCTTTTTGTATTTATGGACCAATTTTTATTTTAATAAGATTTTCCTATAATTTATTAAACTGTCTCATCACATCTGAAATTGTCTTCTTGGTTAAATGTTCAAAAATGCTAATAAAGGGAAAAATCCAGATGCTAATTTTCTTTAATATTTTTCTTGATTCTGTGACTCTTGTATGCACCCACAGTATAACACATGAGCAGAGATGCCTTCATCCTAATGTCTTCATGTGACTTACAACTATCTGTCTAGATGCCACACAGCCTTTCTCCGTGCACTATGCAACCATGACACAGTTGTTTAAAGTCATCTGTTATCCAAAGCAGCCTTTTTCCATAAGAACCTTTCTCTGACTTTCCCTCGGGAAGCTTATGGGTGAGTTGTAGTAAAATTCCTGAAAACTAAAACTGAAAGAAAATAATCTGCTTTCTGAAAACCCAAGTTGGAGGCTAAGGATCCTTCAAGCTCACAGGGTCTACTAGAAAGCAACGTGTGCCTTTGTGTCCCTCTTGTGGTAAGGCAGCAGCAAGCTGCCATCAACATACCCTTGCATGATCCCAAACATAACAACACATAGGGACACACAAGTATTCCCAGAGACACAGCCAGATCCGGCACAGACAAACAAAGGATAAAGATGCTGGTCATCTGCTCAAGAGCTGGCCCAAGCCCATTTCTCATTATTAGTACAACTTTTGAAATTTCAGTGAAATACTGTGTAGAACCAAATAGCACCAGTTCATTTTCTTGTTGAAGCCTACTTTATTCCACAGTATCACATCAACAGAATAGAAATACGACAGATTAGAATGGAACGTGCATAAAGGGCATCAGGACATGACTGTGTTTCAAATAACTTCCAGACATATATGCAAGACTGTAATTTCAAGACTTTGAATAGGTGTGTACTCAAGATTTCATGTATTCAAAATTTGTATATCATATAATTGTTTAATAAAGATTTTGAAGGCTCTTTTCTTCTTAAGTATAGCCTTTGGAATTACTACAAAGCAAAATTTGTTTGGGGCAATATAAATTTGTGGCTGGGGAGAGTTTTGTTAAGGATTGAAATGCGATAAAAAACCTTATCTACTCTCTCTGAGCTCTAACTTATTTATTAATACAAGCTAACAACCTCAGGAACAACATCAGACAATTAGGAAGTGGCTTGATGTTGCAGATTTGGGGAAGACAAGAGGAAGATGAAGGAGAGAGAAATATCCTTTTAAATGGGTGCCCCTGGCCAAAGCATCAAGCTCCTTTTGGTACCTGTCTCCATCCAAGTACCAAGAAGTGACACAAGAAAGGCACACTTCATCAGGTTCTGTGGGCAAGATGTTCAAGAGGAGACTAAGAAGTGTAGTCTCCTCCCTCTGACTGCTCCCACTCTTCCTGCAGATCCCCAGCAGGCATGAAAGGGTCAAAGAGATATTAAGCAACAGCTAGGCAAAAGACCGATGAAACACCTGAAGCCATGAAGAACAGCAAAATGTGGCTTTGGAGGAGTCTGTGCTAATGAGGGAGCTTCATTCCCAGACAAAAAGGCTTTTTGTCTTGGCCCTGCCTCCACCATCACCCAGCTGCCTGCACTGGCTGTGACCATGCTCACCTTTGATAACTAAAGAAGAGTGTGACAACCTGACATCCTTCCTACTGCCTGAGTGCCTGTCATCGCAGGGCCTCAGAAATCTCTCACCTCTCTCAGACATAACTCTCTGCAGCTTTGGCCATGTTCCTCGAAAAATTTTCCTGAAATGCCACTCATCCCTCTTTCCCTGTCCTATAGCCCCCTGAAACCAACAGGCACTCCTCTAAGTCCCTTTCTCCTGAGTCCAACTGATCCCTCCCAAATTTCTTTCCCTACCTGCATCCTCCTCCCCAGAACCAGCCCTACCACTAACATAAAACCTCACCTTTCTGCCCGCTTTCTGCTCTCACCCATAGAGAAGCAAAATTCAATTTTCCCCGTGCTATAGAGAAGCCTTAAACCACTCTGAGTTCATTTATAACATTGTGTCACTGTTACTTGTCACAAAGGATCTGTTAGAGGCAGAACTGATTTGCTCCAGACTAAGGGCAAATGTACTAGGTACATATATAAAAAAACTTGGCATTGTTTTGTGTAAAAAGCTGCATCTCTGATTTTGGCAACCAAACTGCCTACACACTTTCTTGGAAACTATAAATAACAATATGTATCAACATGTCCAGGCAAAACCTCATTGTTTCTTTCCAAATAATCCTCTAATATATATATCTAACGATCTAACATCAGAAAGGCAATCTTAAAGCTTTTGACTTAAGACTGTCCACTTCCTTGGTTTCTCCATTTCGGAAATATTTACATCTTCCTACATTCCTGATGTACTCAAAGGGCTTTTTAAACTTGCCTAAATACAAATAACTTGATGCATGTGAAAATATAATGCAACATATTTCTAGCACTGGATGTTATATGAGATATATTTTGATAAGAATTAAAAAAAAAAAAAAACCAAAACCACACACACACACAGTAGATTTTTTTGTCTTTTATGTGTAATTATTGTCCTGCTTCCTTTAGGAGGAAGGCAGACCACTTCCATGTCGATATAATGTGTCTCCACAGCTTGGAAAACCACTCCATAATGATGCTAACAATTCCCCTAATGCCAGCACTGTATAGTTAAAGCTGACTGGAGCTAAAAACCACATTTACTCATGTCAGCTGTGCTCTTAAGAACACATAGACTCACAAGGGAAAACCAGTCCAAGAAAGTTTCTTTATTCAGTAGTTCTCTTTATTCCTTTTTGTTACCTCTAAACAGAACTGTTCTTTGGTTTCTTCAGCTATGTCCTGTTCTCCAGCCTGAAATGGTTTCTGGGAAGATTCTGGGGACTTAGATACTTATGTCAGATTTTCAGGCGTCTGGCAGCCTCAGCAGAAAGGTAGTGCTTGTTCCCAATGGACACCTGAAAACCTTCTGCATGCCCCTCTGGCAAAAACACAGCACCCAGCATCTGTCCTCCAACATGCTTGCATTGGAAAGCTTGGTCTTTCCTGTTTATCCAGAGCAGCCAGGGATGGGAGCTGGAGCTGCAGGAAGATGTGTTGTCCTGCTGCTGGGGTCGCCGACACAGGACAAAGCATAGGATGAAGCGCAGGTTCTGACATGAGCCCGTGGGGATCACAGCCAACACAGGTCCCTTCACCTACACCTGTGCCATGCTGCTACGTGACACAGAAGATACTGTTCAGGGCTGAATAATTTTCTGGGTCTTGTCCTGCTGTGTAACTGTAGCTTGTTATTGCTACAAAAGTGGGTTATGGAGGAAAACCATGAGAAATTCCCCCCAAATGAAAGAAAATTACGAAGCCTTATTCCTCTTCACCTGCCTAGAGCTTCTTACTAACAACCCATAGTAAAAAAGCACAGCCATAACAAGGGTTTACTTTTAAACTTAAGAAAACGTTTTCTGCTTAAATACCTAAAGATAACACACAGGTCTTACATAGCCAGACTGATTTTTAGACATACAAAGCACCACCACCGATTGCATGAGGAACTGAATTGGAAGAAGACCAGTACTTCTGACTACACACAGTGCACAGCTTTTAAATTTACAGCCCAGGTGTTATAGGCAATTATCTTGAGAAAATCTTGGCGTAAGAGGATCTTTGGTCCGTATTGTTTCCTGAATTGTGGTTATTTTCTATTTTTGAAGTCAATAGAAATACATCAGTTCAAATTAACTGAGTATGTGACCCCTTATATTTACATATTCATATATACACACATATATGTATGTCTACCTGTGTGTAGCTAGGCTGTATTTAGTGAAAGTCTTTAATTCTTTTCACAAAGTAATGCTTCTTATAAACAGTAAATTAGGAAACTCAATACTATCTATATACTTTTTACAACAAGAATTTCTCACAGTGAGCAACTAGTCATGTTCTGTACCTCTAATTTATTATAGTGTTCAAAAAATCTGTTAACCAGGGAACTAAAAAACATGTGGGGGTTGTAAAACTATCCACTATAATAAAAGACTTACAACATTTTTAGCTATCTGAGGAACTGGGAATTAGGTTGATGGAAGGGATTATTGCTTAATATTTTCCATAACATCAGCAACCTTGTCAAAATCCCCTGGTTGCTCTGAGAGAAGGAGACATCTGTTTTATGGAGTGAGCACATATCCTGGAATGTCTGCCATGGGACAGCGTCACAACCAGGCTTCATTACTTGGTTTACGCTTCGCTGTGCCATGGAAAAATCACACCTTCTGCTTATGCCAGCAAAAGCCTTGTAGATGCAGTGGTGCAGATTAGAAGGTCCCCTTGCCAGTATCATTTATTTCATGAGGGGAATGAGTGCAAGTTGTACCAGTGTGTGAAACATTTCACAATTTACATTGCACTACAGGTTTGCTGTGTAAACTCCTGCTAGGAAGGCTGGCCCATCTCTCACCTTCTAGCTTTTGGACTGTGATCAATGACCTGAAGTTCAATTGGAGGCCAGTTTCTAGTGGTGCGCCCCAAGGGCGCTGATACACCAGGGGGTCCAGGACAAGATGGAGAGATCAGCCCACAAAATTCAACAAGTGGAAATGCAAAGTCCTGCCCCTGAGGAGGAACAATCCCACACAAGAGTACATGCATCTCCATCCTTCAAGATACTCAAAACCCAACTGAACATGATCCAAAGTAACTTGCTGCCTCTGATCCTACTTGAGAGAGGTGAGTAGACTAAGTGATCTCAAGGAGTCCATTCCAACCTCAGCCATTCTGTGATTCTGTGACAATTGTATTGACAAACTTTGGTAACTGGAATGAAGTTTGCAGATCCACATTCCTGAACAGACATCTCTTCTGACAGTCTACCTATGCCAATAGAAGTTGTTAGCATTTCCATTTATTAAATATTTCCTCAGGTCCTTTATTTCTTGAGTTACCCATTTTATAACAGGTATAGGCATGTTGTAAGTCTGAGGCAACTGAATCCATTCTCAATGAAAGATCAAATATGATGGTTATCTAGAGCTTTTTAAGACAATGAAGATAGTCAGCTAAATATATTTCCCTCTTTTTTACAGTCTCTGTGCTTCAGGGCAAAGAAAGTATTCATGTGAAAGTATGTTAGAGTAAGAAAGTCTTTCTGAAATATTCTCTCAGATGCAGTTGCCACCGAGAACGAGCACTTGGATGTGGCACAGGGAGGCACAGGCATATGAGCTTTAATCTAGCGAGCCTGGGGAACAGCAGAAACCCCAGCCTGGGAGGGCAGACGCAGCACAAGTTGGATGGAAACTGTGGAAGAAGATTCCCCTTCCCAGACCAGACTGTAGCCTGTGCTTTCATTTATCCTCCCCCGTTGTCCTGAGCCAGACTACCTAGATTTTTAATCACATTTTACTACCGCACATCTATTTCACTGCGTAAGTGAAAAACTCTGTTTTCACGGGCAGTTTCAAAGAGCGCTTTTTGGCCATTCTTTTGAATCTGCTGCCATCTAGTGAGCAGAAGTCAAGCTGCAATGTATGTGGCTTGAGGTCAGCAGTGTTTTTTTAGCTTCTAAGACAGGATTTTGTCCCAGTCTCGAGGTGCAGCTTACGGTAGGGTTTGCATGCATTTACCCGGTAGGCTCCCAGATGTAGACACAGCTGATGTAAGGCCCCTCTGCCTTATACCTTATGCGCTTTCTGACTAGTTCTAAATAATTTTTAACACCTGGAGATTTTTATTAGATTGCTCTCTGCTAGTAAGTCCATATTTGAACATCTCAATCAAAATGTTGTGAGCATCTAGGATTTTGATTGAATATATTGATTTTGTCTGGGATGGAGTTAAAATTTTTCGTCATTGCTGAGCAGTACTGCCACAGAGTCAAGGCCTTTTCTGTTTCTCACAGCACCCCACCAGTGAGTGGGCTGGGGGGGCACAAGAAACTGGGAGGGGACACAGCTGAGACAGCTGACCTGAACTGACCAAAGGGAAATTGCATGCCATGTGACATCATGCTCAGAAACAAAACTGGGGGTGTGGGAACAAAACTGCTCAGGGACTGGCTGAGCAACAGTTGGTTGGCAGTGAGCAACTGTTTGCATCTATATAATTTGCCTTTCTTGTTTGCTTGGTTGGTTTTTATCTCTTTGTGGTTTCAGGGGTTTGTTTCCCCTGTTTTCCTTTTTATTATCACTGTTGTTATTGTTATTATTACTTTTTATTTATTAAATTGTCTTTATCTCAAACCAGGAGTTTTCTCACTTTTACTCTTCTGATTCCCTCCCCATCCCACAGGGAGGCAGTGAGTAAGCATATGTGTGACCTTGGTTTGCTGGCAGGGGTTAAACCACAACAGTATTTTTGATGCCTAAAGTGGGGAACAAGGGGCTTTAGATAACAACAGATTTCACCAGAATGTATCAGAAGGGATTTATATGTTAACAGTTGTGGCACTTGATATTGATTAATGTTTTCAATATTAGCTGATCTGTGCCATGCTCTATTGTTGAAGAACGGTGTTGGCTTTTGTAGTTTGCTGTGCACTGCAGTGCTTCGTGATATTTTGCCTCAGAAATTTATTATTAAAATACTAGCCTGGAGCTGCATCTGGTATTTGGGCTCTGTACTGAAGCCTTACTGTACTTTGGATACCAACTCATGGAGACACTTAACAATTATACTTCTCCCTCTGAGAGGTTTTTTCTGGAGGAAATCAAGAACAGCACCTCTACCACCTTCTTCTATGATACTTTTTTCTTCATTACAATAACTTCTCAGTAACTGGAACATCCTTGGGCAGTTAAAATACTTATATTGGAGCTTCTTAGGAGTGTTGGTTTGGCTTTTTATAAGGTTAACAAGCTACTTAGGAATATGACCCAGGCCCCATGGCAGTGTGGCCATGAGTGACAAGGCATGTGGGAGAATATGGGCAGGTATCTAGAAAACTTCTCACCTCCAGTGGTCTGGAGCTTCACTCCTGAACAACTATAGGAAGCTGCTGAAGTGATAGAATGTATGAAAAAAAAAAAAATAAATCCACTGGCTATTCCAAAGAGGAACAACTACCACAGTGTGCTGGGGCCTGGCCAGCACCAACCAAGCACTGCTCAGTGTTGAGCAGCACCATCAAGGAGAAAAGAGGGTCTCTGCATCTGAAAACATACCAACAGACACCATGGATAAACCAGAGACTATAAAAGTTGCCCCTATAACTAAAGAGAAACAATAGAAGCAGAAGTCAATTAGTCTAGCAAGGGATGAAGAAGCCTCTCCTAAGAGGCAGTCAGAGAAAGAATCAGAAAAGGCAGCCTGCTCTGCAGCACAACAGTCACAAGAACAGGAGGAGGAAGAAACTGAGATCATAAATGAGACAGAAGCCATCTGATCCCTTTTGCTAAGTAAGCTGCAAGGTATGCAAAAAGATTTTAGATGTCAACAAGGTAAGCAAATTCTCAGCTGGTTACCTCAATGCTGGAATATTGGGGTCAATAGTCAGGAATTACAGGGTAAGGAAGCCGGGCAGCTAGCATCCCTTGCTAAGGATGAGGCTGTTGACAAAGGAATTAGGAAAAAGGGCAGGAGACCTCAGCTTCTGGTGGTGACTTCTGTCAAGTGTGAAGGACTGGTATCCCTTGAAGGAAGAATTTGCAAATCCCTGGAGCAAACAGAAAACCATTGAGGGAGGCATCTAGTATCTGAGGGAATTAGCCATGGTAGAGCTGATCTATAAGAATGTGGATGACAACCAGATATCCAAAGACCAGGATGAAACCTGGTGCATGTGGTCCCTGTGGTGAAAGTTTGTATGACATGCACTGATGACATATGCCAATATCCTGGTGATAATGACCTGGACAGACACAGAGGCACCAAATATGGATGGATTGGCCAGACAACTCCAAGAATATAAAGATTGTCTTGCTTCTTTCCTACGGGTCTATGTCTCAGCTGTGGAGAAACTGACCCAAAACTTACCTGAGCAATCCAAGAAGGGTAGGTCTTCCTCACTCACACCAACCAATGTGTCAGCTACTAAGAGTCAGGCTTTTTCTGTTCAAGGGAAAGGTACCCATGGTGCACACCACCTGCTACCATGTGGTTCTTCCTGCATGATGAGGGGGAAGACACAAGGCAGTGGGATGGTGAACCTAACTGGAGACTAGAAGCTCAGGTACAAGAACTGCAAGGAAAGAAACAGCCAAAAAGCATCCATTCAGGAAAATTACTGCTCCAGTATCTGTTGGTCAGAGTAGTACGGCTTATCATACTTTTGACCCTGACGAAAGGACGTCTGTTTTTCAGTTATAAAAATCAAGCAATGAAGACTCTCAAAAGTATCAGAGGGACCTTTAGCCAGGTGGAGACAACTGGGTTTACTGGACTGTGTGGGTATGAAAGCCTGGCAAGATGGTCCCATGGGATTATAAAGCTCTAGTGGACACTGATGCACAGTGTACTCTAATATCATCAGGTTACAAAGAGGCAGAATTAATTTGTATTTCTGGAGTGATGGGAGGATCCCGACAACTGTCTGTGTTGGATGCTGAGGTAAGCTAAACTGGGAATGCGTGGCAAAAGAATCCTATTATGACTGGTCCAGAGGCATTGTGTATCCTTGGCATAAACTACCTCAGGAGAGAGTACTTCAAGGACCCAAAACAGTAGCAGTTAGCTTTTGGTATAGCTTTGAGTTTGGAGAAGACTAAACAGATGTCTAGCTTCCCTCATTTGTCTGTGGTGAGGCTGCTGTGGGTTAAAGAATTGCCAATCACAACTGTAAGAGTGCACTGGCAACAATATCACACCAATCAAGACTCCCTGGTCCCCAGCCATAAGCTGATCCAGCAACTGGGGAGTCAAGGAGTAATCAGTAAGACCCATTCACCCCTTAACACTTAACAATGACCTTTTGCACTGCCAGTGCAAAAATTTAAGAGAGTAGAGGCTAACAGTGGACTATCAGGGCCTGAATGAATCACAGAATCACAGAATGTTAGGGATTGGAAGGGACCTCAAAACATTGTCTAGTCCAATCCCCCTGCCAGAGCAGGAACAAGTAGATGAGGTTACACAGGAATGTGTCCAGGTGGGTTTTGAATATCTCCAGAGGAGGAGACTCTACAATCTCCCTGGGCAGCCTGTTCCAGTGCTCTGTTACTCTCACTGAGAAGAAGTTTCTTCTCATATTTATGTGGAACCTCCTGTGTTCCAGTCTTAACCCATTACCCCTTGTCCTATCATTGGTTGTCACCAAGAAGAGCCTGGCTCCATCCTCGTGACACTCACCCTTTATATATTTATAAACATTAATGAGGTTACCCCTCAGTCTCCTCTTCTCCAAGCTAAAGAGACCCAGCTCCCTCAGCCTTTCCTCATAAGGGAGGTGCTCCACTTCCTTTATCATCTTTGTTGCCCTGCACTGGGCCCTCTTCAGCAGTTCCCTGTCCTTCTGGAACTGAGGGGCCCAGAACTGGACACAATATTCCAGATGTGGTCTCACCAGGGCAGAGTAGAGGGGAAGGAGAACCTCTCTCGACCTACTAACCAACCCCCTTCTAATATACCTCAGGATGCCAGTGGCCTTCCAGGCCACAAGGGCACAGTGCTGGCTCATGGTCATCCTGCTGTCCACCAGACCCCCAGGTCCCTTTCCCCTACACTGCTCTCTAACAGGTCATTGCCCAATTTATACTGGGACCTGGGGTTGTTCCCATCCAGATGCAAGACTCTACATTGCCCTTGTTATATTTCATTACATTTTTCCTTGCCCAACTCTCCAGCCTGTCCAGGTCTCACTGGATGGCAGCACAGCCTTCTGGCATGTCAGCCACTCCGCCCAGCTTGGTGTCATCAGCAAGCTTGCTGATAGTACACTCTGTACCCTCATCCAAGTCATTGGTGAATATATTGAATAACAAAATAACAGCTATGTCTTCACCAACCAACAAAAATGAAACACAAGCTTTCTTAGGTGTTCTGGGTTTTTGGAGAATGGATATCCCAGGTCATAGCCTCATCATAAACCCGCTCTATGGAGTCACCCAGAAGAAAAACTTTGAATGAAGCCCTGAGCAGCAGCAAGCCTTTGAAAAAATTAAATAGTAGAAAGTTCATGCAGTAGCTCTTGGGTTGGTCCAGGCAAGACAAGGTGTCAAAAATGTGATCTACACCACAGCTAGGGATAATGGTCTCACCTGGACCTTCTGGCAGAAAACACCAGGGAAAACTTGAGGTCAACCCTGGGGTTTTGGAGCTGGGGATACAGGGGATCTGAAGCCCACTTGCAGCGACTAGAAACAGCACACACCAAGACAGACAAAGATGCACGCACTGACAGAGATCTTGTTCAAGGAGGGAGTGCCAATTTCAGGGGAATGTGTCACGCAATCCACCCTGTGACCACAGTCATCTGACAGACTGCTTTGGAGTGGTAACGCAAGGTAACCTCTTGCCTCCAAAGTCAAAAGGGGGCATTCTGTTGGTGAGTTTGAATGCCCACTGTGGATCATCATACCTTATGTGTCGTTTTCCTGTTATACATTTTCATTACAAATCAACCTACAATAGAATAGAATAATGCAAATTCCAACAATTACCATTTTTAACAAATATTGGAGAAAGCTGGTTAGCCATACTAATAAAGAAAACAAATGCATTGAAAGTTTTTTCACCAGTTAGTCCCCAGTCCAAATAATGTAAATCTGTATCATTCTGATATGCCAGTGCCTCTTCCTTTGGTCTCTTCTGTTTCTTTGTTGCCCTCTGCTGCAGGGACAGACGCTGTATCTCTGGCACTAGGTCCTACGTCGTGTTTGTCCAACTCACAGTCAGGTTTAACACATTTTGCAGGAAGCCACTTCAGTCCTGTTGAATGAAAAACATGCACATATCCCCTTTCCCAGGTGATTAACTCTACAGGCCCTTGCTATTGACTGTTGTGCAGGGGATCCTGATACAAAACCTTTGGTCTCTGAAATAGTGAATCTGGAACATGAAAGTGTTTGTTCAATGCTGTGATAGAGGATGGAGGCATAGTACAATTCAGAAAATGTAAAGCATATGTTGCATTGTCTAATTGTTCTTGAGGCATCATATTCCTCCTTTTTTGTTTTAATAGCATCCGTTTCCGCATGGAATGCACCTGTTCAATAACAGCCTGTCCAGGGGGAGAATGTGGAGTAGCTGTGATATGCAAAACACCCCATTGCTGTAAAAAATAGTGTGTGGATCTAGCAGTGTATCCAGGACCATTGTCAGTTTTAATCTGTTGTGGCACTCCCAGCATAGCAAAACAGCAGGTCTAGTGAGGCTGAATATCTCTGCTCTTCTCACTTGTATGAGCAGATGCAAGAAACATACCTGAAAAAGTATCTATAGAAACATGTACATATTTCAAATGACCGGAAGATGAGACATATGTAACAGCAGTCTGCTAAATGGCATTAGCTGTGAGCCCATTTTGGCTTTCATGCTTATTGGATATGGTTTTTCCTTACCAGAACGAAGTCCTGTTTGAGATCTATCAGTGTAGCGTTGGCTTTACTGATATTTTGTCTTCCCATACTATTGGAAATACAGCACCTAAAATTTCCTTGGAGATATCCTGCTTGCAGAAAGCAGACCTGTACCATCCAACTTTGTTCCAAAGTTGGCATGCCATTGGTTTCAAAATATGGTCTTTCTTTTCTCTTCCTCTCCTCTCCTCTCCTCTCCTCTCCTCTCCTCTCCTCTCCTCTCCTCTCCTCTCCTCTCCTCTCCTCTCCTCCCTTCCCTTCCCTTCCTTTCCCTTCCCTTCCCTTCCCTTCCCTTCCCTTCCCTTCCCTTCCCTTCCCTTCCCTTCCCTTCCCTTCCCTTCCCTTCCCTTCCCTTCCCTTCCCTTCCCTTCCCTTCCCTTCCCTTCCCTTCCCTTCCCTTCTATTAAAAAGATTTTTCTGATGGTGAAATTTCCATGGCAATTTCTGTGTTGTGCCTGAAGAGCAGCCGGTAGAAGGTCTGTTTCTATCCTAGTCTGTGCCTGCTTATCCCTGCTTCAGATAAAATGCAGATAACTTAGGCATTTACTCATTTTACTGATTTACTAACATGTACGAAGAAGACAAGGAAAGGACAAGACAGAAAAACAAGGGCTCTAGTAGATGTCATTCTTCCTGAAAATCAGGAGCAGTTAGGTGGTTAGCCGTCCTCCGAGTTTTGCGGAGTTTTCTTTGGATAGAGGAAAAGCAAGCTTTCTAGTGAGGTGTTGGGGGTTCTATATTTTTATTTTTTAATTTTCTTGTAATGTCACATATGAAATAGGAAATGGATCATTCGGTCTTACAAATGAAAAGAGGCTTAAAGGCATGGATAGATACATAGAGTCTTATGTCTCAGTCCAGAAAAACAGAAGCCAGAGGCAGGACAGAAGGTGCTGGTCTTCCTCTAAGATTTCTCCTGAGGCGGGCTCTGATGTCATGTCGTGATGGACTATGACGTTGCCGAGCAGTCCATTGTGACCAGGCGTCCCTCTCAGCTTATAGCCGGGCGCCGAGCGTCACCCAGCTGTCTTGTGACTGCACTCCAGCCGAGTGAGTTGGCGCGGTTTGGAGTGTTGAGACAGGCTGTTGTCGGTGCTGGTGTTGTGTTCGGGGAGTTGTTCCTTGCAACTCTCAGTGGCCAACCCCAGAGCCATCGGAGGATTTTGCTGGGCCCTGCCAGGATCAGGCAAGCGGGGCAGGCAGGAGGCGGCTCGCTCGCGGCAGCAGAGGTGAGCTGGGCACGGACAGCTCACCCTGGGGAGCTGGGAGGCTTTCCTTCTGGAGGCACCTGGGCTTTTCTTCCAGCTCTCCCTGCGCCAGACAACAACTGTGGCCTCTCTTGGTTTTCTAGTGTGACACCGGCTGCTGCAGCGCCGGTGAGAGGGAGCAGCTCGACACCCACAGCTCCCGCCAACCCACCGAAGGACATGGAGACCATGGCCTCGGAGCTGGACACGCGCTGTGCCATCTGCCTGGAGAGCTGGGAGGAGGCCAGCTACGTGATGCCGTGCCTCCACCAATTCTGCTACCCGTGCATCGTGCGGTGGACTGAGAGCAAGCCCGAGTGCCCCCTGTGCAAGAGGAGGGTGACATCCATCTTGCACTCCGTGCGGGGGGATGACGACTTCCAGGAGCACGTCATCCCAGCACCTGGGGCAGGAGCACTTGTTGGCCGGCAGGCAGGAAGAGCTCCTGCAAATGCAGCTGCCCGCAGAGCTGCAGCAAGACAAGCATGGCCTGTGGGGATGGTGACCGGGGCTGCTCTGCGTGGGCTCCGGCCCAGGGTGCGGGCCTCTTTTTTCCAGGACCACCCAGCTCTCCTGCAGCCCGTCCTGAGCTGGGTGCGTCAGGAGCTGCGCCGGCTCTTTGGGACACGCTCTTCCAGGGCAGGCACAGTGGAGGCGCTCCTCACCCCCATGCTGCTCCTCTTTGGCCTGGATGAAGACCAGCTGGTGCAGCTGCTGGAGGCCACCCTCCAAAACCGAGCGGCCACGTTTGTGCACCAGCTGATTGACGTCGCTGCCCAACTCTGCAGCAGGGAGGCTGAGCGTCGGCTGGGCCTGCAGGACGGCCAGGCTGCCGGGGAGCGGGAAGGCAGCCCCGTGCCTGCCCCTGGCCCCGTTGTCTCCCCAGGAGGATCTCCCACGCCTGGCCCAGCTTCCTCCAACAGCTCTGAAGGTGCCAACGTGGAGCTCCTCCCCAGCACCTCAGCAGCTGCCCTTCAGGACGGGCCCGGCAGCCCTCCCTCTGCCCCGATTCCTATCCCTGGGCTGCAGGCAGAGCCCCAGCAGGAGCCTGACGACGCTGCTCCACATCCATCTTCTCCCAGCCGGGGTAGAGAAGGCAGCTCTGCCGGGCCACGGCAAGCCCTGAAGAGGAAGGCTGGCAGCCCCGAGGACTCTTCCCCGGGCGCGAAGAGGCCCCCCAGCCGGCAGCACTAGAAGAACGGCCCAGGAGCTGCCGAAACCAGGGCTGGGCCAGCAGCTGGGGCATGAGCTGGCCCTCTAGGGCTCCCGGCCCTCTGGGAGTGATTATCAGGCAGTAAAAGAAAATAAAGACCTGACAACCGCAGAGAAAGTCTCGGTGTTGCGAACGGCACAGGTGGGGTTGCTATCCCCAGCCACACTGCTTCCTCCCCCTTGTCTTGCGGCCATGACATCCCTTTCCTCTCATTCTCCTTAGCAGAGCAGCTTGGGGCTTCTTCCTCTGCTCCTGCACACACTTGTTGCCCTGCTTGGACTCTGCTGATGCTGGAGCTGCGTTCTGCGAGTGCAGCTCTCCCCTGAGCAAGTGCCGTAGGTCTGAGGAGTTTTACAGAGATGGCTCAGCAGTATCATTAGTTCCCGTTCACAGCTGGAAGGCTTAAGGTTTCCTAGGCAAAAGTGGCAGCTCCCAAAACTCCAGCAAGGCTGAAGGAGTATTGTGTGCTATTCTCGATGCTGTTCTGCACCCCACCACTTCAGTAGGATGCGAAGGTTCTGCAATGTGTCCAGACGAGGGCAACAAAGCTGGTGGAAGGGCTGCAAGGCTTGTCCTGTGCAAAGTGGTTGAGGGCTCTGGCTTGGTCTAGTTTGGAGCAACGGAGGCTCAGGGGCAACCTCTTTGCTTTCTGCACCTTCCTCAGCAGGGGACATGGAGAGGGGGGTGCTGAGCTCTTCTCCCTGCAATCCAGCCACAGGACGTTTGGGAACGGCTCAAAGCTGCATCAGGGGAGATTCAGACTTGGCATTGGGAAAGTTTCTTTACCAAGATGTTGGCCAGAGAGTGGAACTGGCTCCGCAGAGAAGAAAAGACAATGTAGTCTTCCCTTCCCTGCCCTGCCTTTCCCTTCCCTTCCCTTCCCTTCCCTTCCCTTCCCTTCCCTTCCCTTCCCTTCCCTTCCCTTCCCTTCCCTTCCCTTCCCTTCCCTTCCCTTCCCTTCCCTTCCCTTCCCTTCCCTTCCCTTCCCTTCCCTTCCCTTCCCTTCCCTTCCCTTCCCTTCCCTTCCCTTCCCTTCCCTTCCCTTCCCTTCCCTTCCCTTCCCTTCCCCCCTTGGTGAAGCCATGTTGACTGCCCCTAATACCCTCTTATCCTTGATATGCCTTGAGATGGTATCAAGGATAACTTGTTCCATCACTTTCCCAGGGATGGAGGTGACGTTGACCAGTCTATAGTTAACCGGGTCCTCCTTCTTGCCCTTTTTGAAGACTGGAGTGACATTTGCTTTCCTCCAGTCTTAGGTATCTCTCTCATTTCCGAAGACTTGGCAAAGATGACGGAGAGCGGTCCAGCAATGACCTCAGCCAGCTCCCTCAGCACCCATGGGTGCATCCCATCTGGACCCATGGATTTATGGATGTCCAGATTGCCTAATTGCTCCCTAATCCAGTCCTCATCAACTAAGGCAAACTCCTCCATTGTCAAACTCCTTCACACTGCCACTTACTGCTGCCATACCAGACACGCTAGAACTCCAGTAGGAACTGGAATCAAAGGTCACCAAACGGTGTGCAACCATTGATATCACTAATGCATTTTGCTCAGTCCCTTTGGCAGCAGAATGCAGGCCACATTTTGCTTTAATGTGGAGGGGTGTCCAGTACATCTGGAACTGACTGTCCCGAGAGTGGAAACACAGACCTACCATTTGCCAAGGGCTGATACACACTGCACTGGAACAGGGTAAAGCTCCAGAAGACCTGACGTATATTGATGACACCATTGCATGGGGCAACACTGTGGAGGAAATGTTTGAGAAGGGAAGAAGAATAATCCAGATTATTTTGAAAGCTGGTTTTGCTATAAAGCAAAGTAAGGAGATCTAGGTTTTAGGAATAAAATGGCAAGATGGGCATTGTCTTCTCCCAATGGATGGGATCAACAAAATAACAGCTATGTCTTCACCAACCAACAAAAATGAAACACAAGCTTTCTTAGGTGTTCTGGGTTTTTGGAGAATGGATATCCCAGGTTATAGCCTCATCATAAACCCGCTCTATGGAGTCACCCAGAAGAAAAACTTTGAATGAAGCCCTGAGCAGCAGCAAGCCTTTGAAAAAATTAAATAGTAGAAAGTTCATGCAGTAGCTCTTGGGTTGGTCCAGGCAAGACAAGGTGTCAAAAATGTGATCTACACCACAGCTAGGGATAATGGCCTCACCTGGACCCTCTGGCAGAAAACACCAGGGAAAACTTGTGGTCAACCCTGGGGTTTTGGAGCTGGGGATACAGGGGATCTGAAGCCCATTTGCAGCGACTAGAAACAGCACACACCAAGACAGACAAAGATGCACGCACTGACAGAGATCTTGTTCAAGGAAGGAGTGCCAATTTCAGGGGAATGTGTCACGCAATCCACCCTGTGACCACAGTCATCTGACAGACTGCTTTGGAGTGGTAACGCAAGGTAACCTCTTGCCTCCAAAGTCAAAAGGGGGCATTCTGTTGGTGAGTTTGAATGCCCACTGTGGATCATCATACCTTATGTGTCGTTTTCCTGTTATACATTTTCATTACAAATCAACCTACAATAGAATAGAATAATGCAAATTCCAACAATTACCATTTTTAACAAATATTGGAGAAAGCTGGTTAGCCATACTAATAAAGAAAACAAATACATTGAAAGTTTTTTCACCAGTTAGTCCCCAGTCCAAATAATGTAAATCTGTATCATTCTGATATGCCAGTGCCTCTTCCTTTGGTCTCTTCTGTTTCTTTGTTGCCCTCTGCTGCAGGGACAGACGCTGTATCTCTGGCATTAGGTCCTACGTCGTGTTTGTCCAACTCACAGTCAGGTTTAACACATTTTGCAGGAAGCCACTTCAGTCCTGTTGAATGAAAAACATGCACATATCCCCTTTCCCAGGTGATTAACTCTACAGGCCCTTGCTATTGACTGTTGTGCAGGGGATCCTGATACAAAACCTTTGGTCTCTGAAATAGTGAATCTGGAACATGAAAGTGTTTGTTCAATGCTGTGATAGAGGATGGAGGCATAGTACAATTCAGAAAATGTAAAGCATATGTTGCATTGTCTAATTGTTCTTGAGGCATCATATTCCTCCTTTTTTGTTTTAATAGCATCCGTTTCCGCATGGAATGCACCTGTTCAATAACAGCCTGTCCAGGGGGAGAATGTGGAGTAGCTGTGATATGCAAAACACCCCATTGCTGTAAAAAATAGTGTGTGGATCTAGCAGTGTATCCAGGACCATTGTCAGTTTTAATCTGTTGTGGCACTCCCAGCATAGCAAAACAGCAGGTCTAGTGAGGCTGAATATCTCTGCTCTTCTCACTTGTATGAGCAGATGCAAGAAACATACCTGAAAAAGTATCTATAGAAACGTACATATTTCAAATGACCGGAAGATGAGACATATGTAACAGCAGTCTGCTAAATGGCATTAGCTGTGAGCCCATTTTGGCTTTCATTCTTATTGGATACGGTTTTTCCTTACCAGAATGAAGTCCTGTTTGAGATCTATCAGTGTAGTGTTGGCTTTACTGATATTTTGTCTGCCCATACTATTGGAAATACAGCACCTAAAATTTCCTTGGAGATATCCTGCTTGCAGAAAGCAGACCTGTACCATCCAACTTTGTTCCAAAGTTGGCATGCCATTGGT
Source organism: Nesoenas mayeri (assembly GCF_963082525.1). Lineage (NCBI taxonomy): Eukaryota > Metazoa > Chordata > Aves > Columbiformes > Columbidae > Nesoenas > Nesoenas mayeri. The sequence goes on along the minus strand of NC_137542.1, from coordinate 26,089,981 downwards.
TTCAAAATATGGTCTTTCTTTTCTCTTCCTCTCCTCTCCTCTCCTCTCCTCTCCTCTCCTCTCCTCTCCTCTCCTCTCCTCTCCTCTCCTCTCCTCTCCTCTCCTCTCCTCTCCTCTCCTCTCCTCCCTTCCCTTCCCTTCCCTTCCCTTCCCTTCCCTTCCCTTCCCTTCCCTTCCCTTCCCTTCCCTTCCCTTCCCTTCCCTTCCCTTCCCTTCCCTTCCCTTCCCTTCCCTTCCCTTCCCTTCCCTTCTATTAAAAAGATTTTTCTGATGGTGAAATTTCCATGGCAATTTCTGTGTTGTGCCTGAAGAGCAGCCGGTAGAAGGTCTGTTTCTATCCTAGTCTGTGCCTGCTTATCCCTGCTTCAGATAAAATGCAGATAACTTAGGCATTTACTCATTTTACTGATTTACTAACATGTACGAAGAAGACAAGGAAAGGACAAGACAGAAAAACAAGGGCTCTAGTAGATGTCATTCTTCCTGAAAATCAGGAGCAGTTAGGTGGTTAGCCGTCCTCCGAGTTTTGCGGAGTTTTCTTTGGATAGAGGAAAAGCAAGCTTTCTAGTGAGGTGTTGGGGGTTCTATATTTTTATTTTTTAATTTTCTTGTAATGTCACATATGAAATAGGAAATGGATCATTCGGTCTTACAAATGAAAAGAGGCTTAAAGGCATGGATAGATACATAGAGTCTTATGTCTCAGTCCAGAAAAACAGAAGCCAGAGGCAGGACAGAAGGTGCTGGTCTTCCTCTAAGATTTCTCCTGAGGCGGGCTCTGATGTCATGTCGTGATGGACTATGACGTTGCCGAGCAGTCCATTGTGACCAGGCGTCCCTCTCAGCTTATAGCCGGGCGCCGAGCGTCACCCAGCTGTCTTGTGACTGCACTCCAGCCGAGTGAGTTGGCGCGGTTTGGAGTGTTGAGACAGGCTGTTGTCGGTGCTGGTGTTGTGTTCGGGGAGTTGTTCCTTGCAACTCTCAGTGGCCAACCCCAGAGCCATCGGAGGATTTTGCTGGGCCCTGCCAGGATCAGGCAAGCGGGGCAGGCAGGAGGCGGCTCGCTCGCGGCAGCAGAGGTGAGCTGGGCACGGACAGCTCACCCTGGGGAGCTGGGAGGCTTTCCTTCTGGAGGCACCTGGGCTTTTCTTCCAGCTCTCCCTGCGCCAGACAACAACTGTGGCCTCTCTTGGTTTTCTAGTGTGACACCGGCTGCTGCAGCGCCGGTGAGAGGGAGCAGCTCGACACCCACAGCTCCCGCCAACCCACCGAAGGACATGGAGACCATGGCCTCGGAGCTGGACACGCGCTGTGCCATCTGCCTGGAGAGCTGGGAGGAGGCCAGCTACGTGATGCCGTGCCTCCACCAATTCTGCTACCCGTGCATCGTGCGGTGGACTGAGAGCAAGCCCGAGTGCCCCCTGTGCAAGAGGAGGGTGACATCCATCTTGCACTCCGTGCGGGGGGATGACGACTTCCAGGAGCACGTCATCCCAGCACCTGGGGCAGGAGCACTTGTTGGCCGGCAGGCAGGAAGAGCTCCTGCAAATGCAGCTGCCCGCAGAGCTGCAGCAAGACAAGCATGGCCTGTGGGGATGGTGACCGGGGCTGCTCTGCGTGGGCTCCGGCCCAGGGTGCGGGCCTCTTTTTTCCAGGACCACCCAGCTCTCCTGCAGCCCGTCCTGAGCTGGGTGCGTCAGGAGCTGCGCCGGCTCTTTGGGACACGCTCTTCCAGGGCAGGCACAGTGGAGGCGCTCCTCACCCCCATGCTGCTCCTCTTTGGCCTGGATGAAGACCAGCTGGTGCAGCTGCTGGAGGCCACCCTCCAAAACCGAGCGGCCACGTTTGTGCACCAGCTGATTGACGTCGCTGCCCAACTCTGCAGCAGGGAGGCTGAGCGTCGGCTGGGCCTGCAGGACGGCCAGGCTGCCGGGGAGCGGGAAGGCAGCCCCGTGCCTGCCCCTGGCCCCGTTGTCTCCCCAGGAGGATCTCCCACGCCTGGCCCAGCTTCCTCCAACAGCTCTGAAGGTGCCAACGTGGAGCTCCTCCCCAGCACCTCAGCAGCTGCCCTTCAGGACGGGCCCGGCAGCCCTCCCTCTGCCCCGATTCCTATCCCTGGGCTGCAGGCAGAGCCCCAGCAGGAGCCTGACGACGCTGCTCCACATCCATCTTCTCCCAGCCGGGGTAGAGAAGGCAGCTCTGCCGGGCCACGGCAAGCCCTGAAGAGGAAGGCTGGCAGCCCCGAGGACTCTTCCCCGGGCGCGAAGAGGCCCCCCAGCCGGCAGCACTAGAAGAACGGCCCAGGAGCTGCCGAAACCAGGGCTGGGCCAGCAGCTGGGGCATGAGCTGGCCCTCTAGGGCTCCCGGCCCTCTGGGAGTGATTATCAGGCAGTAAAAGAAAATAAAGACCTGACAACCGCAGAGAAAGTCTCGGTGTTGCGAACGGCACAGGTGGGGTTGCTATCCCCAGCCACACTGCTTCCTCCCCCTTGTCTTGCGGCCATGACATCCCTTTCCTCTCATTCTCCTTAGCAGAGCAGCTTGGGGCTTCTTCCTCTGCTCCTGCACACACTTGTTGCCCTGCTTGGACTCTGCTGATGCTGGAGCTGCGTTCTGCGAGTGCAGCTCTCCCCTGAGCAAGTGCCGTAGGTCTGAGGAGTTTTACAGAGATGGCTCAGCAGTATCATTAGTTCCCGTTCACAGCTGGAAGGCTTAAGGTTTCCTAGGCAAAAGTGGCAGCTCCCAAAACTCCAGCAAGGCTGAAGGAGTATTGTGTGCTATTCTCGATGCTGTTCTGCACCCCACCACTTCAGTAGGATGCGAAGGTTCTGCAATGTGTCCAGACGAGGGCAACAAAGCTGGTGGAAGGGCTGCAAGGCTTGTCCTGTGCAAAGTGGTTGAGGGCTCTGGCTTGGTCTAGTTTGGAGCAACGGAGGCTCAGGGGCAACCTCTTTGCTTTCTGCACCTTCCTCAGCAGGGGACATGGAGAGGGGGGTGCTGAGCTCTTCTCCCTGCAATCCAGCCACAGCACGTGTGGGAACGGCTCAAAGCTGCATCAGGGGAGATTCAGACTTGGCATTGGGAAAGTTTCTTTACCAAGATGTTGGCCAGAGAGTGGAACTGGCTCCGCAGAGAAGAAAAGACAATGTAGTCTTCCCTTCCCTGCCCTGCCTTTCCCTTCCCTTCCCTTCCCTTCCCTTCCCTTCCCTTCCCTTCCCTTCCCTTCCCTTCCCTTCCCTTCCCTTCCCTTCCCTTCCCTTCCCTTCCCTTCCCTTCCCTTCCCCCCTTGGTGAAGCCATGTTGACTGCCCCTAATACCCTCTTATCCTTGATATGCCTTGAGATGGTATCAAGGATAACTTGTTCCATCACTTTCCCAGGGATGGAGGTGACGTTGACCAGTCTATAGTTAACCGGGTCCTCCTTCTTGCCCTTTTTGAAGACTGGAGTGACATTTGCTTTCCTCCAGTCTTAGGTATCTCTCTCATTTCCGAAGACTTGGCAAAGATGACGGAGAGCGGTCCAGCAATGACCTCAGCCAGCTCCCTCAGCACCCATGGGTGCATCCCATCTGGACCCATGGATTTATGGATGTCCAGATTGCCTAATTGCTCCCTAATCCAGTCCTCATCAACTAAGGCAAACTCCTCCATTGTCAAACTCCTTCACACTGCCACTTACTGCTGCCATACCAGACACGCTAGAACTCCAATAGGAACTGGAGTCAAAGGTCACCAAACGGTATGCAACCACTGATATCACTAATGCATTTTGCTCAGTCCCTTTGGCAGCAGAATGCAGGCCACATTTTGCTTTAATGTGGAGGAGTGTCCAGTACATCTGGAACTGACTGTCCCGAGAGTGGAAACACAGACCTACCATTTGCCATGGACTGATACACACTGCACTGGAACAGGGTAAAGCTCCAGAAGACCTGACGTATATTGATGACACCATTGCATGGGACAACACTGTGGAGGAAATGTTTGAGAAGGGAAGAAGAATAATCCAGATTATTTTGAAAGCTGGTTTTGCTATAAAGCAAAGTAAGGAGATCCAGGTTTTAGGAATAAAATGGCAAGATGGGCATTGTCTTCACCCAATGGATGGGATCAACAAAATAACAGCTATGTCTTCACCAACCAACAAAAATGAAACACAAGCTTTCTTAGGTGTTCTGGGTTTTTGGAGAATGGATATCCCAGGTCATAGCCTCATCATAAACCCGCTCTATGGAGTCACCCAGAAGAAAAACTTTGAATGAAGCCCTGAGCAGCAGCAAGCCTTTGAAAAAATTAAATAGTAGAAAGTTCATGCAGTAGCTCTTGGGTTGGTCCAGGCAAGACAAGGTGTCAAAAATGTGATCTACACCACAGCTAGGGATAATGGTCTCACCTGGACCTTCTGGCAGAAAACACCAGGGAAAACTTGAGGTCAACCCTGGGGTTTTGGAGCTGGGGATACAGGGGATCTGAAGCCCATTTGCAGCGACTAGAAACAGCACACACCAAGACAGACAAAGATGCACGCACTGACAGAGATCTTGTTCAAGGAAGGAGTGCCAATTTCAGGGGAATGTGCCACACAATCCACCCTGTGACCACAGTCATCTGACAGACTGCTTTGGAGTGGTAACGCAAGGTAACCTCTTGCCTCCAAAGTCAAAAGGGGGCATTCTGTTGGTGAGTTTGAATGCCCACTGTGGATCATCATACCTTATGTGTCGTTTTCCTGTTATACATTTTCATTACAAATCAACCTACAATAGAATAGAATAATGCAAATTCCAACAATTACCATTATTAACAAATATTGGAGAAAGCTGGTTAGCCATACTAATAAAGAAAACAAATGCATTGAAAGTTTTTTCACCAGTCAGTCCCCAGTCCAAATAATGTAAATCTGTATCATTCTGATACGCCAGTGCCTCTTCCTTTGGTCTCTTCTGTTTCTTTGTTGCCCTCTGCTGCAGGGACAGACGCTGTATCTCTGGCATTAGGTCCTACGTCGTGTTTGTCCAACTCACAGTCAGGTTTAACACATTTTGCAGGAAGCCACTTCAGTCCTGTTGAATGAAAAACATGCACATATCCCCTTTCCCAGGTGATTAACTCTACAGGCCCTTGCTATTGACTGTTGTGCAGGGGATCCTGATACAAAACCTTTGGTCTCTGAAATAGTGAATCTGGAACATGAAAGTGTTTGTTCAATGCTGTGATAGAGGATGGAGGCATAGTACAATTCAGAAAATGTAAAGCATATGTTGCATTGTCTAATTGTTCTTGAGGCATCATATTCCTCCTTTTTTGTTTTAATAGCATCCGTTTCCGCATGGAATGCACCTGTTCAATAACAGCCTGTCCAGGGGGAGAATGTGGAATAGCTGTGATATGCAAAATACCCCATTGCTGTAAAAAATAGTGTGTGGATCTAGCAGTGTATCCAGGACCATTGTCAGTTTTAATCTGTTGTGGCACTCCCAGCATAGCAAAACAGCAGGTCCAGTGAGGCTGAATATCTCTGCTCTTCTCACTTGTATGAGCAGATGCAAGAAACATACCTGAAAAAGTATCTGTAGAAACATGTACATATTTCAAATGACCGGAAGATGAGACATATGTAACAGCAGTCTGCTAAATGGCATTAGCTGTGAGCCCATTTTGGCTTTCATGCTTATTGGATACGGTTTTTCCTTACCAGAATGAAGTCCTGTTTGAGATCTATCAGTGTAGTGTTGGCTTTACTGATATTTTGTCTGCCCATACTATTGGAAATACAGCACCTAAAATTTCCTTGGAGATATCCTGCTTGCAGAAAGCAGACCTGTACCATCCAACTTTGTTCCAAATTTGGCATGCCATTGGTTTCAAAATATGGTCTTTCTTTTCTCTTCCTCTCCTCTCCTCTCCTCTCCTCTCCTCTCCTCTCCTCTCCTCTCCTCTCCTCTCCTCTCCTCTCCTCCCTTCCCTTCCCTTCCCTCCCCTTCCCTTCCCTTCCCTTCCCTTCCCTTCCCTTCCCTTCCCTTCCCTTCCCTTCCCTTCCCTTCCCTTCCCTTCCCTTCCCTTCCCTTCCCTTCCCTTCCCTTCCCTTCCCTTCCCTTCTATTAAAAAGATTTTTCTGATGGTGAAATTTCCATGGCAATTTCTGTGTTGTGCCTGAAGAGCAGCCGGTAGAAGGTCTGTTTCTATCCTAGTCTGTGCCTGCTTATCCCTGCTTCAGATAAAATGCAGATAACTTAGGCATTTACTCATTTTACTGATTTACTAACATGTACGAAGAAGACAAGGAAAGGACAAGACAGAAAAACAAGGGCTCTAGTAGATGTCATTCTTCCTGAAAATCAGGAGCAGTTAGGTGGTTAGCCGTCCTCCGAGTTTTGCGGAGTTTTCTTTGGGTAGAGGAAAAGCAAGCTTTCTAGTGAGGTGTTGGGGGTTCTATATTTTTATTTTTTAATTTTCTTGTAATGTCACATATGAAATAGGAAATGGATCATTCGGTCTTACAAATGAAAAGAGGCTTAAAGGCATGGATAGATACATAGAGTCTTATGTCTCAGTCCAGAAAAACAGAAGCCAGAGGCAGGACAGAAGGTGCTGGTCTTCCTCTAAGATTTCTCCTGAGGCGGGCTCTGATGTCATGTCGTGATGGACTATGACGTTGCCGAGCAGTCCATTGTGACCAGGCGTCCCTCTCAGCTTATAGCCGGGCGTCGAGCGTCACCCAGCTGTCTTGTGACTGCACTCCAGCCGAGTGAGTTGGCGCGGTTTGGAGTGTTGAGACAGGCTGTTGTCGGTGCTGGTGTTGTGTTCGGGGAGTTGTTCCTTGCAACTCTCAGTGGCCAACCCCAGAGCCATCGGAGGATTTTGCTGGGCCCTGCCAGGATCAGGCAAGCGGGGCAGGCAGGAGGCGGCTCGCTCGCGGCAGCAGAGGTGAGCTGGGCACGGACAGCTCACCCTGGGGAGCTGGGAGGCTTTCCTTCTGGAGGCACCTGGGCTTTTCTTCCAGCTCTCCCTGCGCCAGACAACAACTGTGGCCTCTCTTGGTTTTCTAGTGTGACACCGGCTGCTGCAGCGCCGGTGAGAGGGAGCAGCTCGACACCCACAGCTCCCGCCAACCCACCGAAGGACATGGAGACCATGGCCTCGGAGCTGGACACGCGCTGTGCCATCTGCCTGGAGAGCTGGGAGGAGGCCAGCTACGTGATGCCGTGCCTCCACCAATTCTGCTACCCGTGCATCGTGCGGTGGACTGAGAGCAAGCCCGAGTGCCCCCTGTGCAAGAGGAGGGTGACATCCATCTTGCACTCCGTGCGGGGGGATGACGACTTCCAGGAGCACGTCATCCCAGCACCTGGGGCAGGAGCACTTGTTGGCCGGCAGGCAGGAAGAGCTCCTGCAAATGCAGCTGCCCGCAGAGCTGCAGCAAGACAAGCATGGCCTGTGGGGATGGTGACCGGGGCTGCTCTGCGTGGGCTCCGGCCCAGGGTGCGGGCCTCTTTTTTCCAGGACCACCCAGCTCTCCTGCAGCCCGTCCTGAGCTGGGTGCGTCAGGAGCTGCGCCGGCTCTTTGGGACACGCTCTTCCAGGGTAAGCACAGTGGAGGCGCTCCTCACCCCCATGCTGCTCCTCTTTGGCCTGGATGAAGACCAGCTGGTGCAGCTGCTGGAGGCCACCCTCCAAAACCGAGCGGCCACGTTTGTGCACCAGCTGATTGACGTCGCTGCCCAACTCTGCAGCAGGGAGGCTGAGCGTCGGCTGGGCCTGCAGGACGGCCAGGCTGCCGGGGAGCGGGAAGGCAGCCCCGTGCCTGCCCCTGGCCCCGTTGTCTCCCCAGGAGGATCTCCCACGCCTGGCCCAGCTTCCTCCAACAGCTCTGAAAGCGCCAACGTGGAGCTCCTCCCCAGCACCTCAGCAGCTGCCCTTCAGGACGGGCCCGGCAGCCCTCCCTCTGCCCCGATTCCTATCCCTGGGCTGCAGGCAGAGCCCCAGCAGGAGCCTGACGACGCTGCTCCACATCCATCTTCTCCCAGTCAGGGTAGAGAAGGCAGCTCTGCCGGGCCACGGCAAGCCCTGAAGAGGAAGGCTGGCAGCCCCGAGGACTCTTCCCCGGGCGCGAAGATGCCCCCCAGCCGGCAGCACTAGAAGAACGGCCCAGGAGCTGCCGAAACCAGGGCTGGGCCAGCAGCTGGGGCATGAGCTGGCCCTCTAGGGCTCCCGGCCCTCTGGGAGTGATTATCAGGCAGTAAAAGAAAATAAAGACCTGACAACCGCAGAGAAAGTCTCGGTGTTGCGAACGGCACAGGTGGGGTTGCTATCCCCAGCCACACTGCTTCCTCCCCCTTGTCTTGCGGCCATGACATCCCTTTCCTCTCATTCTCCTTAGCAGAGCAGCTTGGGGCTTCTTCCTCTGCTCCTGCACACACTTGTTGCCCTGCTTGGACTCTGCTGATGCTGGAGCTGCGTTCTGCGAGTGCAGCTCTCCCCTGAGCAAGTGCCGTAGGTCTGAGGAGTTTTACAGAGATGGCTCAGCAGTATCATTAGTTCCCGTTCACAGCTGGAAGGCTTAAGGTTTCCTAGGCAAAAGTGGCAGCTCCCAAAACTCCAGCAAGGCTGAAGGAGTATTGTGTGCTATTCTCGATGCTGTTCTGCACCCCACCACTTCAGTAGGATGCGAAGGTTCTGCAATGTGTCCAGACGAGGGCAACAAAGCTGGTGGAAGGGCTGCAAGGCTTGTCCTGTGCAAAGTGGTTGAGGGCTCTGGCTTGGTCTAGTTTGGAGCAACGGAGGCTCAGGGGCAACCTCTTTGCTTTCTGCACCTTCCTCAGCAGGGGACATGGAGAGGGGGGTGCTGAGCTCTTCTCCCTGCAATCCAGCCACAGCACGTGTGGGAACGGCTCAAAGCTGCATCAGGGGAGATTCAGACTTGGCATTAGGAAAGTTTCTTTACCAAGATGTTGGCCAGAGAGTGGAACTGGCTCCGCAGAGAAGAAAAGAGAATGTGGTCTTCCCTCCCCTCCCCTCCCCTTCCCTCCCTTCCCCTTCTCTCCTCTCCCCTCCCCTCCCCTCCCCCCCACCTCCTTCCCTCCCCCTCCTCTCCCCTCCCCCCCTCCCTTCTCTCCTCTCCTCTCCTCTCCTCTCCTCTCCTCTCCTCTCCTCTCCTCTCCTCTCCTCTCCTCTCCAGTTCTTTCCTCTCCTCTCCTCCCCTCTCCTCCCCTCCCCTCCCGTCCCCTCCCCTCTTCTTTTTCCTTTTCTTTCCCACAATCTCAAAAACTATCATGCTGAATTTACTAAGAAGTCTCTTACAACATTCTGTTACCACAGAATAAGTCTATTAACAAATTTTTGGTTTAATTTCCCAGTTTCATTAGAATTACGGATCTGCTGGGGATGCCTTTAAAATTCACCCTCAGACTGCTCCATTCAGTATTACAACATCGCTGCAGGGGCGGGGGAGAGAAAACCCCCATTTCACCGCTTTAAGAGCGGGCAGCCAGGTTTTTCTTCTTCTTTTTTTTTTTTTTTTTTTTTTTTTTCTTTTTCTTTCTCTTGCTGCAGTTTAGATACAGGCAAGGCCACGCAGGTGGCATTAATTGCTGGTGCTAAGGGGGAGCTGCCTGGGAGCTGCCAGGGAGCTAATTTTATCTTGCAGCTTGACATAGGCCTGGGATATTTTGCTTTTTTTTTTCCCATTTCATTCCAGCCGTAATACACTCTATATGCAAGTCTAATTAACTGAGCAATAGTTACATTCCTCAGCCCCATTTACTGCTTGCAATGTCCCACAGATGTCAATAAATGGCATATTAACCATCAGTCCATTATTTTCATTTTCCTAGATCCAAATCAGTTCCTATTCTAGCAGTTTTTAAATACAACCTCTTCCAAGTGCACATGCACCATAGCATTTAGTTTTATTTCCCATACCTCCAACTAGCACATATATCCAATGTGAATCAGAGTTTAATAACTTAAATTCTTTTCTGGTCTCAAAATCATTAGATAACAATAAGAGCAATTACTCTAATGTGTAAGGATGCATCCTAAGGTGGAGCAAGGTGGTATTTTAGCAGCAGAACTGGTTCCCATTTTGTAATTATCTCCCCAAACAAAATTATTTTGGTACCAAATATAAATACACAAATTAAAATACTGAGCTCAGATATGCAAACCAAACACCAAGTTCAAATATACAGATGGATCACAGTTACACTTATTCAAGGCAATATCTCGATTTTTGCATTGCACCTTTGAACCGCTTACTGCTCAGCCAGGTGGAGGTGCCACTGGGTCTCCCTGACAAAACAGGTCAGTGCGCGCTGGAGCCCAATTGGCACCTGCTCCCTGCTGGCCTAGCAAGCTGGACTGGGTGAAGCTTTTATTAGTATCTCCTCTGGGGTGATACAACTGTTATCCCAAAATCAGGCTTCTTTATCCAGTGCATATTCAAAAGAGCCAAATTTAGTACACCAAGATGAGACACAGCCTATCACAGAGTTGTGCAAGTCTAGGTGTTGGAATAAAGCTAGCACGCTAGAAAGAAAAGTAACAGCTGTCACACACAAAATCTTGTCATCACATTGATGCAGTAAAGAACTGAAGTACTCATTGTCTTCTGTATAATCACAAAATGTACATTTTGAGTCAATGGATTCTCATGATTTAGCAGTCTGTGAACTTACTGTACCATGTAACAGGCAAAGACTTATAAAAATGTAATATGTTTAAACAGATACCTACAAAGAAAACAGGTTAATAAGGAAAAGTATCTTGCAGAATGGTCTGCAAGTTTTCTGTGACTTGTGTGTTATCAGTTAATTCTCAGCTTGTTTAAAGTTCAAACCATTCCAACTGTAACACTGTCTGAAATGATTTAATGATCTCTTGTAGAGCTTTATTTTTGTCCTACTCTTCTTGTTTTAAAAACTATATTAATTGCAACAAAGTGTTATACTTCAAGGTTCTATTCTCTGGACACTTTTCCCAATCATCTAACTGACACAGTAGCCACCATTAATTACAATATTTCACAAGATCTTCCTTCCTCATATTTCCAAGTGCTTTCCTATGTTCTAAAACACCTCCCAATACTAATTTCTTAGGAACATGACTGAAAACAGTCATTCCCAACCCCATCTCATAAGTAAAAACCATGAGAAGAGGGAAGGAGGAGGGGGGGAAGCACAGAGCATCTTGCAGTGTGAGGAAAAGTGGGGAGAAGGCTTACAGTGCACTTATACAAACAATATCACAAAGAATCAACTGTAACAACAACCAATAAAACAATGAACTCACATTCCTGACGAGCTGCTTGATTTTCAGAAAGGCAATACACAGGTACAAGTATTTCATCATGTTCTGGTGGTCGTTATGGTTTGTAAATAACTGGAAAGGCAAAAGAAAAATCACCGTGCTCCATAGCCTTTTCACAGCATTTGGCATAATCCCTTTGTGTTCTGCTGTCTTAGTCATGAAGGGGTTACTGTGTGCTGTATAAGCATCATTAAAATCAGGCAAAGAAGGTGTTGAGGGCAGAGTTTTAGCCTCCTGATCCAGCTCCTCACAAATTTCTGCCTTGTCTTTACACAGCTGGGATGGGATTAATGATGGATGTGAAACTGACTCTTTTTCGAGATCTACAGAGCCTGACTCAAAAGGATTTGTGCTGTCAAGACTCAAATCATTAGCAACCTGCTCATTTGTGTTTTTCTGTCCATCCTCCGCTGTTTGCCCTTGCATTATTTGTTCTGCCGACTGTAACTGCGATAGCGCAGAGTACACAAATCTCCAAGTTACATGCAAACCATCGGGGACTGCAAGACCTGAATTCTTTTGCGTGTGTAGATGTTCCCCAACCTGCTTCCAAATTTTACTGTCAAACATCCCCTCACTTGGAAACAAAGTACAATTCTCTTTCACCCATGCCAGCAGCGAAGCGACCTGCTTCTCAGAAATACGATACCCAGAAAAACGTAGTATCTGCAGTAAAACTTGCAAATACAATTTATGTTCCTGAGAAGCGGCTTGCCCCATACTAGTCCAATCCCGCAGCTCTCTCATTCCATGAGGCCCGCTGGTCCCTATTAATACCGTAAGGATTAATGTAGCCATAAATAAAATTTACTCAGCTGTCGGATTGTGTGGTTGCCACCAAACACACTGCTCGATGAACAGCCTCCAAGGGTCACACAATTGCATGCGACACCATTTGTGGTGACTAGAAATGGCACACACCAGGATGCAGACAGAGATGCACACACAGACAGAGATCTTGTTCAGGAAGGAGTGCCGAGGCAAGCAGAGCAGAGAGCTAAGCCAGGCTGAGACCTTTATTAGCCATTGACAATTTACAGGATTTACAGATACAGGCCTGGACTAAGATGTTACCTAAGATGTTTTGCCAATAATTGTTATTAAAAACACACCACACTCACGTTATGTTTGTTTCAATTACATTCTCACTCATTCACAGTCTAGGCCCAAGGACATTCACAAAACCCATGCACTTGGGGGCAGTTATCTGGCCCGAGATACCATTCTCACAAGTCTGGGCTATAACTCCTTACAATTATGAGAAACGTACTTCAACACAATCTGTCCAAGGCCCTTTCTATTTTGCTATGATCTAATTATGTTAGTATTATTTCTTTGACCGTCCAGATGGTCATGTTAGTATTGATCTTCCTTTATCATCCAGGTGGCTGGAGCTGCACATCTTGCTTTCCCACACCTTACACTCCAACTGAAAACAAACAAACAAACAAACAAACAAACAAACATTAGCAGCATATCAAAGAATATGAGCCAATTCAGAATTTGTTGGAACCAAAGCACAGCTCCTTTCAGCACTTCAATTTCCAGTGCTGGACTGGATTTACCCTCTACAAGTCATACAACTGATGTTATGTGGAGTCAATGGGTTGCTCCAATCACACAATGGGCTTGAATGGGAAACCCCGACTGCCTGGAAACCCTGGAAGTCATCATGGACTGTCCAGAGAGCTGAAACTTCAGGGTGTCACCAGATGAGGTAACTTGTGCTGAAGACACTCCACTGGATGACAAATAACTAGAAAATGAAAAGCAATATGCCTTGTTCACTGATGGGTCCTTCGTATTGTCAGAAAACATTGAAGGTGGAAAGCTGCTGTGTGGAGTCGTACATGACAGCTCACAGAAACTGCTGAAAGAAAAGGTGAAATGAGTCAGTTTGCAGAGGTGAAAGCCATCCAGCTGGCTTTAGATATTGCTTAATGAGAAAAATGGCCAGTACTGACTCATAGATGGTGGCAAATGCTCTGTGGGGGTGGCTACAGCAATGGAAGCAGAGCAACTGGCAGTGCAGAGGTAGACCCATCTGGCCTGCTGAACTGTGGCAAGACATTGCTGCTTGGGTGGAGAATCTGTTTGTAAAAGTACGTCATACAGATTCTCCACATTCAAGAGTCACGCCACTCAAGAACATTGAAGCAACAAGCAGGTGGACCAGACTGCTAGAATGGCAAACTGGTAACAACAGACAAGAAAAAGGCTAAGGTACTCAGCAACATTTTGCCTCTGTTCCCACACCTCTCCAGTGGATGAACTGTAAGATGAGGACTGGGGAGCAAAGGCCCCCACACTGTAAGAGAAGGTCGGATTTGTGACCACCTGCGGAACCTGAACATACATAAATCTGTAAGACCTGATGAGATACACCCCAGAGTGCTGAGGCAATTGGCTGAGGTAGTTGCCAAGCCACTCTCCATGATATTTGAGAAGTCACAGCAGTCAGGTGAAGACTAATGGTGACTGGAAAAAGGGAAACATTGAAATATTGCACCCATTTTTAAAAAGGGTAGAAAAGAGGACCCCGGGAACTACCATCCTGTCAGCATCACCTCTGTGCCTGGGAACATCATGGAATGGATCCATCTAGAAGCTCTGGTAAGGCACATGGTGGACAGCCAGAATGGCTTCACCAAGGGCAAGTCCTGACTGACAGACCTAGTGGCCTTGTACAACAGAGTAACTACATTAATAGTCAAAGGAAGGACTACAGATGTCATCTATCTGGACTTGTGTAAAGCCTTTGACACAGTCTCCCGCAACATCCTTCTCTCTCAATTGGAGAGATATGGATTTGATGGGTGGACTATTCAGTGGATGAGGCACTGGCTGGATGTTTATATTCAGAGAGTAGTGGTCAATGTTAAAACGTCTGGATGGACACATATAACAAGTCGTGGTCCCTCAGGGGTCTGTACGGGGACCAGTACTGTTTAATATCTTCAGCAATGACATAGACAGTGGGATCAAGTGAACCTTCAGCAAGTTTGCAGATGACACCAAGCTGAGGGATGCAGTTGATATGCCTGAGGAACAGGGTGCCATCCAGAGGGAGCCAGACAAGCTCAAGAAGTGAGCCCATGTGAACCTCATGAGGTTCAACAAGGCCAAGTACAAGGTCCTACACCTGGATCAGGACAGCCCCCAGTACTAGTACAGGCTGGGGGATGAAGGGATTGAGATCAGCCCTGCAGAGGACTTGAGGGTACTGTTGGATGAAAGACTGGATGTGAACTGACAATGTGCACTCGCAGCCCAGGAGGCCAATCATATCTTGGGTTGCACCTAAATCAGTGTAGCCAGCAGGTCGAGGGAGGTGATTCTGCCCTTCTACTCTGCTCTGGTGAGACCCCACCTGGAGTCCTGTTGTCCAGCTCTGGAGCCCTCAGCACAGAAAAGACATGGACCTGTTGGAGAGGGGCCAGAGGAGGCCACAGAAATGATCAGAGGGCTGGAACAGCTCTGCTGTGAGGAAAGTATGAGAGAGTTGGGGTTGTTCAAGCTGGAGAAAAGAAGGCTCCAGGGAGACCTTATTGCAGCCTTTCAGTATTTAAAAGGTGTTTATGAGAAAGATGGGGACAGATAGTTTACCAGGGCCTGTTATGACAGAACAAGAGGAGATGGTTTTAAACTAAAAGAGGAGAGATTCAGGCTAGACACAAGGAATAAATTTTTACAGTGAGGGTGGTCAAACACTGGAACAGGTTGTCCAGAGAGGTGGTAGATGCCCCATCCCTGGAAACATTCAAGGCCAGGCTGGATGGAGCTCTGAGCAACCTGATCTAGCTGAAGTTCTCCCTGCTCATTGCAGGGGAGTAGACTAGATGACCTTGAAAGTTCCCTTCCAATGCAAAGCATTCTATGATTTTATGATTCTATGGTGGAATGATTCTATGATTCTATGGTTCTATGACTCTACAATTCTATGAATTGAAGTGGTTTAGATGGATCTGGACTGGGAACATAAGAGTGAGCTATTTATAGCTCAGTGGGCCCATGACACATCAGGACATTCAGCAAGGGATGCAACACACAAATGAGCTCATGATGAAGGGGTGGACTTGACTATTGATGCTATTGAACTGGTTATCCATGAATATAAAATGTGTGCCACAATCAAAAAAGTGAAGCAGCTAAAGCCTTTTTGGTATAGAGGACAATGGCTGAAATAACAATATGGGGAAGACTGGCAGATTGATTATATCACACTGTCACAAACCTGCCATGGCAACCGTCATGTGCTTACAATGGTGAAAGTGACTACACCTATTCAGGTGTAAATAGTCAGCTCCACTGTCTTCAGGAAAATCTCACCTAAAAATAACTGTCAGACTGCTTTTCTGACTTATCTGCAAGTGGTGCAACCCTCCGTTGGAGACAAGTAGCAACATTTTCAGTACTTCTTAGCAGCTTTTCAAGCTGCAGTGTTGCAAGAGTGAAATGCTGAGGTGACAAAGACAGCAGATATGGGGTGAGGCTCCAAGAGAGGGCTGAGTCACAGTCAAAACAGGCACTCCACCTCTGCTTCCTACCACTCCTATGCCTGGGAAATCCCATGCTCATTAGCACTGGTATGGCAGGTTTCTGGTCCTGAATTGGCCCAGTTTGTCTCACAAGACCACAGAATCTTTCTTTTTTTTTTTTTTTTTTCTTGCTGAGCAAGCTTTCCAAAACGAAAACAGCATGTGTCCCACAACACACACAGACACACACACAAACATCCCAAAACCAAAACCAACCAACTAAACAAACAAAACCCCCACCACACACAAAACAAACAAAACCAGGACTTGTTTGAGCTAAGTAATGTAGTTATGGAGAAACTGGAAATGTAATAACTTGCTTAAGATGGAGCAAAAAGTCTGTGGCAGATTCAAAACTACTACTCAATAAATTCCAGGTATTATATCTCTTTAAAAATAAAATATGATTTTGTGATGCCTAATACTGTGATTTGTTTTTCAAGTTCAGTCTTATGATTTATTTGTGTCTGGCTCATCTTACTTAACTTAGTGAGTTGGATTCTTTTAATATTTTTCAATTTCTCTCTCTTTTCTTTTATTCCAGGTAAATTTAGAAAGATCTGCAAATTTTCTTTCTTATTTCAGCATATTTGTACTCACTATGCTAACTTTACTTTTTCTTGCAAAGCTGATTATTGTATCTTTATGTTGCCTATTTAGAAAAAAACAAATCTCAGCTAATGAAAGTCTGGGTCTTGCAAGTATCACGTGCATTGAGTATATCTGACCCTTTTAGCTCACTTCCTCTTGTATTTGTCTGATCATAGGAAATGCTAGTATTTGAGTATCCAGTTATCTAACTGAAATCTAAAATTGAATCTTGGAGTTTAATAAAAACAACAGGAATTCCGGTTTCATAAAAATGACAGGAACTTGAGACAATCTTGCACAGGTGCACTAGTGATGTGCTTCCTTAAAATCAAACATTGTTTGACCCACCGCAGTCAATATGACATGAAATGTTCTGAGCTTGCAGCTGTTGAAACAATTTGACGGACGATGGAGGCAAGACAGGGCTCAGAAACATTCCTCTGTGTGCCACCCCAGCCACATCTGCTCACAGCAATGTTTTATTTTCTTAGTTAAGCTATCCTTTCGTGCCAGACCCTCTCCATAGAGCATCTTGCCAGGAGACTTCTCTTGTTTTGCAGGGGTTGTATAGGGGAAGGCAAAAATAACTCCCAAGTAGCGATGCAAAGCACTAGGCTAAAAAGTTACAATGTCCTGCCTTTGAAAGGCAGCTTGAGTAATTTTTGGAAGGCTCTACTATTTACCTACCTTCAAAATACGTATACTTGTGCACATTTTGCTCAGGAAGCCTGGATTGGAATGGAAGTTGAATTCTTGTAAGGACCGTCTCAGGAGGTGGGTTAAGAGCACATTTCCATGAATATGAATGCAAAAGAGCAGCAGGAAGAGACCCTCCTAAAATAGCTGTGATTAGGTAATGAAGAGGGCATGCAGAAACAGGAGGAAGCTGTATGAGGAAAGCACTGAGCCAGAGCAAGCAATATTCACAAAACACACAGCCCATTTAATTCAGTGAGAAGGGTAATTTAGTGGTAAGAGAATACGTTTTTAATCTAGAGGAGACTGGGTATGCGTCTGCTTTCCCGCCTGCTCCTGGTTTTCCCTCTGCCTGTGATTTGTGTTTCTGGTGGGCGATCTGCTCTGAACACGGGCTGCTGCGAGTGGGGTGGTCAGTTCCACGAGACACGCGGGCTACACGCAGTTGGGTTTGGTACGCATGGAGAGGCAACCAACATTATACTCGGGGACTATTCTGCAGTAGTTGCTTATATTGTACTGGTTTTGCGATTGCTCTTGCCAGTCCTTTTATTTACTATGGTCTTTCCAGGAAGATGGCTGCAGTGCACACGTTGCACCTGTTTAATTTAGCTGGGTTCCACAGAACCTTAATTGCCGTGTTTCCCCAGCTGCGGGGAACAGATTTCCACGCCAGCTGGTGGGTTTTGCGTTGGTAGGGCTGGCCGTGACATAAAGCCTTCGCCACCAGAAGTCTGCCTGGACAGCCCCCTGGGACACGGGGTCTACCATCCCCGCTCCGCGGCGGGTGGGACGCCTGGAGCGAAGAGACGCGCTGGGGCAGCGGCGAGGGGCACTGCTGGGAGTGTCCTCCCGCCCACACGGCTTTCCCGGCCGCTACCGAGTTTAACCTATAGATCAACCTCACGCTCCTCACTAAGGCTCCGCCCGCCCGGCCGCGGCCCCGGCGAGGTGCGCGCCGGGGGGCGGGGCCGGGCTGCCGGAAAACCCGGGCGGATCGGCCGTCCGGAGGGGTTGGGGCCGCTTCCGCCGCGGCGCAGTGGCGGGGTGGCGGTAGGAGGCGGGCCGGCGGCTGGTGAGTGCCCTTCTCCCGGCGGGTGGTGGCCGGGCAAGGCCTTCCCCAGCAGCGGGCGGTGTCCCCCGGCGCCCTCTCCCCCTCAGCCGCCCCTGTGCCTCCTTTCCCGTCCCCCTCCCGGGCCTAGGCCACGGCCCGCCCGCCCCTTCGCCGATCTCTCCACCCGCGGGCTGTCCGGCTGAGGCGCCGGGGCAGGGCCGAGCGGGGCGGGGGGCTGGTGCTGGTGCGCCACAGTCCCCGGCGCTGCCCTGCACCGGCCGCATGGCTCTCCCCCGGCCTCCGCCAGGCCGCTCCCCGGGCCTTCGGTTATTCGGGGTTGGGGGCGAGGTGGGAGAGAGCTGGGAGCCTGCGGGCCTTCGCCAACTGCTGGGAGGACTGGAAGGGGCGCCGCGTGGAGACGGGGTCCCCGTGGCGTGTTTCCTGCGTGGTGCTGGTGGAGGCCAGTGTCCTAACGCCCGCCTCTGGGTCCCGCTGGCGGCTTGGCCGGCGCCGCTCGCTGCTCCTGTCCCTGCAGAGAGCCGAGTGGTCCCTCAGCGGCGCTGCTGCTGACCCCCATGGGGCAGCCCCCCCTGCTCCGGGCCGGCCAGCGGCTCGCGGGATGGTCGGGATCGGGAGGCGAGAGTGAACTTCGCCTCGGTGCGCCCTGCCAGTGGGGGGAGCGTGTCGTCATCCGGCCTGGCGGCTGCGTGTGGGTGTTGCTGCCGGGGATCACTGTTTTTAGGTCACTCTGAAATTCAGATGTGAGAGCTGTTTGTTTTGTGGGATAGGAAGCAAGTTCAGTTCGTGCCGTTTGAAGCTCTTCTTCCAGCTCTTTGCTGGAATGGCTGCTTCACCGCAGTTGCATGTAACAGGCTATGCATTCAGGTCTTTAGGACAGGAATCTGACCGTTTTGTCACTTATAAGAGCAAAACAATCTCCTCTGCTTGAGAGGAGGTTAAACACTAAAAGCCTCAACTTATAGAAAGCAGACATGGACATGGCTGATAGTGCTTTTGGGGGCTGCAGAGCTTTAAAAAATTAAACCCCAAACAAACAAACCCCTTAAGAAGAACAGGTACCCTGCTCCCATATTAAAGGCAACAGAGGGGCATTTCCTGCTGTTTAGGTGCTTCTTGTAAATGCCCTACAGTCTTCCCTACGTTCTTAAGCACATACATGTCTTTTGAAAGTGAAAACTTTTTTTTTGTTTTGTTTGATTGTATGTGGCTTTATTTAAATTGTACAATATTAATTTTTCATGTGACTGCTTCTGCTTACATATATTTAGCCAGCCTCTTATAGGTAACCCCCTCTTTCAAAATCCACACAGGTTTGTGCTAACATTGAAGTTATAGCTCCTTGGAAATATTTTACTGTAAGTATATAGATATGACCAAGTGGGGGTGTAGCAAATTGGTAGCCCAGATGTTTTTGAGAATACTAAAATAGTGTGAAATATGAGTGCTTAATACCCAGTAATGCGAGACCTTGGAATGGTGGTGTAGACAGAATGTGCAGATTGCACTGGGCAGTGCAGCATTGCTTCTTAATCATTGCATCAGATTTGCCTGACAGATGGATTGGTGCTCAAAGTCTACATCTGTCTCCTCTGATCACAATTTTCATTCTTAACAAAATGAACAATGCCTGTTGTGGGGAAGGGGGAATATTCAGGTGATTTAGAATGGCTTTGGGGCCATCCTCATTATTGCCTCCTATATATTCAACATGTGACCAAGTTCCTTTGTTCTTTTAAAGCTTTCCTATATGGAGTTATGCCTCTGATGTGGACTTTAAAAAGTAGTTGTCTGTCCTAAAGGTGTCTAGACCTTAATGCCCAAAAAAGCCATAGGCTGTTTCTGCATATTGTGAACCATCCATAGGTGTTAGATATTTTAAGAGGAGAAACCTAGCGGTGTTGAACTGCCTTCTGGTTGCTTGAAACAAGTTATGCTTTACACCAAGACTTTCTTGCCTTAATGGTATTACAGAGCCAGGGCTTTGCTTGTTGAGATTTCCACAACAAATAATAACTCGTGTTTATCACATGATTAATTTGAAATTACAACTTTAACTTTTTAATTTCTAGGTGGGAATCACTAAATTGAACAGCAATAACCATGGGAGATGCTGCAAAACCTTACTTTGCCAGACAATATAAGGAACAGGAGATTTTGCATCAACAAGAATTGAAAGGAAGTCCTTTCCAGAAAGACCACCGAGTCATGGATGAATATGAAAATGGCCATAGCAATAAAACAGATACCAGCCTGCAAAAGAAGAAGGGAGCTCTAGGTCACTATGGAAACAGTCCCAGGCGAGGGCCACGTAGTGTTTTGAGTAGCCCAAATTCACTTAAAAACGCAACTTATGGTCAAGGGTCAAAGTTAAATGATACCCAAAGAGACCAAATTAAGAATCGGGTATCTGATGACCATCATGGTACTTCTGACAGCTGGAGAGAGTACAGATCTGTTGCCCGGATTCCTGTGCACAGCAGGACAAGAAAGGACTCTTTTCATGAGGTTGAAGGTTCTGGAAACAGAAATGTAAGACGACAGCTTCAGGAAGAGTTCATGGGTGAAGATATGCCAGACATGCAGCAAAGAAGCTTTGGTAATCAAAATGTTTTATTGTTTTTACTTACCTAACCATAAAGTAGCTTTTTCTGTGTGTTAGTGAAAAGTAAAATTTCAAGATTCACTGTAAAGCAAAAAAATCATTTTTGTTCTGTCATATATTGCAAGCTACACTGTGTATATATACATATATTGCTAGCTGTACCGTACTGCAGCACTTTAAACAAATTGCTACAGCAAATGATACAGAAATTGTTTTATAAATTGTGTTGTCTTTGTGAGTTTGTAAGTGGTAAGAGTAAGTAGATTGTACATCTGTGTAGTGTCCCTGTTTGTGGTTTTCCAGGTACAATTTGTTTGAATCTGTCAAGGTTGATAAGGGATGTTTCACTTAGGCTGATACATGGTAAGATTTTGAAGCCACCAGTGAGGTCTGTAATAACATATATTAACAAAGATTGAAAACAATTCCTTGTGGGTATCATGAGAACTTAATACTAGCAACAGTAATACAGCAATAACACAAAAACGTTTCTCCATGAATACTGGACTTCCCTATGGGCAGTTGGTACTAATAATAAGAATACAAGCCCTTGGTATTAGAAATGCAAGAAAGAACAGGCTAAGGGAGTGTTGTCCCAAAAGCAGGGTTCTGACACCTGGTGTACCAAAAAAAAAAAAAGGCAAATTGTAGCACAGAGAGACAAGACGTTGTTTATTAGAGAGTTGTGCAAATCTGGATGCTTTAACAAAGTCAGCATACCAAAAAGAAAAGTAATGGCCATTATAAATGAAATTTTATCACTACTCATGGCTGTCCTAAAGAGACAGTTGGTTACACATTCGCATATTCGTTACATAATCATTTTAGCATATAATGAGGAAAATCCAGCTAAAGTACACTTTATCTCACAGTCCTACAGGGAACTGCTGGAGAGAATCCAGCACAGGGCAACAAAGATGATGGAGTGGAGCACCTCCCTTATGAGGAAAGGCTGAGGGAGCTGGGTCTCTTTAGCTTGGAGAAGAGGAAAATGAGGTGTGACCTCATTAATGTTTACAAATATATAAAGGGTGGGTGTCACGAGGATGGAGCCAGGCTCTTCTTGGTGACAACCAATGGTAGGGCAAGGGGTAGTGGGTTCAAACTGAAACACAAGAGGTTCCACTTAAACTTGAGAAGAAACTTCTCAGTGATGGTGACAGAGCACTGGAACAGGCTGCCCGGGGGGTGTGGGGTCTTCTACTCTGGAGACATTCAAATCCCGCTTGGACACCTTCCTGTGTAACCTTATCTAAGTGTTCCTGCTCCAGCAGGGGGATTGGACTAGATGATGTTTTGAGGTCCCTTCCAATCCTTAACATTCTGTGATTCTGTCTCGATATATGTGTTAAAGCAAGAATGAACTAATTGTACAGGCTTCAAAAGGTCTGAAGCTGCAAGATCAGAGGTCTCTGTGATTAGGTGTTTCACAAATAACTCTTATCTTGTTAGAGAAGCAGATTGCAATTTCTGGCAGGTTTCATTCTTGTAAGTGATACTGGCTACAGTTCTCCCCTTTAGGACTTATTTGCATACATCTATGTATCAGATGAGTCCTACCTTTTCTAAACTGTTTTAGTGGCTGCAACACAGCACTTGGTCACACGTTGCAACATAACAATTGCTAGTACAATAATTATGATCAATTTCTTAATCCACGTCTGTAAATCAGGAATCCAGGACACCAATCACATCCAAACTTCTTGAAATCTATAAGTAGTATTGTTTTCTATACCTTATGCAAGACTGTAGTATGTTTCCAAATGATTACAGAAGGATAAATTGATCAGTATCGTAGGATCTTCATTGAACGTGAGTACCAGAAGGGAGTGTAAGTAGATGAAAGCAGAAAGAGGAAGCTTGAAAAAGAACATAATTAAATAAAATAAGAAAGACCGAGGCACAGATGAGGTGCAGCTAGCATGGAACAACTGCCTTTTAGCAAGAAATCTGCCTTGTTTTAGTTGAGACTGGGGGCCAAAGACAGTATTGATCCCCCTGCTGAGAAGGAAAGCTATTGCTGGTTGATACCAGGAAGTCCAGGAATTAAATGTCCTTTTCCTTTATATCAACTGTCACTAAAAGATAAACTGTGAACAGATGCCCTGTGTTTCTCCTTGATAGAAGTTGCACACGTAGGCTTAACCTTGGATGAGAAGAGAGCAGAGTAGAATCCTTTCCCAAGTTTGTTCTTGAATTTGCTGGGTGTAATGAACTTAGTTCTGTGAAATTTCAGGAACTCACTGAAGAGGATTTATGGGACCAGTGGCAATCATACCTGAGAACTTACTCAGGAAGAGTGAGCTACTGGCATCTAGGAAAGTGGAATTTATAAAGTTGTATGCAACTTTAATCTTGGGAATCCATTATTGAACAGATAGTGTAATCTACTATAAGTATTTGAAAGGTAAAAAAGAGGAGTGGGTGACAAGCCAGAAGGCTGTGCTTCCATCCAGCAAGACAGGGATGGGCTGGAGAGTTGGGCAGGGAAAAATTTAATGAAATATAACAAGGGCAATGTAGAGTCTTGCATCTGGGCAAGAATAACCCCACGTTCCAGTATCAATTGGGGAATGACTTGTTAGAGAGCAGTGTAGGGGAAAGGGACCTGGGGGCCTGGTGGACAGCAGGATGACCATGAGCCAGCACTGTGCCCTTGTGGCCTGGAAGGCCAATGGCATCCTGGTATGTATTAGAAGAGGGGTCGTTAGTAGGTTGAGAGAGGTTCTCCTCCCTTTCTACTCTGCCCTGGTGAGACCACATCTGGAATATTGTGTCCAGTTCTGGGCCCCTCAGTTCAAGAAGGACAGGGAACTGCTGGAGAGAGTCCAGCGCAGGGCAACAAAGATGATGAAGGGTGTGGAGCGTCTCCCTTATGAGGAAAGGCTGAGGGAGCTGGGTCTCTTTAGCTTGGAGAAGAGGAGACTGAGGGGTGACCTCATTAATGTTTATAAATATATAAAGGGTGGGTGTCACGAGGATGGAGCCAGGCCCTTCTTGGTGACAACCAGTGGTAGGACAAGGGGCAATGGGTACAAACTGGAACACAGGAGGTTCCACTTAAATATGAGAAGAAACTTCTTCACAGTAAGGGTGACAGAACACTGGAACAGGCTGCCCAGGGGAGTTGTGGATTTTCCTTCTCTGAAGACATTCAAAACCTGCTTGGACACATTCCTGTGTAACCTCATCTGGGTGTTCCGGCTCCGGCAAGGGGATTGGACTAGATGATCTTTCAAGCTACCTTCCACTAAGTAACATTCTGTGATTCTGTGTGATTTGTCAAGAAAAAAAGTACACCAAGTCCTTCTAATTTATTTCTTTAAAAGGCTGGTCAGTCCCCTATGGATGTGGGAGAAGCAGTTGGTAGATACTGGTAGTACTAGTACTGTAGTACTTTAGATACTATTATGTGACAGTCCTGTAAGTAAACTAGAGGAAATTTCTGTAAATTAAATTAATACAAGAGACTTGCAGAGCTAATTAGGTAACTATACTCAGAAGATACCAAGGATTTTGTCAAAACGATAGGGAGTATTCAGCAAGCATCTACGAGAATTCTATTCTGTTTGATATTTATCACACTATTCTGATGATGAGTGAAGGCAGCATGCTTTTTAATTGTGTGCTTTTAAATTTGAATAGGCTGTGGAGCTGATAGGAACTGACTGCAGAAAGCAGGAAGGTTAATAAAATAACTTTGAACAGCTGGATAAATGACCTACCTAGAGGATAAAATACAAAAAAAATATATTCAAGTACCATTATTTAAGTAGAAATGTCAACTGTACAAATAAAGGAGGAAAAGTTATGAATAGTAATTTTTCAGAGAAGAATCTGAAATCGTAGTGTATCAGAAGATGATAATGAGTATTCAGCATCATGGTGTTGTGGGGCACAGAAACAGATTCACAGCCTGAAGTACTCCTTTTTCTGTCAGTCTGCGGTAAATTTAGTAGCAGTTCTCTATCCAGCTTTGGCACCCCACCTGAATGAATAAAATGGAAACAGTCCAAAGAAGAGCAAGAAGAATGCCAGGGTACATAGAAAGTATAAACTACATGAATTGCAAACAATCCCCAGTCTTTCTGCAAAAGTAGAGGATAGGGAGGCATGCTAACAGTCTTCAGCTGTCTAGAAAGGTGTTAAAAAGCTGATGTAGTAATCTGGCTTGTGTCTTCCCAGTAGATCGGACACAAAACAATGGGCCTGAAGTTGAGCCAGAAAGATTCAGATGAGGAAGAAATGGAAAGTTTCCAATGATAAAGCTAGTGAGGTACTGGAGGGGTTGTCTGGGCAGCTCATGGAGTTTGTACCTGAGGGTACAAACAGGTTAGGTGAGCATTGCTCAGGATTGACAAGGTTCATTTCATCATGCAGTGAAGCACAGGCACAGCATAGCTCACCTTTTGAGGTTCCTTCAAAAGTTCTAATTTGATGTCACATAGCAAATAATTACTAACAATTTTTATTTTACATCTTTCTTTTACTTGAAATCTTTCATGCAGTTGTCCCTTTTCTTTAGTTTTATGCCGTTTTACTGCAGCTCGTAATGAAGGAGTCTGCTCAGTCTCTGAGGCACTGATTTTTTTTCTTGCAGGAGTTCTAACTTTAACCTGCCTCTACTACTTCATTTAGTGATTAAGCTACAATAAGATTGTCACTACTGTAACTACCAAATATTAGAAATATTTCTTTACTTTGTAATTTTTTAAGTTACTTCGTGGTTACAGAAGTAATTGGTAAGTAGGTAGTTGTCATGTGCTTTCCTTCAGAGATGTTAATTTAATACACATTTTCTCCAAGTTCAGTCTACACTGATCAGTAAAAATGTAGTCAAATGACTGTTGAAAGTCTTAAGAGTTTGAGCAGGAAAATCACCATGGAAAATGGAAGAGGTGTGTAAAGTTCAGAGACTCAGGCTTCTATTTCTTCTCCTTGGAGCTTCCTTTGGAGTATTGTCCCTGCAATCTATTAAGCCTCATTCTGTTTATTCCAGCATAAGCGTGCTGCTGCTGAAATAAATTATATTACCATTCTTGCGCTGTTCCTGTTTACAGCGTTAGCACAGGCATGCTATTTAGTGAACCGAATCAAACAACTAGTTGTAAATACACAACCAGATTGTTTCCCTTTTGCCTGTTATTAGAGACAAAAATTGGGGTCACAGGAAAGAAACTTTGTAAATGTATGTGGTAGAGAAGTTGTGTTTTCATTTTTATTATTATTGCATATTCAAACCTCATGCTGTGATGGGGCTTTTGGAGTCTAAGGAAGTTGTATAAACTTCCTCAGGAGCAAGGAACTTTAGAAATTCCATGCATTTGGACATCCTGTATAGCTGTTCAAATGGAAGGTAAGATGTGATCCAAAGTAATGTGTGAAAATCTAGCCTGTGTAGATTAATTCCTGAGATTACTTTTACAGGTATTCTTTGGATAAGTAGCAATTCCTGCTTCAAAATTATGACAAAGTTTGCGTAAAAGTAGAAGTGGTGTTCAAATTAATTTGTTACAGAGGTTTTGTTGTAAACATAACAAGCTTTCTAAGCATGTTTATTCTGCCAGTTGCACAGCTTTATTAAGCAATGTGTACAAATACTTAGCAAGTTCATTATTTATTGACTTACATAGCCAATAGTGGTTGATGTGTTTGTTTGTTTTCACTTGTCTGTTTAATAATGTGAAGGCAATACTAATCCATATGCTGGTTTAATTGAAAGGCAAGTGACATTAACAGGCAGTTATTACTGGTGATAATAAATTGTTGTATGTCAGCTAAGCCATGGCAGTAGTATATCGTAGTGCTCTTAACTCTTACAAGTAATTCAGATCATCTTACACTCACTAGTTGTGTGATATTCACAGTGGTCTATGGATCAGTTTGCTTTCTATTTTGTTCGTCTACCGAAGCCTTACTAGACATCCTGACATCTTAGGATATATTCTGCCTTTTCGTTACAGTGACATACAGCTATGTCTCAACTGGGCAATGAAATCTATTGCATTTAGTTTCGGGCTTTTTTGCTAGTTTAACAAAGCTATCTAAATGAAGTTGGTGAGTTCAATGGGACAAATAAATGGTTTTTAGTAGTTCGAAACAAAGGTACTGTATGTTATGACATAAATATAAATATATACAATATTGCTATTGTCAGACTTGCAGAGAACAGATCATGAAACTATGCAAGTTAGATGATTTGTATCTTTGACTCATCCATTAGCAGAGTGGTAATTAAAGAAAAAAAGAAAATGCTCTGTGGTACTCTGAAGTTATTTGACATTATTTGCTCTCATAACTCTTTATAAGAAATGAAGAAACTTAGGCAACAAAGAAGATCAAGAACTAGAAAAGATGAGTGCGATCAAGAGAAAGTGGATGATCCAGTCATAGACGAATCTGTGCTGTCGGCAAAAGAACTTCTAGGGTTGCAGCAAGCCGAAGAACGATTGAAGCGAGACTGCATTTACAGACTGAAGAAGGTGCCACTGTCTTTACTTGTATAGTCCTTCCGTATTATTTTGTTTGTAAATACAACATAGAAGGTACATTTTGAGCATTTTATCTGACTGTAGCTAGAAAGTTTAGTTGTAGAATTCATGTAGTGTATGAAATTGGTGCTGTTAATGAATTGTCAAGAGAAGGCAGGTTATCCTTTGGGTTTTACGATAATAAATCTTGATTTGGCAGCAAGGCAAGCACAAAAAATGGCAGTTGCTTTAGTTCCTGAATTAAAATCAAATCACTAGATGCTGGGGCAGTGGACCAGAAAAGTTTGTCTGTTTGTCCAGTCAATGTATTTTTCCATGGGAACTGTGTATTTTCCACTGTAAAAGACAAGGTGTTGGCCTTGATTGACCTAATACTACCACTCTTCTGGCATTATACCTGATATGCAATTTTTTTTACTGTGAAGAGGGAGTTAGGAAAGTTAAAGAGAGTATTTCTGGACTTAAGAGTTACAGTCATTCAACTTTGCAATGGTATTGAATGAAATGAAAGTAATATCTTTCTATACTTTAGGGTTTTTTACTGTCTTTATTTTAGCAACCTCGAAGCTACCCATCAGCAAAATACACCTGCAAACTGTGTGATGTTTTGATTGAGTCAGTGGCTTTTGCTCATAAGCATATTAAAGAGAAAAGACACAAGAAAAACCTGAAGGTGAGTTAAGGACAAGAAAAACTATAAAATGCAGATTTATGAAACTGCACTGCTTCCAAGATCATTCTGCTTGTTGTTTTGTTTTGCTTTGGGTTTTTGTTTTGTTTTGTTTTGTTTTTTTAACCATGTTTGAATCTTCTTTAAAACTGTTTCTTTGTGGTACTGGTAAAAAGAGTAAACTTGGGAACTGGACTTTGCTTCTGCCCTCAGCTTTGGAATTTAATTTGTACTTTTTCAAGACTATTATTATTGAAAGAAGTTCTCATTTCAAGTATAACTCAGTAATATTTTGTTACTGGTGACCGAAGTATAATAAAAAAGCTCTACCAACTGACTCTTCTTGTTGACTGGTTATGTGTATTCTTCTTAGTTTATATTTCATTGGCTTATTTCAACAATGAAGAGTGGTTTTTTATCAAGTCCAGAGCAATGAGGAATAGCAAGAAGCAAATATACATGGTATGGCAGAGTTAGAAATTATAGCCTATACGTCAGGGTGAAGATTTCAAATCAGAAATTCTGTAAATGAACTATGGAGTATTACAGACTTGTTTATATGTGAAGGAAGAAGTTTTATCTTGAACATAAATATCAAAATAACTTCCAGCATAACCTCAGTTTTACTTCCTATTTTTTTAAATTAAATGTCTTCTGTTCCTTCTACTTTCTCAGCTTGAAATGGACAAAAATATTTGTCTTCTGCAGGTTTTCTATTTCTTCCTCTTTAACTCCTGCCCTTTCCCATTTCATAGGGGATGAAAGAATTGATGACTTTTTAAATGTTCCGAATACATGTATATGTACCTCTGCACATTACTGAAGTTTCCTGGAATATCTAATTCTTTATACCTGTCAGAGTTACTTTCTTGATGTTCTTGCTTCCAATTGTCTCCATTATCTGGAAAAACCTGTGGTGGTATTACTTGGGATGAGTTGGCAGGCTTTCATTCCAGTATATTAAGCACCTCAAGAAAATCATTAAAACATCAGTCTTCTTATCTTTAAAGGAAAAGGAAGAAGAACAGCTGCTGACAGCTCTGCCTCCTCCAACACCTTCCCAGATAAAAGCCATTGGTGTTGCTATTGAAAATGTAGTGCAGGAGTTTGGCTTAAATAGTGAAGATCTAGAAGAAAGGCTCAACATTAAAACAATGATGGAAAACTTACTGCGTCAAAAATTGCCAGGTATTGTTTGCAATTTGTTTTAAATTCTAGAAGTGGCAACCTTAAAAACAAAAAAACCAAAACAGTACAGCTCACAAAGTGAAACCTTAATTAAAAACTGGCTAGCTAAATTTTAAATATGAAGGTCATTTGGCCTTCATTATAAGCCTTTAACTAGGAACAGCACAGAAGGCAGGACTCAGTAACACAGTTCTGTGCTCTTGGAACATCCTTCTTGATTTCCTGTTGTTATCAAAACTAGGTATGGATTTAAGATCTACTGAATGATATAAAGTAGCTACTGATTTGGTGGTGTGGTGTAAATGCAGTATCATTCTTATCGTTGCAGAGTGCTCATTCAGATTGTATGGCTCATCCTATAGCAGATTTGGTTTCAAAACTTCAGATGTAAACATAGATATCCAGTTTCCTGCCAGTGTAAGTAAGACCATTTACTTAAGTATGTCTAAGTGGTTTTCAATGCTTGCACCTTTATGTAAATTAGAGTTTAAATATAACTTGCAGTGTTATAGTAGCTAAAAATGCATTGAGTAAAACAGAGCTACCACATTAAGATAACATTCCTTGCTTCATACACCAGTGATGGTCAGGCAGTATAATACGGCTTTGTCTTTTATCAAATCTTCCTTCTGAAAAACTGAAAACACTTTAACATCTGTACTCCTAGCAGTCCTATGAGACAGATCATTATATCTTCTCTTGCAGCTGGATTAAATGGCACTTCCATGATGTTTTTCTGTACCAATGTGTAAACATCAGAGATTTTGGTTGCTAGGTTATTTTTAAGCCATGAAACCATCTTACACAATTTATAGGTGAAGTTATTTAATGTCTTGATGTGTCATGCTAGTTGTCTCTATACATCTTTGTGCTTGAACATGGAAAAGAAATAAAGGACTGTGAAAACCTCTTGATTCCATACTTCCGCTGTAGTTGATTTGGCAGTCTCGTAGTTAAAATTTAGCTTTTCCTCTAGGAAACAAAGATGCAAGTGTTATAGGGAAAAAGAATGATCCAAGTTCATAAAGTGCATATATAGGATGTTTCAAAAAGATGTACTCAATTGCAAACTGAAATTACTTTGAAATTGGGTCCATCTTTTTAAATCACCTTGTAGTTGGAAAAAAGCTATGGTTCCAGTCTTTGATGTGAGGTAGATCCACTATGTCAGAAGACAATCATATTCATTGACAATGGAATAATATTTCTGTTGTTTTATTTTCTTTCTCTAACCAATTACTTGATAGGGGTAAAGATAGCTTTACTTAAAATTTCTCCAGGATTTTTTTTTTTTCTTGAAAATAAGTGGACTTTGTGTTAATTTTCAAATAATTTAGTGATAACCAAGGACTAAGAGCAGGTTTTTCTCAGTTGCTGTTCCTTCTTCCTGCCCTCTCTGGAAGCAAAAATGGATGTGACCTAAGGACAATATTTTAATTTTTTTTTTTGAGTTGTGGGAAATCACTTTTGACAGCTATGAAAACCGCTTTATTGCTTTTATTGACAGGTGACTCAACCAGATGTTCTATTACTCGTGCAAGAAAGTCTCCAGAACAGTGGTAAGAAAAAATGCTGCCTTCTCAATTCCATTAAATTATTACTGCTTAGTATTTTTGAATTCCACACTTGAACAGGTAAACCACATGCTGTTTTTTTAGAAAGAGACTGAAAAATACTGCAGGAAATAATACATTGGCACAACTAACTTTGGTTTGGTATTTAGTTCCATGACTATTGAAGTCTCATTTGTGTTGATATGAGAAGTTCCTAGTGTGAGGTGTTATCCTACATTATAAGTGAAGATGTCATTAAACTTCAGGTGGATTGCGCTGCCATTCTTTCCCCAGACTGCTCTATGAGCCACGTATAGTACAGAAAGTAATCTAAACTCTTCTAGCATGTGGTCAGAAACTTGGTAATGTGCTTTCAGATTGTGGTCTCTTTTCCTATAATTATTAATTCATACATAGAGCATTTCTGAATTACCAGGGAAAAATAAACTTGAGTATTTTCTTTCTATCTAGTACTGACATAATGCTTTGTTTAACAGTGGCTATCATAGAGTATAGACCGTACTCTTCCCATCACATATGAAAACCTTGCTTTGAAAGAGTGACAGGATTAATTTATTGGATGTACTGAGTTATTTGTCTTGAAATTAGTCGTTTTATTAAGAAGCTGAGGTTCTAGCTGTGCTCCTGTAGCTGCATCCAGTTCAACATATTTTTAGTCAACACTATGCTTAACATGGCTTCTTCTTTTTTTTTCTCCTCACTAGAATCTTTTGTGGAAGTTGATGCAGATTTCCATGCTAGAATACCAGTGGTGGTGTGCAAAGAAAAGCAAAGGTCTCGGTTGTCACTTTGTGTGTTCTAATAGTGTATAGCCATGTAAATTATATATACCAACATCTGAAAAATGACGTTTCTGTACTAAATTATTACAGTTCCATGGATCTTGAAACACAAACTAACACTCATGGGCAAGTCATTCCTAGCCTAGAATAAGAGGGTAAGGGTTGTTCTGTCCTCGGCTGTGTTATTTCCTAATCCCTTCAACCATTACGGCTTCCAGCATGTACCCTAACCCTTCCATTTGGGATAGCTGCTTAAGCAGAAACTTTCTTCCTTATAGGTAATGTAGATGCCATATTAAATTATGGATTTCTGTAAGGGCAAGATCAGCTTGCTTAGCTATACTAGCATCTTGAGAAAAAGTGAAATATTTAATTTTGCCCATTTAATGGATATCACATAGGATTCATGAAACATTCCATAAAGAGCTACTGTTACAGAAATATTACCAATTTTTTGCTGCCACCTTGATCTTTCACTGCTTGAAAATGTTTCTTGTGCTGTGGAAACAGCATGGAAGCTGTTTTCTGATGGGTGTGGTACAGCAAGATGGTTTTTATTTGTGAAGGAAATTAGTACCGTATTTTTTTTAGTTCAGTGAATTAATATCATTAGAAACAAATAGTTACATTTGAATTGTATTTGAAAACACTTTTACAGAAAATTGGAATACATGTATTTTCAACCTAATCATAAATCAAATTGGTTTTCCATATTTGTTCTAATGTAGATACGAGAGGCTGTTAAGTTTTTCCTTACAGCCTTCTACTACACTGTTATGTGAGATGTCATCTGACCCATGGCTGTTCTTACAAAACCTCCAAGATCTTTTACTTTGTTTCTTTTTGGGTTCTAGTGGCCTTATTTGTAAAGTGAGTGCAGGGAATGAGAATGCTTGTCTGACAACAAACCACTTGGCTACACTTGGAAAACTGGAACCTACTGTAGTACCTTTAGTGATTGCCTTCAGGTACTGGGCAAAGGTAAGAGTGATTTGTATTCCCCTGTAAACTTTGAATGAACATTGATGTTATGCTGGTAAGACTGTTGGTTTAGAAAACAGTTGTTGAAACTGTCTTTAGAAAAAGAGTTGGAAAAAGGGTATCTAAATTTTTATAAATTGTGAATTTTAGAAATGGTATAACTATAATGTGTCTGTCACGATGTTCCATGAAATTTCAAAAGTGGAATTTTAAATTTCAGCCAGTGGCATGCAGACTGTTAAGTATCTTGCTCTGTTACCAAACAAGTCAGGGTGATCTATATGAAATGGAGTCACCAGTTTACCCCTAAACTTAATCCATCATAAAAAAAGGAAAGAAAAAGCTGCTTTTTACTAGATGTAGATAAAAACTTTATGTGAATTAAAATATCTTATTCCAGGACTTTGTGTGCCTGCAATTGAAATATGATTTAAGAAGAACATTGAAAAACTTTTTACTTGTACTATATTTATGTAATATGAGTCATAGTTTTTGCAGATGTGCCATATGCTGTCTGCTTTGCCAGTCTGCATCCTATGGCTCTAACATTGAACATACTGTGGTAATAACATTGCACTAGTAAATATGCAGGCCTTGAGAGCAAAGTCCATCTCACAAGAGGTCAAAGATGTCTGAGTTTCTGTCAGTATTTAATGTGACAGACTACTGAACAGCAATTAAAATAGTAGTTTTTGATGATATCGTTCAAAACTTTAATGACTGCACAATTTATTTTTACAGTTGTGCTGTGTTGATCATCCTGAAGAGGGAGGCTTGTCACCTTATGTGTTCGCTTTAATGGTTATTTTCTTTCTGCAACAGAGGAAAGAGCCTTTTCTACCTGTCTATTTGGGATCCTGGGTATGTGTATTAACACAGCGAATAGTAGGAATGAGAGGACCAATCACTCGTGGTGGTGTGTAACTTGTCAACCTGTTGCTATTCTGAGCAAGCCATAAGCCAGTCATTTCTGCAGGAATTTGGAAAGAATGTGAATTCAGCCAGACTACACCTCAGTTGTCTATGCTTGGCTGTAAGGATGCAATTCACAATCCTAGTCATTTAATTAAGTGCTCTGTTTCCCCTTTTGTGAGTAAGGAGAGCTGGGCATTGAATAATGCACTTCCTGGTAATGGACAGTGTAATTCCTCATTTCTTCAACCTTTCCTCGAGACTCTTGAGGACTCTGAATTCACATAACTACATCCCAAAACAATGTCTTCTTTCTGACATCTGACATCTGATTCTTCAAAATGTAGACCACAGCTGTACCTCACACTGGTGCAGTATCTGCCTGAGGGATCAGACTAGGAGTTTACAGCATATATTTCTTGGAGTTAGAGGCTGAAACCCATCTTGATATCAGGAGTTGTATTATGGATGCAAATCCAGAATCCAGTTCTCTGGGACACCAATCAGGTGTTATATTCATGGCATCCATTTGTTCTCCTTTAGTTTGGATTACTGCCATTAGGGGAGATGGGGGGAGATTTAAAGCTCATGTGATGTTTAGCTGTATGTTTCCTTTTCTGTTTCCTTTAGATTGGAGGATTCTCATTAAACAAATTAACTAATTTTAATCTGAAGGAAATCGAGAATGATGCTGTGGTTTGGGAGCATAACCCCACTGATGATTCTGATTTGCCAGAAGAAACTTCCCCTAGAAGGGGCAAGGTCTGAACCATTTAATTTGCTTCTGTAGTAGTCCAGCAGTCATTGCTGTTCTCAAAAAAAGAACCATCTTCTGTTTTTGTTTCCTATGTTGCGAAACCATTAGCTCAACTAAGAGATTTCATGACTGCTTGATACCACACTTACTCTGCTTACCTTTTGGTGCTAAGAAGCTACCAGGAATCTAGGTGTTGTTTCAAACTCTTTCATAAGACACTGGGTTTTGATCTGTCAGGGGAGAATAATATAGCTTATAGAGTTCAAGCAGTTTTATCTCAGAATTAGATTAAGCATATGAAAAAGACTTCCTCTTAGCTTTGAACTATTCTTACAAATTATTTATAAGAACTTTGCAAGAACAGTATCACTAGATAATTGCATGTTATGACAGTTAATAATACAACTTAAGCTTTGCTAAAAAATAGGCTACGTGATCCATTCTGTCCAATTAGGTTAGTTGTGATATTTCCTTGGAAATTTATAAATTATAGCATAAACACTTAAGTAAGTAATTATTATTAATCATCGATGCTATTCTTTACCATTGCTGCAGTCTTCCATTTTGAAGTTTTATAATCTGAGTTTATTCTATCTCTTCCCATTTTTTAACTGCCATTTTTATTGCAATTGTGACAGTGTAGAAGCAGCTATGAATTCTGTAATATCACATAACGGGTGAAAAACAGCTAAACACCTGTGCATTAAATATTATTATTTTCTTCTGTAATTGACAGGTTCCCTTAGTATTTGGTTCAGGACAGCAGTGTTCTACACCTGCGGGTCAGCTCTGGGTAGAGATGCTTCGTTTCTATGCCTTGGAGTTCAATATGGCTGATTTGGTTATTAGTATACGACTCAAAGAAGCAGTGTCTCGTGAATCAAAGGACTGGCCTAAAAAGCGCATTGCTGTGGAAGGTATATGTATCGACAAAGTTCAAATAAATGTTTCTTTAATTTTCTAGGGTACTGTCTCAGCTATGGACCTGGTGTCTAATAACATAATTTTTTTCAACGTTGGACTATGATTGCAAATAATATAGTAGAATATGTTTTGAAAAAAATCAATTTATGTAATATTTCTCTTGGGTATTTTTTAACGTTATCAAAAGTAATTAAATGGACTTAAAAATTGTTTTCAGCACAATTTATAGATCTTACGTTCCTACACAATGTTTTAGGGTAACTAACAGTAGCATATTCAAATTTTGTAGGGATGTAAGTGTATTGTTTTTTGAAGAGTTTAACTTCTGCACTGCTAATCCACTTTTTCTTTCTCCAAGACCCATATTCGGTCAAAAGGAATGTGGCACGAACTCTGAACAGCCAGCTAGTATATGAGTATATTCTTCACTGCCTGAGAGCAACTTACAAATATTTTGCCTTGCCTCACAAAAAAAATGCAAAATTGAGCAAAAAATCATCTCTACATGCCAATGAGGATAAATCCCAAATTCCGGACCATGGAAAAGATGCTATAAAGCATGAAAATTCTGAGTTGCAAAACTTGGATGGTAGAACAAACACGACTGTAGTGGAAGATTGTATAAAGGAGGCTACAGGTGTGCCCCAGGCACATAGAATTCATCCTTCAAAACCGTATGATGGCTCAGAAAGCTTCACAGAAGAAGAACTGGCCGATGATATAAGTAATTTGGGAATTACCCATGAAGATTCAGACTGTATAATTGAGGAGGTTATTTCTGGAGATAATGAGGATTTTAAACCGAGTTGTGAAGAGACAGAGAGTGGAAATGAAGAGGAAGAAGAGGAGGAAGAACATGAAGAACATAAAAGAAGGTGGGATAATATCTTGACTACTGAGCAGGGAATAGATGAAGACAGTGATAGTGGAGATCTCCCTGTTACAGCGAATGAGCATGATATTGAGACATGTAGTACTTCAGACGTAGAAGGTTTTCAAAACTCTGCACTTACAGAGAGTGATGAGTTTGGCTTGGAGTGCAGTGGTATAATGGATGACAAGATCGATGGTGATGAGGAGAGCACTGAAGGTACTGATGAACTGGATGAATACCCCCAAAAATTCCTATGTTCAACGCGGAGTCATATATCGCAAATTATTAACTCGGATGATGAGGAGGAAGAACCAAATCTAAACCAGAGAGAGCGTGGTGTGATCCTAAGAGCTGGAGATGAACTAGATAACACATACACTGCCTCTGGAGATGATGATGCACTGTCAGAGGAAGAAGATGATTTTTCCATCTCCAATAAATATGAGGGCAAACTTTTCGATGAAGATGTGGCTGGACTTCTGAGGATCAACTTGAGTCAAGAGGATCTTGCTGAGAAAGGAAGCCTTTTTGAAGAGAGCACAGCAACAGAACAGTGTTTAGAATCTGAGCTGTTTTATGAATTCAGTAAACCAGCTTTCACAAAAGGCAAGGTAAGCAAGCTGTATCAGAGCTTAAACATATTGCTTATGTTCTCTTATCAGTTATATGAAAGTGTTGCTCAAATTCAAAAAAGCATCATAGTTTTTAAAACCAATCTTGCTTTCTGTTCATACAGTCTCCTACAGTAGTATGTAGCTTGTGCAAACGGGAAGGTCATTTAAAGAGGGATTGTCCAGAAGACTTCAAGAAAATTGAGCTTGACCCACTGCCTGAGTTGACACCCAAATTTTCAGTTATTCTAGATCAAGTTTGTGTCCAATGTTACCGTAAGTTTTTTTCATTTGAATATTGTTGTGTAGTAAAAAAAGAATTGCAAAAAATAATTAAATACCCGCAGACTGATGGTGTTATAAGGAGGACTAATTTATTTGCTACACTGCATCCAGCTCTCTTAGATACAAATCTAAGATTTGCAAGGGCTTTAATAGGACTACTGAGTAGTTTGTATCTAGAGAAATACACAATGTTTAGGTTTCTCTTCTATGCACTGGCTGTATAATTACTTGTTTAGGCATCTTAATATAATTTCTGAGAGTTTAATTTTGGGTGAAATTTTTGACTGATGCTTTTACATTTTTAGCTACTTCAGATTTCATGACTGTTCATTAACTTACGATTTTTAGTAAACAAAGTGTTTACTAAAACAGTTTCAGTGTTCTAGAAAAAATGGAATCAAAATGCTGTTTTGTAATACTTCTCCACTTTTGTTCTTTTCAGAGTGACCCAACTTTCCTCCTTTCTCTCTCGCCATTTCTGACCAGACAAAATGCATTATTTGTCTAATTAATGTTTTTCTTTGAACAGGTATTTCTCTTCTACTTCATCCTTGCTTTCTTTCCTTCACATATGAATCTTCTCTTGCTTTTTCTCTCCCCTTCCCCTTCTGTAAACCCCTCATTTTTTCATTCGAATCTTTGCTGTTGACTCGTTCTACAGGTCAGTTTGCCTGAATTGTTGTCTTTTTTAAATTTTATTTTAGATGATTTTGCTCCAAACATTGTAGAGGATCAGGCTCGGGAACATATAAGACAAAACTTGGAAAACTTTATTAGACAGGATTTTCCAGGTAACTAGGCAGTACCAGCTTTATATTTATACTTTTCTGTGTTTATATTTGAGTGTTTTCCAAGAAAGCATATCAAATCAGCATAATAAACACCTTAGTTTTGACCATTTAACCTATATTATTGCTCAGCTTTGGTATATTTCATTACATTAATTTCTGTTTGAAGTCTTTTAAGGCTCTGGTTTAAGTACTTTTTGAAATAGCCACATATACAACACAGTAGTACGAAGGAACAATGGCAAATTAAGGAGAAAACAATCAAAGCAGTGGTGGAATGGTTTTTTGTAATTGTTATTTTAGCCTTATTCTTTAGCCAGACTTCTTGTTGTATCTGCTCTTACAAAAAACAAGCTTTTTGTAATCCTTCTTACTGAAACTTACTGGGTTTGGAATATTTTAAAATACATATCTGCAGACTTTAGCTATTTTAATACATTTGTTTGTTTGTTTCTGGATTTCTTAGAAACACTTGGACTTCAGTCTTTCAAAATTAGCAGAAGGAATTTTGAGTGGAGTCTGGTATATAGACAGATGGGTCCCTTACCCTGAAAATTTCTGTAAAGAATGGTGTTACATATTTTATCAGATTTTGGGCTGGACCTGCATGCTAGTGATTTAGTGATTGGAAAACCTCACTTGTTTCTGGATCTATCAGGCTGCTCATGAAAATCAAAAATCAAAATTAGAGATTTTTTCCTCATCAGCAAAATTGATAAGAAGGGAAGTTTTGATGCAGCATGGCAAGCTAATAATGTTTTAATGATATGACATCAAAAGATATGCAGTGTTTGGAAGCTACATATAATTTGAAATTTTGTGCCGATGTGTGGTTATAACCCATCACATCTCTTACAGGAACCAAGCTGAATTTGTTTGGCTCTTCAAAAAATGGCTTTGGCTTCAAACAAAGTGACCTTGATATCTGTATGACAATGGATGGGCTGGAAACTGCTGAGGTAGATTGAAAAGATCTTTAATAAATGCAAAATTTTATGGTTATATTGTGTATATAGTCTAAAAAATGTATTACTTTATAAAAGCTTTTCGGGTTATCATAGAATCATAGAATGTCCTGAGTTGGAAGGGACCCACAAGGATCATTGAATCCAACTCCTGTCCCTGCAGATGACAACCCCACAGTTCACACCATGTGTCTGAGAGTGTCGTACAGTCTCTTCTTGAACACTGTCAGGCTTGGGACTGTGACAGCTCCCTGGGGAGCCTGTTCCAGTGCTCCACCACCCTCTGGATGAAGAACCTTTTCCTCATGTCCAACCTAAATCTCTCCTGGCCTGTCTCCCCACCATTCCCTTGAGTTCTGTCATTGGTTACCAGAGAGAAGAGATCAGCACCTGCCCCTCTTACTCCCCTTGTGAGGAAGCTGTAGCCACCTTGAGGTCTCCCCCTCAGTCTCCTCTTCTCTAGGCTGAACAAACCAAGTGAGTTCAGCCACTTCTCACACAGCTTCTCCTCCAAACCCTTCACCAAGTTCATGCCCTCTTCTGGACACTCTCCAGTAGCTTTATGTCCTTTTTATCCTGTGGCACCCGAAACTGCACACAGAGCTCCAGGTGAGGCTGCACCAGTGCAGAGCAGAGCAGGACAATCACCTCCCTTGCCTAGCTGGCAATGCTGTACTTGATGCACCCCAGGACATGGGTGGCCCTCTTGGCTGCCAGGGCACACTTTTGGCTCATGTTCAACTTGCTGTCAACCAGAACCCCCAGATCCCTCTCTGCGGAGCTGCTTTCCGGTGTTTTGTCCCCCAGTCTGTATGTACAGCCGGGGTCGGTGTGTCCCAGGTTGGAGAAGAACACAGGTGCCACAAAGGCAGATTATTTTAGGGGGTTTTGTTGTTGGTCCAGGCATGAGTCAGTTTTCTTCTGTGTTGTGCACTACCATTGCTTCTAGCACTAGCTGTGCAGGTAAATTACATGCTTTGGTAGCATAAACAACTAGAGTGGGAGACAGTGGAAAAGGATATCAATATTTTTATGCCTAATATGAACTTTCTGTAAGCCTATGTTAAGACACTAGCTAGTGTTACTTTAAAAGTGCTATTTTGAGTCAGTTTGGGTATTCACATAATTCTGTATAATACGAAACTCTTAATTACACAGCTTTAAGCCTAATGCCACGTAATAAAAGGCTTGCTTGAAACACTTGTAGCAGATACAACCTTCAGCTTTTTTTCTTTATGTCTTAGGGACTTGATTGCATCAGAATCATTGAAGATTTAGCAAAAGTTCTCAAGAAACAATCAGGTAAATTTCTTGAAAATTAAAATAAATGCTTCTGTTCATGTGACTTCAGTTGCTGTAGTGCGAGTGTTCCAGGGCACTGTAGACGAAAATCATTAATATAAAGCTATATTGAAGAGCTTAATGTTAGTGAGAGTGAACTTATATGTTGTGAATACTTGGATATATTTTTATTTGCACATGTAGGTCTGTGCGTTCGTAATGTCATAGGACCACATCTGAATTAGACAGGTAGTGTATTTATAACCTAGATGCACAAGAACAAGCCATAAGTTAAAGCTTGAGGCTTCAAGTTAGTAGTTATGTTATATTTGTATCTTCAGTGCCTAATAAGCTAATGGTAAAAGGTAAGCTGAAAGAAGTCTGTAATGATAGTTCTGGTTTTTTCTACAAGAAATTATCCTTTTATAGTGCTTGTTTTGGTGAATCTCACATTAATCTAATTGGAGTGAACTGTGAATGATCTCTTAAGGTTATTTTTCTGTAACGTTTAGGTTGTTCTTTGTTTTATTTGAGGACTAAACATATATTTGTATATAATATATTTAGTAGATTCATCATGTTTAACAAATGCCTAAAATTAGTATTAAAATACTGAAATACAGTTTTGGTATCAACTAAGATTTTGTTTGTTAGCCTTTTTACTACACTTGGGAGTTATTAGTAGAGCATTTAATACTGTTACAACTGTATTGCAGTCATTCAGTAATTAAACATTTCATCCTAGGTTTAAAAAATGTCTTGCCTATAACAACTGCTAAAGTTCCAATTGTCAAATTTTTCCATATCAGAAGTGGTCTTGAAGTGGACATCAGTTTATATAATACTCTGGTAAGGTGTTCTCTCTCTCTTCTTTTTTTTTTTTTTTTTTAACAGAAGAATGTGGGGCTGCTTCTTGAGATAGAAGTGCTGGTTTTGTTGAGGTTCAGTAGTCACTGCTTCCAATTACCTATTGCAGTTTTAGATTTGGAACAACTTTTTTTTTTATTTGACTGTGAGTGGAGTCAGTTGCACAATTAAGACTTAAGAGTTATCAGTTCTCGAAGAAAATATATGAGTTCTTTAGTAATAGTAAGAAATAGTCATTTAGGTTTTTTCTGTAAATGAGAAAGACAAAATAATATAACTTCAGCTTTTCTACACCCCACTTCCTATCATAGCCCTTGCTTAGCCTTGAACCCTGGAATAATGATTTTGAACCCAGCTTGCCTGAACTGGAACATGTGTTAGTATTTACAATAAAAGACAA
Source organism: Nesoenas mayeri (assembly GCF_963082525.1). NCBI lineage: Eukaryota > Metazoa > Chordata > Aves > Columbiformes > Columbidae > Nesoenas > Nesoenas mayeri. The sequence goes on along the minus strand of NC_137542.1, from coordinate 26,048,821 downwards.
GTTCTTGGTCAGATATTTTTAAAACAAATTTGAGGTTTTTTTCTTTTCAATGTTTCTGAGCTGTGTTTCAAAACCCAGTTCCTTGAAACATCAAAGGCAGGTAAGCTTTAGAGCCAAGTATTAAGCTTTCTGAAATTTTTGCATGAGCTCAAGGGGAGTCTTGAGGAAGACACCTCACCCATGTAGTAAGCCTGAAAGTAAGCCTGAAAGTTTTCTTCTTGAAGTTACACATTGGTATGGGCCATTTGGTAGCTCTCATGTTTCAAATGTCTTAGTTCAAGAACTTACCTTCTACCAAATATTTTGAAAATGCAGTAGTATATGAATGGTTCCCTTTCTGAAGTCCTATTCCGGAAATGCTGCTTTGTACCACCTTCTGCTCAGATTAAGGATGTCGATCAGCTTTTAGACAGAGCAGGTGATACCCTCATAGTTGAATGCGTACCTTCTCAATATACATTCTGCTATGCAGGGCTTTCCATCTGTATTTCTTGAGCACACAAATTAGAGTTTTTGGTTTTCCTGTTTTCAGCTTATTCCTTCATTTCTTCAGAGCGCCTGTATTTTCTGTACGACTTCTTATTTTTATAGGCCTTGCATAACACAAGACTCCTGTCTTCATATGCAGCTATTGATCCTAGAGTAAAATATCTGTGTTACACAATGAAAGTCTTTACAAAGGTATGTATATTTCAGACATTCTAGAAGCAGTAGTGTCTGCAGCAAGAGATTATAACCATAAAATATACAAATTGTGTTTTCTTTTTCTAGATATGTGACATTGGGGATGCATCTCGAGGTAGCCTTTCTTCTTATGCATATACTCTTATGGTGCTTTATTTTCTTCAACAGAGAAATCCACCTGTCATCCCTGTTCTTCAAGAGGTACAGTATATCAAGAAAGAAATCAATATCTGTACACAGTATTGGCCAGAAGAATGTCAGTGTTGAATCTGAAGGGCTCTTCTAATGAGTTTAATATTATGCTTTCAGATCTACAAAGAACCAAAAAAACCTGAAATTTTAGTTGATGGCTGGAACGTTTATTTCTTTGATAAGATAGAGGAGCTGGTGAGTAAATCAGAAAGGTTAACTTGAAATGGTGTTACTTTGCAAATTAAAAAGAGTTCCTTTTAAGAAACATTGTCTTCAAATAATGGTGTCTTGTCACCTTCAGTGGGGTGAGGGCAGAGTTAACTTTTGAATACTCTCTGCGGTAAACGATAGTAGCAACAATTACTCAAGGGGTTCATTTAAGTCACAAATTTACTTAAACCTCGGCAGAATTACAGCAAATAGTGGTTGGCAGAAGTTTGCAACTGTGTCATAAAACTAAACAAGTCTTCAACAACAAAACTCAAAATGATATTACCCTTAGGTGCCCAGAATAAAGTTAAGAGAGAAAAGAGAGAGAAAGATATGAGAAGAACGGTAAGATTTTGCCACTCCAAAGGTCTGTCAATCCAGCAACGACCTCTGTAGCACTCATGGTGATGAGTGCGATGAAACTTGAATAATGCTGCACACGCACTCGTTGTCCTGAATGAGCAGTTTTTATAATTTAGTCTATTTGTATTCGAGATAGGAGAGGGCGGCTCATCTCCTCCCTCTGCTCACTCTTCCTGCTAATTAAGGAGATTGTTCTAGCAATAAGTTGGTGGTCTAGGAAAATAGTTTGATAGTCTCGAAAGCGCCTGAAAGTGAGTCGATTTTTCCTCTAGGGGTAGCTGGTGATTCATTATTACTCAGTGATTGCTGAGTGACCCTGTCTTGGTTCCAGCTCAGTTAGTCAGGAATGAGGACTGAGGCCTTGAGTAGGCCTCAAGGAAGAAACACTGTTAATGCTTTTATTTCGAAAATTTATGGCTTCATTGTGCAAAGACCTCACGGAACAGACAGGAGTTCTGTCTCCACAGCACTTGACTATTCCTTTCAGAAGCTGCAAAAAACCAGCTGTTTAAGGCATAACAGACACCGTTAGTGAGGCCTTTGTTTTGCAAAGAATAGGGAGGCCTCAAGGCAATCACATATGGTGGCTGAATATAGAAATGGAAGTGGAGTAGCTATTGCTTTGAAAATCCCAATCCCGTGCTGTAAAGATCTAAGAATATCCTTTGTTGTAATTCGGATGTGGATAAAAAATTCTGCAAAATCTGAAAAAAACAGATTAAAATATTTTAAGGTGTTAATGGTGATTAATTGCTCTGTGTGTCACATTAATGGGTGGAGATAACTCCTACAAATACCAGCTGCGCATCTAGTCATAGCTGGTTAATCCTGTTGAATGATTTTGTATAAAACAGACACATAAAGGGAATTAATAAATTATTTTTTATAACTGGCAAAACCTAATGTTAGAGAAGTTTTATAGTTCTCTGCTTATGCTGTTAATATTTTTAAAAATATTTTTAAACAAATATGCGATTATTAATACCAATTATGAAAGTAAAGGAAGTATTCTGGTGTAGCTGAATTGTGTTTTTTTTTAAATTAGACTGACATGTTTAGGTTTCCAAGTTATAAAAATCATTCCGCTTAATGTAAGTACTGGAAGTAAAAATATTTCTGTCATTTTCAGTCAGTTGTTTGGCCAGACTGTGGCAAAAACACTGAATCTGTTGGGCAGCTATGGCTGGGATTGCTCCGGTTCTACACAGAAGAATTTGATTTTAAAGACCATGTAATCTGCATTAGGAGAAAAAATCTCCTTACAACTTTCAAGAAGCAGTGGACCTCCAAATACATAGTAATTGAAGGTAAAAGCACATGAATACGTGGAATTTCTTTAATGCCCACATGAAAAATTTGGTCTTTCTACAAGGCTTATTTATTTTTCTTTTACTAGATTATGAATTGTTACTTGCTTTTGTACTCATCACAAAATTCCCATTGAGTTTCAGTAATGCTAAAAATTTATTCATAGTGTTTTTTTTTTCCCTCCTACTGAAAAGAAGCTGCAAAGCATGCTTCATACTCTCTGTGAGGACAGTAGCTGACAGAAAAAAATACTTACCGAAATCCTTTGGAAAACAAATCAGCTGTAATGCCATTGATGTTTTCTCACAAATACTAAGTTTAGCTGACTCCATATTTACATGACTAATTTAACCCTATGTATTACACTAAGTAACACCATGGTCTTTATGAAGAAAATTCAGTGACATGTGTTAGAAATGTTTTCTAAACCACTTGCTGACCCATATGACTTTCATGGGAAGAATTTCCACACTCCTACCTGCACATTCAATTTATTCTTTTATGGTACTTCAGTCAGTTCAGAGCTGGACGGCTGTCATCCTTTGTCCATGGTATTAATTTATTTTCAGTAAGTCGGCAAACAGTTAAATTTCAGTATATTAATTCTGCCTTGGGAATAGCTGCCTTGGGTTGTTCATGCATATGTATACATTGCTGATCTTGCCCTGATCTTGAGTAATGCTTTTAATTTATTTTGTACAGACCCGTTTGATTTGAACCACAATCTTGGAGCTGGATTGTCAAGAAAAAGTAAGTCTCCTGTTAACAAATCTGGGTACAAAGTGAAGATCTTGTCTTAGATCTTATTTTACTGTCTTGTTTGATGTTTGTATTATGTTTTCTCTTTTTTTTTCCCCTTCCTCAGTGACGAATTTTATAATGAAGGCTTTTATCAATGGCAGAAGGGTATTTGGTACCCCTGTAAAAGCATTTCCTAAAGAATATCCATCAAAAATGGTAAGTTGCTTCTAAGAGGAGTATGTGCATGCTCTCAGGTGTGTAACTTGCTACTTGCAGGAGTATAGGTACACTCTCTTTAAGCTCTTCTGTCTTAAGTTTCAATAGTACTCTAAAATCTTTATAGGAGTTATTACTGAGTGCTGTTTTCATGTTGTTTGCATGTAAAATATGTTAACCTGCAGAATACTGATCAAGTCAGAGCTTCATTGTACAGGCCTATTTTAGTCCCTGTCAAAACCAGCTTACCACTTCTTAAAACTGCAGTTTTAAGAAAGAGCTGGAAGAGCTGGTGGTCATCAGGCTGCCTGTAAAGATGAGGCAAGTGGCCGGTTAGTCCCATCCAGTCTTTCAAGAGTTCAGCTGCACGCACAAGGTTTATTCTTGGTGACTCTTAACTGCTCTTTTCTATGTGCTTATCTGTCTTTATTCCCAAGTGTATGGATTTTCATTTTAAATGCATTATTTCTTTTTCAGGAGTATTTTTTTGATCCAGAGGTACTAACAGAAGGAGAATTGGCACCAAATGATAGATGCTGTAGAATTTGTGGTAAAATTGGCCATTTCATGAAAGACTGTCCCATGAGAAGAAAGTGAGTATAGTTTTGGCAGCTGTGTGGAACATTTCCTTAGGTTTGTGTAGAAGAAAAATTAGGACAGTAATGCTAAAGCAAAACTTGTACATGCTGCAGATTATTTTGTTTACTGTTGAAATGAAAATGTATCAATACCAGTTTTGGCAGTGGTAGATAGTTTTGGTTTTTTTAATTTTTGGTCTGTGTTGAGTCACTACTTAGCTTTCGCCAGCATCATGTTTAGTGGTTTTTAACAGAAGCTTTTCACAGAAGGCTGCAGAACTACTTAGTATAAGGTAGTAATGCTGACTGTGCATTTCAGTATATAGGAAAGCAGTAATCAAAGAGAATCAAAGTGCAGAGTTGAATAGCTATGTGCTGTGAAAAGCACTCATGAAAGCTTTTTAAATATTTTCATTTAATAGCTTCTATTTCTACAATCCTGCTGCTCCTAGCATGACATATTTTTGTCATACTCACAGAATCATGCAATTCCTATCAAAAAGCAAGACAAGCATGTCACAGCATTACTTTCTTACACACATGCATGAGAACAATGTTCTGTTTTACATCTAAGACAAGGTTTCCTCATCCTGAGTAACCAGATGTCCAAAATTCAGCAACTATCATCCTGTAACAAATGAATGCTAAACAGATCTTCCTGCTCTTTGTATTGTGAACTGTCTCAGCTTAAAACTGGTATTTTTCCTAGTTAAGACAAAGCTCTTTAAAGACTTACTGTCTATAAAACAGTGAAAATTGGCAAATAAAACTTCAAGAGAACAAAATCTTGAAAGCCTTTCTTCCCACTTGTAAAGTGAATGGAAAAATCTAACCTCAGTTTAGAGTCTATGTTAAAAGCTGTAATAAAAAATAACCTGCACTTTCATATAAGTAGCTAAAAAGCTACTTACATCTGATTGGATGAAGTAACCTTTCTGCTACACAATAGAGAATTGTGAACTTACATTGTTAAGACTGTTAATTTTGGAATTTATTCAACTTCAACAATTGCAAGTATAGTAGCTGGTGATAGTTTCAAAACAAAGCAAGCTGGAGGTGTTACCGAAGTCTGTTCACTGTCTAAACTGCTGTCTCAAAATGCAGTGGATTTTTAATCTTGCATTCTGGAGTGAAACCTCATCTCATTGCACATAAGCAGCTGTGTTCTATGAAACATGAAAGTAAAAGTCAATGGGGCAGTTGATACATCTGAGTTCTCTGTCCAGCCATTGCAATGGGAGATGCCGTCTATAGAGCGAACTAGCAGGCTGTTTTCTCTACTCTCTTCTCATGCATCCTGCCAGCATCTGCAGTTGCTGTGTAAGAGATCTTAAAGCATATACCTGCCCTGGTCCGCTATTACTCGTGGTGTGGACTGGAGTTGTTTATTAATTTTGTCCTTTTTGTGTGTTTTTCCCCTGAACCTGAGTCTTGTTTTCCTTAATCTTCTGTGGCAACCAGTTCCATAAGTATGCTAACTCATGTGTGAAGTAGTACTTTCTTTCGTCTCTTTAAAGCCAATCTCATTTTAGGTTTGTAAGTGGTCCATAGGTATAGCTTTGTGGGATTCAGTTAATAACAGTACTACCTTGATGATGTTGTAAGCCATGATTGTGTTCACCCTCTAGCTTCTTTACAGGTTGGACATTCTTGGCCTTGTTAATATTTATTCCTTGCACACTTGCTCTCTTCATCATTTTAGCTGTCTGTAACTCTACTACTTCCTTCTTAAAATATTGAGACCAGACCAACATGCAGTACTCAGATGTAGGCACACCATGGTTTTATGTAGCAACAAAATTATCTCTTCTGTCCTGTTCTTAGTGTTTTATGCATTCTGTCACTACAATCCATGATAAATGGTCCCTCTCCATCTTTCCTGTAGGCCTCCTTGAAGTACTGGAAGGCTGCTATAAGGTCTTCCTGGAGCATGCTCTTCTGTAGACTTAACAACCCAAAGTATCTCCACCTGTTCTCAAAGGGAAGATGCTCTGTCCCCCTGATCATATTCATGGCCCTCCTCTGGACCTGCTCTAACAGGTCCATCTCTTTCTCGTACTGAGGATCCCAGAGCTGAAAGCAGTACTGCAGGTGGGGTCCCACCAGAGCATAGTAAAGGGGCAGAATCACTTCCTTTGACCTGCTGGTCATGCATGTTTGATGCAGCCCAGGACTGGCTTTCTGGGTATGTGAGTGCACACTGCCAGCTCATACTCAGTTTTTTGTCCAGCAGTACCCTCAAGTCATTTACCACAGGGAGAAGTCCTGGGTGATGGGTGCTCTCAATTCACTCATCACCCAGCCTGTATCTGTGTTTGGGATTGCCTCAATGCAGTTTCAAGACCTTGTGTTTGTCTTGTTGAGCTACATGAGGTTCACACAGGCCCACGTCTCAAGCCTATTAAGGTCCCTCTGGATGGTATCCCTTCGCTTTGGCTATCAACCACCCCACTTAGCTTGGTGTCATCTTCAAACTTCCGGAGGGTGCACTCAGTCCCGCTGTCTGTGTCCCCAGCAAAGATGTTAAATAATACTGGTCCCAGTATAGACTCCTGAAAGACACCACTCATCACTGGTCTCCACTTGGACATTGAGCCATTGACTGCAACTCTTTGAGTGTGACCATCCAGCCAATTCCTCATCCACCAAGTGGTTCACTCATCAAATCCATGTCTCTCCATTTTAGATATGAGGATGTTGTGCAGGACAGTATCAAATGCTTTGCACATGTCCAGGTAGATGACATCAGTTGTTCTTCCCTTATCTACCAATGCTGTAACCCCACTGTAGAAGGCCACCAAATTGTGAGGCACAATTTGCCCTTAGTGAAACCATGTTGGGTGTCACCAGTGACCTGCTTATTTTTCATGTGCCTTAGTATAATTTCCAGGACATATCTGGTGCATGATCTTGCTAGGCAGAGGTGAGACTGACCAGCCTGTGGTTCCCTGGATCTTCCTTTTTCCCCTTTTAAACAAGAAGCTCACCTTAAAGGTAATCTGTCATTCTTTAGCCCATTCCTTCAGTATTGTGAGTTATTTTGAAGTTGCTTGCCATTAGCACTGCATCTGACTGAGCAAAAGAGCCTAGTATCTGTAGACTTGGAGGTTTCACTGGTGTCTCCTTCTCTAGGTCATGGATGAAGAAGTTAGATAAAACTAGTCTAGCAGTAGTAGCTGTTTTCCCACTGCTCGATCCTTAAGTCATGCAGAATGTTAGAAGCTTCTCCCATAGAAAAAACTTTCAGAAATACTGTGCATATACACAGTTTCAGGAGGAGGAAGTGAGATTTCTGATTGAATTGTACAAGAATTAAAAAAAAAAAAAAAATCTACTTTTTACACTTTGATAGCATTTTGCTCAATGTTTATTTTCTTCCGCTGTCTTTATAACTCTAGCACCCTGATTTTCTGTTGTGTTTACAATTTTTAGATATAATTATTAGGGTTGTATTGTAATCTAATTGTGAAGTTAAATATATGTTACATTGGTGTAGCACTGTTTGGTAGGAGACTCAAAGGGGCAGGTACATCAATTCAGTTTTATCCACTGAAGAAATACATGGAGTACATCTGTTGTCTATAGACAGCACTTCGTTTTGTGGCATTTTGGTTTTTTTGGGGGAGGGTTGGTTTTGTTTGATTGGTTGTTGTTTTTTACTCTGTGCATGTTTGCAAAACCTATGAACTCTGCAGCATTTTTCTCCTTCTGCAGGCTAAGAAGGCATCGTGATCACGAAGATGTCAAAAACCAGAGGTATATAGAAAGCAAGGAGAAAAGAATGAAACAGGACAAAGGAGCTCAGATTAAAACAGACAACGAGTGCTCAGTCAAGGAAGGGAAGCTGCATCTATGTACACCTCCAAAGCGGAAACTAGCAAGGGTAGTCGTGGAAACTGGAAGAGAAAAGTCTCCCAGGCAATCTGCAGAGAAGTGGAAGTGCCTGGAAGACAGAGACTTAAGAGAAAAACGTTGTTTTATCTGTGGAAGAGAAGGGCATATTAAAAAGGAATGCCCACAGTATAAAGGAGCTGCAGGTATGAAACTGATGAGGCTGAGTAGTTCGAACAGAGCTTGGTTTTGGTATTTTTAACAGGGTTGACTAATGGGTAAGGTTTTTACTTTGAACGGCATCATATAAATGCTGTGTCTTTTTTTAAATGTTGTCACATTTAGTCAGTTTTCTCTTCATCCTCACCTACCTTTCAGAAATTTGCTCTATCCCAAGAGATTTGACATGGTTTCTCTGAGCAGGTATGATGCTTGTAATAGAAACGGTATGAGTCTCTAATATGTTGAAATTCATTCCATTTTCCTCACTATGTAAGGGTTTGCTGACATTTCACATTACAGCTGCTTCTTCAGTACAACATAGTTGCAACAAAAGCTAGACTTACAGCTCTTCACATCACCTAAACCAGAATTATTTCATAAAGACTCTAAAGTGGCCATGAAAGTGTACAGATTGCTCAAGTAGAATATTGTGAATGAAAGAAAATGAAGAATGTTCCTGGCAGCTCAGCAGTTGGAGGGATACAGCAAGCTGTGTTATTTTTCATGGTGTCAGTTTGCAACTTTGGCTTAAAAAAACCAAAACAAAACACCTACAAGAAAGTCCCCAAATCCACATCCTGTCCAACAGACCTGAATGAAATTATTTAATGCTTGCTTAGCAGTATCTGAGTCATCTTTCAGATAACACAGATCTTTCATCATCTGTGTTGTAAAGTAAAATTATGCTAAAATAAAACTGAGACTCCTAAAGATAGTGAATGGTACTTTTAGTTAGCTTCCAAAGAAACACGGTGTTATTGTCTCCCCATAGGTAAATCTAGGAGCATTAAAATTTGTGCTGGAAAAACTTGCTCTACAGATCAGTCATGACTTGACCTCTTAAAGTAACAAAGAGGAATCCTTTGTGTTAATATCATTTCATACCAGCTCTTCTCTACTAGCTAAAATGTTCTGTCTGGCTTAGAGAGGAGACTCTTCTTAATCAGTTTTAATTGGTGGAAGAGGGCATAAGACTGTGCTAACAAAGTGCTGGAAGTGGGAGGAAAACGATGCAAATACATTCAGAACTTTCAAGGTGTTTATAAATAGTGTTCTTAGTTCAATGGGCCACTGAAAGTGTTGAGTGGACAGAAAAGATGTTTAACAATTGGAGCCCTATTTAATTCAGCGTCTGGCCTTCTGAAGGTGTGTGTCAAGTCTAAATTTAACTTCTGAGTTTCTTCCTCTTTGGCCGTGTCTTGTTAATGATTTATTTCTACCATTCCATTTGCCATGATAGAATTTGCCAATGCGAAGGGGAGTACACCTGACTGCTTAATAGTCAGCAGCATTGGTGTATTTTATGACATCATGTGAGAACCATCCTCAGTCTGTACAGTAAAAATGTCTAAAATAATGAATTCTGGAGTAGGTGTTTTTGTCTATTATCTGTATTTTGGGAATTACTGTATTTAAATTTGAAAAGAGTTGCTGTAGGTTGGGCTTTCTCTTTTTTTTTTGCTTGCTTGCTTACTCCTTACAGTGTTCTCTCTATTTGAATAGAGGACTATGAACAACTGAACCTAAGAGATCTGGCTGCATTCTTTGCTGTGCTACAAACATTTTATGAGATTATGGACAATTAACTTATCACTCTGTCTTCATTCATTCTCTGAAGTTCCTTGTCTCCCTCCGATTCTGGAGGAAGATGCAGAGCTTACTTCAGTGTAGGTTCCTAACTTACATGCTTAACTAAAGATGTATTTCACCTCATTGTGCAAGTTTCCCACATCATAAAACTGAGCAAAATAGCAATGTCCTACCATCTGCATACTATGAAGGTAGATTACGTGTATTTTGGTATTTTTACCTGAAATAGTAACTAGTTTCAAATTAACAAGGTTTTGTTACGTTATTATTTTTTTCAGGTGGTTCAAAACCAGAAATGTTGTGTGGATCCCCTTCTTTACCCAGTGCTGCCAAACATACTGGTCGATTAAATCAGGTAGACACCGCATGTCGCTTTCCTTAGATTTTTTTCCCTTTACATGCTCTAAAGTCCATACGAAGAAAGGAAAAATAGCACTATTATGCTTTCAAGAAGAACCTTTTAATTTATTTTTATTGCGCGATGCCATAATTGAATTTTGTTGATTCATCAATGCATATACATTGTTTATAGGGAGTGCTTATCCATGAAGAAAAAAAGAAACAAAAAGGGAAAGTGTTTTTGTGTCCACAGTCAGGTATGTATATCTTCATTACAGCTCACAAATTCTGTGTAAAAGGATGTATTTTTAACTTGCTTTTCCCATCAGTCCTTATGGGAACACCACCTAATTTGCTGAACACAGCAGCAGTATGGGCAGGTTGCTAAATAATTCTGAAGTGAGGCCACTTCTTTTTCCCTGGAAAAGTGTGCATTTTTTTCAAATTTGTTTTGAAAGCAAAGCTAGGCATGTCAGTTCTGTGTATTTTGTCTGTAACTCTGGTAGATTTATTTTGCAGAAGGATATGGTGAGTTTTTAAAAATCTCCTCTGTCTTGTTTTGCCATACATGGAGTTTTGTATTTCTTCAGGGACAACATGTGAAGTGCTTTCTTGTGAGGCTTTCTCTGAGTAATTGTCTAGAATTCCACATGATCAACTAACTTAGGAGACACTATCAAAGCATATCCTTGGTCCAAGCTGCCAGAATGCAAGGAAGTTAGAATTACACTTCAACGTAGCAGTCAGATGATCATATAAACGCCTTTATGTACTCTCTCTGGATCAGAGATGTTTTGTGTGAGACACATGGTTACAAACACATCTTCCTTACAGTAGTGTCACATGCTTTATTAACAGAGACCATGAAGATTTTTAAAGCAACTTTCTTTTTTTTTTTAATTACTTTGAGTTTCTAGTGCATCTCTGCAAGCCTTTTAGCAGTTTGGGTTTTTTTCATAAAATACATAAATCTTTTCTGGGACACCTGAAGACAGACATAAGTAGTCTTTAGAAATTTTGGAAAAATAAACTGCAATTAAATGAATTAAATTATCAGTTTTGTTGAAGACGCAGAATTTTCTGTTTTCACTGCAAGGATTTTTCAACTTTAAGTTTGGGGATTTTAAACACAAAGTGATTTGTCATTAGGTATTTAGTTAAAAAAAAATACTCATTTTTGATTTTGTATTTTAATATTTCCTACTGTCTTCCAGTAGTTAATGATCTGAAGTTGAGCTATGTGTGCTTTCATTATAGTTTGACTTAACAGTAATTTTCTCCTGTCTGATTGTTTCAGCTGATTTGTCTTGTCTTTTATTTCTTTTTTTAAACTTGTAAAGAGTGATGTTTTCTTCCTCCCAATCTTAGGCAGCCTTTCCACCAAATACATGACTCAGGGAAAAGCCTCACAGAAGAGGACCCAACAAGAATAATGAGGGATCCTAAGCACTATTAAATTCCTATACAGGCCCTTCATTCACTTAAAAAAAAAACAACAAACAAACAAACAAACTTTGGCTAAAGCATCTGGATTCACAGGACAGCAGCATAGACAACCTTCAACTTAATCTGAAATAGAACACCCATCTTTCATTAAACTTGCTAGTACTAGCAACTATGGATTTCAGTATGGACCTTGCTCTTAAATAGATTATTTGAGCATTTTAATAGAAAGCCATGATGTTTTGTATTTGTTTACTAGGTAAATCATATAGAAAAGGTCAGGTACAAAAAATGGACTGTTTTCAAGGTTTTGTTGTTCCACCTGAGCATTTTAAAATGCACTAAAATTGTGTGCAAGCCAAATACATTATATTTTCTTCAAAAATTGATTTTTGAAGGCACAAATAATATTTATTAATGTTGATTGTTTACTGGATCCTTGTGTAAAAGTGTTTGAAATGTTTGTAGACTGCTACATTATGTTTTTTTTCCTGTAGAGAACTGAAAACATAGGCAGTAGTAAACATACGTAAAACAATCTCTGGACAAGCCGTGCCATTGAGATTTCTTGTGATTTTTTTTCTGTTTTGTGACATGGGAGTTCATTTGCTGCTGTGCTTGTGTACAAGAGAAAAGACTGGGAAACAGGTCAGTCCTGTTTGATGCTGCTAAGAATCTTTTTCAAAGCCTTGGGGATACAAACAAAAATGCTTTAAGGTATAGAGGTATTATATTTGGCAACTGGGGAAAACACATGTCCATTTTCATAAAATGTGAAGAGGATCCTTGTACCAGCCAATAATTTAAGGAGGAGTGTGAACTTGAGCTTTTACTTGAAGTCGTTCCAGAGCTGGTAATGTACCGTCTTATCTTGTTCAGGAAATAATTAGTTACATGGTGAAATTCAAACCACTGTTATTTATGACTTTGAAATAAATTAAAAAGAAAAAAAAAATCAGACTTAAGTTTCCGTATTTCTTCTTACATTGTAGATTTCAGTATTTCTGACCTTATTAGAATTATCTGGTTTTAGAAATGTCATTTTTTTTCCCTTACTCATCTATTTCTATTAAAGTTCAAAGCTAGAATTGCCAAAGTGGTCTTACAGATCCTAACTCCTGCATTTGTTTCCATCCATCTGTAGCCAGCTACCTCTAAACTTATAGATGTGCAACTTTTGCAAGAAAGAAAAAGTGTATTATTTCCTCAACATATTTCAAGCAAAAGCTTAGCCAGCAACAAACAAAATAATTCCAACTTTGTCTTCTATAGCATATTTCATCATATGAAATTGTCAGTTTTTCTGTGAAAAATAAGTTCATTCTTGTAGTTTTTCATTCATATCCTCCAAAAAAAGAAAGGCTGACATGCCTTCTGCATGCATGCTTCCTTATGCAACTCCAAATTCTATATAGTTACTAATCTCATAGCCCTAAAATAAAACCCCCAAAGTTGGGTTATATATTACAACATTAAACCAGTAAGTAATAAACCCTTTGTTTGTTTAAAGAGTAAGTTCAAGAGTTATAATTTACAGAATGATATGTGATACAGAATAAACAACATTGAGGAGGCATAGATATCTGCTGGATTAATTTGTTGTAAAGTGGATTGAAAACTGAAATTGAAGAACAGTAAGTTCTTCATAACAATTCTTGATACCTAAGATCCTGTTTGCCTTATGGGAGTATGTTTTCAAGGGAAGCCATTTTCTACATGCAAAAACCTCTGAAAGGATACACTGCATTAATAAGTTTATAGAAAAAGAACAGTATCAAAACTAATAGTAATAAATCAAAATAATAATTTACAACTAAATTCCTCTTAATAAATTAATACTTTAAAAGACCTCTTCTGAACCACCTGTATACTCAGTCCCAGTTTATTTGTGCTGCTTTATTATGGTTTTTTTTAAAGTGCTATTGTCATATTTCCCAGGAATTTCAGATTTTTTTATGTGCCTGTTTCAAAGCTGGAAATGTCTTATGCTATGAGTAGTTAGTTACCAGTGCTGAATAAAGGAGGACAAAACTCTCAGGTATGCAACAAAGTTAACTGTCAGTCTTCAACAGGCAATTTAATCTCAGCTACCTAACTACTAGATTAACAGGCACCCATCTCCCCTAATTTAATTTTATGGTGAGATTTGTTTCATAGCTATATTTGAAACCAGGTTTTCTCATCCATTAAAGAATTGTATTTAAGTGTATTTAATGCACAAAGTGTATTTAATTTTACAAACCGCATCAAAGATGATCTTCACTAGTAACTTTCGAAGGCTTGAAATACCTACTTAGAATGGGAGCTTGCTAGCAAAGAAAATATTTTTTCCTATACTAATAAAGTTATCAATAATGTTTCTTATTATTCACTTGAACTATTTAGATTCTAATGCTGACTTTGGTTTTTAGCTTCTTTTGATAATGTACTGAAGATGAAAAGCACTTTAGAAAAAAGACTTTTTAGTGCCCATGTTCAGTCTTTCATGCTGAGATTGATTCAGCAGAGAGGGGACTGAAGAGCAAAGCGTCCAAGTAGAAGGTAATGTGCTTCACGCCTGTGTGGTAGACTGTGAATGACGAAGAAGGTATTTGCTTCTTTCATGCACAAGCTTCGCTCCTCCCAGCACACGTACCACTGACTTAGCTTCAGGCTGATAGTACCTTTAAGCCTCCTCACCTCTAAGTGGGTGTGTTTTAGGCGAGGAGGTGTGCCCAAGCTGCAGGAACGGTGTGTGAAAGGCACATTTCGTGTAGCTGAAGGAAGCAGAACTTTTTAAAAACACTTGCCGTCTCTGTATTTGAGGTGTAAGTCCCCGGTCTCGTTAGAGTAGTGGCATGATTATATATGCAAAAAAGAAAATAATCTGCACGTTTACTAAGCTCTTCAAAATGGCGAAGCCCAGAATAATGAAATGTGGACATGTTGCTTGTGCTCAGACTTTGTAAATACAGATAAATGCCGGTTTAAAGTATTATCTAGCGTCTTTAAGGAAATGAAGAACAGGTCCTTGTTTTCCTTCTGGCACGGCTATAACTCCATTCAGGTACACACATGTGCCTCCCCGGGCCGCTGGGAGCGGTTTGGGAAGGGCCCTCCCGGGAGCAGGGGAGGAAGCGTCACCCGGGACAGACATGCCGGCCACGGTCCCTGGGCTCTGCGGGCTTCGCCGGGGGACGAGTCCGCGCACGGTGCCTGCGGTGCCGGTGCCTCCTATTGAACAGGAACGCTTGTCTGGGTAATCGCAGTAAACGTCCCTGTTTTCACCCGTATGTCCCGCGAGTGGGGACTGTGAGCTCACGGGCCTCCCGCTGCGGCCGCCCTGGCCCAGCGTGCCGCTTATCTCCGCGAGCAGCGCTCCTGCCTGCGGGGCCGGGGCCGGGACTGGGGCCGGGGCCGGGGCTGGGGCTGGGGCTGGGGCTGGCCCGGCAGCGCCGCCCGGCGGGACGGGGCGGGGCGGGGCGGCTGCTGCCCGCCCATCGCGGACCGCTACCCAATAGGGGCGGGCGCCGGAAGCGTGCCGTGCGCTGAGACGTCACGGCGTGACGCCGTCGGTGCCCATGGCAGAGGGCAGAGGACGGGGCGGAGGGGGGCGATGGCCTCGTCGGCCTCGTCCGTGGTGAGGGCCACGGTGCGCGCCGTCAGCAAGCGGAAGATCCAGGCTACGCGCGCCGCCCTCACCCTGGTCAGTGTCGCTGCCGCCGCGGGCGGGGAGCGCTCAGCCCGCCGGGTGCCCCGTGTCTCCTGGCTGGGGGGAAGAACTGCGCCACGGCCGGGCCGGGCTGCCGGGCCTCTGCCGCCCGCCCCGCGGCAGGTGCTGCGCAGCCGCGGCGGGGCCGCCGGTGACATCGAGGCGGGACGGGGAAGGGCCGCCCGGCCTGTTTGCGCAGCCGGCGGTGCTGCCTGCCCGAGCTGGCGCCGCAGCGGCGGGCCGTGCCGGAGGCGGGACTCGGCCCGGGCAGTGTCGCGGCCGATGGCCGGCGCCGTTAGCCCTGGGCGGGTGCCAGCTGCGCGCAGCGGCGGGGCTGGCTCCCCGGGAACGGGCCGCGGGGCGGCGACCCCTTCGGGAGCTTCCGGGGGCGCTGCGGCGCCGGGCTGATCTGCGGGAGACAAGGGCCCGCGGCCCCGTGCGCAGCAGCCTCTGCGGGCAGCGGGAGGAGCGAGCAGCAGCGCGGTCCCTTCGGGCCTTGTTGCACAGACACTCAAGAAGCGTATTTCTTAAAAAAATAAAGAGGAAAAAAAAAAAAGCCTTATCTAGAGAAGCTGTCGGGTAGATTGTTGCCAAGGAGACTTTGTATTTTTTGTTCACTGAGGAAGCGCGTTTGCTACTAGCGGCGGTATTGGGGATAATACAGCGGGAAGTACAGTCAGTTCGCTCAGAGCAGCGGCAAATTGGGCGCATCTAGTTCAGTCTGTTCGGTAGCGATTCTGTAACAAGTGCAGGTTAATAGCCGTAGTTAGAAAATGATTTTCTACGGTAAGTGTGCTTGTACCTTGCTTTGTGTGTTTAAGTCTGCTTTTGGTAAGAACTTCACATTACTAGTGCTTTTCTCAGAATCTTAAAAACTTGTAAGCATATAATAGAAATTCTTGTGTTTATGTGGTGTTCTTGCATTTCTGCAGCTAGAGCTGTATGAACAGTGAATTTATCTGTTGTAAAGTCACAGTTCCCCCTAATTGATTTCTATTTGTATTGTGTATGCGAAAAGATTTTCAGAAGAGCAGAACTGCAGAATTGGAGAAAAAAAAATCCTAATATTAAGGACTGCAGTTCTTGAGCTATCTGTTTTCTGGTAGTGTGGGTGAGGATGGGAGTGAAGAGGTATTGTGTTCTGTATGGATTAGATTCAGCAGTCATCTGTTTTACAGCAGAGTGCATTTCTTCAGATCAGCCATCGGGTTCAAGTAGAACATGGGCTAGTCAACACTGACAGGTGGCTGATGTTGAAGGTGGACTTAGCAGATAAGAGGCAAATGTAAACTAAGAAAACTTGAGTGCGCATAGCTGGAATAGAAATTTTGTATAGTCCAACTAAGTATGTTGCACACTTTAGTATGTGCAAGCACCCACTGCAAACAAAAAAAACACTCAAATTGATTTGTATGTTTTTGTTTTTCAGACCCCATCAGCTGTTCAGAAGATAAAAGAGCTTCTTAAAGATAAACCTGAGCATGTAAGTATAAACAGGGCCAGCCTGTAGACTGTGCTAAGGTATTAGCACAGCTCCTGGTCGCAAAGCTTTTCTAGCTAACTTGGAAGTTTGAAATAAACACTGAGGTGTTTATTAGTGGTGTTGGCATGATTTCTTGAGGGGAATGCATAAGTTTCTTTATATATCAAGCTTTGTTTCTTTTTAAAATGAAATGCAGGAAATACCAGACTGTAATGACATTTCACTGTACAGTTACTTTTGAAATGGATAAAATTGAAAAAATATAAGCTCCAGAATATTTTTGAGCTGTATTTCGTTGAAGCCTTTTAGTATGACATAGCAGTGACTTATGGTAGGGAAACGGATCTTCAGTTATTGATAGGAACATGTTTTTAATTAAGTTCTTGTAGGAATTGTCATTTTGAAATATATAATAATAAAGGCAGATTCATACCAATTGTACATCTAATTCTTAGGAAGGCTGCCAGACAGTGTATTTCATTAAGTGATCAGTATTTCTCAAAATAAATGATTGAGCTTGTCATCTTTTCTTCTGAAAAGAAAGAAAGAAAAACACATGGAGTCTTGCTTTCTAGCCATTAAAAAACAAACATTAGTTTTTCTCCTGTACAGTAAGTATTTCAAGAATAATATCTCTTCTTTTAACTTTCACAAAAGGCCCATTGTTTCTTTTGCTTCCTGTATACCTGCAACTAACTAGACTCTTTGTTCTAATGTTTTAAACCATCCTAAGGATGCTGTAAGCCTGCAGCTTAGCTGGTCAGTCATCCCCTTGCTATAAATGGTGTTTGCATTTTCCAGCCCATTATTTGTAGCAGTTCCTGTAAAGAAAGCTGCTTAGTCTGAAAAGATCAAATGCTGTTTGTCTGAGATCCCACTTGATGTCAAGTGATATATTTTGTTACGTTTTTATCTTGACCTTGCTTACAGATATAGACAATATAATTTTCCTCTTCAATTATGAAGCATTGGTGAGGAAAATGGTACAGATAGTTTGAAATGTTGTGCACAAATAGTTATCTGTTGTTTTAAAACCTCTTCTTAGTCTACAGTTACACAGATACTCTTTTCCTCAGAATTGTTGGACACTGTGAATGTTACTATCATAATGACTAGGTTGACTTTTAAGGTCTGTCGAAACAGTAATAAAAAAACATACTTGATTTAAGGAGAAGATTGCTTTTTAAGTGAGCCTGGCAATAAAGGTAATGAAGAAATCAAGTTACGTTTTTTGAAACTTTGGTTTGAAGTGGATTTTCTGCTGGTGTCATTACAAGAATTCTGTGAAGAACTAGTAACTGCACTTGTCTCACAGCTTCATAATTAAATTACTGTCAAAAATCTTAACATAGCACCTGAATTAGCGTCTGAGTAAACTTGGAAGTCCCAAAAGTATGTGTCTTTGAAATTTGCCTGTCTTTATGAGACTAGGCACCAACAGGAGTCCAAACAGTTTATTACTTCAAAACTTTGGCACACTTCAGGGCTTGATCCACAGTAACAAATGTTTGCTTTTACTTTGACAGTCAATTTTGTAAAAGGAAAAAAAAATGTTACCTCTTAATCTGTTAAGCTAATTCACTTCTGCTTTGAGGCAGTGGAAAATAAGAAATTTCAACTTTTTGTTGTTCTGCATGGTTTTTGTCCTGGTGTTCCTGAGTAGGTTTTTAAAAAGTAATGTATGTGGTGCTGTTTTTGTTTGTTTGTTTTGTTTTTTTAGGTAGGCGTGAAAGTAGGTGTTCGCACAAGAGGATGCAATGGACTTTCTTACACATTAGAATATACAAAATCAAAAGGAGACTCTGATGAAGAAGTAGTTCAAGATGGTGAGTTTCTGATGCAGCAGAGCAAACTTCTGTGGTGGGGGGGAAAAATAATCTGTTACAGGTTTGCCAAGGTACGTGTTAGAACTTACTTGGAATAATGAGTTACAGCAAGAGGACCTAGTCGTCTGTTATGGGAATTGTTGTCATCTTAGTTTTTGTTTTGAAGTAACTAGTTAGTTGAAATCCACAGCCTTGCAGTCTCTACATCAGATACTACTCCACCAAAACAGTCCAGTTTAATAAGTAAAGCAAAACCAATGCAAGCAAAGCAAAACAAGGAATTCATTCGCTGCTTCCAATGGATAGGCAGGTGTTCAGCCATCTCCAGGACAGCCGGCCTCTGTCACGTGTAACAGTTCCTTGGGAAAACAAACACCATCACTCTGGACGTCCCCCCCTTCCTCCTTCTTTCCCCAGCTTTATAGGCTGAGCATGAGATCACAGGGTATGGAATATCCCTTTGGTCAGTTGGGGTCAGCTGTCCCAGCTGTGTCCCCTCCCAACTTCTTGCGGCCCCCCAGCCCACTCACTGATGAGGTGGTGTGAGGAGCAGAAAAGGCCTCAGCTCTGTGTAAGCACTGCTCAGTGATAATGAAGACATCTCTCTTTTCAGCACAAATCCAAAACATAGCTCCGTGCAAGCTATTGTGAAGAAAATGAATTCTATTCCAGTCAAAACCAGCACAGTTCTATACATTTTTCCAGTTTTTATAAAAATTTCTGACGGTGGTCTTTTTGTTAAATAGGGATTTTTTTTTCTTACAGAAGCATAACAGTGTTTTGATTTCTGTTCTTTTTCTAAAAGGTCCTAGAGTTCCTTTTGTGGGGGTGGTTTTAGCTTTTTTTTTTAGGCATTGCTGAACTCAATTATAGTATGTTCAGGAATATTAATTTGATGGCAAAGTAAGAGATTTGAATATAAGTTGGATATTGCAATTATTTTCTTACAGAAGCTATGCTGCTAGGCAGAGCCTGTCTTCCAGCTATATTCCAAATACCTGTGACAAACTCATAAATTTTATTCTCTAAAACAGAGGATTAGTTGGAACTTTAAATTGAACCAGAGTATGTGAGATCAGGACTGCCGCCTAATTCTGCAGGTGCCTCTTGATTTCAAATTCAGCTGCTTCTGGAGTTGTTGACTCGGAGCTGCTCTAGCTTTACAGGGCTGAAAACATTTTTCAGAAGAAATTTCCTGGTTTGGATCTTAAGGATGAAGAAAGCAGTTTCCCTCAGTCAGGTCAGAGATCTCGAGTTCCAAAGCCAGACTGTTTCAAGTGTGTCTGTGTGTGTTCTGTTTTCTTTTGCTTACTTCTAGACAGATAACTAGTGAAGGGTCTGACTTTTATATAGCTCTATACTCAGTCATCTGTTGGCTTTGGATCCCAGCATAAATTTTCTGGCTTTTGGGTAGTAATTGATTACTTCAGGGATCAGGTCCATGAACTCTTTCTTTAGGTTTAGCCCATCAGGATGTAGAGTCAGCTCAGTTGCCCACAGACTTGTGTTGGTAATATGTTTTGTTGCAATGTCTACTATGGTGAAACAGCTTTCCAGCAATCTCTCATGTAAGTAAGTGGATTCTTGTTGCTGTTTACTGATACAATTTTACCTTTTTTTTTTTTTTTTTTAAATTTCCTAGTCTGTGGGCAGCTAAAGCTGTCTGCACACAGCTTTATGTCAGATTTGAAGTTTTAAAGTTCAGTAACTTTTGAGAGAGGTAGATACTTTGTATACTTCAGAAAAGGGAGCTCTTCCTGGTTCCTGAGATGAACTACTCTTAATGCTTAAAGGCTGTGACATCTTTGAAAGGTCATACATCTGCCTTATTGTAGGATTCAATATTACTTATAATTAATATAGACCTAGTCATTTTGGCAGAGCAAAAAAAATAATTGTTTTGAGAGAAGAATGTTTGTTTTTTCAAGGTTTTGGGGCATATTATGGGATGCACAGACTTCAAAAATGGTAGGAAATGGATTACTGACTGTAGTGCGTGGGCTTTAAGTACAGAAGCTGAAATTTGTTTCCAAATTCTACAGTTTGTTTCCCTGGATATCATGGTTTTAAATTCAGGCCCCGTCCTCCACCCCCCTCCAAAGAAGCCCAACAAACAAAACATACATTCATGTGCACACACTAGTAACAGTGCTACCCTGTTGCTGGAGTTTTATGGGCAAAACCAGCAATGAAAGTGCCCTATGTTACGCCAGGGAAACCAAGTTATACTGGTAGTCTTCATATTTAGGTTCAGTTTTTTTCATTACTAATCAAAAGATAATTTTAAAGTGAATGATGATTTTGATGTATATAATTATCTCTTTCTTTGTTGTCTTCAAGGGGTTAGAGTGTTTATTGAGAAGAAGGCACAGCTGACGCTTTTAGGCACTGAAATGGACTATGTAGAAGACAAACTGTCTAGTGAATTTGTCTTCAATAATCCAAACATCAAAGGAACATGTGGCTGTGGAGAAAGCTTTAACATCTGAAATCTGAGGACTACTTATTGGACTTTGAACACCCCAGAACACTTGTTGTTGTGCTTTCAGAAGCAAATGCATTTTCTGCAGGTTCGTAGGCTGCAATAAAGTGGGGATATCATTAAGTGGGGATACCATTAAGAGAAATAAATCATTCTGAAAATGTATATTGTGTGTTAAATTCTACCACTGACATAGTTATGCTGTGATTTGTGATGAGTTGGGATCCAAAAGGTAAGAACAGTAAGTGCTGTAGTAACATCTCTGTAATTTCACATGCCAAGGAAATAAAATGTCACTGTTCTTTTCCTTTGTCATCTTCTTTGTCCACTCTGTTCACACTTCCCTATCCAAAACCCATTTGAAATAATATATTGCTTATGTGTTGTTGATTTGAGGGGTGGAAAAAAAAAACCCACAACTATTTCTATGTATTTTTTTTTACATAGGCACACAGTCCTCAGCTTCAGAGTTCACCATGATTATGTAGATGCTTTGTTTTTGCAGTTTTCTAGTGCTTTCATCTTTTTAAGTGTGGGTTTTCTAGTGGCTTATTTTCCCATAAATCCCAGGAGTCCAAAAAGAAGTTCATGTATTAATATAGTGGTAGGCTACCATAGCACTGCTTGTAGAAATACTTCAAAATGGACTAACCCAGTTTTAATTCTGTTCCATTCCTTGCAGAAGGCACATTTTCTGCTGTAATTAGTAATTTTCAAGAATACAAAATACATTGGGGCACTTGAGTACTAAAGTAGGATACACACTGACTTATTTTCTCACATTTGTGCCATTTATTGTTCTCGACTTAAATTGTGAAGTTGGTAGAACTGCCTCTAGATTATGGTTCTCCATGTTCACAGAATGTGCCGTCTGTGCACCACAAGCTATGGACACTTATTTTTTGAGAGAAATCTTACACTTTTCGTTACACTTTTTTTTGCAGTTATGTCTACTACTAATTTTGTTACAGCTTGACCTCTCTATAGGTATGGTAGTTTATGTTTATCTCCTGTATTAGCTTGGTACCAGGAGAAAAAGGCATTGATAATTTGAAATTTGAAAGTATTTCATAGTTGTTTTAAATTACTCTAGACAGTAATTAAAATACTATGTTTATAGGAGGCTGTTTTTTCTTTTGAATCTCAACTTTCTCCAAAATGTTGTAAACCTGTGTTTTTCAAGCTAATAAGGTCTTCAGCACTTCCTCCACTGGTGCTCAGGCAGAAGTGGAAGTGTATATGTCTGCCCAGGCCTCCCGCAATGCTGGTAGAAGAGAAGGGCTGTTCCAGCCTTTTGTCTCCTGCTCTCCTGATTGTCCAAAGATGACCTTGGGCAGCTGAGCTGCTCCGTTGTGTGGAACAGGAGATAAAGTGTCTGCCTGGGCAAGTGATGGGAACAGCTGGTGAAAAGGGTGCAAATAAAAAGTAGCAGACAACAGAGATCTTGCCATCAAAGACAAGAAGGTGTTGAGATGGGGGTGATCTGAGAGTATTAAGGCCGCATATTGAAAACCTGGAGGTCAAGTACCCACATGCTGTAAAGAACTTTGGAATAGTAATGTGCTGGAGACGTAGGATGGCAGCTACATTTTTATCCTTCTGCCTAGACCTTCACCCAAGCCATTTAGAAATACATGTATAGGGAAGAAAAAAAAATAATAAAAAAAAAAAATTCTAGGTCTGTTTTATGTAGTGCACAGGAATAGAAGGTCAGAATTTCCACACCTAAGGTTTAATGTTAAACACTTGAATTTTTGTTGTATACTATATCACCTTTTTTAATGTAAAACCACTACTTCCTTCAACAGTCAATTGTTGTGCATAGTTAATTTATATAGCAATGCCTGCATTACTGGGAATATACTGGCTAAGTGCATTTATAGTGCTGTAATTCTTTCAGTTTTGCTAAACAAAAAAAACCCCACAGTTAATGTCATACAGCTGAATCAATATGTCTAAAGCTCCAACCCAAGGGCATTTTCTCGGATGGCATTTCTGTGTGTCTCCCAAGTGGGTAAGACTTGGAATGTGGTTTGGCTGGCAGTTGCTAGGAGTGCTAGTACTTACTCATTTAACTTGTTTTGGGGTGGTGAGGGGGATGGGACTGGTTTGAGGTTTGTTTAGACATGTGCCACCTATAGCAATCCTTTGTTTTGTGTACATGCATTGAATGAAAGTTTGCACTTTCATGCTCCCATGAAATAATCCTCTGAATTGTCACTTTACTAAGACACCTAACGCACAACGTGTTGAAATTCTGTTAAAGTGCTATTTACAGTTGCACAAAATTTGGTTTTGTTGGTTGGTCCATTATAATTTCGTGCAGTACTCTATGTAGAGTTATCAGTTACAATAATAAATATTGCCTGTTGGTAAGCATGAAATATTACTATCTTGACTGGTTCTGTTTACATTAATAAATAATCACTGGAGGGCGAGAATACATTTGTATGCTGGAATTACAAAAGACGTACAATATTACGGTTACCTGATTTCATATTTCTCAGAAATATTAAACCTTTCCAAATAGTAACAGCATTGGAGTAGCATGGAAACATATCACACACATACAAATTAACTATGTATAGGAAGGTATTTTTGCATACCAGAAGGGCTGGCTGTTAATGCATAGACTTAATTAAACTTAATGACACACCATTCTTGGGGTAAAAATGTTAACAGGCAAGATACTTTGAAGGCTTCTACCTGCCAAAAAGTAGTTGTGGTATGTTTTAATGCAGAATTATGATTTTGAGCAACATAACTCCTGACACAAAATGTTTTCAATTGGCTGGGCAATTTGAGGGTTAGAGTCAATGGGCATTCCTGGCCATTCCACTTCAGTGCTGTGTAATGGCAATAATGAACTATAGTGTACTCTGTTTATGACACGTTTTGAGTTTTCCCTTAGGTATAGTCTTTCCGCCACTGAAGTTGTTTCCTTTTCCTGTTATAAATTTTGCAAAAATGCTAGAGATTGTTGATACAGTTGCATGTTCATGCTGCTGGAGAGAGTGAACCAAATCCTTCAGTCAGGAGGCTGAAGCACCGCAGTTACCTTTCTGCTGGAGATTTTACAGAACTTGTAAAAATACCACCTGTTTGCACCAGCAAGTCAGTATTCCTGACCACCCCATTTTAAAGTTCTCTTTGAACGGCTCAAGAACAACATGTTCAGGAAAACACTGAACAGTTCAATATGCAAGTCATCCTGGCAACAGACGATTGGACAAAATAAATTTGAACTCCAAAATAAAAAATGAGACACAGGTAATGGGACTGTGAAATGTAATATTGAGGAAACTCTTTTTTTTTTGAATTAAATTCTATCTGCCATAAGTCACTTCTACTGTTTGCTTGGGGTTTTTAATGTTAGTAATTATTCTTCCCGTTTATTTAAATCAGCACTTTCACTGTGCGAATAATCCTCCAACCATCCACTATTGTGCTTACTCTGGCTGCCTGGCCATTTGTTAGATTAATTATTTATGAAACTAAAATTTTGCAGTCTCTTCTGCCAGAAGAATTCCATTTCAGCCTGGAGAAGAGGAGACTGAGGGGAGACCTCATGGTGGCTACAGCTTCCTCACAAGGGGAGGAGGAGGACGGGCAGACGCTGACCTCTTCTCTCTGGCAACCAATGACAGGACCCAAGGAAATGGCGGGGGGATGTGCCAGGGGAGGTTTAGGTTGGACATTAGGAAAAGGTTCTTCCCCCAGAGGGTGGTGGAGCACTGGAACAGGCTCCCCAGGGAGGTGTCACAGCCTGACAGTGTTCAAGAAGAGACTGGACAACACCCTCAGACACATGGTCTGAACTGTGGGGTTGTCATATGCACGGACAGAAGCTGAACTCGATGATCCTTGTGGGTCCCTTCCCACTCAGCATATTCTATGATTCTGTGAGTTGTCTCATGTGGCAGTGTGCATCTCTGTGTTTGTCCCAAAAGAATCCCCAAAAGAGTACTTGAAAAATGATTTTTTGTCATGACTAGCACAGCTCTTTGTAAGTGATCTGCCAGACAGTGAGCAGTTTGGCCCACTTTATTCCTTACTGCCACTTTTAACAAATATGTAGATAGGCTGCTTCAACATGGTGAGCAAAAACGCAAGTACTCAGCACAATTCCACATGCATTTGTGTCTGGGCAGCATTTGAATGGCTATTTTTGTATGCAGTATCTGGCATTTTTCTCAAGGAGTGCTACAGCAAGGGAAGACCAACCTCTGCACTTCAAGAGGTCTCCACCTCATCTCCTACGGTCCCTCTCAGCACGCTGCTTCCCAGCCACTGGGTGCCTCGGCTGCAGCAGCGCTCCCCGAGCTCCTCATGCTGTGCAACCCAGCCGTCACAGACCCTCTCTGTCCAGGGGCAGGGCCCGCACCCTTGGCTTCTCTCCACAGACTGCACTGAAGTGCCGCTTAATGGGAACAGACACCTGCTGTCTCCGCAGTCCAGGCGTTTCACAGGGTGAATCACCCCTTTCCCGATACCCCTGTTCTAGGTTTCCCATCTCATTCCCCAAACACCTGGCTACTTTCGCTTACATTGATGAAAACTATCGTTCAGCTGTGCTGTTGGTCTTTTTTCTATTCTGTTCTGTTCACCTTTACCTGCTTCTGAAGAATGGCACATTACTGCCAAAGTGCAAAGTGCCAAAGAGCTCAAGCTGCAAAGAGCAGTGGAGGAGCAGAGCACAGCTTTCAGACCAGCTTTGTCTATTTAAGAATTGTTTTTTTTTTCACCATTCAACCCCTTGGTAATAGTGTGCTAATGTACCTCATTAATATTGTGTCCAGCTCCAAATTATTGCCAATTTTTTTCTGTCGATTAGCTTAAACTTCTAGAGTAAGGGAAGTTCCTTGCTGGGCTGGTACAATCCAGTAGGACAAAGAATCTCATGAAACAGTATAGTCTAAATTCGCAACAAAAATACTCTCACCCCCTCCACCTCACTTATCTAGGGTTTTTAATGACTGCACAGTGATTTTATTGCATATGATTTTAACGAAAAACACCTTCTCTAGCTAACTGAAGCTAAGTCCAGACAGCAGGAATAAGTTCCCCTTACTAGCTAATGAAACAAGGCAGCCTTCAAAAATTTGCAACAACCTGAGCAGCAGAATTCAGTTCGTACAGAGGATTTGGAGCCAGCCACTTCCTTTTTCAACCGTGTGTTTTAATCTTTAATTTGTTCATGGTGAGTCACTCACATAGACTTTCCATTCCTAATCACAGTAGTCCTTCTGGTTAAATACTGAACAGTTGTATGGAGTGTGGCAAAACTGCTTAAATCATATTGCTTTGTTGTTAATAATGTTTTCCTCCCTTGTTTTCCTTTCACATAAGAAGCTTAAAAATAAGCAAGTATTCAAATAAGAAGAAAAGGCAAGGTGCTAACAAACATGATGTTGTGGGATCTTATGATGCACGTAGGTGACAGGGAACAGGAACCAGTCCCTCCTGTCAACCTCTGTTTTCACAAGAGATTTGCAGAGTGCTGTCCTCCTGTTTGCAAATGAGAGCCACATGAATTATACAGTCAATGTTTATTTCTAGCAGATATGTAATGAATACTGCTCCAAAATAAATAAGTAGAAAATCAAATACTTGGATACAGAAAGTGATAACGTACAATTACTGTTTGGAAGCTTTGTTGAGAAGAGAAATCATATTGCGTCCCCTTGAGAAACATCTGAATTTCTGCCTTTACTATTTGAGCTATGAACTGAGATTCAACCAAACAAACATCAGCAAATCTTGCTGAAGTTGTTTTAGGAAGTTCCTGTGTACTCATCTGCTGAAACTACCCTGTCAAGAAGAACTAGTGACCATCTGCCCATGTCTTAGGGAGCCCAAAATACCGGCTGCAACGATATAATAAGTTGCTGCCCACAATAATCTTTTCATGAAGAACCTCTGGTTTCTGCAAATAAAGTAGAATATTAAAGTGCTTTTGCAACTCTTAAACCCAAAGACCGTTAAACACGTACATGCATCTTTGCTACTCCCTTTTGATGGACATGGCCCACTGTGGAACTGCAAAGCAGTTTAAAAAGACTCAGAAAACTGGTTTTGAACTCTAGGTTTGGATGCCATCCTGCATCTTACCGAAATTTGTGCTGCCAGAGCTGCACTTAAACTGTTTAAAACAGCCCTGTGTTATAATTAGGCCCATATGTTGCTGTAAAGAAGCTTTTGCATGCATGCAGTTCTAAAAATGGAAACCATGGTTTATTATGAATTGGAAAAATATTTCCTGGAAAACAGCAGTTTGGTGTGAACCGCCAGAGCTGAGTTTTGCACGGGGCTGCTCTGGTGCACTGTGAAAGATGTGGCTCTGTTTCTGCTCTGCTTGATACCTCTGGCCCTGCCAGCTTGAGAATCTTCCCTCTGGTCATCTGCTGTTTAAAACAAGTCCACCGCAGAGGCAAGAGTGAAAAACAGGCAGAAAGACACGACTTTTTCATGCAGGAAGATGAATTCAGGGGAGGGCACAGCAACAGCAGGAAGGTAAACACAGAAACTGAGATGAGAAGGCACCGGCGTGCCTTGGCAAAGAGGAAAATGCTGATCTACCAGGATGTCCGGGCAGCAAGTAAGCAGGAGACTTGTCTACGGCAGGAAAAGGGAAACCAGGGGAAAAAGAATGACACTAAGTAAGGAAAATCTATTATTTTAGGCTAAGCTTGCTGCTGAAATCCTTCGGCTTGGGAATCATCTCACAAGGAAAGCGAGAAATCCGGCCATATTTGAGAAGTTTTTAAACTCTGGTGAACAACGTACTGTGATGCATAGTACAGAAGCACCATGGGTGCTTATTCCCCACTGGGGAATAAGAGACCGACTCCTTCTTGGGCATTTGTATTTTTCTTGCTCATCTTTTCTCCTTTTAATCCTGTTCTCTATAATTTTCACTTTTTTTTCTTCTTCTGCTTCCAGAAGACACAGACCAGAAGGAACAGTCATTCTCTCTTGCTTTTAAAGTGATTATTGTAACAGTGTAAAAAGCAGTTTGTGGGTTTTCTGTGTAGTCTGCTTTCTTTTATCCTTTTTTTTTTAATGGGCTGATTGGCTAGGTAACTCTACAGCAACAACCTTTTATTTGCTCAAAGTCCTCTTTGGTATGTACAGCAGAACTGTCAGAGTACAAAGATATTCTAGGCTAAGAGTCACAAGTACATTTGTACTGATATTTTTTTTAGTGAAAAAAGAATTGATACCAGAATTTATAGCACTTTAACATTTCAGGTTCAGTATTTATGAGCACGGAATTTCAGTCACCGTCATTTGCTTCTATTCTGAAAAAAAAGAGTTTGTCTCATCTTCCTGGCATAAATTGAATAATGATTTTGTTTCCTATTGGTAGCTGCTGTTCACAAATAGATGTTGCAAAGGAAAATGCTGAATCACCATGAACAGGAATGAGAACCCCAGACAGTTTCATATCTGAAGATGTCAAACAGCTGTCTAAATCAAAGTCAAAAACATTTGTTGCTGGAAGGCACAAAAAAGCAGATGTTTGTGACCCACTGCAAAAACTTACACTCCCTTATGTTTTTTTCCATCAAAAATTGCCTTCCTACACCACTTTGATTCAAGACAAATGTTTCAGTTAAGAGGAATTGTGTAAAATACAATATTTCAGGAAAGAGGAAAGTCTCTAGCCAACATTCAAGATTTCCTTGATTTCTACATTACACGCTACTGATGGTGCAGTCTGTACTGATAATTATCTATGGATGTCTCAGGACAGCACAAATGGGATTACCCAAAAGCAACAGAACAAAAATTAAAAGAAGGAAAATAATTGATCCTGAATTTCAAGAGACAGCTCCTAAATATAAGAAATCAGATATTACACTCTGAAATTATTTCCAAATAATAGAAGCATGAATATCTGGGACATGGAAAAATATCTTTCATCAGAGCAAAAGCAGGCAAGTAGTCTGGAGTATCGTGCTTATGAGGAGAGACTGAGAGAGCTGGGTCTGTTCAGCCCGGAGAAGAGAAGGCTGAGAGGGGATCTCATCAATGTTTATAAATATCTCAAGGTTGGGTGTCAAGAGGATAGGACCAGACTCTTCTCAGTGGTGCCCAATGATAGGATGAGGGGCAATGGGCACAGACTGAGATACAGGAGGTTCCACCGGAATATAAGGAGAAAGTTCTCTACTTTGAGGGTGCCAGAGCCCTGGAATTGGCACCGCAGAGAGGTTGTGGAGTCTCCTTCTCTGGAGACATTCAAAACCCACCTGTACACATTCCTGTGTGATCTGCTCTGGTGAACCTGGTTTAGCAGATGGGTTGGACTGGATGATCTCCAGAGGTCCCTTCTGACTCCAACTGTTCTGCGATTCTGTCATCTGCTGCATTTATTTACATCAAGCATTTATTTTTCCACAAAACCCTGCAAGAAGTATCAAAAACATATACAAAATCATGACAAGCATTTGGGAACTCTCTCCGATCCATGATGTGTTACACTTGGCCCTTGTGTAGAGAGGTAGTTAATACTTAAAAGTTTGTGAGTTGCTTGTGATGTTGAATTAATTTGGAAACTTTGCTTGGATTTCAGTGAGAGCTGAATTCATGCAAACAATTTTCTCCTCACGTGAGCAAAGCACTGGATTCTCGAACAGCACCTTGCTTTTTTAAACTCTACATCTGCTCTGAAGTGTAGTAACAGGGGTCTTTTTATGGGTCTTCTACAGCCAATGGCTTGCATACACTGTGACAATTCTGTGTGGAGAGGCTGCCACACCAGAGCACCTTTGACCCTACTTGAACAACAGAGTGGAGAATCTGTGTCAAACCAACACTTTCCATATTTCTCCCCTTCTCCCTCCTCCATCTGCATGACTTCAAAGTACTTTAGGGCTTTGTATCAATTTTTCATATATTACTCTCTGTGTGTTTTTGTGTGTGTACACACATCTAAGAAAAACACCAGTTACTAGGTGGCCTTCCTGCATAACTGGGAAA
Source organism: Nesoenas mayeri (assembly GCF_963082525.1). Classification (NCBI taxonomy): domain Eukaryota; kingdom Metazoa; phylum Chordata; class Aves; order Columbiformes; family Columbidae; genus Nesoenas; species Nesoenas mayeri. The sequence continues at coordinate 26,018,637 of NC_137542.1, read as the reverse complement.
AATTAAACTAGTTTATATAGCTTGTAGATTGTCAGATAAAAGCTCAGATCTCCATGAAACAATCTAGAGGAGGCTATATGTTTTCCATTGTTACAAGGCTTTTGGATAGGTGAGTCTGCAACTGAAGACTGCTATAGCATCCAGTTCCTCATGGCTGAAACAAGATAAGTTTTTTTACTCAAATAACAGACGCAACATAGGCAACATTAGTACAAACCTGTCTTCTCTGATCTGCCAGCAACCCATATCTGTGAGAGCATGCAGTTGTTAAGCGTTGATGTCCCGTCATTTTTTGGCATGGTGACTGAGACTGGCAATGTAAGTGCCCAACAGTGATGATGACACGTGAATTATTTTTCCTCTTGACTTTGTAATTAGCAAAAATCTCTGTACTTAGCTCAGTGGAAGCAGGACTGGGCCTATATTTTTCTTTCTAAAAAACAACAACCAAAAATGTAGGCATTTATCAGTGTGGATACCTCACTGCAAGAGGCAGGTCATGAACATCAGTTTAAATTACAAAATGCAGAGGTCAGTGTTTGCCTTGTTACAGTGTACTCCCACTTATTTTAGAGAAAGCGTTGTATTACTTATGTGTTAACATATTACTCATGTGACAACATAAGTAATACTCTTTTTTTGTCAGTATTAGAAATACCATATGTGATCTTCCACAATCTGAGGGGACTGCAATGGGAATCACATAAAGGTAACTGTGAAGAGGAAAGAGTCGTTCCAACATTTTTTGAGAGAAGCAAATTACAGACCTTTCAAGATACTAGAGGGAACGACTCAGAAGGCACACAATGTCCTTCCTTTGAGTTTTAGAGATTCAGCAGTTTTCTCTATTTATCCTGCATATCCTGGTCTACATCACAAATTTAAATGGGAATGACTGCAGTTCAGTAGAGAAAGTAAATAAAAGTGCAAGTGCTGTAGGCAATTAAAATGTTATCATTATTTTTATTAGTCTTCAAACTGTAGCAGTAGCTTGAAATTGTGCCTAGAGCATGACCTCATCACACTGCACAAAAACGGCAGGACAAAATGACTCTCCCAAATGTTTTACTGTTCTTCGGATGTGGAGCAGCCGGAGGGAAACACAAGCCTTCAGCCAAACAAAGTAGGTACACTTCTTTGTCTCTGCAGGAGCATAGTTAAGTTGCTGTTTAAATAAGAAGCAGTATGTCTTTTTCTGCAATTCCCAGTCTAGAGAGCTTGGTTCAGTTAACTGCTTGCTGAGATACCCCTGGGTCAGATGTGATCCTGAGAGCAGGCATGTTCCTGGTTAATCAGCCCACTTACCTAATCAGGTTGTGCCTTGTCCAGACTAAGGAACTCAAGTCTGTCCTTCCTTGTCTCTCATCCTTTTATTTGTTTCTCTCCTCATTTTTCCATATCCATCTCTCTATATATATGTCTCCACTGTCTTCTATGCTCTTTCCAAACAGCATCTAATTTTTTTTTTTTAATCACATTTTCTCTCAGAGTCTACTCTTGCCAGACATGAAGCAGTCTTTGCTTCCAAACAGCTGGCAAACAGCACTTCTTTCAGTGTGATTTTTTTCAGGGATAAATTTCCCACTTGTATTCCTCCCTGCTCTTTCATTCTTCTTTGACACATCAGACAACCCTTTTATGACAGGATTCCCTCAGTCCTGATTACAAAGGAGATCTCCCTGTCAGACCCACAACCCTGTCTCCAAGTGTCAGGATCAACATCCTTGGCTTGCCTGGTTGTCATTGCTAATCAGTTAGTGTACTGGTGTTGCCACACCAAAAAGAGCCCCTTCTTCCCAGGTGCTCAGACCAGCCACAATCATTCTCTTCGAACTACTCAGAGGTTACAACTGCTGGTAGCTGTCTGGTAATGATGCTCTTTTTCTGTCTTCACCATGCAAATATGTTATTCCCTGAGGGCACATGTGGCTGTTAAACACAGCAGATGAAAACAGTCACTTCTTCAAGGATGAGACACCAAGTATGGGTGCAGTCCTGCTGTACCAGATGGTATTTATGAAGACACCTGAGAAAAGAGTGCCAAAGATGCCTCAGCTGCCCACCACTAGTCGTCCTCTCTGGCTGAGAGCTATGAGGGAATTTGAGATTTATTCTAAAGGTGTAAAGTATTATTCTCATATGTATAATGGGTGTGGGAAAAAGCTGAGTGAAAACTCATCTGGGTTCCACTTTGCTCAGCTTTAATTGTGTCCCCACTCAAGAGACTGGCAGCTAGGTGGTGAAGAACTACTTTGTGTTTGGTGTTTTTGTTGTTATTGTTGTTTGTTTTGTTTTGTTTTGTAATGATCTGATCTGAAATCCATCAAAATTAATGAAATCCCCCAGGCTTCAGTGAACTTTGGATTAGGACCATAAAGCATGAAATGGGTTTCTTCTGACATAAGAAAGATAACTATCGAATGAGCATCCTGCTTATTTTCTGACAAGCTGTCCCCGCTTTAGAATTTCAGTTTGAAAGAAGATGTAGCTTGATTCCCCAGACATGTACTGCTGGGAGAAAGCACAGCCCCTGAAAAGCAGTGTGCAAAAAGGTTCTAGCTGAAGGACAATAATATAAATTTGCTACAGAAATAATTCATTTTTTTAAAAAATAAGGTGTTTTAGCACTGCTCAAAGGCAAGACTCTGCCTTAGCTCCTGGAGACTCCTGCATCACAGCCTGATGGTGGCATGACACTGGAGAGTGTCCTTCCCTCATAAAGTTATCTGCAGAATGATAAAGCAATCTCTATACCCTGATTCCTTCTGCACATAGAAACATGCTTGAAATGTGAACCATACCATACCATACCTCTATTTAGATGAATTTATGCTGCTGGAATAGAATAAGTAACATAAATTAAAGCTTGCATAGATCTTAGCACAAGTGCCTATAAAACAAAAGGAATTGTGTTTCAGTTGTAGCATTGTCATTGTTCACTGTCTGTAATTTGCAGGAAATACAGGATTTCTGGTATACAACAAAGACTGTATAATGTCCAGGAGGTCAGCATAGGCTTTATTTATTTATGATGCTTAAAATTCACAGATAAACTAAAACAAGTAAAATTCCTTAAGTCTTCAGAGGAGTCCATAGAAGGAAAGCAAATGAGAAGGAGGAAGGCACTCTAACTTGTGTTTTGTATCTGTGCTTTTATCAGTGTGGTAGTTTCTATAGCAAAGACTTTAATGCAAATTATTCTAACATCATTGCTGAAACTGAGTAACCAAAAGCTGTGTAGTAGAAATATAGTCTATTTTTCCAAGCTTCCAGTGTCTGCTACACCTTTTGAGGAGTCATTGGAGCTATTACCCCTCACCTGTAGCTACCTTTATTAAAAGATGTGGGATTTTTAACTTTCAAAGATGGTTGTTACGTTGGATGTTTAATTCTGAAGCGCATTATTTAATTCCACGCAGGGTGTTGGAGCTGGCTCACCACACTGTGCCTGCATGCTGCAGGGGAGGCCTCACTGTCTAATGCAGGTCTTTGAATCCTGCTATGCAGCAAGATGATTAGAAGTTATATCTTTAAAGCTGATCTTAAACCTCTCCCCTCAAGTCACTGTAGTCAAGTATTCTTCAGCTCTCTGATATTTCAGGCTTACAAAGACGGTGTGTGTTCTCATGCAACAAATGGAATACATAAAGCAAAAAGGACTTCATTTTGTCCTTTTAAGGCTGCCTCTTTCCCTGATCTAACAACATGGCAACATCAGTTTTCTCTGCTTGGTGGCCAGTACTGTAATGACTTGCATATTTAGGAATGGCTGTGTCACAGTAGGTTGTTTTTTTCTCACATCTGAAGCACAGCTTCACTATAAAATTAGACCATAGGGGGAACAGAAGACCAGGCTCTTTTGTGAATTATATGTAAAACACAAAGAACCAGGGGCATTTCTTACGTTGGAAAGAAGTGATCCATATCGACCAGAGCTTTATAAACCTCACTGAAATTTTGCTTTGTCATTAAGTTTTAAGAATAACATGAAGGGCTGTCGTGATGCAGCAGAAGTTTCCCCCTTTTATACAGTGGAGTAACCATTTGCCTTGTACAGATTTGCTATATCTAACAAGTTAAAATATACAACAATTTGTTACGACATGAAAAAAGTTTCCACTGTTTATTAGCTTGTGTGATTGAGTTTTTTTTAAGTAATGCTTGAGAGTGACAGTGTTCTCCTGCATTCATGCTCCCACATAGAAATCTCAGTGGGGATTTCACTGGCTGTCCCAGGCTCTCAGAAACTGGCACTTAGCGAACTCAAGCACTGAGCATGAACACAGTAGTGTAAGAGAAAGTTTCAAAAACTTTCACAAGATAATAGTCTTTTTGTTGTTCTTTTCCTAGTGTAAATTTAAATATTTCTGTCTTGCTTGTTTTAGCTTGTTAATGTACTTGCTTTGTTTCATATGACACTGTATCTTAACATTTCTGTTGTATTATATGCACACTGCACATATACACACTCAAAAACTAATAATTTCACCAGCTAAAGAGCATTAGAGCCACTATAAGGAATAAATATATGCAGGGAGACTTTAAATATGGAGTCTGTTCTCCCAAGGTCACATAAAGTATCACAGCTGGAAATAATATTCAACAGCTATTGTCTGTTGTATCTTTTATTATGCCTGGTAAATCGCGCACTGCCTGAAAGCAGATACAAATTATACTTCTCTTGATTGTGGAAATTCCCGTGCATTGCCAGAGTAGCATAAACATGTAAATGACTGTCACAACCAAAAGTCATAAGTTCTCTGTAATGCAGATGCAAGGCACTGTCTCTGGTTTCTTGAGGGACTGCAAAGAATAGAGTAGGGGGCTGCAGGTTTTTGAAAAAAATGCTAGAGCCTGAATCATGGCAAGAGCTGAAGATGTGGTACAAATCGCACACTGAGATTCACAGAAGAACGGCTGCTAGGCTTTCTTCCAATTGCTTCATGGAGTTGCCTTCTGTAGAGACAAAGTGGGTGATTAAATCTGAATGGAAACACCTAAATGCAGCCTGGATCCTCCTTTCCTCCTGAAATGGTAATCACTCAGAAAGGTGATGCAGGAAAGTATTATAGGCCTAGCTTGGAAACCCCTATTTTCTTTAATGTTTGAGATTATGGTTTTTGTTTGTTGGTTTGTTTGGAGGTGGGTTGGTTGGTTTGGGTTTTTTGTTTGTGGTTTGTTGGTTTTGTGTGGGGTTTTGGGGGTGGGTTGGTTGGTTGGTTGTTTTTCCCTGCTAAGGTGGTTTTGTCATAAGGGAAAATTTTGAAGAGTTCTGTCCTTGTGAGACAGGAGAATAATATTACAAGGGCAAGTGGCTGACAGATCATGCCCAACAGTAGGCCTGCAGACTTGGTGCACTGCTGAGCAGCCATTGGAAAATAAGTAGGAATGTTTGCACCCTCGCTATATCCTGGAGTATTCCGGGGCAGGCACTAGTCTGTTGGCAGCAATAGCTTGGGGAAGTGGTTCTCAGGTCTGTAATTGCTTGTACGTGCAGCTGATCCCAAACTCTTAAACATTATGTTCATACAATCAGGGAAGAGAAATGATCAATGCAATTAGTCCCCACTTAGTGCTCCTGAGGCACCAAGAGGGACAGTCTGTGCTGAACTATGCTCCAGTGTGCTGTCACATTCTTGCTTTGAATATATTATTTGAAATGCATTATTTTTAGGGCCTTCAAACCTATAAAGGTCTATGGATGCTGGATCAGGGCCAGCTCTGAATGCACTTCTAAAAGGGGTGGCCACAAAGAAAGAGCTGTTCAGGGTAGAGCAGTGGATGAGACGCAGATCTGATGAGCTCCTGGACTATTTTGGGCCACCTGTGTTTCTCTGTGCCGCAAGGCAGCCAGCTCACAAAAGGTGATTATGTGCAGCTTATTGTTGGACCCAAGGCAGCCCATGGCTGTGCAAAGGCACGTGAATTGACTTCAGGAGTTGTTAGCCCTAGCATGCCACAGCAGGCAAAAGGTAGCAAGGCACCCACACACAGTTGTGTTTCAGCTGTTGTCCTGCTTCCTCTTCCCAGATACAGCAGAAGGATCACATCTCTGTGCCATGGGTGATATACTGGTGCTCCAAACGGTCTTTTGCCAGCTGTTCCTATACAAAGTCAATGATATTATTAGCGCTGCTAGCATTGTACTTTACACCACTGCTTCTGTTTGCATCAGTAGTCCCCAAGAAAAAATCTAATCTTCCAGGGGAAAGATAGAACATAATACTAAACAATACCTCTTCTCAATGGCAACTGTAGCCACTGCTGAAGAGAACAGGTGCAGGTATGGCTTAATTTCTGTCATGAAAAGAAGGTAGCAGAAGAAGGAACAATGTATTACCTACAATAAAGTCCATAACTTTCCAGCCTCCACTACTATGATCATTGTTCAGAAGACAACAAAGCAATACAGACAGAGCATAATTTAATGTGGAGGCTCTGATGGGATCTTGTCATGGAGGATATATGTTTCCACAGCAGCTCTACCAGCTTCCACTACAATAGCAAGAGAAGAGGTAGAGATGAGACCCAAAAGAGCATGAGGACCAAAAAGAACTTGGAGACAGCCAATTTACAGCAATTCCCTCATAAGAATAGAAATCAAAACTATTGTTTCTACTTTCTTTAAAAGAAAAGGGTCCAAAATGCTATTTCATTGTTCTGATACAAAATGTCAGTCTTTCACAGCTATGGGTCACTTGACAAGCAAAGTAGCATTGCCATCCTTTGTGCAGAGCCAGCAGAGACTCCAAGAACTCTTCAAAATCTAGCATTTTCCTTCTTGTCAATATCTCACCTCCTGAGCTGGGAAGCTCTAGAAACAAAATAACCCTAATTTTTATGGTGGTGGTGGACCAGGATTCAAGTGCTGGTGAGACTTTTTAGGTTGGCTTTTTTTGCCCTTCTGATGGTGACAACCCATGAGGATGTAAGCTCTCCCACTTCACCCAGAAACAAAGGGTGGGAGAAGCTCCCCAAAGGCCTGATGCACTCTGCCTTATATGCACAGTTTTGTAAAGCATTGTTTCCCAAATGTTACATTTTTCTGATGTCTGGGAAGATTGTGACTAAGAAGCCCTGTAGCTGTGTAAATCAGGGTCAGCAGAAATATAGCGAACTACAGTATTTGATTAGGAATTCTGTGTTTATTTTTCTATGTGACAGGGCAGATTTTTGTATTTGCCTAGAACAGTCTAGAAGCCAGGGGTCTCACTATAGCTTTGGTGAGCAGAGGGTACTATTAATACCGCAGAGTAGTGGATGAATATCCTGAAAAAGGTTCTTCCACCACACAGTATTCACTTTTACAACCTTAACGCAGAAGCAATCAGGCAAAAGAGTTCAGTAAGCACCAGAGGCTTCTTGGCTTTACATAGAGAATAACATTTGACAATGCAGCAACCAGTTGACTGAAGACTGCTGTCAACCGTATTGATGATTTTTGTGAACATCCTAATTTTGTCTCACCCGTTTGTCAGAAGGAACATGAAGGATGTGTTGTGCTAACTGGAGCAAAGTGACTGTCGAGGATGTTTCTCATTGGTGTTTTTTGATGTAAGAGAGTTTGAACAGTTGCTCACAACTTATGCAGCACTTTTACAGATCAGCCTGTTGAGCTCACTGTGTAACACATGCATCAGTGTTCATGCTTTTAAGAAATCCAGTATAATTGAGAAAATTCAACAGATACCCACACTATGTGGTTGTTACCATCTGGTGGCTATTTTCATACACTGCATTTTTATTTGCTAGTTATTTCTTTCCCTTCAATTATCAGTGATGCTTTGTTATTAAAAAAAAAAAACAAAAACATGTGCCTGTTGTGCAGTATCAATTCTCGCAGGTTTTCAGAAGCAACAGGCTGTCACAGAGGCAGTGTCCAATATGAACCTTCAGACTTTGCTGTGGTATGCATATTTTTACAGTACAAAAGCTGGAAATGCTGTTGACATGACACATTCCAAAGGTGATGCATTCTTAATCCTGCTGCTATGCTGGGAGCTTGGAAACACTATTTGCTTAATTTCAGTGGCATCCTGGACATATCATCTTTGAACTGCTGATGGCAAAAGAATATTTGATCATGCAGACAGTGAGTTAATACTGGCAGAAATCTCAGCCCAAGTGCAGATGATTAGCCAGTAGCCTTAATGGAAATGTTTTGCTTTGTCTTGGTGCTAAATCACTGGTAAGGCTGTCATTTTATATTAGCTCCCTGTTGTGACCCATCAGATGGAAATCAGGTTCACACACAGTCACCTGTGCCCTGCAGGCATCAGTCCCAGAAAACACAGCATTGCCTTCGCATATACAAATACCTTTGTATGAAACTTGTGCTTTGAACCTCTGTAAATCCAACAGAAAATACTTTTTATTTTGTCTTGCTACTTCCCCTGGATTTATAGATACCTTGCCTTGCTGGATAATCCTCAGTTTCTCACCCTCATTTCCAAAGTACTTCTAGCAGTTCTCAGGCGACCTCTATCATTGTTTCCCTTTTTGCCCTATACCTGTACATGCAATACATGTATTCTGTACAAGGTAGCACAGAATTAATGTAAAGAGGTGTAACTCAGCCTGTGTTTTATAGAGAGCAGACCATTGTACCAAGATGCATCATCAGAGTTATATACTGTGGCTGACAGGTAATTATACAGACAGTCTACCACATCCTGCTACCTAGCATAAACCCTGGCATGAAAAAGTGATAAAATGATCCTTATATGTTCTAGCTTCCTGTAAGCTGAAGTGAGGAAAGGTAGCTAAAACTGTGATTATTTGTCATGTTAGCTACCACTGTCTGTCCCTGCAGAATCACAGCTTTGTGCCACTGGCAGTTTTTCAAGAAAATATGGACTGAAACCATTGTTTCCTAGGTGGATATTCAAGATTTGGAGGGAGTTTTTGTAAACTCTACCCTGTTTTATGCATTTACATTGGACTAGCCATGTGCTGTCCCAGACACACTAAGCCTCTCAGTGCCCTCATTAGGCAGAAGAAGCATTATTGTTCTGACTTATCGAGGAATAGAGAAGATTGATTGGTACTTTAACTGTGCACAGCAAAGGGCAGGATAGAACCTGTACTTCCTGAATTTCAGTCAATTAGGCATAGGTTTTGCAAACGGCAGTCCATGTTCTAGAAAAACAGGTTCAGCTTGTGATCTGTTTATGTGACGTATATATACACACAAGGTTGCAGCAATGCTTGTAAATCTGGCATCCTTTACTGCCTATGCAATTGGTATTACAAAAATCTGTCCATCAGTGCAATATACATAGGAAAGAATGCATTGCATTCCTCTTACTGGCTTACAAACGTAGAAATTAAAAGGTTGAAAATAAGGGACTCAGTCTTTTATATATTGTTTCAGAAGAGAAAGAGAATGACCTAATTCTGGCTACACAGGTATCCAAGGTGAACCATCAAGACTGAATACAGCCATTGCCCGCAGGTAGTACTTTTCCTGGGAAAATGGCAGCAACCCATATTGAAGAGTAATATAACACTAATCAATGAGCCTTTTGAAGCAACTTTCAGAGATATTGTATGAAGGAAAAACTTATTTCCCAGAGTGAACAAGGGAGCTGTCAACCTACCAAAGACCAAGAAGTGAGGTGAAAAGAACGAAGTCACGCAGCGAAGCTGACAGATAATCCGATAAGGATCCTGGGCAGAGATACCCAGCTCTCCAAGCCAACATGTTCGCTGCGAAGGTGGCATTTTAGCACCTTTTCAGATGGTAAATAAATGTTGATTTTGTTCTAACAAGACCAGCCTGCATAACTTTAATTCTTACAGTTAGCCTGGACTTACCATTAAGTTGTATGTTCTCATATCAGAGCATGCTGGGCATTTTCCTTAAACAAAGTTGTGCAGTTAAGCAAGAAAACTGATATGTCAAGGCAAACTCTGCAAAGCTGAAGAAGACAGAGTGATGCCATTTACAGAAGCTATGGCCAGGGCCAGCACCCAGGGTTTCTCGGTGAGAACATACAAAAGCTGGGAAAGGCAAAAAAAAACCCTGTTAACATTAATCTGTGATAATGTCTGTGCTTCAGTCATGCAAGAATGCAGTCAGATTTCAGCTGACAATTCTTCTGAGAACATTGTAGAGGCTAATGAAGTGTTCTCTGCTTCCTATTTGTTGCTTGTTTTGTTTGTGAATGTCTTGTTTTGATTTAACCTGTCAAAGTGAATACCTAAATAGAAGGTTTCTATCTCTGCAAATGCACAGATGAGTTGGAATCTAGATGAAGCTCTCAGAAGGACTTCTTTCAAAATGGAAGTAGAAAATACCACCTAATACTAATCCCTATATAAGCACATAATTACTCCCATTTCCAATTAGCAACTGAATTCCAGCTCAATACAAAGCACTGTACATAAATCCAGCTTTGGGGCATGGCCCTGACTTAACAGAATTAAAAAAAAAAAAACAAACGAAATAATGAAACCCTGTTGTGCTTTCATGTTAATTCTTTTGGGTAATGTTATAAATCTTTTGGATGCTTAGACTACAAAACTTCATTTATTCAGGTTAGATCAGATGTTCAAGAGAATCACACATTCAAAGGTAGGATCCGCAACCTCTGCAACGCATGACACTGTATGGATAAGACTTGTCAAGAGCAGAGGGAGATGTCTGACAATTTAAGTATATGGAAAAAAAGGAACGTGTTAAACCTTTAACGTCATTGAATGCTGTGTGGAGTATAGTATAGTAAAGCATTTGACCTAACTCTCACCAACATATGCCTAATGCCTGTCTCAAATAGTCTCAATTTTTGTGCTTCTGCTGGCTGATAATGATCTTCTGACATTACTTTAGCTATGGGTGTCCAGAAGATGATCTCAGAACTGGTTGTGACAGTCTTGTTCTACCAGACTGTGGTCAGTGGCTTTGGAGATTCAGAATGATGTTTTGGATTTTTCTGGTTTGATTATTTTTTTTTTCATGAAAGGGTAATAAGAGTTGGATTGTTTTAGATTATCATTTACTAGAAAAAGAATGTTAGAAAATAAAAAATGGTTCAAGGTAATCTATTTCTCTGAAACGTTTTGAGAGTTGCTCTTTCTCTGTCATGTGATAGGAAAGCTAAAAAACAGACAAAAGCCACAAGATCCTAGAGGATAAAACTGAAAAGAGGCTGGGATGTAGGACTGATAAGGAAGTCCGAAGAACTTAGATCTCTTTCAGTTACTATTAGATGGTAGTAAACGTTTAGGTAAGACATAGATGTGTATCGTTTCTTTTATTGATATAAAATCCCTCTTTCCCAGTTTGCTTCAGAGAGGAAGAAGTGAAGAGCACAGCAAGAAGTCTGCTGGTGTCAAAAAAAGTTTGATCAGCACCTTTAACACAGTGAAGCACTGGTTTTCATGCTTGGTCTTTTAGGATGTTTTCCCTGTTGGCTGATCTTGAAACGGTGTTCTGACTAGAAAAGACACAAGATAAAATCTTGGCTTTTAACAAGTGAGCGACTATACTTTTTTGGCTTTGAGAGGGACAAGATTTTACTGAAGAAAAAGTACGCCCAGCTAACACCATAGTTTCAGCTAAATTCCAGTGTGAGTGTAGGGTCTGAAGATGAGGATCTACTTCAAGACAATGGCTCTTACATTTGCTTCCTCTGTACCTCTGTAATGTAATCCTTTTTTTTTTTTTCTTTTAATGGGGGGTGGAGGTGTGGGGAGAGGGCTGTGCATAAGATGCATTCAGTCTGGAAAGTCAGAACAAGTCTGTCGTTACGATGCTACTCTGTGTGACCAAAAAGGTGAGTTAAAAACAATGCCCTAAATCTTGCTTCATCTAGACCAGAAGTTTGAGTTATTCTTACAGTTCTTCAGTATCTAGAAATCACTGTAAGACTCAATCTTTTCTCATTAGCTCTCATGGCTGATAATTTTATATGTGTGTATTGTGTTTTCGTAACAAGAAGAAAGAATACAAAGTTTTAAGTACTAGTGCTATGAAAGCTTTCATAAAAAACAAATCCTTGTCAAGCCTTTTGTTCCAGGATGGGCATTAAATATTATCTGAAATACCACCAGGTCAAGCAGTTTTAAAAGGCAGGATACACATGAATGACATAGTAGTAAGGGAAATGGCTAACATGGTATGTAAGCATTTGATTTTCATCTCATTAAAAAATATCCAGGGTACTAGTAATATATATACAAAAGTGAAAAGTGATTGCCAAAATTCACTCTACACCAGCTCTATATAATTTCCCTGGTTATGACACAGACAATCATTATCAAACCTAAGATTTTAAATTACTTGCTTGGGGCTGCATGGAAACCAATGGCAGGGATGGGATTCAAATCAAAGTTCTTAATATCTGTTGTGTCTCTGCTAGACCAATGCTTTCTTGCTTGACTACCATGGATAGAACAAAACATTTAGTATCTTTTAAAGATGAAGTGAGAGCACTGCTGTAGTATGGAAGAAGAATAGTAAGACATTTATTTTTCTCTGCTGACTGCAAGGCAGTGTGACTTAAAAATACACTTCTTCACAAGTAGGCAGGAAACTATGGAATTTGAAGGAAAGGCTATATCCACATGTCTCACACACATTTAAATAGGGCAGATCAAGGAAGAGATCAGCTGCTTGCGTGATCAACAGATCTTGTGATCACACACAGCTATGTTTTACAGGCACTCAGGAATTCAGGTAACACACAAGATTGCACGGAATCATGGAAAACACTTTTTGTGTTTGAGATGTACTCTGCATCCAAGCCACTGAGGTAATACACCTTAATTAGCTAACGAACCTTCACAAGGGCCTGAATTAATCAAGCAGGGTTTGATCTATGCCTTCTTAATGGTCGTAACATGGCATTTAAAAATGGTATAGCTCTTTCCCCATATGTTATAAAGGTAAATAATTAGCATCCTTGTACTTCAGTTAATGAAAAAAACACAATGCAAAATCAGAAGATATTTTCTAAAATAGAAAAGAGAGGTATTGGAGGCGGGGGACGGGGATGGTTAGCATTAGTGTTTTACATTCATGGAGATATCAGACACACCACAGAAAGCATAGACACATATCACTGGGCTGGTAATATCTAAAAGCTGTAGATTGTACAAGTCAAGTAACTATATGTCAGCCTCCCACGGTAAAGTATGCCCACACTTCAGAACAATCTTTCACGCGGATTAACTCTATTGATATATTTGTCCAGGAGTTTAAGAAAAAACAGATGTACTTTTTCCATAGCATCAACTGCAAAGTACTGTGTACCTCAGGTGTTTTCTTTTTACGGATATTTTAACACCTAGCAAAACCTACTGCTTACCACGAAGTTTCTGTGCAGAGTTCTAGAAACATGACAAAACTCCTATAATAAAGGCATGTGCTGAATACTGTTATTTTTCATGAGATAACTCTCAATGCTAAAAAATGTGCACCACCATGAGTTTTAATTTTTCTGACACAGATAAAACAAGATTTGTTCCTCTACCATTGACTAATGTGCTGACTTTCAATTTTTTGCACATGAATGCATCCTGGTTTCAGTGCTATGCCAGTTATATATAAGTATAATCAATGATCACACATCTATTGCTGTGGTTTCAGTTAAGCTAATGATAAATAACAACTATTACATAGACTTGGGTGCTTTTAATCCCTTTTTCTCAAAGAATATCTAATTTTCTTCAGTTTAAACAGTAATTTTGATTTTCACAAATACCTCTGGAACAGATACAAATTGTAGAAGCGAACCACCTCCAGCAGCCCTCTGCAAATTGCTTTACTTCTAGATGATACTCTTCAGACACAGCATTTAGGCAGCAGTAAGTCATTAACACTCAGCCCTAGTATGCAGTGTTTTCTAAGTGCAAATCTGGCTTCTTTCTCAAGGTCAACTCTCTCCTGGGCTGAGGGTCATGCTGTCCCTGTGATGCCCATAGAGACAACCCCTTATCAAGTGTATTGCTTCTAGTATGGGTGCCAAGAGGTCTTGCTGAGATCCTCAGCCTTTCTGCAGATTAATGTATGTAGCTGTGTGTTCCTATTGGCTTCAAAGCAAGGTTAGAATATAGTTCTGAAAGACCATCATAGGATTGTGAACATGCAGCAAACAGAAAACAGCGTTGAGTGGTCTGGCTGCTGAATGCCATCCATTTTGTTCTTCTAAACCAAAATGAGTGGTTTTCTTTCAATAATTCTTTGCTTTACTGTGTTTATGTCCAAAGATAAAAACATGTATTTTTGTTAGTTCTCTGTTAAAATACATGGCTATTAATTTTTTAAATAGAGGTACATTTTTATTTATGTTGCATGCTCTACTAATTTTTGTGTAAGATTGGTTATAGTTGTAGTTTAAAGTATTGATCAATAGGGAAAGAAATTATGGCTATTCAGATTAAATTGAGAACCTATAGAGAAAAGCTCTGTAGCATCTGAGCTTTTCACAACTTTCTGCCAGTATCAGCCGCTGATGTTTTCTGAAACACTGTTAAGTGATGACTGTTCATAAACATTTTGAACTAGTTCTGTCACTGTGTTTAAATGTGTTCTTTGAATCACTTTTGCAAACTTGTGTCCTGGTTTTGTTAAAAACAAGTTTCTCTTTCAGTGAATTTTGCCTTCCAGCTACAGCCTTCATATTAACTGCATTTTCCTGGAGAACCAGACACATGTTTTGGTAAACCTAGCAATGGAATGCAAACTTATTGATAAGCATGGATGGACATCTCGCGAGAGGAACGACGAGAAACAAGTGACCAAGAAACTGACCAACTGTGTATAACATTCCATTCACGTGAATACTTCATATAAAATGGGAGATCACGAGGATCTCGTCCCTTTTCCCTATGGCCGACATTAGGAGAGGACCTTGCTAGTCGTCCCTGCGAACTGAGGCCTAGTGACAGACTGAATCCAGCTCCGGTTGGCTGCAGAGTCCAATCCAGGACTTCGGGTGCCGGCTCTGCAGTTGCTGAGACTTTCAAGATTGGTTTTGTATATTTTGTATTATTTTCTCTATTCTTATTAGTAGCATTAGTAAAACATTGTTAATTTTCCAACTCTCTTCTCTCTGTCCTTTCCCTCCCGATAGCCTGTCCTGAGTGGGAAGGGGGGAGAGGGAAGGGCAAAAAGGGGGAAGTGGGGGTTAACAATACATCTGCCAGGGTTTTATTGTCACCCCGCGATCTAAAACCTCGACAACTTGTAAACTGTGTAGTGCTGTATTTTTTTTTAAGTTAACTTCTTCTCATTGGATCCATACTGCAGACAGTGCTGGAATTAATCTTCACTCTATTGAAGATCGGCTTGATAATCAATAAGGTTTTGAGTCTTGTCAGTCATTTCTGTATCTAAGTGATTTTTTTTCCTCCTTTCCACCCCCTTCCCCCTCATTTTCTGGACAGAACAGCCTCTACTCAAGACAACCTCATAAGCCAGGGAAAATAATGGGGTTATTTCTCCAGCATTTTCAGTTACCTGTAAGCAAGCAGGGCAAAATCAGTCCATCAGCATTCCCAGCTGCAGATAGTCCTCATTTTTTTTTGCTGCTTGCAGAGCTATTCCTAATGAATATTTGCACTACTACTTATTTTTAATGTCTTCTTGTCATGCTGACAAAGACAAATGAACTCTTTTCTGAGTCTCATTGTGTTTTTATAAATCTCTACAAACAGTTCAGTTCCCCACACATTGGAAACCCTATTTCTAGTCAAATTATAATTCTAGACATAAGCTGTGCTGGGCTGCTAAAGAAGGACCCATTTTTCCTTAAAAACTGAAAAAGAAGAGAAAAAAAAGCTTCCACTTGGGAAACCACATATCTCCCTAACTAGAGGGATATGATCCAACATAGCTTTGAACTTGTCAGAAGAAAAATCTGTTTCTGAGCTAGACAAAGCTATGGTGTTAAAACAAACAAACAAACAAACAAAAAACCACACAAAAATCTGTCCTATGAAAAAGCTAAAGTGCAGGTCTTACACTGAATAATTTTTAAACTGTCTTCAAGAACTAGAAAAAGGTTCTTATTCAGCATTATCTTCAGACATGTGGAAGATCACTTTGGTTAAATTTGTGCTTTGTCCAGTTAGAATTTTTTTGTTGTTGTTAGACCCACCATATCATCAAAGAAATGGATCTCAAAATAACAGTTTCTATCAAAGATCGATAAATTCCTTCGCATTTTTCACAACTGCCGTTGCAGCAATTTTTATACTCTGCTTTTACTCTGTTCATGTTACATCAGCAAAAGCTGACAACATGCAGATCCAGATGGTGGACGATGCCCAGCTGAGCTAATAACCATGGCAGAAACGCGTTGCTTAACTTTTTTGTTGCTGCTTTTTACTTTTACATTTTTGAATAAATACCCACTTCATACATCTGGCTGTCAAAAATAAATATTAAAACAGCCTTACTCAGTTTTATTTCACTCGCCTCTTATCTCCGACACGCAGACTTTCCCACACGTCGCTTTCCAGAAACTCAAGGCCCTGTGGTCGGGACTGGAAATTCTCACCTCGGCTAATGGGGCTGGGGCTTTGCCTGAGCTCCTGGGCGGGGACGGGCAGGCTGGGGGACAGGGCAGGCTGGGGGACAGGGCAGGCTGGGGGACAGGGCCGGCTGGGGGACAGGGCCGGCTGGGGGACAGGGCCGGCTGGGGGACAGGGCCGGGGGTGCTGCTCCCGGCGGTTACCGCAGGCAGGCGTGGACGCGCGGCTCCGCCGCAGCCCACACTCCGCCGCACAGCTCGACCGCTCCTGAGGCGGAGGCGCCGCTGGGACAGGGGAGGCAGGGCGGCCCCGCGGTGCCTCAGGCGGGGTGCGCCGGGGGGTGGCGCGGGGGCTGGGTGGGGGCTGCCCGGCAGGGTTTGTTGCCCCTGCGGCCGCCAGGCTTCTTCCGCGCCCTGCGCGTCCCCTCCCCGCGCCTGCCCGCCGTGCCTCCTGCCGCCGCCCCTCTCCCTCGCAGCGGGCGCCGGGGGCCGCGGGAGGCGCGGCGCCGGGGGCCGCGTTCCGTGCTCGGCGCGGCAAGCTGAGGTGAGCGCCCGAGGCGCCGCGGGGTGGGCTGGGGGCTGCTGCGGCCGGGCCTGCCGGAGTCCGATCCCCTGGCGCGACGGGCGCTGCGGCGGCTGAGGCAGACGGCTGGCGGAGGCAGGCGGGCCGGCGCGGGCCGGGCGGGGGTGGACGGCGCGGCGTGAGGGACCGCGGGCCTTGGCCTGCCGCCGCCTGGCTGGCTCTGCCCCGCCGGGCTCGGCTTGGCCGGCTTCAACGGCCGGTGGCCGGCGGGGGGCGGCGACCGGCGTCTCCGGCGCGGGCCGGCAGCCGCTGGTGTCGGCGGGAGGCGGGCGGTAAGATGCAGCCCCGGGCGGGCTCCGTCCCGGGGGATCTTCCCCGTCTCCGCGGGTGAGTGCCAGCGAACGTACCGGCGCGGCTCGTGTGGGCTCAGCTTGCGTGCGTGCCTGGTAGTAGTAGCGCTTTATTATAGTACTTCTTCTATCCAGTCCCTCTTCGGGTCTTTTGCACAGAGCGGAGGGTGTCGAGCCCTAAACAGTTCCCAGCGGAGGTAGGAACAACGGCGGTGTTAGAAATCAGAAGGGGCCACAACAGGGTGAGGTAGTGTGGCCCAGGTGCCCCTTCCCGCAAAGGGTCAGACCGAATGGCCTGCCGAGGTCCCTTCCGACCCGGGCTGTGACCTGAAACTGTTCCCCGTCCTCCTTCAGAGACAGCCCCGCTTCAGCCGGCTCGCTGCTGTCCCTCCGGCGCGGCTGTGGGGGTCTCTGTGTCCTCACCCCGCCGGAGTGGCTGGTGGCCTTTCCCACGTTCGTGCCTCCAGAGGCATTCCCACTTCTGCTTGGAAAAGTGTTTCCCCCACCTCCTCAGAAATGTTGGCTCAGCTGTTGGGTACACCATCAATATTGTGTTTATTTCCTGCACCCAGAGGACTTCTCTTTCTTTGCTTTCTTGGATTCCATTGTCGACTTAAAAGATGGGAGTAGATTATCAGGTTTTTAATTAACCTTGCTCTTAGCTTGAGTCTTTTAAAATGGCCCTTCCTCTTACATCTTAACAGCACTTTGCTCAAAGAACTATTTGTGATGCTGATTTTTTTTCTAGGGGGTGTGTGCGCGTGTTTTACGGTGAAACCGTGTGTGTAGTGTTGCAGGGCTGGGGAGATGGTACTTGTTTTGTCATTTTCTCACCACATATCTAAACTTACTGTACACTGTTGCCAAATATTTTATTTTTCAAGATTGAGAGTATGTCCTGTTAACTGTGGTCCTAACAAGATAGTCCGCGTTGCATGGAAAAGATACAAACAACAAAATCTTGTCGTAAACAGAAATGAAGTGTCTGATTAACTGTTGAGATTGTTCTGGTGTATACGTTTGCTTGTTTAATTTTATTTTCATATGCGGTATTTTCAGGCAGTAGTAGTATCGTCTGCAAGTACACCTAGACAGCATGTCTGGAAACTTTGTGTGGGTATTTTGGAAAACTTTGTCAAGTTACTCTTGGTTACCTAACTTCCTTCATCAGAACAAATGAACATTGAACCTCTGTTCAGCTACACACCTGTAAGTCTCTTTAATCGGACAAAGGCCAGGATACTGTGGGTAATTGGTTACTAGCTTCATGAAAAGTAGTAATTTGAAAGAAGAGAGACTTCCTGAGTTGAAAAATAATTAGTGGATGAGTGGTAACAACAGTCACCCTCTTTTTATTCTCTCTGGTCTGTTACTTCTAGTTTAAAATGCATTTGAGAAGGAAAAACTGTGATTTGGGTTTAGTTATCAAATGATAGTTATTCCTGAGAAGGATGAGAGTGCAGTTGCTGAACATGTTGTGGTGTAAATGCTTCTACCCTTCCTGTTACTGTGAAAAGTTTAACTTGGTAGTTTGGGCAACAGTGACTCAGTGACATCCTGTGGCATCAGTGTTTGAATTTGTTTTTTGGTTTTTTTTTTGGTGGTTGCCACTTTGAAGTGCATCAGTACAGAAGTTTAAAAACTGGCTGTTGCTGGATGTTTCAGGAGGTGGGGTTTTTTTGCGTGTGTGTGGGGTTTTTTTGTGTGTGTCTGTTTGGGTTGTGGGTTGTTGTATTTTTTTTTGTTTGTGTTTGGTTTTTGGTTTAGTTATTTAAATTCTTGTGGAAAGTATTGAGAAAGCTTGTGGTCAGCAGGCTTGAGTTTGTTGTAGAAACTCCTTGGCCTCTTTTGACTTGCAAAAAAACGCACCTGCAAACAGCGTTGCTGCAGAGGATGATAAGAAATCTGTGTGTGGTGGTTTATGACAGTGTACTAGACCCAGTTCCTGACCCATGTAGCCAGTCAGTGCACCCTTGAAAGCACAAAGGTTGCTACTGGCTGTAACAGGTTCTCACCATGCGACTGTGAATGATAGTACTTGTGGGTAACATCCAGCCATGAGTGAGGACGAAAAATTGCATTTATATTTCAAGGATGATCGCTACTGCATGTTAACCACATATACAACTAAAAGTGAAAGGTTTTGGCTCATTTTTGACAATTCTCAATTTCCACCTGCCCCCAAACCATCACCTTTTTTTGAAAGACTGGGCGCACAGGTGTTTGCTCTCTGATTCACTCTTTTAAGAACTACTTTTTGAAACGTGTCGTGTTTTGTTGTTGGTTTTGTTCGAGTTTTTTTGATAAAAAAAGTTTCTAGTATGTTTTAGTCTGATTTAGTCATGTGTCAGCATAACTAACTAACTGTTGTCAATGGAAGAGGTTTTGATTAGCTTGCTTGGTTAAGCTGGTATATTTTTATTCAAGCAGTCAGACGTAGGAATTTCATAGCAATATCTGAAAAAACAGGTAATTTATTCCAGAATCTCACTGAGAAATTGAGGAGTCTGCCAAACACGAGGATGGCACCACTGTCTGTTTGCGGGGGTCCCTTGGTGGGAGGAGGTTTCCCCTGCCTGGGGGACAGCCTGTCAGCTGATGTGGTTGGAGTGGGCTTGTGTGTCTTCACAGCGCTGTCCAGTAGCCCTCAGGTCCTCGTGATTTTTTTTTTCTCCCTCTTTTTTGTTGCTGGTCATGGGCCTGTCTTTCAAAAGGGGTTTTCCTAAGGCTCTGTACTCACTTGGAGGCAAAGACCTCCAGGTAAGATGTGCCTTCACTTTTCAGTGGCTCCTCCAGCTGCATGTGGTCTCCATATACTGCCCTGACTTTAGGCTGGCTTTCACCAAGCACTGGCTGGGTGGTGGAGTAGGCGGTCGGTAGACAAGTAAGCAGGCAAGGGAGAAGAGACTTTGACACAAGTGTATGGGGCCAAATGAGATCCATTCAAGAGTGCTTAGGGAGCTGTTGGAGGTGCCACTTTCCATCATTTATCAGCAATCCTGGATAACTGGAGTGGCCCCACTTGGCTGGAAGTTTGCAAATGTGACACCTGTCTACAAGAAGGGCTGGAAGGAGGATCTGGGAAATTACTGGCCTGTCAGTCTGATCTCAGTGCTGGGGAAAGCCATGGAGCAGATCATCCTGAGTGACATCACATGGTACATACAAGACAACCAAGTGATCAGGCCCAGCCAGCATGGGTTTCTGAATGGCAGGACCTGCTTGACCAACCTGATCTTCTGTGACAAGGTGACTCAGTGGATGAGGGAAGGGCTGTGGATGTTGCCTACCTAGGCTTCAGTAAAGCCTTTGACACCACAGCATTCTCCTGGAGAAAACGGTAAATCTTGGCTTGGGCAGATATACTTTTTGCTGGGTAAAGAACTGTCTGGATGGCCAGGCCCAAAGAGTTGTGATGGAGTCAAATCCAGTTGGTGGCCCGTCACAAGTGGTCTCCAGGGCTCAGTATTGGGGCCAGTTCTGTTTAATCTCTTAATCAATTATCTGATGAGAGAATTGAGTGCGCCTTTAGTAAGTTTGCAGATGACACCAAGCTGGGTGGGATTGTTGATCTGCTGGAGGGTAGGAAGGCCATGCAGAGGGATCTGGACAGACTGGGTCAATGGGATGAGGCCAATTGTATGAGGTTCAACAAGGCCAAGTGCTGGGTCCTGCACTTGTGTCACAACAAACCCAGGCAGTGCTACAGGATCGCCGAAAAGTGGTTGAAAAGCTGCCTGGGGGAAAAGGACCTGGGGGTGTTGATTGACAGCAGTGTGCCCAGGTGGCCAAGAAGGCCAACAGCATCTTGGCTTGTATCAGAACTAACGTGGACAGCAGGACTAGTGAGGGGATTGTCCTCCTGGACTTAATGCTGATGAGGCCTCACCTCAAATCCTGTGTTCAGTTTTGGGCCCCTCCCTACAGGAAAGACATTGAAGTGCTGGAGAGAGTTCATAGAAGGGTGACGAAACTGGTGAGGAGCCTGGAGAAGAAGTCTTATGATGTATAGATGAGGTTCTTAGGGACATGGTTTAGTGCTAGAGTTAGGTTATGGTTGGACTTGATGATCTTAAGGGTCTCTTCCAACCAAAATGATTCTGTAATTCTTCTCCACCTCCCACCCACGGTCCCTTGGGCTGTGCACTGCTCTGCTTTTTGATGCTTGGCAGGTCTCATGCAAATACATGGAGCTGGGCATTGTGAGCCGAGACACTTGGTTTTCCTTCTGGGACTCTGAAGTACACAAATTGTTTTGCTCTGTCTTTGCCTCTGATGTCTTAGTCTCGATACTTAGTAATCATGATTGTTCATTATCTGTAGCGGCAGATTGCTGGATACCAGCTATCCTCCTTCAGCTGAGTACAGTAAAAGAAGGAATTGCTCAGACTGAGAATATATTATATTTATGCGGGAAATAAAAGTGTGCTATATATTAATTTGTTGAATCTCTCAGAATGTAAAACATCTCCCGCTTGGTGAAGCACTGCTAGGTTGGCAAAGCAGAAGGATGAAATCTGCTGTTCAGAAGTCAGGAATTTTATGCTCTACCAGATGTAGAACATTATGCATGTGATACAGCATCTCATTTTCACATCTGTATTAAATATTACTGAAAGATGGATTCTTTCTTGTTCAGTAAAATCACTTTCTTACTTATAAAATCAGAAATGTATTTTATTTTCAACTAAAATAACTGTGCCAAGCCAGATGTTTCCTGGAAAACAGCATGTATTAATACGTTTTCATGTAAATGTAGTGACTGAGATAGCGTATCTCCCCTCCAAATGTGTGCGTGTGTGTATCCATGATAGAAAGTTAAACAGTTTTTATTTTTAAACTGGTGAGAGAGGGAATATCAGCGTTGCAACTGTTTTGGACCTGTGCTGTTCGGATAGAAGATGCTTCGTGTGTTTCATCTCTTTACTCTGCCTTTTTCCTGTTGAGCATAAAAATATATTCCCCATTAACATAAGTTATTTAAGGGCAAACAACACTGGATTTTCTAGAGACAACAAAGTACTGAAGTCAAACATGCTTTAGTGAAATCAACGCTTTCTTGCCTGCTTATTTTTAATAGCTGAAAAACGGCAGAAGAGTTGCTGAGGCTGCTGGATTCGTGTACTCTGTAAGTGTATCACCATTCCTTTATCATGGTTTTGTGCCTGTGTTTTAAGCTGCACGGTGAACTAACCATTCTTCCCTTGCTTTACCTCTGAAAATTTTCGATCTAAATTTTCGATCTAGTCTCATATATTTATCCAGTAGTTAAATTACAGTGCAAGTTGTTACTGCTGACAACACAGACTACTTTCTCTATTTCTAACTGCCAGGAGGAAAATGCCAACTATTTTATTCAAGTAATACTTTGAGTGGTGCACTGTGTATTACAGTCCATGTTTTCAAGTGTACCAACTAATACTCTTACAGTGAAGAACAGGTTAAGAATGACTTAATGGCAGGTGCCATCGTATGTTTTTTGAAATGTAGTATTTTATTCTAGTAAGCAAAAGTAAATTCATTATCTTGTCCTAACTGATGAGGCAGTGCTGATCATCCCCATTTTCCACCTCTCATTGTCACCGCTGTGGAGACGTGTGGTTCTTGATTTTCAGGGAATCTGTGTGAGGCGAAGGCTTACTTCTCTGTACTTCTGGCTCTGTACTTCTCAGGCGCTCCTCTTAGGATGGCACAGCAGGAGAATAGTCTGTGCAAGATGTACGTGTTTCTGCAACTCTTAGCTTTGTATTGGAAATTTGTGCATGACTGTGTGTGTTTTAGTCTACTGTGTCTTGTTTTCTTCGCTTTACGACAAAAATGCATGGTTCCTCTTTATGCCTTTGCTTTTTCTGTTGACCTACTTCAGCTGTATGTGGCCCCATGGTTGTCCACTGGAGCTGTGCTGCATGTGTTGGTTTGCTCCACAGCTGAGGTTCCTTAGACAAGAAGCCCAAGCTTTGGGTGTTTGACCTATGCAAACGTACCTAATTTTTTGTTTGTTTGTTCGTGGGTTTCGCTGTTGTTGCTGTAGTTGTTTGTGTTTGTGTTTTGTGGTTTTTTGTTGGGGGGGTCTATATTTTGTGTGTGTGCATATGTACACGAAGAGGCAGCATTTTCAGGAGGCCACGTTTTACCCTTAGGCTCTATATATACTCTATTCTCAAATACGTACAAATTTACAAACTTTTCAAATGAAGAAGTAGATTCAAAACCTTCACCAGTCTGGCACTATTGTGTACTCCCTGCTGAGAAAAGAGGTTTTTATCTTAAATTGAATGCAAAGACATGATTTTGCAGAGGGCACTTGTGCACACTTAGGTGTAGATGAGCTGTTGAAGGACTTAATGTAGTCAATGTGCAACAGAATCAGCGTTTCTGGTACTTGCTTGCTGCTGGCATCACCTTTGTCTCCTGTGATTACCGGGTAGGTCCACATGCAGACTCTTTGAGCTTTGCTACCATTTATTAATTTTTAAATACACTACAACCTGTGAATTGTATCCGTAGAGAAGAAGCTGGTTTATTTAAGAGCATGCACGTTGAGAGACTGTATAATATATTAATAGTGAATGTACCCTTTTCAGATTTAGTTAGTGTCTTGTGATGCATCCGTGTTTGCTGTCTGCTTGATGTTCTGTGCTGATTTTTTTCTGGCTTCCATCTGCAGGTGTGCAAAAAGAAAAAAAGTTGATCTAAGTTTACAAGAGAACAGTGTTGCAAACTGCCCAAGATTCTTAGTGGAGCTTGAGGATTCGTTGAACTGGTTGCTATTGCACTCATGAAGACCAGATTTTATAATTTCATAGGATGCATATGGCCTATTTAGAACAGAATTGCAATACCCTTATCCCTGCTTTTCTGATAAGATGGGTTGTTTTCATAAACAAGCCAAGTCTCAATAGCAACCAGTAGTACCCTTGGTACTGCTCATTTGTTAAAGCAAGGTTATTTATTTTCTGTTAGGAGCAGAGAAAGCAGTTGAGGATCAAAACAAACATCACTTAATACAGTTTATAGATTACAGTCAATGGAGTGTCTGCTATTTTTTTTTCTATTTTTGTATTAAAGTATTGTGGTCCAATCTAATGTATTTATTCGTTTATGTACAAACTTGGAACCAAAAAGTTAAAATAGTATTATCGGAGGAACAAGTTGAAACTCCCCAGGTTTGGGAAGCGAAGTGTAAGTTACTCTTGAAACAGTGAGGCTACGTTTATTTTGTGACAAAACAGGATAACAAGGAATCTGTCCTCTATCTGTAGACTAGTGTTGCTTAATTAGCTTTTTGGGTGGAATATATGATAAAAAGATAGCTGATTTATTCTGTTTATTGCAGATTTTCATTATATTGTTAGGAATATTTAAGACTTTCCTGTCAAGTCCGTGTGAAGCTTTATGTACAAGCTAGTAGTGTGAGATGGCTTTTCTTTGTCCTTCAGATGGAAATATCTAGGCAGTGTGCTTTCCTTGCTTGATGTAGTCCCTTCATGTGAGAGGTGTTGCATTATTGCAATGAAAGTTTCGTTGTATATATAAAATAGCCATAGTGGAGGATGCAATATAATGTGTCCATTTTAATTTGCAGGTTTCCACACTGTTGTGGTTCTCTGGGCTTGTTTTTTTCTTGAAATGGTAGGGCTCGGAAACAGCTGCAGAGGGATGAAGTCTCCGCCTCTCCTCGTGGCCGCGCTCATTGCGTGCATCATTGTTTTGGGTTTTAATTACTGGATTGCAAGTTCTCGCAGCGTGGATCTGCAGGTAACTTTCCTATTGCTCTGCATGTCATCTTGTACTTGTGTGGGTAATAAACATTGTCCACAAGGAGCACACTTCCCCCGCACGTGGTGAGCCAGGAGCTTCAGCTTCTTGTAGGAATTCTCACAAATATTACAGTTGTTGCTTATCAGCTAGGGGGAATGCGAGGAATGCCAGTTTGTGGGTGAGAGGGATCCAAAACTTGAAGACCTGCATTTCTGACACTTGTCATTTCTGCTTACCCAAAGCATTCAGCTATCTTGTGCTGTTCCAGTTTACAGATGTGACAAATGCCATCCTCTGTTTTTCTTCCCAGCTGTACGCTGAGACTGGCACTCCCTTTTTAATTCGAATGGGCATTTGCAATTTGCTCATCTCCCTAGTTTTTTTTCTTACATGACCCGTAAGAATGTGTGCATACTTTCCCACTAAGTACAAAGAAATTTAGCTTGTTCAGAAACAGTGCTTAAAAATCTGAATTTGTGTTTCTTAGAAACCTCTCCTAAAGTGTGCACACAACTTACATGGAATAATTACCTTGTCTGCCAGTTTTGTGACAGTAACTGTGTTTTTCTGTGACTGTTGAGCTTGGGCTTTAATTCTTTCTGGAGCGTGCTTTCTGAAGTTGAGTATGTGAATAAAGTTTCTGTTTTGTGACCGTGTATGCAGGATGTGTTTTGTTTGGTTTGGTTTGGTTTGTTTTTTTTTTTCCTTCTTGTTTTTAACACACAAACCTAAAAACTAACAACCTGGTGATTCAATATGGCTGTTGAGAGCTCCTCCCCAGTTTTTGCGTTGAATTTATGTCCACTTTGTAACTGAGCTGATCTTGGCACCAAGTTGACAGCTGTAGGAAGTGACCTGCTCTTTCACCTCAGTGGGCACGATTGAAACAGGACACGTGCCTCTGGCTGTGCGCTTAGGGACGTGTCTCAGCTTTTCCTTGGTGGAAGGTGTGATGCCCCATCTTCTGGGGCTCTCATCATCCTGTGTTTTCCCTTTAGTCAGTGGCCTCAGGATAGTGGCTACCAGCGGGTTGTAGCTATGTCAGCACTGCTGGAGCTTTGCTGTCAGCCCATTAGTTTGTTGGCAATACTTTGCAGCTATTATGACTGGAGTGGAGTAAGTGCTTTCCTTTGCTCTTCCAGATAAACTGCAAATCTTTTTCCTTCCCCTTTCCATTCTCTAGCTTTCTATGGCAGAGAAGCAGAGTAGGTGGGCAGTAATATGCAGAGTACTGTGGTGTAAGAAGATTTGGTCCATTTTCTTGGGAGTCTTGGAAGACAGACAGTTTTTGTTGTATCTACATTTTGATCCACAGGGAATCCCCAGGTCTTTCTACCTGGGTAAATTCTGTTGACCCTCCCTCTCACCCTTCACACCCCCTGTGTCTTTGTACTCTTCCTTGCTGCCAAAGAGCAGTTTTTAACCTGAAGTGTTTAGAAACAGTGTCTTGCAAAACTAAATCAATACTTAAAAAGAAAAAAAGAAACAAGGTGGTATAGCGTCAGGCTTCATTCCTTACCTTATGTCTCTGTGTTTGTATGTGGAGTATGTGATGGTGTTGAATTTTCTTCTGATTGCCACTGGTCTTTAAGCAATCGAGAAGAATGATGCATTTTGGCTTATATGTGTCTTTGTGTAACAGCCGTATCTCAGTTGTTTATGTAAAAGTTGGGCAGTGATGTCCTCCCTCTATGCTTTCCCAGGTCTTCCAGGGAGACTTGTTGATTTGAGAGATTAGTTTTCTCTCTGAGTTAGTTTGGGATCAACAGTGGGAATTGAAGTGACTTCAGAGTTGTCTGGATTAAATTTAAAAAATTATTTGACCTTGTCCTTCAGAAAGATTGCAGACTGCAATGTTTTGGGGTTTTTTTGGATGGGTGCCTTCTTTTTTTTTTTAAAGCTGATGTATCGAGGCAACTTTGCATTTCTCATGTTTTTAACTGAAATTTTGATAGTCTCTAGAGAATATGCTGTACTGTTAATTCATGCAGAACTGTGTGTGTGTCTGTGTGCGTGGCAGGTGTCCCCAACTGATACAATACTTTGATGATGTTAGCATTGCCAGCTCTGTGAAATTTGTCACTCCTTGAATGTATGGGAAAAGAGCCCAACAAAGGGGGAACGGTTCTGTTGCTTTGGCTAATTTGCTCTTCCTCAGGGTCGGATCATGGATCTGGAAGTCAAAGTCCAGAGGGCAGCAGCAGAGAGGGGTGCTGTGGAGATGAAAAAGAATGAATTCCAAGGGGAACTAGAGAAGCAGCGACAGCAAATCGACAAAATCCAGTCCTTGCACAGCTTTCAGATTGAAAATGTCAAGAGAGCACATCAGGAAGAGAAGGTAAGTCCTTTTCTAGCTGTGGTTTTCTGTGAGACTCTGGTTTACCAAGACAGTATCTGTGATGGATTAAGGTTGCTCTAATGTTCCAACTGGTGGGCATACAATCAGTGTTCGTGTTGCAAAACATTTAATTTATGTATCATAGCATAGTAGTTAGAAATGGGCATTGAATGCTTATTATAAAATTAATCGTATAATATGTGAAATATTAGAAGCTGCAAGTAACAGTGCTTCTGAATAAAATCTTTACCCTCTCTGTAAATCACTGTGATCAACCATGGGCCTCTGCCTTTCTTTCCTGTATACTGATGTTTTAAAACTCAAGGAAAAGAAGAAGCTGCACCAACATATGTATTTAAATTCTCAAATATATTTGTATATACTTGTAGGCATAAATGGTTGACGTGTATTTCTAAATGCTTTACAAATTTTGTGCCACCTTGGCCTTTGGCCTCCAAAACGCAGTAGTGCTGGGAGACATCAGAAGGTTCGAGTAGCCTTTTGTGGTGGTGCTCTTGGCAGTGCAGCATTGCCAGAGGGGTCAAAGTCTGTTGTGAAGAGTATGAACGTACCTACTTAAATGGTGGAGTGTACAATCACTGCTGTGTAGTGTCTTGCAAACCGTTTTGTTGTGTGTTTTCCTCATGTTGCTAATGCTGCCTCAGGTGTGGCTGTTAGTCATTAATATCACTTTTCCTCACTGTTGCCTGAAGTGTTTAGCTGAGAGTGTTTATTCTGGGTTTATTGGTTCTCCTGTAGAGTATCTTGACTGAAGTTTATAGATCAGCTTTCCAGGATTATTCTTTTCTGCAGACTGAACAGACACAACTGGTGATGGTAACAGGTGCTCTTCAGGTAGAAGGTTGACCATTAGGTGATGGTTCTCTGCTCAAAACTTGCAGTATATGAAGAAAATAACACCAGAATAATTTTTGAAGGACTGAGAGGAAGAGAAAAATGGATAATAATGGAAGGCAGAACTGTTTCATTAATATGCACATCAGCACTATATATTTTTAATTTATTTTAAAATCAGTTTTATCCAAGGTTTTAAAAGAAATAATAAACCAATTCTTTTTACCTCTTTTGAGACAAACATATTTCTTTGATAACGTCTTTGTTTTTTAATCTTTGTGTATACTTTAAAAAAGGTGAGGTATAGTTAGTTAATTTATTTATTTTAAATGTATGTATTTATTAAAAAGATACCCCAGGATAATCAGACAGCATTTTGTCACTTCTGCCTCCTAATAGTGGATGTTGCTACTGAGTACTGTGGGAGTTGAGTTTACTCTTCTCTGGGAAGGTACTCCAGTTTTCATGTTGGTGAAACCCTTCGTTCTCTTTTGGAATCTTTTTGCATTCCAATTCCATCCTGCAAAGAGTGAAAGCCCATGCATGAATTAAAAAAATAATAAAATTCTAAAAAGGTAACAAAAAGGGAAACAGAACCAAGTATTTGCTTAATTTACTCTACAGTCTTTTTTACAAGATAAATACATTTTATGCTTTCTTTTCGTAAGTAGACTTTCTGGTAGCCAAAGGTATTAAAAGTCACTGGAACTGGAAGTGGTGGCCACGGAGTTTACAGTGCAGGCTGGCCAGATGGTTGGACATCGAGAGCCGGTGACAGGAGCTCACTCAGTAGTTTTGAGGAAGCTCGGGTGGATGAAATGTTGCTTCTGCCAAGCATATTGTGCAACCTTTCTTCTTCAGATTATGGTGGTACCAGACAAACGTAGCTGCTACCACGCAATCCACCTTTTTTGTAGTGGTGGTATTTTTGAGTCTAGAGGACATGTAGGAGCTGTCATCCATTAAATCTGGAATCTGTGCCAGGAATAGTGGTAAGAAGTACTTTACAAAACCAAGAATGCTGTTGGACATGAAGCTGAATGTGGTAGTCTGGGGAAGAGTCAAAGTGGCTTCTGGAAAAAAAAAGCCTGCTTCTAAAGTCTGTTGGAGTTTCCTTCTGAAAGAGTCAGTGACAAGGAGGAAGGAGACTAATGAATGCATTCACGCCTGGAATTGTGAAAATCTGCGCACGCATGGCTTACAGAGAAATTATGCAGCTATATGGTAAGACAGTGTTATCACAAGAGAGAATGATAAGGCAGAAGTTACAAAGTAGTTTAGAAACAAACTGGATTAGTTGTTGTAGTGTGGGGAGGTCACTGATGGAGTTTTGGGATGCTGGGAAAGGGATGCAGAAGAGAACAAGGAGGATACCCAAAGCTGTGCAGTAGTTTACAGGAAACTACAGGTTACAGGCTGGACAAGATTCAGGTGAGCCAGCTGAGGAAAGCTGTTATGGACATCTCCAGGATCCCAAATGGTTCTGGAAAGTTCTTGTGGCTGGGAAAGACAAGGCGTGGTTGTTCTCCATCCACTGATGGGCTTCAAGTGTGATCAGCAAGTTGTAGTTCAGGCTGGGCAGAAGAAGTGCTCCCCATACGATAGATGGTGAAGCTGCATGTGTGTGTGACATCCATAATGCCCAGTTGCAATGGGTCTTTGTTGGTTAAAAAGCAACTGGATAACCTTGGATGAACATCTGCCCTGCCACTCAATAAAAGGGTGTTTGATCTGGCTCTAAGCATTCCTCAACCAGATGTAGCTGCTGCTTGGAAAATACTGTAGTTTATGGCTGCCTTGGTGTTCGTTTGGCATCTAGTGTTAGAGACAGCATGCTGGGCAAGGTGGATTTTGGGGCACATGTAGTATAGCTGTTCCTTCTTCGTAAGTGCTTTTCCCTCCATCACCCTAAAACACTGTTGTTCAGTGACAGAATACTCTATGAATCTTGCTGTTGAAACCCCAGGAGATGAAGCTGTAGGAATCATTAAAGTGCTCTAGTGGACTCATCTTTTGTCTTCTGCTTTCTGTGACTGGAAAAGAGCAATGTTTCAGGAGCCTGAAGTGGCAGGATGGGTGTGTACGTGCTTATGCACCACTTTGTGGCAAATTCAAGGTTTGCTCTTTTTGTGACGTGTTAGCTAATACTCTGCATACATATTTGTTTTCCAGGTCAGTGATTAAGAGTAGAGTGTTGCTTTATGGCGAACCTATGTGTTTGTCAAAAGATGCCATCCGCCAAGCTGGCATGGATCCATCCACTCTGATTTAGGAATGTTCCTTGTATGACAGCAGGGAAGAGAAGGAAAACTTTGTTCTCCTCACTAAGAAACTTGAAGCAGCTGTCCTGGATCAGAGGTTATTCTGCAGAGGGGTGTGGAATATAAGAGAAGACTGTTAGAGTGCTTTTTTTTGGTGTCTGTATCTGTATCCATGTATAAGTGTGTTGTATATTCACAAGTGCATACATATTTGTATACACACACAGGCACACATATATCCTTGTTTTTTCAGCTCTGTGGATTGCAGTGGAATCTGGGACTCCTGGGAGGCAAGTAATGAATTCACCCTTTCTGGCTATGGGAAACTTAGTCCTTGAACTGAGCTTTATTTACCCCATGAGGACTAGCAGCAAGTATTTACCTAGTCCAGAAAGGATGAATGCAGATCCAAATCCCAGGTCTCTCAACTCGCTTTTAAAGTAATACAAACTGTTTAACTAAGTAGACAGATCTTTGAGTGATAAGCAGGATTTTCTTGTTCTTAAACAAAAATGAAAATCCTTTCAGCCGATGTGTAGGAGTGAATGATCTGTCTCAAAACACCCACTTTTTCATGGAGACATTTTGATTTTTCTATTTATTGAAGAAATCTGTATGGGGGCAAACTTTCACAATCTGGACTCCTGACCTAAAGCAACTCTCAGGTAGCATTTGAGACCCATCTTAATTGCAGTTCTTCTCTACTGGCTGTGTTTTATTACTCTGCTGGTAAAATACAGCATAATTATGCCACTGATTAGGCTTCTTACCAAACTAATACACCAACAAGGTATTTGCCACGTGTAGATCAATATCGGTGGCATTGTGGTAACCATTTTGAGTTAAATTTCCTCTTATTCTAGTAGTACTGCCTCTGTACTACTTGGTGGACGAGGGCATAGAGGTAGGAGGTAGTCAGAGCCTGAAATACGCTGTGGGCTCACTGTCCACTGAGGCAATGTAATCCTGGGAAACTGCTTGTTATAATTATTCTCTTAGGTCTCAGTATGCGTAAAACACTTCTGTCACCAGACTGCTTTTAAAAAACCTGCTTGAATTTTTAAGGATTAATGTAGATTTAGCAAATGTCTTCTGGAAATCCATACAGAAATAGACTGGAGAGATCAAGAGAGCTTACGTGAACTCTTAGCAACAACAGATAAGGAAGCAGGAGTGCAAAAGGGCTGTTCGTAATCCATGAGCAATTTTCTAAAGAACAATATTCTATATGGTTGTTATTCAGGACTCGTAGCTTCTGGGATGTACACAGTCACAATAGTCTCTCTGAAGAGTGTAACAGGAGAACAATAAGTATAATCTCTCTTATTTTTAACTGCTAGAACATGCTTTTGTAGTTTGTCATTTTCTTTGGATTTATGTGATTCTTCCCCACCCCACGTGTTGTTTTACTGAGGAGAGGGGCCAAGCTTTGTACATTACATGTGAAGCACGTCATTGTGCTGTTGCTCAGTGTCTTTTAACACTGGCCACAGCTGCTCTCGCTTCCCCTCCTGCTGGGAAAATTTCAATTCCCAGCACAACCTTCAGAGACAAATACCTATCGGTATGCAGAGAGTCGGCTTAACTCAAAAGGAATGGCAGTGGGGGGAGCAGGGAGAAAGAGGAAAACCTGCTGTGAAAAGGAAAAGGTGCCTATGTGTCGTTTGTTTTTGGTGGTTTTTTTAGACCAAACTGTGTGGTATCTTCTAGCTTTAAAAAGGCTTTAAGGAAAAGCAAGCTCTGCCTCGTGCCCCACTCTGCTTGCCGTACCATGACTTAAATTACCAAGAGAAATCATCCTGCATACTCATAACTGGAACGGCAGAGGTCTAGAAGACTACCTCTGTTTAAAATATATTTTTACATGGTGGAGAAAGTAAATGGATAGGCTGGGACTAGCTGAACTGTAGACACCCTAGCAGTAGAAATTTAGAGTATGTGGAGCTTGAGAGGTAACTGCTTCATAACAAAATGAATGGACAAAGAGGAACGCAGAAGGTATAGTACATATATCTGTACAGGTTCTATATTAAGATTCTCTCATCATAGAGTTCTGTTTTGTTTACACTGCCTACTTTTTGGGTTTTAATTAAATATAACGATGTCCTGAAAGTCCTGTAGCTGCACGTGGCTTATTTTCTCCAGTCCCTGCACCAGTAAAAGTAATTTACTTGCATGTTTCAACTACCTCTCTCTTCTACTGAGAATATAAGAAATTCTTAACAATTCTAGTGCTTTCTTCAGTTTTGAGGTCTGAACTGTGCCATGTCATGGTGCATGTGTCCTTTATCACAAAAAAAGAGTGTGTTGATCACTTTTAGCAGAGGATGTGAAACACGATTGAGTCCCTGATCTTCACCAGAATCACTCTTTGGGAATAAAGCTGTGGTGTGTTTTTGTTTCTGGTCTTTTTTGTTTGTGATTTTTAAAAATTATTATTTTTAACTTATTTGTTTGGGGATTTTTTCCTTTTCTTGAGGATGGGAAAAACTTTAATTTCTGACTGGAATTCAGTTCAGTGCAAAACAGATTTAAATGAACAATGTATCCTCCATTTTGGGCTTGAAATTTGTTTTAGACTTGACTTAATTGGTGCTCCTCCACTGAAGTATGTATGACTGTGCAGCAACCTAAAAGAGAAATATTTTAATAGGGATCTTATTTATGAACTTTTTTCCCCCTGCTTTCTAGTACCTAATTAGCCATTAATCTCATGTCATAGAATAAAAAAAGCTTTTTGTGAGTAGTATAAATAGTTTCTTTACTCCTGAAGATCATTTCAAAGTGGTGAAGAAGAAGAGTAAAAAGAGGGAAAAGAATTGATGATGTATGTTACTAGAAAGGTGTGTGCAGGGATGTACATTTGCAAAAATAGAGAAAGGGATGGGAATTTCCAGTTACAATTAAGAAATGAGCAACAGATAATCAAAATATGGCTTAAGTTGTGCTACCAGCAGGGTGGTAGGGAGCAATTAGGGGCATGCAAGGCAGAACAACTCCTTTTTGCAGTAAGGATTTAGATGAGTTCAAGTTAATCCTGAAATAGATGCCCTTCTTCCCCCTGGTTAATTATAAATGCTTGCTTTTGCTTGTTTCTTTGTGTGTAAATGTTACATTCCCAGCTTGCTTTGTTCCCAGTTGGTTTGGTTCTGAGCACCTGATTTACCGATGCTGTGGCTCATCTGTTTCTCCTTGTGAGAGCTGTTATTTGTGAATGCAAAGCCCCTGTTTTTCTTAGATTTTAGTCCTGAAACCAGTGCTTACTGTCATCAACTTCTTTGCTGTTTTATTCCTTTTTCCTGTTGCAATCTCATTATGCTTTTATATACACTATGCACAGTCAGTGTTAGAAAGCACATATGTTCAGTGTGCTTGGGTTAGCTTGTTTTATGATGATATAAAATGCTGCAAGAGTTAGTATAGTAATGCCTCCAATGGATATGTTTATGGAGGCTACTTTGTAAGGCATTAATTGGATCAAATGCATGTAAATAGTTCAGCGAATGTGCTCAAAACATATGCTTTGAAATAATTTATCTTGAAGTTTCCTCACAGGTATTCCTGCATTATGCTTTGGTTGTTTTTTGTAGCATGAACTTTAACTTTTGTGTTTCTTAAGTGGAGTATGACTTCTGTATCTGTGGTGAATTTAAAAAAATATCTCTGGCAACTGTAATTAAAACAATTGCTGTCAAGCTGCAGCAAGATTTTTCCATCACTGCTGGTGGCAGTGTTGCTTTTGATTTTTTGTTTTCCGAGGACCTGCTGTCCACAGGATTGACTCCCATCAGGAGACTGACTTTTCCTCAGTGGTAGTTACAAGGACTTCTGTGGAAGACATACCATGTTTGCAAACATAATGAACTGGTTCTATGTTACAGAGTTCCTCTGTCACAGAAGATCAGATTTTGATACATTGTGAGTTTCCAAAAGCTGGATTCTCACTCCTTGGGATCATAGGTATTGTTTTGTGTGCTGAATGAGGTTTAAAATGTTTCTTCGTAGAACTGAGTTTTAGCCTGTATTTGCTGAGTGCTTCCTAGCAGTTTGCTTTCTTGACCTGCATAAAGCCATAAAAGAAAATAATGTCTGCCTAAGTCACAGCCATGAGGTGAAGATTAGTTAATGCTTGGATGACAGAAGGAGGAACAGAAAACCTGACATGATTGATGCAGTCAGATTGGAAGCCGACAGTTGGAGATCTGTCCTGTAAATTATTAAACAGTATTTCCTGCTCAATGTAAACAGCTAACTAGATTTTCATGAGTTCTTTTCCTGGACTCTTATGCACATATTCAGGAGGTAGGTGTGACATTTGCAAAAGGAAGTTTTGTATGCAATACAGAAACACCCAGGCATGCTTCCCCCCCCCCCCGCCCCCCACGTTGTGATTTAAGGAGCCTTTTTTGTATGACAAATAACTTTATTCACTTCAGCTAATCACAGTTACTATTGTCCTAATGTACAAAACATTTAACACTTATCTGCTTTACTGTCAAATAAGTGGTCCTGGTATTTGTGTGTTTCATGTTAAGAAAAAATAATCACACCACAACAAACTGTGGGAACATAAAATTGCTGTGTCATACTGATTTTTCTAGTCCATTGAGAGTTTCTGGTAGTGGCTAATGCTGGAAACTCTGAGGCTGATAATCGTAGAACAAACTGGTTACATTGCTTATGCATTAGCAAAACATGGCATTTCCATCAAAACATTAACTTCCTTTCTCTGATAAACCAGTGCAAACAAATCTGGAGCCTTTTTTTTTTTTCCCCACCCATCCTATGAGAAAGAAGAGGGAGAAGTATTAAATAATCCTAAGTATATGTTGTTATTCATGTTGTTATTTTTTCCTTTTTAGCAAATGAACAGGTCCTTTGCTATTGAGGTTTCACAGTGGTGTTCATGACTTGGCTGTATGTATAAAATGGTGTAGGAATATTTATTTTATTGGATTGAAAACAACTGCCTCTGAATTGACGTAGGAATGACCACCTCTTTGAGCAGGGACTCTTTAAGGGGTCAAAAAAAGACAAATCTACTCCTCTGCTGTGTGCTGTCGCACTCAGATTGACTGAACACTTTGCTTTTCCTAAACAACCAGCACTTACTATTGTAGTCTTTGTGCAAAAAGGCACTGACAGTGTTGTCAGAGTTTCAGGGTCACTTGTGCAGCCAGAATGGATGCAGTTCTTTGCATTAAAGTGGTGTGGACGTATGTACACATCAGTACTTGTGCAGAAATGTGTGGAAACTGGCGACTTGATGTACCCTGATCGAGGGTGCTTTCCTGGGAGAAGGATGATGAGGAGGTTGGCAGTGACATGTAAGAAATGTGCTCCTAAGGCTGAACTGGATTGTGTCTGAAGGGTCAGTGGATCTCATCTTTTTGTAGTCTCAAGAAGACTCTTCTGCACCAGACTTCGTAGGTGTTAAATGTGGATGTGTGTTAGCCTGACATGTGTCTCTCAGGAATTAGTTTAATTGAGGCATAGTCCTGTCAGTATTCAGGTTTTTTGGGTCATGTGTATATATGTGTCGGTAGAGCAGGACTGATGGAAGAACAGATGAAATATAAGTTGACTGCCTCTTCAAAATGAGAGAGAAGTGAGGGAATGGAAGAAGATCACTCCAGCATCTTCTTATCAAAGTGTGGGAGAGGATAGTGAGGAAAGTAGTGGAATGCAAGGGCTTCACGATGCTTTTGTAGAGTTCCTTTATGGTCTGTGATTAATGCTTTCATAGCTCATCCGTGCTTGCCTGCATGGAGGTGTATTCGTTCCCTGGTGAGAGGGTAGCTGGTAGCAAGCTGTGCTATGGTGTTTTCTTCCTTCCAGGGATAAATACAGTAAATCTAACTGTGACTGGAATTGTGAGATTAAAGCAGAATAAATCTGGATTAAAACAAGAGTTAGTTGTTTGTAGGAGTGAATCTCTGGAGCATCTAAAAGTTTTTGTGTTTGGTTGTAACCCAGTATTCATAAAGAAAAGATCTTCTTACAAGTGCTTTGGTTGGTGTTGTTTATAGTGTTAATGGTGGCACAGGTCCTTTACAATTAAAACATTATTTTCTGTTTTGATCCTTCCAGGCAGTGCTGATAAGAAACATCACAGGAAATGAACGATTGATCCAGGATCTACGAGGTATGTCATGATACCTCTCTGCAGCTCTTATACTGTTTTTTAAGCCACCTGTTTTTAACACTTGCATTTTTCTGCTATCTCTGAGGATGCCGTGTTCCAGTCACAGAGGTGGCACAGGAACTGTGGCAACTTAGGTCCTGCATCTGCATAGTTCCAGTTCAGTGAAGTGTCAGAATAATCTGAATCAGCAGTAGGATTTGTCCATGTAGTGCTTGATGTAGGACTCCTGACCCTTACGATATAAAATAATGCAGGATAAAATTAGCTTCTATGTGTATTGTTAATATATTTATTATTCATTATACCTTTTGCAGCATATTCTTGCATTCGCCCTTATGTGTTTGCTTTGTACATTTAGCACTAGGGGAATTCACCAAATCCTATATTAAATAGGAAAACTTGGTCTAATTTGTTTCTAGTCATGTTGGTGCTTCAAAATTGTGATTAGCAATGTACTTCTTAGGAAGCCTGGGGAACAGATCCTAAGTTCTATAAATATATATAAAGGTAAATATGTTGTGGTGCCTTCTTCTGGTGCCCTCACACACAGCTTTTCATCAGGAAGAAAATTAAATCATAGATGCCTCTGTTTTTGAGGCAAGCATTTTAAGCTTGGCTAATAAACATGAATACCATTTTATATTATGTTCTGATTAGTATTTCACAGACCTAAAGATTTCCTGAACTGAAACTTAGCAGAGCAAGGGCTTGCAAACAAGTTAGAATATTCCTTATGAAGAAAAGGAGGTAAAAAAATCTATGTTACACTGGTTTTGTTAATATGTTAGGCTGAAAGCCTATTTTTAGACAGTCCTGTGCATCTTTGATGAATAAATGCAACAATTATCTATGCATTTGTGTACAAAATGTAGTGAGCCTGACAGGTGGAGTTAGCGTTAGCATGCTTACTCTTGATTTGTTTTTCGATACTTCTGTTGTAATATGTGTAGGTATTGATGTGTATGTGTATTTTAATGGATATTTTAATCCTGTTTTGGTCAGAACAATTGAAAGAGTTACAGAAAGAATATGGGAAGCTGCAGACAGATTATTACTGGTTTCAGAAGAACCAGACCAACCTTGAGAAGAAGTTCTCATATGACCTGTAAGTATGTTCTTTCTGAAAGATGGTTTCCAGAGTTGTAAGTGACTTGCTTATAACATGGAGTATTCTTATGACAGCTGTAGTGCTGTTAGTAAATACACACTTTTAAGGAGAAAATAAAACCTGACACATGTTCTGAAATTGCTCACAGTTGATCTTGGAGAAGAGCATAGATCTTGCAATGCATGGCATTTCAGTATCCACAGATTTATCCCATACTTCTTAATGTTCCTTCCATTGCAGGAGGAAAAAGGTAGCAGTATTCTCTTTCTCATTCAACTCTTAAGTTTGGGGGAAAATTGAAACACAATGAGGCTAAACTCTGGAGAAGTTTAAAAACTAAGATACAGGATACCCAGTGAGAAGCTGAACCTCATGGAGCTGCTGGAGATCTCAGAAAATTTCTGGTACAGTTGTGGTCAGAGCCATGTGTTCTGCATTACAGTTCATACCTAGTCATGTTTCTTGTTGAGACACGGATAACTGAACACAAATGCTTGTCAGTATCCTTACACTTAATATAGGACTTGATGTAGGACTCCTGGCCCTTACGATATAAAATAATGCAGGATAAAATTAGCTTCTATGTGTATTGTTAATATATTTATTCTTCATTATACCTTTTGCAGCATATTCTTGCATTCGTCCCTGATGTGTTTGCTTTGTACATTTAGCACTAGGGGAATTCACCAAATCGTATATTAAATAGGAAAACTTGGTCTAATTTGTTTCTAGTCATGTTGGTTATTTCTTATTTATTTCTTATTCTTTTCTTATTTCTAGGAATTTCTCCTGGGTTCTTTCAGTTCAATAATGTTCTTGTTCCCTCTACCTGTCTTCACATCTTCTTGTGTCTTCCCTCTGCTGTGTGGATGTAGAAAACCAACAGGATTTGCTGTTTGCATGTTCTCATAAGAATTTTCCATCAAGAATATAATTGCTCTAGTGATAAGTATTTGTCCAGGAGCCACTCTTTAGCCAGACTTTGTAGGAATGTTAACTAAAATCTCAATGTGGCAGTCAAAGAACATGAATTCTGCAGGCCAGACTTGAAATAATTCTTTCTTCTTCTTTTCTCTGCTTAAGAATTAAGGGTAAATATTAGAGCTTTTGGGATATTTACAGGTTACCAGTTGGTTGTGTACTATTTTTTTTTTTTTTTTTTTACTCATTCAGTAATGATGACCCAGTTGGATCGGCTTGTTGGAGTTTTAATAATTTAGGACTTGTAGGAGAAAAGTAGAAGGAAGTTGGAGACTTAAGTTTGTACCAAACTTTGATTAAGCCATGTTGCACTTAGGTGTCTGTTAAGGTACTCTTTCCCTCTATGCTTGTTGTGTACCACAGTTGTTAAGCACCATCACTTTGCTGTTTAGTTAATGACAGAGCTGGTACTCCTGGATTTCTCTTGATAATTCTTTGCTAGTTAGAATGTGTGTTTGCCAGCATCTTCTTTATAAGGCTGAGATCAGCAAGAATAAGTGGATCTGTAGGTGTATGTATGCACCATACGGTCATGCTCTACATGAGTGGTCCATCCTAGGAGCACTGCATTGGTATGTGTGTATGGGGAAGTAAGAGAAGGAAAATGCAGTGAGTCTGCTTTCTGAAAACTCAAGTTTACTGCCCATGTCTGGTGAAATATTTTCAAGTATAGCTCCATTGAGGAAATTTCTGACAGAGCATCCCTGCTCGTGGGAGTGTACTGTAAAGAATCCCTCTTTGTTTAGCAGAAGGTTGGATCTGGAGGGTACAGCTCCAGGGCCAAGGCTGGCTCAAGGTGAAAAGCTAACAAGTTACGTTGGTGAAGATGGGTTTGCTTGTGTCAGGGTAGGTGTAGAAACAGTCAGGACTTACACTTTTTCTCTCACTTTGTTGAATAACACTGAAGTGTTCATTTTCTATTTCTGGAATTTTTTTGTGGCTATGCAACTGAGGAAAACAAAATTTGAACTCATTTTTTGGTGGAATTATTTATAGCATGAGCATCCTGTAGCATTCACAATTCTAGCAGGAGCATATATGAATATATTTTTTTGATTGTTACTCATTGCGTACCTTTAGGGGAGATGTTGGAACATTAATATTGCACTGTTGTAGTAAGTTACATTACTAACTTTGCGTTGTGTTCTGGTAGTCGGTAGAAACAGATTGATCGTACTTCGTTACACGCGTTCCTCTTCGCTGTTACTGAATGCTTATTTAATAGTGTCATTTTAAATGCTTACAAATAACCTTTTCCCAATGTGGTTATGAGCCTAGAAAAAACAAGTATTATTAGAAACACTCAAAATGTTATGAGCCTAGAAAAACAAGTATTATTAGAAACACTCAAAATGTTATTTTTAATCTGTCTTCCTTCCTCCTCTCAAATATTAGGAGTAAAACAACATGTTGCCCCTCTGCTCATCTTCAGTAAACCTTGGCAGGAGGGGGCACTAGACCTGCTTTTGTGCTATGCCAGTGTTTCCTCCTTTGACTTGGAGTTGCATGGATGACAGTTTTGCACCTTATGTATCAAGTACACTTTGTCCAGTGGAGAGATGAAGAGAGAGTATTATCATATAATTGAAAATGTTATTAAAAGGTGACAGAAATCAAATGCCTTTTTCTAACTGCACACATCGTAAATCACTCTTTTTAAACAATCAGATGTTGCACTGAGGACAGTGATAAAATCAGTTGTGTGTGTGGAAAGCGTAAGAACAAAATTTGTTAACTTCAAAGGCACAAAAATAATTGTTTTTCTCATGCCGAAGTCTTGAAGTTTCATCTTAGCATTTTTTTTGAGCAAGCTTGGTTAGGATTTACATGAGTTTTCTGCTATAGTCTGCAAAAGGAGTGCATGTTCCTCAGCAGTTGACTTAGGGAGATACACTTAGTGCACATGGTGCCCAGTGCTGCCTGCTTGCAGTAGAGCTTGTTCAGCAAGAGCTGACTGTTTACATGCCACCAACTCTTAATCCCCCTATTTGTCTCCCTTCTTGTGCTCGTTCCTGCTAGAGATCCATCCCTTTCCCAGCCTTTGGTCCCATAGTAACTCCTGTGCAATCCTGACGTGTTCTACATCTGCATCCCATCATGTGTTCCCTGCCCTGGTCCGGCAACATTTTGGTCCTGTTGACTCATCTTGATGGGTTTCACTGCTGACATGGGAGCTGAGTCTGACCTGGGACAGCCCTGGGACTGTGAGGTGGTCTGGACATGGTGTTCCTTGATCCAAGTCTGCAATTTAGGCTCCTTGTTGCCCTTGTGCCTCTATGCTCCTTTGGGCTCATGGACGTGGGCCTTGGATGGGCTGATGGCTCCTGTGGTGGGCCTGGGAACAGTTGGGGAGGGTGTAACTTGGGCTCCTTTGTGTGTGCGCAGATGAGCTGTTTATTGCAGAAACTAACTCTGTGTAACCTTGTAAGAGAGAAAACACACATGGAGACTGAATTTAAGAGCACTGTTTTTGCCCATTTGAAGTGTGTCATAGCAATGCGATGAGGTGGAGAAACTAGTGCTGTTCTTGTGCTTCAAAAGTTGTATGCATAAGTATTAAAATCTCCAGAAGGCACTTTTACAAGAAGGGAATTCCTTCACAGATAAAGAGTTAAAAATTATGAGGATTTGACACAGATAATAACTTTATTTTCATGCACAATGTGGGACGAAAGAGCATTTATGAGAGATTGCTCTGTCTCCAGCTTCAGGTTTTCTGTATACTGCATCTTTCTCAAGCTTGCAAACTGAAGTGCAGGCAATTCTGATGTTCTTTTATTTCCTAGAAATTAGTGAATGTGTGCATAACTCAAACCTAATGCTGTTTTATTGTCTCTGATATTCACCAGCTTATGAAGCACTTTTTATTTTGATGACTCTTCCATATAGTAGCATTAGCAAAACCAGACTTCAGAATAAAGCCTTCTCAAGAACAAATGGTAATAAAAGTAATTAATTTGTCAGTTCACAAAGGTAATTAATTTGCCAGTTCATAGCATATCTGCCTACCATTTCTCTTCCCTTCTGGATGTGAGCTACAGAACAGATTTTTTGCTTTTAAAAAGGGAGGTGTGGGTGGAGAAGGGTGAAAGTGCAACAAAAACTGGTGACTTGCTGTCATAGAGGGCACGTGCCCTGAGAATTCCTTGGATTCGGTAGTACCTTTTTTGCAGCTTGAGAAACTGGAACATGCCTGTCTGAAGGAGCTGCTGTAACACGGGGGTTATTAACACTCTGCAAAAGCCAGGCTCAGAAATTAATCCCCCTTCCTTGGGCATGCTCCACAGTGCAGGGGGTGCTGACCACGATTATGATTTTTCACCGCATTTTCCTCTAGCGTGATGCACTTCTAATCAGGATCCACCCAGACCCACCGCTGCTCGTCCCTCTTACGGTTGGATCAAGGCTTACATCTGTATTTCTGTTTCCATACTAAGAAAGGCTTCAGGGATCAACATTTATTTTGACTTAACTCGTTAGCAAAAGACAAGAAAATTCACCTAGCTTGTTGAACTGGTCTAATTAAAACAGTCTAAATTAATTTCTTCCATTAGAACTTGGACCGCCTGCACCATGAGTTTGTCCTGAATACTTAGATTAACATCCCATTTTTTCTTATTGACTTGTCAAATGTAAGCACAGGTAATAGAACTAAGAAAATAATAAAATGAAAAAAAAAAATCATTTTACAAAAGAACATTTTAGAAGATTGTGGATGAAAGTTAACAACTGCTCACTTGTTCATGTTTTCTTCAGGTCACAGTGCACCAATCAGATGAAAGAAATAAAAGAACAATGTGAAGAAAGGATAGATGAGCTTGCAAAAAAGGGTGGTGATGTAGCACAAATCCAAGAAAACAAAGACTTATCAGAAGATTCAAAAAAAAATGGCCAGGT
The DNA here is from genome assembly GCF_963082525.1 of Nesoenas mayeri. Lineage (NCBI taxonomy): Eukaryota > Metazoa > Chordata > Aves > Columbiformes > Columbidae > Nesoenas > Nesoenas mayeri. Next base: position 25,975,940 of record NC_137542.1, on the reverse strand, counting down.
ATGGTTTGGATAATTTCTTAAAAATATTTTTCTTTGCAATCCTTAAGTTGTTTTCTACCTTTCTGCTGTCTTCATCTAGCATTAGCCCATCTCCTGAAGTTTTGCACTGCTTTTCTCACATTTGTTGAATGTTTCTGATCTATGGAAAATTGAGTGATTCCAAGGACAGAGCAAGGCGAAGGTCCTGCAGGAGACCCCTAATCGCTCCATTTCTGAGATGGGCAGAATTCGGGAGGTGATGCTGGGAGCGGTGTGGAGCCCGTTAAAGTATATTTAACACTGCTGAGCTTTGGCTCACTGCTCCTTTGACTTCATTAAAGGACTTAGTTGTTTTGTGCATTGAGGAAAAAATATAGTAATAGTAAATATATAGTAATAAGTAAATAAAAAGCCCATTATTTGGAGATGATCATTTGTTTGTCACACATATGTATCTTGTTTAACGTCAAGATGTGAAAATACTATTTGGAAAGTTGACGTGGGGAAAACCATACTAGAGGGGTGGTCAACTTAATTTCTAGTGTGGCTTTGGAGCACATTTTCATTGCAATCGATTGCACCAGAAAGTTTTGTTTTGTTTTGTGGTCTGAGGGTTTTTTTTTTTTTACCATTTCCAATTTGGAAGGGAAATAATCACAGAAGGCACCTGAGGAGTTTGGCTGAAGCCCCCCTACAGGACAATTTCGGTCTCCTGCAGCAAGTCCCATAGCCGGAGACAATCTTTACTCAAAGCGGGCAGTAGGTTGGGCAGGGCAGGTTCCTTGTTCTCCTTTTAATCTGCAGATGAAATAACCAATAATATAGCTACAGCCTAAATAAATCCTGTCTGCTTGCGTTCCCTAGTATCTGTGACGATGTTGTGTACGTCAGGCTGCAACCTTCCCAGTTGTTCTTTTGCGCAAGGATTCCGACTTTGTGCTTCTGGAAATGCTGGGTTATTTATCGTTAGTGCAAGGTGACCCTGAGGAAATGTCTGCTTTTACCCAGCATTTTTAGCTGGAATGATTGTTGTTTGTAAGATGTACATGCTTATGTAATGGAAAGATCGGAGTTAAAATAAAACAGAGGAAGAAGATGGAGTGTTGGGTGGTAAATATGCAGCTTTTCTTACAGCTCTGTATTTTAAAGAACAGTGTATACTTTTCAGTTGAGGAATACACAACACGTTCCAATTATTATGTTTTTATACAACCACTTAAATTTTCAACATGCACCATTTTAATTTATTTGACACCATCCTTAAAAATCACAGAGCTAGAAATTTAAGGTAATATAACTTAGGGGCTTTTGCACATTTAATTAAGAGATAATTTCTTGCTATTAAGTGAATGTTCTGTATTTTCACAGAAGAATTCATGCCCAGTATAAAGTGAAAAATGGTCTTATGTTCAGTTTCTGATGATTTCAGCTGTAGAGAGTGACCTCAAGAGGTTGAATTATTTATAAAACAGAAGCATTTTTAAATACAGCGTTTTTATTTTCATGACGGAAGATGGAGTTCTTCTGAATATCTTTACTGCAGTAACCAAGTAGTCTGGTAATAATGGCTTCTCAAGCTTTTAGAAGAGTTAATGCTAGATTATTTGTTGTTGATGTTGGACTTCATGGTGTTGACCCAAAGTCTTGAGCTCTGCCTGGCCTTGACTGAGCTTAAACAATTGCAAAACAGCCAAGTAATTATGTGCTACAAATCCTCTACAACTTTGGCTTCTTGGTTATTTAATGGCTTCTTTCTGCAGACATTTTCCAAATAATTGTGTGAAGACTTGAGGCAACCTAGTGTTTTATTAACCTGCTTAGAACAATGGGTAGCTATGGTCTTACCAGAAATTCTAACAGACTTTCTGTTGACCATACGACTTCCTATACCGTAAGGTTTCCTATTCATTTGTATAGTACCAGCTATAAAAAGATTTACATCTCCACATATTTGTATGCTTGTTGTTCCTCTGTGTCTTTTGATTATTTTTTTTAAACAAAACAAAAACCCAACCAAAAAAATCCCCATGGAACAAACAGTTTATAACAGTCTGTATTTTTGCACCAAAGCTGGTATAGCACAATGTGGGTTACAGGAACATTTAATGTTTAGTGTTTGTGTGCACTGAATTGACATAGCTCTCAGCCAATTAAATGCTAATATGAGTAAAAGTTGTACATAGAATGTTAATTGCTAAATTGGAAGATCTTCAAGGCGGTGTACATCTTAGTCATTAATCCTCCAGCAGGCCAGATGCTGAGAGCAGTCTAGTACCAGTATTTAGTACATTCTTAAGTAAGCTCCATCACATTAAACAGATATTCTTGTCTAGTTTGTTGATGTAAGTTTTTCTTCTCTTCATCCTGCATTCAACATAGTTTTAGAACAGTTTTGTACAGGCTTCCTTAATTGAAGTCTTACTATGCCGAAACTCAGTTTACCTGTCCCTGTAGATTACTAACAGTAGTTAATGCCATCTGTTTGTTGCTCTGCTGACTCTGACACAATAGCAAGGCAACAGTGGAGCGATGTGCGGTGTTACAGTTCTGTGACCCTTGGAGAATAATAGGTAGTGTTTCTTGTGAAGTGCTAACCAAGAACAGTAACCTCTTTGACAGCTGCAACTAGATTTGAAGGTGGTGTGTTAAATTCTCCCATTGTTTTGTGTTGTTATACAGAAACATCACTGCACACTCAAGATTGTGTGGTACTTCCATCACCTTATTTCAGGCCAAATATTTCACAGGGTATTAGGATTGTTTTTCCCCTACTGAATTCTTACCCGATTTTTACTTCCCTTCCAAAATCTACTGGTTATATAGGCCAATGCCTGTCTGTACATTCACTTTATATAGGTCGATATTCAACTGCCAGCCTTGAAGCAAGCCGAGATCAAGCAGGCCGACTTGGAACAGCAGAAACCCAATGAAGATATACCTAACGCAGCACCTACAGTAAAAAAGGTAGACCCGATGGAGGCTAAAGGTGAGGTGAAAATCACTATCTTACTAATTAAGAACGTTTAATCAAGCATTTAAAAAACATCTTTGTACACAAGATTATGATGGAAGAAGTGACCCCAGTAGACTGAACTTTAATCATTTTTCAGGCTGTGGAGAGGTATAATATCTATTCAAGCATTTTTATTACCAGCATTCCTGCTGGCTCAGTTTTGTTGTAATTGACATGCTACATGTAAAGGAAAATACAAATATTTACAATTCTGTAGTCATATTCGACATTTAATACCCTGCTTTTGGAAGAAATGCTCTGCAAGCACATTTAAAATTTACTTTCTTACTAAGTTTGGCACATCTAGCCTGCTAGTCCTCCCTATGGAGTCAGTAACAAGAAGTAAAACACAGAAACCTGATGCTTACATAGCACACTGCATTTTTTATTTAATCTGCTTGTTTCACCTGCCTAATTTATTAACTGCACACACCAAAATTTTAGGTAGGTAGAAGTGTGAATCTATTGACAGTAAACAATGTCACAGTAGACTCTACAAATCTCATTCTTTAGCTGTTCCTAATAGCAAAAACATGGGTTATCTTATTTCTCTTTGGAACTGATGTAGTTGGAAGATACTCTTTCACAGGTAAAATAAGAATTGAATGTCAAGGATAAAGCAGTATTCATTGAAGGCTTTCAGCATGTGCCACCACTGAAACGCATTAGGTTTTTTACTCAGAATCATTTTTATTGTTCACAGAAAGTATAAAGGGCCCAACTGACATCAGAAAACAAGAGCCTAAGGCAGAAGAGGAGAAGCTTTCAAGTGACCTGAAAAACCCACAGGATTCACTCAAGGTTGCTGAGGGTCATAAGGAGATGTCAGAGATGGAGCTGAATCAATCTGAAGATGGGAAACAGGTGGCGGGGCAAGATGCACTACAGCTGGCAGCAGAGCAAGCTGCCAGTGAGGAAATTGAGAGGGAGCAGCTCCTAAACTACAATGCTAAGCAGGATGACTCACCCCCTGGAAAGCCTGGTTGGTAACATGTCATGTACTGTTAAGAACAGTAAAGAAATGGAAATGTGGAGTAGAGCACGGTTTCTACAACAGTGGTGGCAGCTGGCCGGACTCAGTATGAGGTTTTGTAAAGCTTAGTGTGAGACGCAAAAGGGTAGTCAGTCCCCAGCAGTCTGCTACAGACATGGGTAAAGCTGGAGGCTTTTGTTTGTGCAGCATGGAGCTGCCAGGCTGGGTTCTTCTGCGTCACTGTGGTAGCATTCCAATCTCTCTCTCCATTGGCTGTACAAGGTATGCGGGGAAATGAGCCCCACTTTTTGGTGTTGCAGCTTTATAAGAATCTGATGCATTTGCAAAGGATGAGGCGTTAACCATCCAAAGCATTGATGAGAGGTATTGATGTTTTGCAGACTTTTTACAGTGTCAGTGTGTAAATGCTAGCTGGCCCTATTTCAAAATAAGCTAGCATGAGTCAAGCTCAGCCTTAAGACTTCAGGTATCTGAAGTTCATTATTGTGAGTCTGCAAAGCTGCAGATCAGAAGTTGCAAAGGTGCCAGTTTGTGGCATCAACCACATGTGACCCAGAACCACGTGTCTCTACATCACTGAGCAGCAGAATATTGATGTTGTGCCTACACATGACCAGAACCTAGACATCCCTCTGCCTGTCTGGAGGAACTTGGTCTCAGGTGGACCTACTAGCTCAGAGTAATCATGAAGAAGCCTTAGGACAGTCAGAGCAGGAAATAATGCCCCCAAAAGTGCTGTTTATGCTTTTCTAGTGAATGCATTCATAGAATGATGAGTGATAATGTTAACACTGTTAATAACTTGGCAGGGATAAATAATCTCATCTGCATTGCTAGAGCAGTATTTTCCCAACTGTTCCAAAAAGATGCTGGCCAGAGCAGGCTGCCCCCAAAGAGATGTGAACAAAAGTTACCTAAACTGCTTCTGTTTTAATGGAAATAAATAGCAGAAAGATTAGGTAAAAAAATCACTGAAATTATGCAAGTTAAAGCTCTGTTATGTAGCCTGGGAAAGGTCAGAGTTTCTGTGAGCTGGAAGGACTAGTAGGATGTTCTTCAGGCTTGATTGTTCAACAAAAATACCATACCTTACTGCATAGCTTCCTTGTAGCCAAAGGAGCCTAAGGTAGAAAAAGAGTTCTTGCACATTTCTGAGCATCTTCTCTTTCAATAAAAGCTTATTTTAAAAGTTTGAGACCTTTGGGTCTGTAACTGTAAAAATCTGTTTGATGTGGTGGTCTGAACATGGGCAACATAAGGCAAAAAATTTTCAAGCCTGTTTCTAAGCCAGTTAGTAATTAGAGGTCTTAGCTTGAGAGCGGCCTGAACCAGAGGCTCTGATCTCTCTTAACTGCATCTGCTGTTATGCTGTTATGTTTTTTCCTAGCTAGTTAACTGAAAAATAAGAGTAGTAGTTTGGCAGTCAGAAATAATGCTTCCATTTAGTTTTGAGCTCTCTATATAAAGAAATCTTAAAATAGTCATAAAAGTTGCTTGAGATGAATATCTCAAAGCACTTTTGTGTCAAGTTAGCATAAAATACTTATTTTTTTATGCTATGGTCACAGCTTTCTGCTTGGTGGACAAATTAAAACAAGAAGCGGGGAAGACGAGATATGTTTTAGCGGTGGTGGCAATACATTTAAAAGCAACACCACAGTCAAGTTTTCAGCATGGGCTTGAGGTTTTCCTCTTCCTTAGGCTGTCCTTTAATGTATTCTGAAATGGTTCAATGCTTTTCCTTTTTGTCCATCTGAATGCTGGCTGAATTTTTTATTACACTTTCAAAATCCCAGAAGTTTCTGTCTTTTATCTAGTTCTTTAGAAAAGATTTACAGCAAAACCTGCTCTGAAGTTTAACAGTCCAAATGGAAAAATAGTATGAAAACCTACTCTAAACAGCAATTCATTCAGCAGCAAAGTAAATTCTGTTGAACGTTGTTACAGTAACTGTTTCGTGTGCAGATGACATTAAGGTATACCATAGAACTTATTATTTTTAATGTTTTTCTAGACAAACAGGAATATGAAGCATTGAACCAGGACAAGAATGTTGATTACAATGTAGATGAGAATGAAGCTGAATCAGAAACAGACAAGCAAGCAGTGCTTGCAGGGATTGAAAATGGAAAAGAAAAAAAGAAATAAATAATAATAAAAGAAGTTTTAACCTGTCATCAGTACCACATGCTGAAAATTTTAAGCCTGTTTTCCATGGTATCCTATAGCAGCCATAGCTAGCTAATTTCCCTTTTTTCTGTGAGCTTTCCCTCGTGTTGACACTGTGACCTATTTTCTTGAAAGCATCACTGAAGCCACCGTTTAACATGTGGTGGGGAGGGGCAGTATCTGTAGCTTTACTATACCGTACCTAACAGTCCTTTCAGAATGTCTCCTGCTGTATTCTAGATTTGTTTTCTAGATGAAGAACTGTCACTTCTGCCTCTTAAGAGATTTCTGTACCTTTTTCTTTTTTTCCTAATTAGATCAAAACTCTGAAGATACAAAGAACCACGTATTGGAGCATGGTGAAGAACGACAGAGGTTGTGAAGAAATGAGATTAATGATGCAACTTAGTCACCTCTTCATATAATTGCAGCAATGATAAGAGCAAAGTGATCTGATAATGTTTTGATTATCTTCTCAAGGCTTCAATAAGTGCCCAAATGAAGTGGTATTTTCTTGTGAAGTTTCAGTACTGTTTCAGTGGTGAAAAATAATCTTAAATCTCTGGAGGCTTGTTTTAAAGCATCTTGACTTCTGCAATGACTCTCTCCTTCCTACCAATTATAAAATTGACACCAATTAGCAATAAGTGTAGTAACTTTGAAGTTCGCCAACTTGCAGAGTCATACTATGTGTGGATTGGTGGTAGATGAGAAAGACTCTACTACCAAGCATGGATGTCTTTCCTGAGCAATGCAGTAGGTAGGTCCCCAGCCTATTTTTAAGAGGAGCTAAGTTACCTTGACGAACCATGGGAAGGATGAAAAATGGCCCATGTTGTGTGCAGTTGTGCCTCTTCTGGCACCTTTTTACTGCTATGTAGATAAGACTCAGAAACCATGATTGTAGTCCTCAGATGTTATGCAGTATGATACATTCTCCTGGGCCTCCTAAATGAAATTGCTGGCTTACACTATCTGTAACCAGGCTGAAACACTGTCCTGGTTGTGCTCTTAGCTTTTAGTTTAAAAAAAAAAAATAAATATTCTGACAATAGTGTCTTCTTAAGAGATTAGCAGGAAGATTTTTCTGAAAGTTTTGTTGGACTGCTGTTCACAAGAGCAGTACTATGGTGTTGTTCAGTTATGGCTATCTTATACACATTCGGAGTATAAAAATTCAAACTCCTAAACTTTTTGCGACAAAACCCATCTGAAATGGTGTGCTACAACTACCCTTTACTCCACCTAGCCACTACTATCTTCTGCTAAAAAGTCAAAAGGCACATTCTCGCCTTGTAGAACAGCAATCATCTCAGCTGCTCAAAGTGACTGATCTTCTCTGCTAAGCTTTTGGAGAAGGTAAACCAGACAATGCATTTACCGGACATCTCAATGTCTCCCATGGGGGAAACTGTAGTTGTTGTGAAGTCCTGTGTTATGCATAATGTTAAGGAAGTTGCATCATGTTGTTAGTGTTCTGTAGTCTTTGTCTTTTCTGAAACTTGTTGAATGTAAACTAGAAACTAGTTTACTTGTGATAACCTAGAAATACTCTCTGCTACCACTAAGGCACCCTTAATTGCAGTCCAGCCTGCATGGTGTGTACCTGTACCCAGCTGGTTTTAAGGTTGTATTCATATCTGTTCCCAAGACTGACACCTGTGTTTGGAGCAATCTTTGTGAGTGTGAACCCACTTCTGTTGAGACAACACAGGAGCAGACAGGTACAGCTAACTTCCCAACTAGCAATTTCACTTAAGAAAATACTAATTTCTCTTGGCTTTGTCTTAGTGCACTTCATTTTGTAACAACTTTTGTGGTGTCTCATTCCTCAGCCTACTCGTTTACAGCTCGTGTACCTTGAGATGCCTAAATATGCAAACGGAAGGTTGGTTGTTTTGTGTATGAAGAGAGCATTAGTTGTCAGAGTGAGAGGCAGAGCTCAAGTCAAATGGTGCCTATTAAGCCTAAAGACTGATCACTGACAGACTTGCCATGTGTAACTTGAATTCTTCTGAGAATGTATGTGGCTTCCATGTGACTTCCATTAATTATTGAGCTCTTGGTTACCCTGTGTCTTTTACTTAAATTGGACTTAACTGGTCTGGGCTGCTAGTCAGTATAACAGGGAAAACAAATGCTTGTAAGCAGGAGAGAAAAGGAGGTATAAGCATCCCTTCTAACGGATGTGTATTGGGAAACTTGGGCTATTAAGGTTGTTGGGGTTTTTTTTCCAAATAATGGCATGTTTTAACATCAAAATGTTTACCTGTATTCTTGAGTAAAAGGTGTATTTTCTTAGGACTTACTTAATCTGCAAACAGTTTTATAGGTGAGATTATGTTAATCAGGAATTTAATAGTGATTGTTGAAGAGTGTATGTTATATAAAATGTACAGTGAAACACTCTATTCAGGTTGAATGAATGACTTTAACTTGATCCTGGTAAAATCCCAAACAAAATCCTTAAGGTAATTAATATAGTGCTAGAGAATTCTTTTAAAATGGATTGTTTTGCCTGTATTTCTGTACAGTACCCAAACATGACTGGGTTTCTCACTAGCCAGCTAGAACAAGACCACCTTTGTACTGAGCACACTTGCTACACCTCTGACAGGAGGGGTCAGAAAACCTGCTGTTGAAAAGCATAAAGGAATACAACCTTATTCTCAATGGCTTCAAGTGCTACAGGAATGTAACTAGGGTGGTAGATTTCTAGTAGACAAGGGTCTTGTCTGTGTATCTGCTATATAGAATTTTAAAACTAAATGACTTTTTAGTTGAACAAAACAATAGATTCATTTGGAATTACAGTTTACATTATGTAGTGTTGTCTATCACTATAATTTTTAGTTGCATGAGGCAGGGAAGGTTCCTTTGCTGTAATGATCTTGGGGATAAAATAACACTTGTCCTTGGTTTTTAAAAACTAAGTATGATACATTTTAGATAAACATTTTAAAATAAAAATAATCTTCCTTACTATGTATTTAACTTATTCTGTATAGTTCATCCACTTCTAATGTTAATGAAAACGGGAAAGGTGATTGTTCCTGTTGTGTGGGGGGTTTTTTGTTTGTTTTGTTTTTTTTTGGTTTTTAGTTCTATAAATCATGTGGAACATGGGTTTCTCTTATACTTGCTGCTTCTGTTGGAGAAATAGTGAAGGCTGTCCTTGGCCTGCTGTCATGTTGTTCAATATTTTCTAAGACAGGAAAAAATTTTGTGATGTTTACAAGAAGATAGCAAAAGCCAGAATAATTCTCAGTGCCTTGCACTAGAACAAGTTTGCCATCTTTACATCTACACTTTCTAGGATTTTCATTCCTTTGACAACTACAGAGAAGTATTGAAGTGTTTTAATAGTGATAAGCCACCATGTAAAGTGGTATGCAGCCAAGTGAGGAAGCGTATGTCTTCAGGGCAGTACTCCTGCTTATTGCAAGAAACTGTGAATTGCTTGCAGGCAAGTTGGTGTTCCACTTTAGACTTTTTTCACTGTTTTTCAGCTCTAGCTCAGCAGTGCTGCTGCTTAGGTGATGAGTTAGGTGAAGTGGTGTTATTCCACGGTACAACTATATATTAGGAGAAACACAAACAAATGTCTTTCATGGTAAAGGAGTTACAAGCTCCTCACTATGGAGAAAGCTGTTTTGCACCAAAAGGAAGAATTGTCTTGTCCAACATAGTGAAACCTGGAGGATTTGTCTTTATGGTAGGACTTGGCAGTATGGTTTATCAAAGATAAGTCAGCTTTGTGTTCAGTTTCAGTCCCTGCTATACAAAAAGATGAGGACAGGCTGGAGAGGGTCCAGAGAAGAGCCACGAAGATGATCAGAGGACTGAGAAGCCACCATATGAGGGAAAGCTGAGAGAACTGGGCTTGTTCAGCCTTGAGAAAAGACGGCTTAGGGGAGACCTCAACATCACATTCCAGTATTTAAAGGGTAGCTACAAAGAAGATGGAGACTCCCTTTTTACAAGAAGCCACGTGGAAAACATGAGGGTTAATGGGTACAAGTTATTCCTGGGGAGATTCTGATTGGACACGAGGGAAATTTTTCACAATGAGAACAATCAACCACTGGAATAATCTCCTCAGGAAGTGGTGGATTCCTCAACACTGAACACTTTTAAGATTCAACTGGACAGGATGCTGAGCCATCTTGTACAGATTGTGCTTTTGCCAAGAAGGATTGGACCAGATAATCCTTGTGGTCCCTTCCGACCTGATGTTCTATGATTCTTAAGCTTTTTTCCCCTCTTGTAACAGAAGGTTGATCAATGCAACAGCTGACCTCTTATTTCACATATGCAGGAGGAAGAACTGTTCCAGGAAAGAAAGAGTAGGTTTGGGGCTTCTCCTGTTTGGCATTTCTACCTATATCAAGCATTACAGAAGGCACTAGGATCCAGCATCAGCATCGCAGTTAAAGCAAGACAATGAAGGTCATGCAAGAGTTGACTGAGCAATGGAACAAATCAGCAATCCCTGCTTTGCAATGGCAAAGCAAACACAGGATTGAAATAAAGTTGCAGAACAGTTAAAATAGACTCCTAGTGTGTTATGTTCCTGTGTTGCTAGTGGCTGTTACAGTGTTAGCTATGCAGATGCTCCAGTAGGGGAAGAATAAAGACAAAGGAACAAACTGCAGCTAGAAGTAACTTACTCCACTGCTCCACGGCCCTGTACATCTGAGACAAAATACCTCCTAGACAATTTACTTCAGTAAAATAAAAGTCACTAAATTCAGTGCAGGAGGAGATGAATGACTAGTTTCCACCTGCTCTCAATTTCTTTTTTATATTGTTTTAGCTCGCAGGACTTTGCAAGAAAAGAATTTAGTCTTTCTACTTGCAAAGTGAGCAAATTTGATGCAACAAAGTGAAAAATACGGAAACCCACAATCTCTCCAAGTGGCTTTGTTCAAAGCCAGATTTCAGTAGCTCAGCTGTGCGTAGAAGACATGAGGCTTTTCTGTTTTATTTTTCCTGTTTATTTTCTGTTTTATTATTCAGTCCCAAATGTTATTAAATCACCAAACTACCACTTTCTGTCAGAGCTTACTTATTAATGTGATTTATGATCAAAATGTGTAAATAATTCAGGTACAACATTTTTCAATAATACAATTAAATAATACAATTAAAATCTGCTTCACCTGTAAAACCATGCAAACCACTTAAACAGCAGTTATCATTCAGATCACGTAAAGAAAGCAGAGTACAAATATTCCACGTAACGGTACTTTTATCCTGGAAATTCCTCTTAGTCTGGGTGCAGCACTAGATACTCCATCCTACAGGTGGTATCTGTGTGTTTCAGGTATCCTAATAATAATTTCTTGCCTTTCAAACAAGCTTCACAACTGGAAAATATTTATGAGGGGAGAAGTCAAATTCTGGAGGAACCTAGAAAGAAAATATTTCAAACACTGAATTTAATCTCAAAATAAGGGATACCCTGCAGATAGAAAGAAAAGACTTTTAAGCAGCAGAAGATTGAAGAAAAATAATCCTCGCTCCTTAAATTAATATCTGGAAAATATTTCGACCCACTTCTGGATATGCCAGTCATCCTCCAGTAGTGATGGGCATAACACTGTAGGGTGTTGGTGTGCCCCTCCAGTGTGCTCCTGCAGCCTCCTGTGCCAAGCCTTCAGCGGCACGTCTGAAGGCCACCTCCTGCCTGTGACCCACGTGGCACCCGCTATCCTGGCCGCCAGCCCTCTCCCACGGGTGTTCGCACGAGCTGCTGAGATGCTGCTACCAATTACTTCTTCCTGCTCTTGAGGAACACCCGTACTTGTACGTTATCCCTCACGCAATTCCCAATTTTTTTTCCAAAACATTTAGAAGCAAGAGTTTTCCATATTTAAATAACTGCAACAAACTATTTCCAAGGGAAAAATGGATTAAGTTACTTTCCCAGTTTTTTCAAGAGTTAGAGTAACTGTGGCCTGAACCTGCTCATTCAGCTGTAAGAGATCTGTGGTAATGTTGCGTGTAATAGTAAATTTCACGTTCAAATCAACTGGCATTTTCTTACCTTAGAGTCTTTTTTGTGGCCTCCTGCCAGCAGCTTCATGACCACAATATTGGGTTTAGCAACCTTTAGAATTCGATTCACCTAAATACAAAGCAGCAACAAGTTTTCAAGTGAAAGCATATGACCTCAAAATAATTTTAAAGGTAATACTCAAATGTTCACATACTCTAACAATACAGCAGTCTCTTACAGTATCAGTTTAATAACAGAGATTAGGGCATTTTGGATTTGCTTTAAAGTGTAACAGCTGGACTAATGAAATTTAATGAAGGGGAGATTCATTTTAAGAGTCACTTTTTTATTCAACAGACCACAGAAACCACTGCTTTCCATGCTTAAGTTCAAAAATTGTCAAACTATGGCAAGTTCTGAGGCACTAATCTAAACAGAGGTTTAGACAGACTCCAGGTATCTACCCCCAACACTGTGGCATAACGAGAGTGGGAAATTCATTTATCAAACTACTGCAGGAAACAAGCAGGAGACTCAATCCTCTTTTCAGCCTGAAAACATTCGAACCTATTTTCCCACCTTTCAGGAGTACTTGTGAATTACCAGATTCCAGCTGAGTGAGACAGGCATGTGACACCTTCTTGTTAAAACTGATAGGCTTTTAGAACAGGGCCAGAAGACAACATACAAGAAGGAACTAAGTTGCTATCAAACATATAAGGCACACAGAAGGGAGAAGTTTTGGAACAGTGAGCACAACCCTGATTATGTTACCTAATGCACTAAAACAAGCCACTGTGTAAGATGCCACCACCCCACCCTGTTAACTCCTGACCTGAAGCTCTCAGCTTTGCTCAGCATTTTGACAAAGTACGCTTTGGATTTCAAGGAGATCCAGTTGAAAACAAAGTTATTCTACTATGAGCAAATACTCCTTTTCCCAGTATTCCAGTCTTACCTCATAGTCTGGATTAGGAATATTCTCAAGAATCATTTTAGCTTGCTGGAAGTGTTTGCTAGCTGCCATGTAGAGATCTGATGACTGAGGAGGTGGGCTGTACTTATTCAAATCAGACATTTCCTGGTGTGTTACAGACATACATAAATATATATTAAAATAATCTGCCAGCAAGTTATATTTTTATCACCTTAATTAAAAAAAATACTCAAGAAAAAAGTTATGTCAACTAAAAAATATTTTAAGAATAAATACTGAAGTTGAAAACTACCCAGCAGCACTACAGTTACAATGCTTACTGATTATTTTGTAGTGCCACAAGATGCAATGAGCCCCTCATACTCTTGATAAAACAATCCCTGCCCTGAACAACTTGTCATTCATTTGCTTTAATAGTGCCATGCAGCAGGATGTAAAATTACAAGAAAAAACAGGAGAAAAAAAAGAAGTATATGATGTTGTTTATTCAAATCGACTTTACAGCAGGCGAGATATTGAATCTGTTCAAAACTTTTTTTTTTTTGATTGCAGATAAAAAACTTCAATGACAAGGAAGAAGTCACTTCCACTACAACTGTTCAGAGCACTACATTAGGGAGAGTGACTGGCATACAAAATAGTACGGCTTCAGTTCAGACAGACCTTTAGAAACCTTAAGTTTAGCCACCAGAAATCTAAGTTTAACAAGAAATGTCCAAGTTTCTGCACCTAAGGCAGAATAACCCTAAAATCAGTAGAGGCGAATAACCAGTTGGATGAGTAGCAGCATTACTGTGAACACCAAGTTGAGTACAAGTCAATAAGGTGCCCTTATTACCTCATATAGGATTATACCAGGAGTGTGGCCAGCAGGCCAAGGAAGGTTATCATCCTATACTCAATATTTGTGCTGTAACATCTGAAATATGGCATCCAGTGCTGGACACTGAGCCAGCCCTGTGAGCCAGCACTGTGCCCTTGTGGCCAGGAAGGCCAATGGCATCCTGGGGTGTATTAGAAGGGGGGTGGTTAGTAGGTCGAGAGAAGTTCTCCTTCCCCTCTACTCTGCCCTGGTGAGACTGCATCTGGAATATTGTGTCCAGTTCTGGGCCCCTCAGTTCAAGAAGGACAGGGAACTGCTGGAGAGAGTCCAGCGCAGGGCAACAGAGATGATGAAGGGAGTGGAGCATCTCCCTTATGAGGAAAGGCTGAGGGAGCTGGGTCTCTTTAGCTTGGAGGAGACTGTGGGGTGAACTCATTAATGTTTATAAATATGTAAAGGGTGAGTGTCACGAGGATGGAGCCAGGCTCTGCTCGGTGACAGCCAATGGTAGGATTAGGGGCAATGGGTACAAACTGGAACACAGGAGGTTCCACTTAAATTTGAGAAGAGGCCTCTTCACAGTAAGGGTGACAGAGCACTGGAACAGGCTGCCCAGGGCGGTTGTGGAGTCTCCTTCTCTGGAGACATTCAAAACCTGCCTGGACACATTCCTGTGTAACCTCATCTAGGTGTTCCTGCTCCGGCAGGGGGACTGGACTAGATGATCTTTCGAGGTCCCTTGCAATCCCTGACATTCTGTGATTCTGTGACTCACCCAGTTTATGAAAGATGCTGCGATCTGGAGATGGCTGAGGGCCCAGAGCCTGTGACCCACAAGGGGAGGTCAATGGACCTGAACTTTTTCAGTTAGTGGGTAAGCTTAACAGCAAGCCTACAGCTACTTGAAAGGTAGTTACAAAGTTGTCAGAAGACAAACCTGTGCAACACAACATGGGAGGAGAGGTCACAAATGGTGTCTTAACTAATTCAGACCGGACATTAGGAAAAAAGGTGATTAGTGTAAACCTCAGTCATGTTATCCAAAGACTAAAGGGACCAGGAAAAATAACTGGATCAGGCTAACCAAAGAGTTTGGAAAATCTCCATCCTTTGATTTTTTCAGACTTGGCTAGACAAAAACAGCATTGATGTGATTTATACAACTACTTCAAACAGGAGACTGGACAAGACAAGCCTCCACTGGTCCATTCCAACCAACACTTCTGTAATTTTACACTCAAAATTACTTTTGTTTCATTTTCCTGTTTGCTTACAGCAGTACTAAAAACATTCTGCTTTATAGCCACAGCCCAAAAGTCTGCCAACAGAATTTGAAGAAATTTTATTTTCATGTAAACCAACCCAAGCATCTCACAAACCACACCATCAGTTCAATTTTTAAATATCTAAAGGTCTAATTTTAGTTAGAATTCTAAGCAATATATTTTCCCTGCACACAACTAAAGCTAGAACTCCTTGCCATTTTGACTTGAACTTCAATATGAATTTTGAGACAGTAAAAGCTTTTTTTACAATGAAAACAATGTCTATAGTAGGTGAGGAAATGACCTTCATAAAAGCATGAGTGGCACCATGTTTCAAGATTACTCACTTTAAACTGCAAGTAGTGCACTGGAGGTGGTGTGATAACACTGTTGAATGGAGCAAACCTGTGCTCATATCGAACTTGCTCACTGTCCAGTTCAAACTTGGGTTTTCTTACTTTGCCGTCCATGTCAAACGCAATCATCGTCTAAATGGGAAAGAATAAATATAGTGAAAAGTGTTAGCTTTATGTCATAGTTTGCTGTGAGCAAGACGAAAGTTATGATTTAGCTATAACTGGAAAGATAGAAAAATAGTAGAGAATTTACCATATCACATTATGAACCTGAACATAATTTCCAATCCCACTAAAAACAAAAAAGGCATGCAATGTATGCTTGATTCCTACTACAAAAAACTTAAAGCCATTGTTCAGCAAGCACAAATAAATTACCTTGTACATCCCAGCACACATATTTTGGTATGCTTGACTCATGGTGATTTCTCTGCTGAGAGGACGAACTGCAAATTTCAGACAAAATTTTTTTTTTATTCAACGTAAGTACGCATATTAATTTCAGAAGGAAACAGTTCTTTCACATTTTCAGAAAGTGATATAATTCTCAATCATGTTTTAAAATAATGAAAGAAAACTGAACATAAAAAGCATGGACACACATTTCTGCTCACCTGGCTCCTGATTACACAAAATATCTCAAAGACACACTTAGCAGTCACAGGAATACCATACTGCCATCAGTAAGATAAACTGGTCCAGACAGTTCATGGCATTAGCATGGCACTATACAACACTAAACAATGGTCTAGAATTTAAAACTGGTAGCTGAGAGACTTGTTTGCTTAGTTCATGGATTTTTTTTTTAACTTCTAAGACTATAAGGTTAAAGCACTTTTATCCTAATAAGAAAGATTTTTATTCTGATAACATTCTTTAAGCTCCCCTTTCACTTCCAGTGTTTAACTAGTGCCAGATTGCACCATACTTGGCACCTTTTAAAAAAGTATAAAATGCAGTACTACTTTTTTTAACTTCTAGAGACAAGGGAATTTAGTTGCTATGACCCTGAGCTGGTCACATCTAATTGTATCCCTTGAAAAGAAGACAATGATAAGCACTCAAAAAAGAAAGAACAGCAGAGTGAAAGCGAGCTTCTGCACATTGTTTGCAAGATCACTCCAACATAGTACAATCTTAGTTGTCACTTAGGCATGGCAAATCTGTACCAAATGCCATATAGACACTGGTTTTGGATGCCTTTTCAATAGCAGGCTCACAGTTCTGAACACAGAGACAGAAAGCTATGATATAGGAAGGGAAATTCTCGTTTTCCCTCATGCATATACATCAGAGAAAGCACAAGCTTCTAAAGGGGCTTTTACACAACAGTACTACCACTGAAGTGAAATGGGACAACTCAACATTGTAAAATTAAGAAACATGCTTGAACACTTTCTGAAGCCAAACAGAAATTACAGAAATACACTGAAAGTTCAGTCTTTGAATCTAGCTACAGCCACAAAGCCCCACACTTCTGGAGTAGTTATAGGCTGTAGAAAAGTAGTACTTTTCAAAAGTAATGGCTCTGGACCTGTTAATTATGTCTCACAAGACACAACATATAACAGGATTGGTGAAGCTATGAATATAAATAAGCTTCTTTTTTCTGAAAGACCCATTTAAAAATAAATAAATAAATGATGTGCAATTCTTACACAGTGACTGACCTTTTTAGTTATAAAGTTTTACATTCAGCCTTCATAAACTTGAGGACATTTTTCCTACCCACATCAGTGTTGACTCTATAAATTTTGATTTTTAATTCTACATGGCTGTATGAAGAGAAAACAAGAAGTCTGAGTTATACTCTACACCTAGGTACCTTTTTTCTTTTTCTTTGTTTTCTTACTACTACGACCCTTCTGTTGTTCCTCCATTATTCTCTCCTCCGCCATCTGAGAGCTGTCAGCGCGGCTCAGTGTTGACATCAACCAGGCATAGAGGAACTCTGACAGATACCTGCAGTAAAAACAGTGTGTAGCTGTTGCATATGACAGTACAAAATGTATTCATAATGCACACATCCTCACTGAATGCCAAGTTGTTTACTCAAAGAACCAATGATAAAGGACAACTTTTAGGGTAGTAAAAACCCTGTTTTGCATGGCTGAAATCAACAGATTAACATGTGTTCTGCATTTTTTTTTGGTTCCTCCCACTCCCCAAAACAAGAATCTGTACAGATTCAACCACAGACAGCTCAAGGTATGCAAGTTTCTTATATGTTTACTAAGTCTAAGCTTCTTATTATTTCAAAACCCATATAAGATCAGATTTTTCAAGAATTCTTCCCCCTGTAAATGATTTTTGAAAATGATACTATGTTAATATCTTTCTACTTTTGTTAAGAATTACTGTTTTGAGAAACAAGGTTATTACTGATTTTTTTCAAGCATTAAAAAGCCAATAAAAGGACCAAGCCCACAGGAACATGAGATCCACATGCAACTCTAAAAGATTTAAGACAATCTTTAAGAATTATTTCTTAGTCAAATAAATCTCTTGACTGACTTCAACTCAAAAGGAATAGGGAAAATAGAAGAAATTACAGATCTGGAGCACATGCAGGAAGAAATAATACTTCACAAGTGGTCATAATTCAGATGAAAAGTTACTGAGAAATAATTATTAATTTGCATATTTGCTCTCAGAAATTTCCTCTTTTTTATTCTTTACTTAGAGTAAGTAGATAAAGCAGTTGACACAACAGTTTTAATGAAAAGTGATTTTATTAAAATGGTGGCAGAAAAATGGGCAGCTAAAAATACCATCTGACAGAAAGCTTGTTATTACTTGTTGAGGTATTACTTAAAGAATATTGCCATCTCTAGTAGCTATATGGAATATTAATTTTCTCAATTAATTTACTAATGAAACAGCCTAGAAACACAATGAGAGGCACTGAAGTTCAGTCTAATCTCTCAGAAAGAAGGCTTACAGCTTATCTAATAACAGTTTATTGCTAGCTTTACAGGAAAAAAAAATAGAGCAAAACAAAAAAGCAACAACAACAAAAACCAAAGCAAGCCCCATCACAACCAAAAACAACCCCCCCAACTAAAAAGCCCCAAACAAACAAAAAAAAAGCCCCACAAAACCTAAGTATACCTAAGTATACCGCCCCAAAATATGTAAGTGTAGAAGCACTTCTAACATAGGAAGGTTCAACATCAAATTTTTAATGCTGAATCAAAAAATGAACCATCTAAAATAATTTCTCTTTTGGATCAACCCACCAACTATGAAAAATAATTAATGTGAACAGAAGTGGAAAAAAAAAAAAAGTATTTTGACTCCACAACAGTGCAATCATCTTTACTACAGGCAGCTGACTCTTCAAATGTACTCACAGTATAATGTTATTTTTACCTAGACAGCCATTCGATTACAGTCACAACTTAAAACTCAGTAGAAGTTTTTAAAAATACTTGAGATCAACAAGACTATTGGTCTTGGTACTACAAAGACAGAAAAGAATAAAATAAATGGTTTTCCTCCTGCATTCTCTTGTATGCCAAAATGGGCATATTTTTCATTCATTGTCATTAGAAGATAGTTTTAAAAAGCTAAATAGAAAGTTAATTACTATTTAAAAAAAAAAAAGTTGTAGAAAAGAACCCAACAGATTTTTTTTTCCACTTGTAATTTAAGGAATAAGTAAACTAAACACTGTGTTAAGCAAGTCTGAAATTAAAAAAGCATGGTTGAATTCACTGATGTAAATATTTGAAATTACAGCTCTGTGAGAGCACCCCCCCTCCAACACCTGTGAATAAAGCATCCTCTTACCAATATATGTAGTAGTATTCATGCATACTGTAAAGTTCCAACTCAAAGCCACTCAGAAGATACTGTATCATAATACGAAGGTTATGATAGAGGACCCAGGTGCCCAAGCAAGCCAAATGTTGCCTTTGTGGTTCCTGCTTCAGTAACATACTATGCAGTGCTGCGTCTACTTTTTCTGCCTATTGAAAAAGAAAGGACAATAACAGGGAAGGAAGAACATTTGACGGAAACAGCATCCAAGTTCTGCCAGAAAAAAAAAAACCTTAAAAACTGAATACAAATTGGGCCAGTGAAACCATGCTCCAGATTAAAAGACAGAAATATGTCTTTACAGATATTGCCACTTCTATAGTATAGAACTGTCAGAAAACTGGAAAGTTATTCACATAAGTAAACTCTGTTGCACAGAAAACCCACAAATACTCTATGCAGTAATACAGCAATAACATCATTTTTTTTTAAATTTAAAATTTTAAAAGTATTTCTATACAGATTGTTAGCAGTCACATGAGCACTGAAACTCAGAATCCATTACAACCTGTTATTAATTTTGTTATATTGGCTTTTTTTTTTCTTTTCTTTAATTTATGAGCTTAACAGGCAAGAAACACACTGTGGCCCACCAGAGAAACCAAAATATTGCTAAAGCCAGTTCCATCTTAAAAAGTAATTGTAAAGCAGACATGACGTCTCTCACGGTTGGAATATTATCAGTAGTCCTGAACAAACCAACCCATATAACCTGTTACAAAGTGAAAACAGTGTGTCTCAGCTGCAGTATTGCAACAAACTCTGAACAAAACCATCTTGAGAGAACGTGGACCACAAAATCTCCCCCCAAGCTCCAAGTTCCTTGCCTGTTCTCCTTAGCATGTACATCTTGGAAAATATTGTTATTTCATGCCTCTCACTGCTGCAGAAATACATCTCCAGCAAGTGGAAACATATAATTCCCTGTAATCTTTCACTTCCTGTTCTTCGGAAATGTTCAAAATCAGTTGATTTAATTTACATTTATTTTTAAAATTGTTACTAGAATTTGCAGTTTACATCTTACATAGCTGTAAGACTATGTAAGAATTTTCAAAGGTCTCTGGTAAACATGGCTCATCCAACTCTCCCTGGTTACATCTTGTAGACTGACAGTTACAAGCAGGACAGAGACAAAAAGCGGGGGAATTGCCAGTAAATTACAGACATCATAGCAGGGTTACTTGAAGTCTACTTACTGGACAAAGTTAATCTTAAAAAAATTCAACATCTTTTAGTTCAATAGATCTAACAGGAAGTCTTTGGATGCATAGTACAGACTTCTCGGTCTGCATTTTAGGAATCCTTGTCCTAAAAATTTTAGGACAAAGGAGTCACTTCATTCATCTAGAATCTAATACCACATGCTCCACTCCAGTAGGAATATACCTGGAAAGAAAAATTTGCTGGCCTGCTGCCTAGGACATTACCTCATCTTGAAGGGTGGCAAATTCCTCGAGAATGTGACCCAGTTTATCCCTCTGACGAGCTCTGTTGTGTCCATGGATTTGAATCAGACTACAGAACGGCTGAAAGAAACAAGAGTGTAGTTTGAAATTTTCGACACAAGTTTAAAGCTACGGGAGAAGTACTATTCTGTTGATTTAGGCACTTGTCTAATACATCTATATGAGGAGGTGGGTTCCTTACGGCTCCTTAGGGAGTGCAAGCTAGCAGACAAGCAAGCTCTCTGAGTGATCACAGAATCAGAGCATGTTTGGGTTGGAAGGGACCTCTGGAGATCATCTATTCCAACCCACCTGCTACAGCGGATTCACCTAAAGCAGATCACACAGGAATGTGTACAGGTGGGTTATGAATGTCTCCAGAGAAGAAGACTCCACAACCTGTCTGGGCAGCCTGTTGCAGTGCTCTGTCACTCTCAAAGTAAAGAAGTTTCTCCTTATATGATGGAACCTTCTATGCTTCAGCCTGTGCCCACTGCCCATCAAGATGCAAGAGCCCATTTCTCTCCACACAAGTCAACCTGAAATTGAGCAAGCAACTTTAGGAATCTGATCAGAACAGAATGTTTGGGGTAAGAGAGATATTTCTTATGCCTAAATCCATGTGCCCATGTGGCCAAGAAGATCAACAGCACCCCAGCTTCTATCAGAACTAGTGTGGCCAGTAGGACTAGGGAAGGGATTGTCTTCCTGTACTCGGCACTGGTGAGGCTGCACCTTGAATCCTGTGTTCAGTTTTGGGCCCCTCACTACAGAAAAGACATTGAGGTGCTGGAGAGAGTTCAGAGGAGGGCAATGAAGCTGGTGAGAGGTCTGAAGCACAAATCTGATGAGGAGCAGCTGAGGGAACTGGGGCTGTTTAGCCTGGAGAAAAGGAGTCTGAGGGGAGACCTTATCACTGTCTGCAACTACCTGAAGGAGGTTGTAGCACCGAGGGTGTTGGTCTCTTCTCCCAAGTAGCAAGTGACAAGATGAGAGGAAATGCCCTCAAGTTGCAGCAGGGGAGGTTTAGGTTGGGTATCAGAAAAAAATTTCTACACGGAAAGGGTTGTCAGGCATTGGAACAGGCTGCCCAGGGAAGTGGTGGAGTCACTATCCCTGGAGGTGTTTAAAAAATGCATAGATGTGGTGCTTAGGGATGTAGTTTAGTGGTGGACTTGGCAGTGTTAGTTTAATAGTTGGACTCCAAGATTTTCTGTGTCTTTTCCAACCTAAATAATTCTATTATTTTATGATTTTCTTATATTTTAATTGTGCTGCATTCAATAACTAAATCTTTTAAAACAATTTTAAAACATTTCAAACTGGAGAGAATTTAAAAATATTTTTGGTTTTACTAGTGCATGCATTTTTCCTGTGACATGAAGCTACCCTTTAAAGAGGTAGTAGGTGCAGATTTCTAATAAAGTGAAATGTTAGTGAGATATCTGGAAGCATAATACAGAAAACAAACAGCAATGATTATACTGGCTTTTTAAAAAGTGTCACCATTTAAAGAGGGTCAACTTTTGCAATTTTGCCTTCATGTCATGTATCTAAAAAAACTGGTCTCATTTTCAAAAGTAAGGAAATCTTGGAAGTGCTCAGATACACACAGAGATGCTGTAACTGGAATGAACACTTACCCGAACGCAATGTGTCACAAAGGAATCAATGTAGTCCTTTGCCTGGTGACTATTGTAAAGACAACACCTAAAAGGAAAATATCCACATACATACGTATGTTTATAAATGTCACCAGTCTATGTACCACAAAATTAAAAAAGAAACATGGGTGCAGCAACAGAGAGTCACTCCTTCATACTTAAGTACTTATAAGTACAAAATGTATATATTCTTTATAGGTTTGTCCTTATTTTTTCAAGCAGAAATATTTATACATCAGACATGTAAACACATGCAAGTAACCTCAAGATCCACTTACTTCGGGGAAAGTACTGGAGGACTGACAAAAGACCGTAAAGCATCTTTTACCATGTCTTGCATGAGGTGAGTGCCAAACACCTTTTTGTTATCTACCAGAAAAGTTGTCTGAAAGGGAAAATGTGCTTTTTAAAAACATGTTTTCAGTTAAAAGCAATGCTTTAGAAATTATTAATAGACAGCTCTTACAGTACATATTTTATATCAGAAACTTGTAAGATTGCTTTAAGAATTAAAATGTTTCAGCTAGCTACAATGCTACAGACTTGGAAATAGAGGCATGTCAGGATCTGTCATTTCTCCGGTATCGCCATTATTGCCCTATTATTTGCATAAGACAATGCATGCAAAATCATTTTATTTCTTGGACTTTTAAAGGTGATTAATCAGATAGATGTTTCTGAAATCAGTATAAAATAGGTTATGTGGTTTCCCTGGAGGCAAATAAAGGTAATTCTTCAGACTAATGCAGGCTTTTTCTACCCCTATAGATTCTATAGCTTTCATTGGTTGTGTCTGATGTTCATTTCACTCTCCTCCACAAGTCATGTGTCCCTTTCCTACATGGTTCCCCAGCAGGTGCAGGAAAAAACTATACTGTCAGGCATCCACAGGGATTGGACAAACACATGTCGTAGAAAGTCAGAACACACACACTATGAAAACATTTTACTTGCCAAGTTATATTCTATACTTTCAAGATTAAATGAAACAGTGAGAAGTAGTAACCTGTTCTGCCCTAACCATCAGTTTTACTGCTGTAGCAATAGAAGCAGTCTGTACCCAAATTTCAGTCCAAACAGGGACAATGAATACAAACAACAGCCCCAAACTGAGGCAGCACAGAACAGAACAAAAATGCATGTACAGGCCCACTTCTATGGCAGAAAAAATATTTTAACACTTCCTGTTTTAACTGGCATGTACTAAGATGATCTAAGCAACATTATTTTAAAATGTTTTAAAAAATTAGATCAGAATATAAGCCCCCATATGCCTAATAGTTAAGTATCTCCAGAAAATTTGTTACCACTTAATAAGTGATACACAAATAATTTAAATATTTGAAACAAGATTATGAATCCATATTTACAATGAATGCAGAAGTATTTTATTCAAAGACATAGATTGGGACTTGCCTGTAACAGTGATCTTGAAAGAACACATGGTGATTGCTCACTAAACTCACAGAAAAAATCCTAATTTACATTTAGGAAAAAAAAGACAATTCAGGTTAATATGCCAATTTTTTAATATATATTTATACAAACATACTTGCATTTTTATATATACACACATACACAATTGTGTAAATATGCCTGTAATTCTTACACATAAACACACATACATACACACAGCATAGCTTATACAACTTGTAAGAAAGCATGAATAATTTGAACAAAATAGAACACGTTATGAAGCTAAATTCTATTTTTTTCCGAAATTACATTTAATTGAACAGAACAAAAAGTTTCTGAATTTTCTTCTTCAGATGCAATAATTAGAAGGATGATAGCATAGAAAAAAAGATAGTATTAAACTGTTACAATCACAACATAACTGAACCAGGTATGTAACAAAACCACAATGTTCAACTGTTGCCAGATGCTTCATGCAAACACTAGTTTAATCAATTTAACAGGAAGACCAAAGACTTTTCCTTGATCTTCAAACTGACATATGGTAACGAGTTTTTTCAAGCATTTAAGTGTCTTCTAATAAATGTAGGCAGTAACTGAGAAAAACACTTATTCAGGAAATAACATAAGAAGGTGCTTAACTTTAGAGCTATTCAGGGAATTACATGCTTAAACAAAAATGTATTAAGTGTTCTCTCATGTTACAGGTACATATGCAGAATACTGCTTACTGAAGCTGAAAAAAATCATTAATATAGCAAGGAAAGATGTTCTGCTACTGTAGATGCAGCTCTTCAACCAAATAAAGAGTTACAAGGAAATCAACTTGATTGGACTCTGCCATTAACATGTATAATTATTTAACAGGCTATGGGGAAAAATGGGAGATCTGAGAGGAGAAAAGGTCTTCGTCAAAAAAAGAAAACTATTAAGTATCAGGAAAAACAGCAAATTGTGAAACTGCACATAACAATGAGAAACATCAAAAGATTAATATGCACAGCTCAGTATGTGTATATGGAATGATTTTTTGCAAGTTACATTTTAAGATCTTATTTTTGGCTATAAATAAGAAATACTTATGCTTACCAGTATACAGTGCAAATTAGTCAAGTTGACTACTTCACATACAGTTTTTATTCGGTCTATTAGTTTGGAAAAATAATTCACCATTTCTTCCCTTTTTATTATTTTTGCGTATCGAGGAAAAGTTGGTGGCAGCAATCTCTGATTAACAAGAGGCTCAAAGCCCATCATAATAGGATGATCTAGTAATGGAGGAGGGGAGACAGAAAAGCTGCATATTAGCTGAGTTTTCAAAACTCACTTCAAGCTTTAAAGTATAATACAAATTATTCAGTTAGCCAAAATGAACTTTTAAACTAACATTTAACTTCCAGAGACACCAACTACCCAACTGCAACAATGATTGCTATTTAAAAAATCCCAACCCTCAACACCTCAGCATATATCTGTACAGACAGTGAAGTGGTGTTCCTTATTTTAAAACGGCATATACACTGATTTCAAGTGCAATACACTTCATTAAAAGTTCACGTTATCTCTGGCATTGAAGCGGCACTGTTGTATTCCAGAGAACCATCATTTAGTGAAATAAAATTAGGATCAAACAATGCAAACCTCTAACAGGTTCAAAGTAAATAATAATTATTTTAGAAATATATGCAGATATTAAAGTTTATCAACATGGCATATTTAAGAAAGAAAAAAAAAAAGGTAAAATTTTAAAATGTGATACCTCCTTTAGTGGTATCATTCTGTGCCTGGATACCATGATGCAATGAATTGTGAATGGCAGAAAGCAAGTCAGCTGCCTGAGTCATTAGTTTCTGAGCTTCTGCAACTGCACTTGTCTGAAAGGCAGGTAACAAGTTATTCAAATTATGACTCAACATATTTGACTATAGAACTAATGCTAGTATCAGAAAAAAAGAATATCAAGATTCTAAAGTTTGTACACAACCAGTTCTGAAAAAAAACCCAACCAAATAGATTTTTGAGCTATAAATTGTTCTTTATATTTTACATACCTATACATACATTTAGTAGTAGTACACTGTTTGTTCTATAAGATAAGCCTTAATAATAATTATGACTGAAAGTTGAGTATAAACTACACAAAAGTCCTCTACTTTTGCTTTTGGAGGACTGAGGGCAGGGTGGGCAAAAAAGGCCACAAAACTCTTCTGCCGAATGAGGCAGAACTCAACTGCAAAGAAGAAAATCCTATTATTAAAAAAATGTAGAATTCTTGACAATATAGACAAAACACAACCTATTGACTAAAATGAAATCACTATATAACATTAGAAGGCACCAGATGTCTGTTAGAAATCTTGCTTCATGATCTGCTGACATGCTGAATTTTTTTATGTCTTGTGACTCCAGATCTGTTAGCAAACTGGGTACCATTCAAAATAGCTCTCCATAAAATCTAAAATCTTATTTTAAAAAACAGTGGACTAACAGTTCCTGATGGAACTTGAAATATTTGAAATCTGAAGTCAAATTAAACTTGACTCCTTTTAGAAAAGATGTTTAAGACCTCTGAAGATCTAATAGAAGCTGAACAAGATCTGTAGCTCTGAGTAATACACATTAATGTATTATAGCATCCACAAATCTACTAAAATAGTAAGTTGCTAAGCATATCTAATTCAAATCAAAGTAGTCCATGATGTAAATAACTTCTACTTTAAATAATCTGACTTAAACGACACTAAGATTATCTGATTTTGCACAGATTATTAACTCATTGCAGTTCACAAAGAATTTGGCTGTACGTCAGTGTAGATCACTTCCATGTCAGTTTGTGTTTTGATATAACTAATGGCTATACTCAGAATGCAATTACTCTCAACCATCCAATCACTTTTTCCTCAACACTGATGTCTATCAGTGATACATGCACGTCACTTTCAATTTAATCAAGCAGCTGTCTACAGCTGCTCTGACAGCAAAATATGTGGGAAAGACTCCATGCCACTTAAGCAAGAAAAATGTTTATTTATTTATGTAAATGGAAATAACAATAACCAAGAGACAGATACTTTGTATAAAGACAAAGCTCTTGAAAAAAAGCAGCTTTGCCTCATGTGATTCTTTCTTCTTACCCTAGAACAGGCAGTTCCTTTCCCACTCAACAATTAGGAAATCTTTTATTTAAAAAAAACAGGCAAATTGCATGGAACGCCATTACATTCTCAGATGAAAACAGTGTAGACAAAAACTCAATATCACACAAAAGGAAGAGCTAACAATTCTCTAGAGATGGAAAAAAACGTTGCCCATTGTCAGGTAACTCCACAGAAGGGGACTGAACTCAAGGAAGAAAAGTTTTGCTCATGGGTGTGAACAGAGTAATCCAGAACTCATAAATATTTTTCTTTAAGTGTTCTAGAATAAACAGAATTCTGTCTCCCTGCAAGGTCATAGTAATGTCAGCTATTAGCCTTCTCTGTGTTTTCTTTAAAAATGAACAAAACCTGAATGGTGGCCACTGTAAGGCTCTATCCAACACTTTATCTGCAGCAACATCAATTCAAATCTACAGAAGCTACAGAATAACCGCTTCACCTTACAGAATGAAAAACAAGTAATTCACAGGATCACAATGCGAACACAGAAACACCAAATGAACGTACCTCTTTTTTGGTAAATGCTATCAGAACAGTCAGCAGTACCCGGGTAAACTTGACTCTGCTGAACACAGCTAAACACTGTTGATGCTGTCATAAAAATATACTGCATATTACTCAGAAATACACATTAAATCCTGAAACTTATTAAAAATTTGATTTATTGAGGCATGGTCCCTAGTCTTAAAAATACAGTGTCTGGTATGATTTTGTAGAAAAGTTATCAAATTTGTAGAAGAAATCTGTACTGCTATCAGAGAAGCACTAACACAAAAAATAAGACAATACTTTGGGTAAAGCACAATCACCGACTGTATAGCTATCTCCTATGCAAATACCATTGAAACCTCAGCTTAAGTGAACAACTAGAAATTATTAAACCGTTTCTTTTTTCTTTTTTTTTTGAAGATCTATGTTTAAAATAGTTTCTGAAGAAAATAACCTTTCCCAGTAAAGGAAACTCACACTCTTCTAAACGAACAACATCAACTACTTCAATTACCACTTTTTCTGGAAGGAGCTACACTGCTTTCACCTTCTCTTCCTACTTTCTCCCTGGACAGTGAGGCTGCCAGCACTACTAAAAGCTGCTGGGAAGGAACTGAGGGAAGAAAGTAGAAGACAGATAAGACCACCTACTTCGCTAATGGCTTTTTCTTGAGAGGTAGGCATATGAATGGCAGAACTGCAGCAGCACCACTATTCTGCTGTTGGGATCAATCCAGAACAATCACAACAATCCAGAATGGCAGCACAAAAGTCTACCTGCTAGCCTGGTATATGCTCAGGGCCATGTTTAGAGTAGCTCAGATATGACAGTAATGGCAACACTCATGACACATGTCTCACAAGCTGATAACTACTGATTAAAGTATTGATGTACTAATCCACAAAATCCAGAAAAAAGTGAACAATTAATTACTTCAAGTTCAACTTCTGGATCTCTCTCTTCTCCTTGTCGACTTCGAGTGCTCTGAAAAGTAAAGGCATTTCCAATAATGTATTAAAAATTGCAAATGGAAGCTACCGATAAAATCCCTTTACCCTCTCCAGAATACCCACCCATTAAATAACCCTGAAAAATCAGTTCTCAATTTCAAACCTTCTTAATATATCATCTAGGTACCTGAATAATCCAACACTCTCCTATAGCAATGATTCCTATCTCAGCCCACTCTGCAAATAGATGAGGAAATTGTACAAACATTTTATATTGTAAACTGTAGTAAAGGACGATTAAGTGACTTCTTTAACATCCTGTAGTATACCTGCACAAAAGCCACAAATGAAATCCATACGGTTTTTCTGCCCCGCCTAGTGTTACCTTCTACACCATGCTTCCACCTACTACTAGTGAAGCAACTATTAAAGAATTTGGAAAGGTCTGAAGACTTCCAGCATCTTTAGCTAGAAGGCAAACTACCAGCATGTTACACAAACCATTGTGGCAGTCCTTAAAAAAAACCACCACCATTAAAAGACAAAGCTGCTCCATTCTTCATAATTCAACTACTTCCCCCAAGCCTATGTTAAGTAAATTTGAAGTATAATTTACAGGAAAAACATGAGAAAAATACCTTCACTCGTCTTTGGAGATCATCTTCTACATCTTTTAGCATACCTAGAGAAGTCACAGCACAATTAAAAGCTGAGAAGCATTCCTAGGTACACCTACACCACTCAGAGGAAAAAAAGTTTTGCAGGAAAAATCAAGTTTTGAAGTGTTTTACATACCCATCAGCCAAAGATTAGACAAAAAAATATTATTGTGATTGACAGTGGAGATGTCTTGCAAAAATAGATAAATGAGGGTATAGACTGACTGACCCAAAGCTTAAGTGTTCACAAATTTTCTAAAAATAAATCAAGGGAAAGCTCAAGTATGTATCAAAAAGTGTACTAAAATATATACTTATGTATATACCTAACAACATATGTAGCCATAGCTTTAGAACTACTAGATTGCTTCTTCCTCAAAAGCAATCTGTTTAGATCACAACAAGCTCCAAGGCAGAGAAGCAGAATTCAAGCAATGCACTTTCCAATGGTTTTTATCTGTCTCAGTCCCGGATGAGCTCATATGTGGCCACTTGGCTGGCACAGCTAAACGCACTTTCCTTGCTCAGGCATTTCACAAATAAACAGCTGAACCTTTTCTTCAAGGAAAAATAATTTGATCTCTCTTTTTATCAAGCCATCAGTTTTCACAGGACTAATAAAAAACCTTAACACCTGAGATTCGTACTAATTCATTAGGTTCGGTTGAGAGAAAGACACTAGCTAGACAGATACACAGAAAGCACAAACTGTACCTGTAACTCTGAGATCTGTCACACTGTTCGCCATTTTAAATCCATAAGTCATTGACTGAAAATCTTCCTAAAAAATAAAAATCAAAGCAGTAGGTTGTGAAATATAAAGAGCAGTAGTTACATTTTCCAGTTGGGCTCTAGGGTTTTATTTTTGTCTGTTTTGTGGTGGTTTGTTGTTTCTGTTTGTTTGTTTGTTTTTGCGTGTGTGTGGGGTTTTTTTGTGTGGTTTTCTTTGTTTTGTTTTGGGGTGTTTTTGTTTAACTACATAAAGTATAACAGTTTGGTTCCATTCTGTATAACTGAATACACCTTCGTTTGGGTGACTTTCCAGCCCAAATCCAGCTTGGTGTAATTATTTTCTGCATAAATCCTTAATACCAGTATGCCCTTCATATTTTCATCAAGTGTCACCCTACCAAAATGTTACAAGAACTATGAATGCCAAGTACTATTTAATCAATTCTAGATATAGTAAATATGAAGGGACTAGTCCAAGCTCTGAGGAAATAAAAATTGCTTCGGCACAGAAAACCAGACTCTGATTCCACTGCTGGACAGACACTTCAGATAAAAGAGTGTCACGGTTATTTCAAGTAGAAAAATAAAAAAAAATGAACAGGAAGAAAACCTCAAGTAAAACTGATTTCATTTGACACAAGACTTGCATTGCTTCTTCAGTAAAATATTTATGTAACTCCAATATTTGAGCAAAAAACAGAAAAGAGCATGCAACACCTTCATTGAAGAAAACATTTTAAAGAGATCAAGTCTAATACTTTTAGAAGGATTAACTGCTGCTCCTACAGTATCCTTGAATCAAACAGTAATAAATCTCTCTAATACACTGTTTTATTTGCATTATGGAGCCTATGTATAATGTTGCATAGAAGATACTGAAACACATACCTCCTCAAAAACAGCAGCTTTGTTAACTTTTTCTCTGGCAATATCACAGATTTTCAGGATCCCTAGAGCAAAAGCCTTCATAGCAGGATCTTCTATGAAGTCTGGATTATGAATATAAAGGCAAGTAAATACCGTCTGTGCCAAGGAATGTCCCTCCAACCATGTTATCTAGGGAAAAGAGCATTAAATGTTTTACTCATGACATCCAAGTCCACATTTTTATATCTACATTCTTTTTTCATCTTACTGTGCTTCAGTGGTCCCTATCACAGCAACCTTCCATGTAGCAAAGAAGGGAAGGAGAATTTCTCTCAGCCTTTAACCTTTATCCATCTGCTGGCTGTTGCAGGCAGTAAGGTACTAAACCCTAGAACACTATCAAATTCTGGTGTTCAGGTCTAATTTCTGTGACTTAGACAAGGTATTAACTTAAGAGACCATCAGATTCAAAAGGTTCCTCTATATAAATACCAAATGAAAAATGCAATTGGCTATGAAACAACTCAGCAATACTGTGCATGTTTTTTTCTACAACTTAGAGCTTCTTTTCACGATCCTTCTATCTACTGCTTTTATGATGCTTTAAGCTACAGGAAAAGTTTCAGAAATTTAAACCATTATTTTTGTCTTGAAATAGCATAAAACACAGTAGGATCAGATTTTTAATATGGCTGCTCTCACTTTTCAAAAAAAAGTCAGTATTTGAGTGGGAGGGGAAGAATATGAATTATGTCTATCAAGTACACATATTTTTTTTGACCAAATTAATATTACCTGTTGTTTTAAAAAGCAAACTAATTTTATTGATATCACTTTAAAGAGTAACTGAAAATAATTTGTGTAGTTTACTGATGAAATTAAGACATAAACAGAAAATATCACAATTAACAAATAACTGATAATTCACTTATTTCCTTTCTACATCGATTTAGGTATTTTTTTTTTTATTTCTTAAAAATTCCCCTGTCAGCTCAATCAATATTGGCTGTAGAGAAATGAGCAACAAGTACTGTAGGTTACTGCACGCTCACTTGCCAACACAAACACCAATACACAGCAGGCAACCAGGCACCATACATTTAAAAACCACAAATTACAAAACCTTTTTATGTTATTCAAAATGCTACCGGTTCTCCTCCATAATGATTTCTTATAATAAAAAATCCCAGAATCAAAACTATACCTCTTATAACAGCCAATGCAAATATCTACATGGACATTAAAATATAAGTATGTATTTTGTGTTTGGTGAATCTTTTCTTCTTGAGTTCTACTGGTTGTTTTTTCTGGTTTTGTTTTTGATTTTTTTGGGGTGTGTGTTGGGTTTTTTTTTTCTGGTTTTGTTTTTGTTTGTTTGGTTTTTTTTCTTTTTAATGGATAGAAAAGATTATACTTTGAAAGCAAAAAAAAAATCTAATATTAAGAGCAAATAAATTCTTACCAAACAACAAAAGCATGTATCCATTATTCCTACCAGCTCAGGTGAAGTGAGATCCTTTATTTTAATGGTGCCATCCTTAAAAAACAAAGAAAAGAAACTTAAAAGCTATGGAAGCCTACAGGCAAAATACGTATTATTTGTAAAGCCAAAAAGGAAATTACAATTTGGTTAAGACTTCAGAACACATGTATACCGTTAGCTTTACTGCTCAGCTTCATTATGTGCCTCAAATTCTGGAAAGCTGCTCAAAGAGAAAGCTAAAATAAAATTTCTGATTTACGAGTAGCCAATAAGAGTTAACTGTCAATGTTTAAATCACAAAACAGTATGTATAATCATAATAAAAGCTGAACAAGGAACAATATGCAGGACCCATTCTTTGAAGACTGCTTTTTTACACTGCAGCTACTTGTGAAGTTTTACTGCCTCCAAGGTCAGGACCAAAAAGGCAGCAGCCCTATTTCTTTCCTTTTATTTGTCCAATGTATGCAATTCTGCATACATTCTACGTGACTTAGCCAATATTTTACACATAATTCTCTGAGTCCATTCAAAACAAGGTCTATCGTAAAAAATATTCTTTCCTCTGTGAGTGCATTATTTTTTCCAAAATAATAGGAAGTCTTTCAACCTGTCTCCACCGATTTAACTTGACCATGCACCAAAAGTTAATCTGTACTGTCAATGTTGTTAAATTAGCTAGCTTCTGTTCAATGCTAATGAATGGATAATCTCATGAAGTGTTACTTTCAGCTTTTTTTAGGAAGCTTGTTTCCATTCAGCTTATAGAGGGACTAACCAAAACATTTTAATATAATGTGCTCTGAGGAAGCACATGGTGACTTGAAAAAACATTTCTAAAAATGCATTTATATAAGGAATCAATACCCAACAATTTCACGGTACTTTTCACTGGAAGAATTAGTGTCACTGTGATAATGTAAGTAATGAAAAGGTAAACATCACAAGCTATTTCTCACTTAACTATCTAAAATAAAAAATAAAAAAAAACTATTTTAAATAAAGACTGAAAACATTAGTTATGCTGAGTTGTGCTTAACTGCAATTTGATAAAACTATATCATACTTTTACAGACAGTGGAGGCAAAACCAGGAAAGTCATACGAACCTTAATAGCTTGCTCAAAGTTAAGAACTTTCCTATTAACTTGGTTTCCAATCATACCAGCATCCATCTTGGGATCCATCATTTCAATGGCAGACATGGCTTCAAAAAGACCAAAACTAAGAACACCAATTAAAAAAAAGTTTTAAATGTAATTTTTTTATACAAAATAGTCTTAACAAGCCAACGTAAAAGAACACATGATGATAAACTGAGTACACTGTATTCTGACCACAGACAAAAAGGTGCAGTATGTTAACATCACTACTGATCTTCAGAGATCATGGCTTTCAGGAGTTTGAGCATCTCTCAACAAGTTAAGAAAATATATGCGTAGAAGTAAAACTATTCGCCTTTTTTTTAAAGCTGAAGAATACTACTGAGCTAAATATCCCATTACTAAATCTATGAACACTTGTTTCTATACATAATGACACAAAATCTTTTTAAAGATCTCAAATTGATATTAACTGAACCAGCTGTTCTTTCTACGCTACATTCAAAACCCCAAGTAAGATATGTCCCCCACAAATGAATGACGATATGTATGACACAGACTGACAATAATACACATTGACTATAGCAACTTTGTTCAAAATGAGCATGTTAAGAAAACTGATACCAAAAAAATACTGCATGTGAAAATGGGTCACTCGTAGTCAAGGCATGAAAGCTTTCAAGAGAACCACACCAAATGCAGACTAACCTACAGAAGAAGGAATATAGTGCCTCATCTTTGGTACATATGATATTAATCAGAATTGCTGCACAAGCCTTTATTACGTTCAAAAAAATATTATATGTAGCACATTGTGGGAACAGCAGTTCCAGCTAAAGGGCCTTGAACAGATTATAGTTTGGTTTCTGAGTGAGGTGACATTTGACAGTAATGTTGGAAACAGGTTGGGGAACATCTACATGCACAAAGCAATTCAGGTTTTACAGTCCCCGATGGTTTGCATGTAACTTGGAGATTTGTGTACTCTGCACTATCGCAGTTGCAGTCGGCAGAACAAATAATGCAAGGGCAAACAGGGGAGAATGGACAGAAAAACACAAATGAGCAGGTTGCTAATGATTTGAGTCTTGACAGCACAAATCCTTTTGAGTCAGGCTCTGTAGATCTCGAAAAAGAGTCAGTTTTATATCCATCATTAATGCCATCCCAGCTGTGTAAAGACAAGGCAGAAATTTGTGAGGAGCTGGATCAGGAGGCTAAAACTCTGCCCTCAACACGTCCTTTGCCTGATTTTCATGATGCTTATACAGCACACAGTAACCCCTTCATTAATGGGACAGCACTTGAAAATGTGAGGAAGGAAAATCTTATGAAATATTACAATCAATGGTGGCTGCTGCATAAGATAGATGATTGGGAAAAGTGTTCAGAGAACAGACCCTTGAAGTATAACACTATGTTGCAATTAATATTGTTTTAGAGCAAGAAGAGTAGGACAAAAATAAAACTCTACAAGAGATCATTAAATCATTTCAGACAGTGTTACAGGTGGAATGGTTTGAACTTCAACAAGCTGGGAGAGAATTAACTGATAACACACAGGTCATAGAAAACTTGCTGAACTCTGCGAGATACTTTTCCTTATTAACCTGTTTTCTTTGTAGGTATCTGTTTAAACATATTACATTTTTATAAGTCTTTGCCTGTTACATGGTACAGTAAGTTCACAGACTGCTAAATCATGAGAATCCATTGACTCAAAATGTACGTTTTGTGATTATACAGAAGACTGTGAGTACTTCAGTTCTTTACTGCATCAATGTGATGACAAGATTTTGTGTGTGACAGCTGTTACTTTTCTTTCTAGCATGCTAGCTTTATTCCAACATCCAGACTTGCGCAACTCTGTGATAGGCTGTGTCTCATCTTGGTGTACTAAATTTGGCTCTTTTGTATACGCACTGGACCAAGAATCCTGATTTTGGGATAACAGTTGTATCACCCCAGAGGAGATACTAATAAAAGCTTCGCCCAGTCCAGCTTGCTAGGGCAGCGGGGAGCAGGTGCCGACTGGGCTCCAGCGCGCACTGACCTGTTTTGTCAGGGACACACAGCGGTGCCTCCACCTGGCTGAGCAGTAAGTGGTTCAAAGGTGCAATGCAAAAATTGAGATATTGTCTTGAATTAGTGTAATTGTAATCCATCTGTATATTTGAACTTGGTGTTTGGTTTGCATATCTGAGCTCAGTATTTTAATTTGCATATTTATATTTGGTACCAAATAAAGATGGCTCTTTAGAACCTTTGGTGCCCCACTGTGCCTGTCTCCATGTACACACTAGGGTGGTACCAAGGTGCTGTCAGTCACATCCTCCCCTGCCTCAGGGCAGGACGACTTCACCTCTACCAGCTGGTGGGACAGGAGGGGTAAGACCCTCAGTCAGTTGACAGGGTCCTCAACAAAGGAGGTGCCCAGAGAAGCTGCGAAGCTTCTGGACTATGTTGTAACGCCCACAGCCACACCTGACCCAACTATAAAACGGGGTTCCCGACGAAGACACCCTTTGAGTGGTCCTCTCGGAGCTGCAGGTCTGTAAACTGGAGCCCTTTCCTTAGACAGGAACACCGTCTAAAGAGAGTTCCTGGGATTGAGAGCACCTCACCTCCTCATTTGAGTGAGTGGTTATTTACTGGATGTATCCTTGAATGAATCTTCGCCTAACCCAGGTGAGTGATTATTTCTTGTGAGTACCCTGAAGTAAGAGGCCTCTAGTTTTGTTTCTTCTGACTGACTACATGCATGTTGTGGATCCTCATTATTCTTATGTTATTGTATTCAAATAATCTCCTTAACTGATATCTGAACCTGTATTATATGTTATCAGAGTGCTAAATAAGTGTAATACCATTGAAATTGAATTATAGTGTTTATGAGCAAAATTGAGTAAAACAGCACCTCCAAAGAACAGTCTCAGCTAATGTGCAAGGCCTGGTTCAGGATTTAGCCAGTGCCCTGCAAAAACAATTGCATGATTTGCAAGAGTTAACACTACAAGACATAATAGCTAACATTATCTAATAGCATAAAGTGATTAGATCCAAAAACTTGGTTTTCAGGACTCAATCTGCATATATGGATTTTTGTGGGAACTGGATGTGCACAGCACATTCTGATTTTGAAAAGCATATTTGCTCTGAAATGCTCTCATGTATAAAATCATGTGCTTTGATTCTACTAACTGCTTGGTGACATCCTTCCACATGTGTTTAAGCAGGTTTGTATTTAATAGTGTGCTTCTGTTCTCTGAGCTATTAGCCTTAAATAAGCACCTATTTCTTTATGCAAGTGAAGAAACTCATGTGGCTCAACAATTTACTTTTATCTTTAAAATATTAAATCTCACATCATTTTTAATGAATTCAGCGAGATCTTAGCATATGAGTTTTTTTGAAATATATTTTTTCTTAATCTGTAAAGTTCTCAGTTTCTGTTTTAGCATGTCATTTAAGAGTTACATTAAAGCACATG
This sequence comes from Nesoenas mayeri, assembly GCF_963082525.1. NCBI lineage: Eukaryota > Metazoa > Chordata > Aves > Columbiformes > Columbidae > Nesoenas > Nesoenas mayeri. The sequence goes on along the minus strand of NC_137542.1, from coordinate 25,939,122 downwards.
AATTGTTTTTCCTAAACATGTTAGTGACACTTAAGGCAACAAAATCTAATAGTTTACTGTCTTTCTGGAATGTTTTTATAAAAAAAAAGTCCGCATAAAATAGTTCAGTAGGGTCAACACCACTGATCGTAAGACGTGCTATAAACTTCTACATTGATTAACCAAAAATGTAAAGTTATACAGGCACCATGAGAAATGTGCAGAATTCATACAGGTGCATGATATACATACTGCTGAGTACAAATTATACTCTTAATGCTTCAACTATTTTGTTTAAAGTAAAAGTTTAAAAAGTATAGATGATACTGCATGACTCAATAGTAAACATTAATATATTTGCACTAATCCCACCTAAAAACCAGAACCATCCCACAGGCATACTTACAGCTTGTCATGAAGCAATTCTCCTAACTTCAGTTCTACAAAGGAACAGATCAGAACAAATAATTACAATCACCTTTCTAGTACAACTTTTCCAGGATAGTCCTGTCACTCAACAAACTGTCTTATGCTAAGAGAGAATAAGATGTGGGAAACAGGGCAGATATTTATACTCTACCTTCATTTGCTTTCACTTACTAATCACTTTCATGACTGCAAGACTGAAAAAAAAGTCCAGTTGTTCACAGTCTTCCCTCATTCCTGTCTGTTATTTTCACATTACCAAATAATAGTATCTGAATAGCCTGGAACACAGGACAGCAGTTTTCTGTGCTGCTTTATGCAGCTGTCTAACTTTTCCCAGGGATGCTTACTGAAACACTTGCTGAAGCCTTTAGACATATTTGATGGGTGCAAATAGTATATCACTAATATACATTAATTATTCAGTAGCATAACTAAACTGTGTTTCTCGTGATGTAATATTCTGCGTAGTAATTTGCAGTTTTAGGTTTATTTTTCCCTAGTGTCATCATAAAATCAGTTGAAAAAGTAAGGCTGCTGTCACAGTAAACCAGCACTAATAACCACAAAGCCTTGTTTCAAAGATGAACTAACCAACTAAATGAGGACATCATTGGACCCTACAGATCCAAAAACATACAGGAAAAAACCAGTGTTGATTCTGCATGGATGAATCAGGTTGACATTTGACAGAAGAGATAGGAAAATGTCTTTGCAAAGACATAAAGCACGTTCAAAAATGCATAAGACAAAAAAAACCCATTACTTTAAAAAAAAATTAATGTAACCTGAAAGAGGAAGGAAGGTGAGGTTCTTCTGATGTTTCCAAGCTAAACACAGGGAAACACAATATCGATGTAGTCCATTCAGCTGGAGATTGAACCTGGGCCAGACTACTGCTTGGAACACCCCAAAGAACTATGCTTAGTCCTCCAAATGATTCTAACTTTTCTCAGAACACAAGCAGTACAACTCACCTCTGCAAGCTTCTTCAAAATCCTGGGTTATATCTACCCAGCTTGTATGATTCTTTTCCATCTTGTCAGGCATACCGAGTTCCCATCCTGCATCATCATCTTCGGCTGAAGCTTTCATAACCATGATACCACACCTTTAAATCTGCAGAGACACTGCATATTATGTGCAAATTAGAGAAAGTCCTTCATGAGAGTAATTTTTTTTCTTTTCAAGAATCAGGTGAGAAAGACTAACTAATCTGATTTCATTTAAACAGCTACCATTACATAAAAACAGCCCCCAAAACTTTATTAATAATAATTATTTTCAGAAAAAAGTTTTCTTATTCACAGTTTCTCTACAACTAGGTTGTGGGCTATGAAACCTGAAAACTAAGGGCATCAAAACTTTAGCAGTACTGAGCCATAATAAAGTCCATGCTGTCAAATTTGGAATACAATGGTAAACAACGCTACAAAACCCTCTCTTACAACAGACATGCATATCACAATTTTGTTTGTTGTTATTTCACAGTATTAGAAATGCAAGTTCCCCCACCACCCTGTGAAAGGAGCTAAAAAGAGGGAACTGAAAAACAGACCACAAACAAATTTGTTATTTATGCAATGTGTATCCAAACAAATTTGTGAAAATGGGCATGTTTCCTCTGACTTTTTCAGCAGAAAATGATGGAGGTTAACGCAGCACCATCAAGCAACATCAGACTGGAATATAATTTTTAAACTTCACCGGCTAGTTATTTCAAACTGTTTTTCTGCTTTCACAACCTCACGATGCATGGGGCTGCCCTGAAGAATTTTATGTTTTTCCAGCCAGTCTGCCTGTGAGACAACAGCAATGCTCAGCCTCCTCTCATCTCCTCGGGGATCTTGCAAGAGACACCTACAAGCCCGGCGAGCTCTCAACAGCTTCATCGAAGCCGCCACGGAAGCTTCAGACAAAGGCCCCCGTGACACGAGACCTTCCCGGCACCGGCAATTAAGGAAAACAAAGGAGTGTGAGGGATGGAAGGGGTTTTGGACGCTGCCCCGGGAGTCCCTTCGCACCCTGCCAGCACCCCACCGGTTCGCAAGGGGCCGCAGGTGCTGCGAAGCTCAGCGGGCTGCGGTGAGGAAATACGTGGGGAGCTAATAAAAATAAACGGAAATCACGTTTGAATTTCAGCCATTAACGCCAGCACTGACAGACTCGCCCGAGCTCTCCTCTTCCCGCAAGACAACTGTCCCCAAAGCCGGCGCCACCCCGGCCCAGGCAGCCCCGCTGCCCACATGGCCATGGTAAAGCACGGGGCCGGTTACAGCCTGGCCCACACCGGGCACGGCGAGGGGCTGCCCGCTGACAGGCCAGGCGACTTCTTCGCCTCGGCGCAGGGGAAGGGCCAGCGCGGCGCCCGCCCGCCCGGCCGCCCCACCGCGGGGCACCCGCGCCGCGCCGCCCCCGAGGTCTCTCTTCGCCTCGCCGTCCCTCCCTCTCTCCCTCTATGGGGCTGACTGTTCTTGGCGCCTCGGCGAGACGGGAGGCTGGAGGCGGCCGCTCATCGCCCCGTTCCCCGCACCCTCCCCGTGCGTGGCCGAAGGCCTTACCTACCGCGCCCCGCGCCTCCGGCCCGCTCCGCACGCTCTCCGCGTCTGCCTGAGCCACCACCCCCAGACCACGATCCCGGGCCTTGAGTCACGGCGCAGGCGCACACGCGCCTCAGGGCCCCTCCGCGCCCCGCCCCCTCCGCCGGTACGTGCACGCGCCTGTCACCGCCGGCGGCGCGCGGCGGGGGCCGGGGCGCGGGGCAGCCAGCGGCAGGAAGGCGCGTGGAGGCGGCCGCTACAGCTGGCGGGAGGAGCGGGCTGAGCTCGGTGCCGGTGAGGGTGCCCTGAGCCGCCCCGTTGTGTGGGAGAGGCGGGCGGGGAGTCCCGGGGAAAGCGGTGGGAGTGTCGTCGCAGAGCAGGAGCACGACTGCGCCCGGCTTGGGCTGGGAGGAAGGAGGCTTGGTGAACGGCCTGAGGCTTGGCGGGCTTGTGGCGCCACAGGCGGGCGGGACTCAGCCGCTTGGCGACGGCGGAGTCCCCGTCTCTAGGTCTGTCCCGCACGGCGTCACGGACCGCTGCTAGCGGTGGCCGGGCTCCGCCTCTGCGGGCGGCTGGTGCCCGCCCTCAGCCCGGTCCCTGGCGGTGCCCGCCGGCTGGTCGCACCCCGGTGCCGGTCCGCTTGGTGAGGTGCAGGGCTGGCTGCGAGGTTTGGCGGTCGTGGGTGGCGGGGCCACCGTGGTGCTGCCGGGCCCGTCGTTCTGGCAGTTTGCCGAATTTGAGTTCTCGAATTGAAAGCAGACTTGAAGTGTGTGGGTTACTATTAATATCATTATTATTTTGTTTGTTTTTAATGTCAGCCGTTTCCTTCCGTTCCTTTCGCCCTCTCCGTTTTAATGAAACATATCTCTCAGAGATTACATAACAGTGTTTCTCTGCAGAGTTTACTCAGATGTGCTGGTTATTCCGTTTGGGGGGCGGGGCGGCGGGGGAACAAGCTGGCATAAAATGGATAAAGGAGCTATATATTTTTAGAGCCATTGACAGTGGGTTTGATCATTAGTTTTTTTTTCAAAATGCACAGACAGAACGCTTCAGGTGTTTCTACCAAAGATCACCAGCGTAAAGGACAGCAGTTTACGTGCTTTACTAACAAAGCAGAGGCTAGCTTAAGTAGATTTTGCCTCCAAGGTTAGGAGGAAGTAATTAGATCTTAAAATGCTAACTTCACCCATCACCCTTTCCATTCAACGTGCTCAAAGTACGGAGCATTTGTACATGGAGGAAAGTAAGAGGAGAAAACTCGATCTGAGCTTCTGTTAAACTGATGACAGCACTTACTTCATCTGGAAGAATTGTCTTTAGTTCAATGCCTATTAAAATGTCTGGTGGTTCACAGCGACACTGTACTTACATGTAATTCCTGGGGTGATATGCAGCTGTACATAATATCTTATAATCTTAAGGTTATGGTAGCAAAGAGCAGATCATTATTATTGAACCTGATAATGGTTAAAATATCTGTAAATGAAAGCTGAGTGTATCTTCTTTAATACAGAAAACAGTGATACCTGTACCAGCAGTCTGTTCTGTAGAAAGACTGCTGATTTTCTAGGGAATTAAATTATTAATTTCAAGAGAGAAGGGCTGTAGCCCATATAATAATCTCTAATAATAATTTAACTATGAAATTAACAAACCGCCCCAATGTTGAATGAAAATCAGTTTCTGAAAAGGCAGTATGGTTGAAGTTTATTACAAATACTTCTGTTAGCAAATACCTATTTGTGTTTCTGTGCAGGGTGAATGGTAGCACTTATGAGCTGGTTTTTGTGAAGTAATCGTGGCGATCTCAGTCCAGTTCTCAGTAGACCAAAGGATGCATCATAACTAACTGTAAGCAATTACCATTTCTCTTAGCAAAAGTACCAGACATCAAAAATGAACAGCAGGTTGATTATGTGTGTGTGTGAAATAAGCATAGCAATTTAAAAAGTTAGCACATGTTCACTGCAGTAACCCTTAAGCTGCGATGTTTTGTTTTGAGAACATCAAAGCACTTTAACCTGACACGATACAGTGAAGTGCACTGACAGTGCTGTGAAGAGCTGATCTAACTTCTGGTCCATGTGACACTTGCATGGGAACATCCAGAGAAATAAAATGGCTTTTTACTTATTTTTAGGTTCTGGACACACAGTTATTTTTTTTTGTGGGGGGGACAGATTATAAAAGCTATTAGTATTTAAAAAGCACTGGTGTTTAATACAAAAGTATCCCTCTTTTTTCTTAGTTATGCACACATGTGTGGGATCCACAAGGTAGTCCTCAAGGCTAAGCAAACAGAAAAGAAAAGCAACCTCCAGATAATTCTTGGTAGTTGTGCCTAGACCATGTTGTGTGCTTCCTTCTTGGTGAAATGGGAATAGATTAAATGTAAGAATTACTGGAAACTTGCTTCAGTGTTAATTATGGAGTTCCTGTAATACATGAAGAACACTTCATCATATACTTGACTTAAATAGGCTGCTTTGTTTAAAAAAATGTCAGCTAACCATGTACCAGTTTAGGATGTAGTCAGTTGACTGCCTACTATTTTTGTCTTTCCAAAGTGATGTTACATTAATTCTGAAGGTACTGATTTATTTTGTATGATTTTGTGAAACAAAGTATATTTTTACACTGCAGGAACCCATACTAAAGCATTATGAATTTGTTAAGTATACTGGAGAGGAGAAATGAGCAAACTTGTCCTCTACTGTTTGCTTAAGAAAAAAAAAAATCCTGTAAAATGCATCTTAACCAATGTAAGCATAAAGGCATCTACAGTCTTTGAAGTACTATGTGCACAAAGGTTAATTAAATCAAATGGAAAAATATAATTTACCAATAAATTATGTTTATAATGTATTCTCTGGATGCTATTCTTAAAACATGCTAAATAAATTGAAGTAGATTTAAGAGGTAAGTATCCTTTCTTCCTCTAACGACCAAGAATCTTAGGCATGTAAAGTTACACATTGACCTGTTTGTACAAAATTTTATCATTTGGCATTTTCTGAATAACACAGAGAACCCTCCTCTCCCTCAAGAAGTGTCTTAAGTTCATTGTGGGAAGAGATGTCACTTTGTTAGCTTTCCCCCTCAAGAAGCAGGTATCTTGTAGTAATTTTGAAGATCATTCTTTACCTTTTGCCTTGCTTAAAGTACATCTGATTTTTCGGGAGCTTACTGTTTCTTTGCATGCCCTTATTAAAGGAAGTAATAGGTACAGGGAGAAAAGGAAAATGGAGAGGTAAAAGTATTCAAATACTTTCAGAAATAGAATGAAGGTGACCTTCAGCTGGGACAAAGTCTATTTTAATTCTTGCTGTTCTTTAATGTGCCTGTACATAGGAGTACAGAAACAGGCAAGGCAGATTTAACTAGTGTGGGTTAAGATTTAATTGGGAACAGTGAGTAGCCAGGTGATAATGACAAAGGAAGAGGATAGGATCTCTGTATATGAAGGAATTTACCACAAGCTATTCCAGATTAAGGGCCTATCTAAAAACAAAACAACCTGAAAAACTGCCCCAGTTTGCAGCTTTATAATACTTAGCTGACAGCTTTGTTATAATATAAACTGTCAAAATGTGGTGCACTGATATAACTGAAAATACCTATGATCATAGTCAGGACATGAAGAAATAGCAACATATTTCCCTTAATGTGCAAATTAAATGATATACGTTTTTGTTTTGTTTTTAACTGTGAGTATGGAGGTTCTTGTTTACTGGAGCACATGAAATTCACTCTTGGTTATGGTGTTTCATTTATTTTTGTGTTAATATACTGCATATATAAATTAAACATGATTGTCAGTAGGTATATGGAAAAAAGTGGTGGACTTGGTGTGAGCCTTTGAAACATGGTGCATCGCATTAGAAATTTGTCCCATTCTTGCACTGAAAAACAACACCCACTCATTCCCACGCCCCGTCCCCAGAATACTTAGATTAAAATATCCACCAGGGTACAAATCTATACATCTGAATTACTCTGTGCAAAGAATATTGATGGGTTATTTCATTCGTAGTACAAAAGCAAAAGTAGCTGAATGAACCACAGATGTGAAGTTAAACTGAAATGCTTTTGTATGCATTGAAATACAGACGTAATAGAGCACAAAAGATCTTCTCAAAGGTGAAGAAGAACAGAGGCTATGTTGGAAAAGTACCAAGTGTTGTAATAGTCAAGGAGGAATGGCATATCTAGAGATAAAAAGCCAAAAATAAATTCGCCAGTGTGTATGTAGAGACAAGTGTTTGCTTTCAAATGAGGGAGTAATTGTTTTTCAAAATTAAGGAGAGCTGATAGCAGTGTTCACAGTCTGGAACTGATTGGATATGTTCAGTGCATAGGAGTATAGAAAGAGACAACGCAGATTTGACTCCTACAGGTTAAGATTTAATAGGGAACAACAACTAGCCGGGTGATATTTACAAAGGAAAAGGCTAAGATCTAATAATGTTTATACATTGCTACTTATTAAAATATATTGAAGAACTTTTTATTTTCTCCTTGCTTTTCCTGCTCCCAGAGGGGATAACCATTAACTTTTAAAATTATTTGAGAGTTTTTTAGCTGTATGGCCTTATCCTGAAAGTCACACTGTACAGCTTGCATAGTAGAAAATGTTAGTTTCACAGACTATAAACATGCCATTGGGAGTGGGGAGCCTGTATTTGAAAACTTGTTTGTCTGTGTAAACATCAGCATATTTAATGTAATACGATATGTGTAAGCATAAAAGCTGCCTTTTTAGCTTATGCTGGACACCTCTGAGGTCCTTGCCTTTCCACATTGTGTGTAGATTGACATATATTTGTTACTTTTTTTGTAAGCGCTTGGATTGTCCTGTTAAGAAGTATATTCCTATGACTGAATTCTTTACAAATACCAAAATCAGAGACTTAGTTTTTTGTGGAACCTGTTCTGCTCCACAAGACAGTATTAGTGTTGCTGCTATTTGCAGGGAAGGGTACCTGGCTCCCTGTCAAGTTTGCACTTAACGGCAACATAATTTGCCTTCATCTTATTCGCAGAACACCACAGATTAGTTATTTTCTCAGGCTAAATAAAATGTTGATTGTTTACTGTAGTCTTTTGTGCCTGTCAAAGTTTATACTTGAAATATTGTGAAATTTTGTGAAATCAAAAGAAAAATGAACCATTATATTAACTTCGTAGCATCACATAAGTGTTTAGAGTTGCATTCTGTTCAATGTAACTTTTAAGTATATCTTTAGAAAAGATTCATTGGATAAACTATTCACTTTTGCACACAGTAATGTGTTCAAAACCAAACAAAGCTAGGGCACATTTCTGCAGTAAGTAAACCACATCTGAATTTGAGAGAATTATTACGTAAATAAGAACAGCAGTGGCCTGCTACTGCATTTGTACACCAGAGTCAAGTTTTCTAAAGGTAAACTTCTTCTCTGTAGAAATAAATCCTAAAGTTGGAATCACTTTATCTACCAAAAAAAACCAAAACAAAAAACCCCCTAGGTTCAATCAATCAATGAACTTTAACTTCCCACAAGCAGATATTTTGCTAGTAAAAATAGGAGTTCTGCATAGAACAATCCTTTAGGTGAAGTAATTAAGATTATTGCAGCCCCCATCTCCCACCCAAAAGAAAACTTTTATCTTCTGCATTCTGTGTTTACACTAACAGTGAGAAAAGTTAATGGGTTTCAGTAACCAATACAAGTATTTGTATTAGACACCTTACTATCACTTCTATCACTTGTTCTTTCTTAAATTAAATTACACTTTTTGCCAGTCTTAAAATAATTTTATCTACTGCTGTATGTTCTTTATTCAGTAGAGAATTCTCACATTTGTACCTATTTTTTCTTTCATGTGCCAGGACACATACAGAGCTGTTTTAAAACATTATTTTCTTAACTAACTTAAGTGAAGTGACTTGGACTTCAGATTTTAAAAAACAGAGATTTTTATCTACACCTTCCTTATTTGCTCTTTACTTGCCAGAGCCTGCTTAACACTATTTTTGTCTTTGCCTGAGTCATACTTGAATTTATTCCACATCTTTTGCTTTTCTTTAGACAAAGTTATGCATTTAAAACAGTTCCATTAATAGAACTACATGGAAAACTTGTAGCTGTACTGTTTGCTGTTTTAAAGTATTCTCTCTTAATTCTTGTCCAATGTAACCGCTGTTATGAAACAAGTGAGACTGTTCCTACCTTTTGCCAGTGTGCTGATAAATTCCTGTGTTGTTTACCTGCATTCTTCTAGTTCATGGTAGAAAACTGGAGTAACCTAAGGTAGGAGAGGAAGGGATCTCCTTCCAAATATACTTGCATTTTCTGATTGTAGCCCATAGGTTTACAAGTTCTAGGAAGCATAATTAATGTTGCATTTTTCACTGGAGAAATACCAAGTGAGTAGTAAAATCAGGATGACTGGTTATATGGCTTAATTATTCCTATTCATTCATGTTAATATGTTGGGAAGGGGACTTCAGAAAACATAATCAAGCATTTGTGCATATGATGATGGACTAAGAACTCTGTTATACCACTTTAAACTTGAAGTAGCTCCACCATAACTCTAGTTGACTTTCCTGATTTGATGGGTAGAAATTACTGATGCAGTTTGGCTACACCAGACCCAGATGGGAGGACTAGTATCTCCTGCCTGTCACAGCTATGCAAAAGTGGTTCCCTGCTCCTAACTTGTGTGGTTTCTGCCAGGAAAGCAGCTTTGTTCTGTGTTGGGAAGGTACTTATGTGTGTGTTCTCTGCGCAGATCATCTGTGGACGGTTGTGTGGATGATAAGCAGGACTTTATAACATTGTAGCACCATCTGAGTTAAAGGAGTAACAAGCAGTAACTGTAGACCGTTCCTCAGGTGAATCAGCGCTAAGGAAAAGCTGCCAACTTTCCCAAAATGCAGTTACTTCCTAGACAGTAGAAAACTTCCTAGTATCTTTGTGATACCAGAAATTGTGTGTAAGACAGTAGTTGCAAGTGCCGTAGCCAAGTGTATTTTGAAAAGAAAGGTGAATAAAAGTCTGTACAATTTAAAGGATCTTAAATCTGCTTTTTACTGAATAAGAATTAGAATGGGTAAGTCCATTGTTATACAATGTTATTGGGAAAGGAACGTTGTGTATTTCTGTTAGGAACTGTGCCTTTATCATGGGCAGAAATTATATGTCAACTGGATTTCAATTTACCAGGCTTCACTCAAGGGCTGTTCCTTTTAAGTTCTGCCAGGCGCCTCGGTGGCCGCAGGGAAGGCCCGCCGTAGCACCGCATGCGAGGCGGGCCGCAGGAAGGCCGCCCGTGGCGGGCGAGGGCCTGCCCAGCTTCCCCTCGCAGCCTCCTCCGGCCCCGCCGCCGCCGCCTCCGCTCCCCGATCTCCGCTGGCCGGCGGCGTAGCGCTGCCGCACAGGCCGGGCGGCGCCGGGCGCCTGCGCGAGGCCGCGGCGGGGCGGGGGCCGTGACGCGCTGCGCTGCGGTGCGGTGCGGTGCGGGCAGGTTCCTGCCGCCGCCGCTCGCATGACGAGGGCGAAGGCGCAGCGCGGAGCCGCCGCCCCGGCGCGGCACGGCGCCCCCGCCTGAGCGCCGCGGGGCGAGGGGCACCCATCCTGCCGCCTCGCCCGTCCCGCAGGGGGCCTGCGGGGCAGACCCCGCCCTCGGGACGGCGGCTGCCGCCAAGGTGAAGCCCCGCGAGGAGCTCCGCAGCGGGGACCGGGCCAGGCGAGGCGCCCGCGGGGAGGGGCCGGGGCCGAGGCGAGGCAGAGTGGGGTGGGCCGGGGCGGGGCTCCGCAGTCCGGCGGCCAGCCCCGTGCCGCCTGTTTCCCGTGCCGGGCGGCGGGCCCAGCCCTGGCGGGGAGCGGCGCGCCTACGTGAGGCCACAGGGGCACGGCAGGTCCCTCCGAGAGCCGCGCCCTGCGTGTCCGCACCTGCGGAGGTGGTTGCGGGCCCTACGGTAGGAGCGGTGCCTGGTTTCGGGGCCTGGCCGGGGGGTCGATGAGCCGGTGTTTTAGTGGCACTGAGCCTGCCGGTGGCCGAAGGGTGTGTTCGTTTGTCCGCGCTGTACGATGCGATCCGTGGTGCGTTCGGACGCGCTTCCAGGCTGTGCGAGGTGGCATTACAGAGAAACTTTTATGCTTGGCAGCGCGGAAAGGCTGTGGGTGGCCCCCTGTCCCGCTGGCCTCGTAACGCCGTGGCTGTGTGGCCACATCCTCTCCCGGGCGATGTAACCTCGTGTGGGTACTGCGCGGAAAACACGGCGGCTGGAATTACACTTCGTGTGCCATGCGACATAGCCAGCTCAACATCTGTTTAGCTTAACGCTCCTTTGGTAGGAGTGCTTAACATTTTGGGTTTTTTCTTGCCCTCTCTTACAGTTGTGGAAGTCCAGCATAGCAAGTATTTCTGTAGGTGTCAGTTCAAATGCTTGACAGAGAATTTGAGGGATAGGGTGGGATAGTGTTTTTCTTAAGCATAAACTGCTTTCAGACATTGAGCTTTGTCAGATATTCAGGGATCCTGACCTGGATGAGCTTTTGTTATGTACAGTTACAGCTGTAAGTTTTCCGTGGTATATTATGGGCAGAGATGAGATTCTTCTATGTAGCTGTATGGTCTGAAAACAGTATGAAACTTCTGTATTGCCTTGTGCTATGAATGTTGATTTTTCCGTGTTTATTTTTCTGTCATGAGGAAATTAGTTTTCCAACGGGTGTATTTCCACTGATGATGTTCTTTTAGAGAAATGCATGTGTGAACTGCATTTATAGGTTATATTTCATGAAAAGGCTTCCTTGTTTTTCAGGTAGCTTTCAGTGTGTATTTCACTGCTGCATATAATGATAGGTGACAGGATGCTGCTGATGGGATAGCCCCACCTTCTGGGTAATCCTTGAATGAAATCATACTTGTGACCTAAGAGTTTTTCTGGAGACTGTACCTCATTATGTACATTGTGAGTGCAAATCTGTGCTGGAGTATCTTTTTATTTTGGGGGCTGGGGCGGGGCAAGATAATATCCTTTTCTGGAGACCTTCCTATTCAATGTCAAGATAGTTTTATCAAATGCCCCTATTTGAGCAGAACAATTTTCTGTTGTTAGTTTCTAATGTCTCAGTTCACTATTGTGATATTTTTTTATGCCAGCCTAAGTTAAGGGAAGTACATTACTGCTTTTTAAAGCTTCATAAAAATAGGTTTCTCCTGTAATTATTATTATTTTTTTTTTTTTTAAGGCAAGTATTACAAACCAAGGAGTAATCTTAGTGTGTGAAGTGATACCTGATATGTGTTTTGTGTGAAGTGCTACTTGATTCCCGCTGTATCTTTCGGTTCAGGTTTGGAGATGGCAGTGCTCATACTTAAGTTTTCATATTCAAGACATTCACAAATTGTCTTCCAAATGGAAGCTTTTGAACTTGAAAAATATTCAGTTTTCTTGGTAATAGATGGTCATACACAAGCAGTTGGTTTATATTAGTTAGCTTACTGCTGCTGGGAGCAACTTGCCTGAAATTATGTATGAGAAGCTCCATTTGAGAGGAAACACTGAGGAGAATGCTGTCTGAAGGTCTCTTGGCTTACAGAAGGAGCTTGCTATTCACCTCATGTTTAGGTTTTAGTCTAGGGAAGACATTCAGCTTGTCACTCAACAACTTGTCAGCAATGTATCTTATGATTAGAGACTTCACAGTATTTAAAATTCATGGTGATACTTTGTAGGACATAGCTGGGAACCACCTGTTTTTTGGCTCTTGATGTGTTAGTTGAAACTCCTCCTTGAATTCCATATCTGCAAGCTGCTTGCTCTTAGGAGATAGCTACTGTGATATGAATTGCTTATGTCTGAAAAAACTGAATGCTGCTCAGGTCACCCTGGCTTTGGAATAGAACTGCAGTAACTGAAGTGTTTAAACTCTAACTTAAAGGACTTAGAGGGCAAGTGAGGATTTTTGGAGTGAGTGTGAGAGCGCTGAGCAAGGCAGCTGCTTTGATGAAGGCTTAGGAGAGATTTGTAATGGCAGTGTGTCTTTAGGTATGTTTTCAAGCCCTGCCACTATCCACAGCTTAACTGTCAAATATCCTGTGCTAAGCATCAAGAAGATTATGAACTGTTCAGTGTGTGCCCTGGATACATGGACAATTCAGCACAGTTCACATTTGGAAATACAGTTTTGCAACAGTTAAACGTAGAAAGATGCAGTAGTGGAGGAGGAAGGCACTCAAACATCCTTCCGTTCTTTTGCAACAGCTGCAGAGGTGACAGTTCTGTGTTAAAAGGCATATACTGATTTTCAGCATGTCTTTAAAAAACCTTAATATTTACGAGAAGCAGGATGTCCAGGGTTTTGCATACTGGACGAAGGTAATACTGTTTTAATTGTTTCAAGTATAATTCATAAGCTAAATGGTACAAATAAAGGTTTTGGAAGGGGAATTTGTTGCTGAAAGTTTTATGGATTGTAAGATGGTTGTGTTTTTGCATGCTAAAGAGGTTGAAGGGCTGGAAGCATATTTGAGGAGATAAATCTGCAACATGGAGCCACAGTTTTTCCTCTATTCCTCTATTCTGCTTCTGGATTAAAACCAGGCTTGAGAGTTTGCTCTAACTCACCTGGTGAACTATAAGCAAGTTTAGATGTTTGGGTTGATTTCTTTACAGACTGACCTTAGCCATCAAGACAGTGTAAGGGAGTGTAAGCCAAAGGAGAAGCACTGGGTTAGGTGCTGGAAAGCACCTCTGACATTTAGCACTGCATCGCTGAACCATTTCCAAGAGCAGGGGAAAGTTACTGGGTTTCCAGTTCTTGCTCAGTATTTGGAGCAGAGAAATGCTTTGTTTCTGCTATGATTGTCCTTTCCCTCCTGGCTATTTTTATTGCCCGCCTTCTCCCTCCCTCTGCCATTCACCTTCTGCCTGATGAAAAGGGTTATGCTAGCTGAGCAAGAAGTAGCTGACTTTTGCATTACTTATGTCAGCTTAAATCATGCAAGTTTTGAACGTGATAGTCTGTGAGCCTGGTGATGGCAAGTTTGTCATGTCTTGAGGAGTAACCTTACGCTTGCTATGCTAGTAACTTTCTAGGAGCTTCTTTTCAGGCAAGAGATAAAGTGTCATTTTCTTATTTTGCTCTGTTCCCAATTATTTTTTTTCTCTCTCTCTCTTTTTTTTTTTTTTTTTAAAGGGAATCACTATTAAATATTTACAGATTTTTTTTTTTTTGGTACATGTATCAGAATTTCTTTTTCTGATTAATGGCATTAGGGAAGTTTCTTTTCCCTGGTTTAGTTTATTTGCAAGATACAGCATAGAGCTGCTTGAGCTGGGGAACTCCTGAAGAGGGACCCTCACCAGGAAAATCTTGGACAATGATACCCCCACAATCCAAGCCCCCAATCCTTGCACATCTCTCCAAAACAACTGCAAAATTAGCATTTGAGGATTTCCCATTCTTCATTGGGTCTCATAATTTTTGTCAGGCAGGCTGTCAATTATAGGTCTGACCTCCAGTTGCTATTTTGTACCTGTAGGTGGAGAATATAAGTTATTGACAACAGCCAAAATATTCTTCTGTTGGACACCATTCTATTCCTTTGCTTGTCTCCAGGGTCGCAGCTCCCCCTGTCTTCTAGCTTGAAGACTTTTTCACTTAGCAAAGAAGAAAGTTTAAAGGTTCACAGCCTTCAAAAGTTACAGTAAGCAAACTTACTTATGCTGAGTGAAATCTATATAAACATTTTCTAATCAGCCTCTATAAGAAGCAGTATACCCAATAATTCAATAATCTAAGGCAGTCTTTTCCATAACAGTGTACTGGTGGTAATCAGCTGTATTACATAGTTGGCAAGTTGCTGTACAGGGCTTTGGTGCTTCAACCTGCTGCAAAGCTTTGTGTATGTCATGTTGAATGTCTGGAGTTTACTGCAGTTTATCTAGTCACATCAAAAAGTCAGTACTGTGCTATAATGCAGCAGTGGGAAACTAATCAACTGACTTTTTTGTTTCCTACTATAAATATTTATAGCAAAAGGTACAAGGAAAAGGCAGTACCTGGTTTTCAAAAGTATTTTTTATTTGGCTAGCAAAGGTTATTAGCCTTTTCAGTTTATTTTGAGTTTGAAAATCAGACTCTTTTCCAGCAAAAACTTAGATTTTTTTTTATTTTTTTTTTTTTTTTTTCCTATTCAGAGCAGTTGCTTAGCTTTAGTCATAGAATAAATGGTTATCTTCTGCCATTTGCACATTAAGTCTTACAATTCCATCTGGAAGACAAGTATCTGTAGTTTTTCTAGTATATTGAAGAAACTTTTTCTCATAGAAGAAGCACTTTTAATGTATTGTAGGTACGTTATTATTTTTTTATGACACTAAAAGCTTTTTGCATTGCTGTGTGTTGAAGTATTAGGAAGAGGTAACTGTTTAGTGTGTACTTCAAACCATTCTGTCCTAATTTACAATTTAATTTAAGAAACAGCCAGTACTGAAAATTCTCTCTCCAGGCTGTTGGCTGGGACTTTAGTTCCTGTGAGATGCCCATTAAGTCAGATTTGGGATGGGGTGGGAAGTCTATATTTTTACTTCCCAGTGCTTTCAGAAGAAGGTTCAGGAACTGGGCTAGGAACAGGCAACTTCAGAAAACAGATTTTCACTCCCACATTAGTTATAACTCTTTATGTATATGTGTTCTGTTTACTAGATTGTGGTTGAGTACAATGTAGGATTTGCCAGCTTGAAATTTAGTTGTGAAGCTTGGAGGATTTCCCCAGGTTTTAAATCACTTGAGTTTTAAATTGGGATTATAGATACCCAAAATCTTCGTGTTTTGCTGTGGATTGAGCTTTCAGGATACGAAGCATTTTGTACAAATAACTGGCATCTTGAAGTGGTCTGTGAGAGTTTTAATCTAACATTAGGTCTCATGTTTTGGTTAAGGTGATTGTCCTACTTATAGTACAAGAAGATGAGATGAAGGCAGCACCACTGTGTTAGTAGCAGTGACTGGTTCTTACTACTGCCAAAGGAAGAGCACTGTGCTGTCCTGGTGAATGTTTCTTGTGTAATCTCAAGTAACATACTGCAGTTTTCCATATTGTGCAGGGATATTTAGGATGCTGATTGTCATGCTGTTGACCTGCTCTCTACAAGAATTCTGGGTAGTTTGCTCTTTGGTGCTGGGATGGTGTCTCTCGCTGTCATATGTTGCTGCACATCCTAGATTTTGAACACAGGGCCTGTTTACTTAGGTAAGTAGTAAATAGTCTGCTCCTGCAAACAATTTACTTATATGTTTAAAAGTAAACCACAAGTAGTATTTTGGGATTACAATTGCCTAGAGCCCAAAGAATGTCGTAGTCTTTTTATATGGTTGTGTTTAAACAGACTTTTTCAGTGTCTTGAAAAAGAGTATTTTGACCTATGGACAGCTTCCGAGACTTCGAGGTGAGTGAAATGATATCCTCTTACAGGCCAGTTTGCTCCTGGTTGAATCTGCACTAGGACTGGGGGGACCCACATGTACTTCTGTAAGAGGTAGCATACCCAAGAATGCAATCTCCTGATCCAGTGGAAGGTTTTGATTTAGCTTACTTTTTTTTTTTTTTTTTCTTTTTCTACCTAGCATTTATGAATTTTTAAATCATTACTACTTTTTTTTTTTCTTTTTTTTTTCCCCCCAGTTCATACTCCTTTCTCTGTTTTTTTAATTCATTGCTTTTTGACACAATTCTGTCATCTCAGCTTTGGATTCCTTCCTTTTTACTTGCTCCTGGTTACTTTTTTTAACCTTTCAAATCAATAGTATCATGATGAGTTAAGTGAAGTCTTGTGCTCTGGCTTTGAAAACATCTTGGGATGCATCTAGCTTTGGATACAAAGCAAAATGTGGAAATATATATAGATGAACAATCTTACAGGTTTTGCAGACTTATTATGGTAGATATGCACAATAAAACGGAAACTTTGTTTTGTCTCTTCAGGAATATATCTTTATGTGATTTTTGTAATTTATTTATGATAATAAATATTTTAATATATAGTGAACAGACTCAAAAAATAGGCCTTTATTGATATATAAAGTCTACTAGTTAAGAAAACGAGTTTCAAGAAAATAAAAATAAAATAGAATATACTGCAAGTAGAACGGATTCAATAGTATGAGTAAACTGTGCATATCCATACTTGTGTTTGGTTTTTCTATTTTCATTTGATAAAAAGATCTTTCTTCATTGGAATGTAGTTACAAAGTATTTTGCAGGAAAGTGGGAATGTCCTGATATTAACCAGGGAAAATTTCAGAGATTTCAGAGGTCTCTGGCTTTCTTCTTTATTTTTTTTATTATTATTATTTTTTTAAATTTTATTTTTTTAATTTTTATTATTTTGGGGGGTGGGAGGGATGAAGAGAAGGGGGCTTGGGGGTTGGGAAAGGTTTAAGAAAATAAAATACAAAAATACTTTAAATTTTTTAGTCACACTTATGCTTCCAAGACAGACGTGTTCCATGTTGAAGTGTTTTTGTCAGTTGAAGCACGTGAATTCTGTTTATTTAAACTGAGAATGTCTCCCAGCTTCAGTAGCAGACAGATTATCTTTATTTTCCCTGAGAGGGTTCTAATTGCGGGATTTTACCACGAACACTGGAGTTTTTTCAGCCTCAGGCTTTCTCAGGCGTGCTATATACATGTTGTTTCTGAACATGGCTGGTTTTGTCGCAGAGCCATTTTGTCCTGTCTGACTGGTGCTGCCCCCTTTGCCTGCCACTAGCTTGCCAGATACTGGTAGATTTGTCTTTCATGGCGGTAGTTTGAAAACATACTTTTTGAGGAGATTTTCCATTGCATGAAAATGGGCTTGATGGCAAGACAATCCAGTGTAATTCCCAAATATAGATATATATTTTAAATCTATATATTAGAAACTTCCAGTTTCAATGAAAAACAAAAAGAAAAAAAGTGCAACCATGAAAACAGAGCTGCTGTTGGTTAAAAGTTTTGAGACTCAGCTGTGAGGTTACTGCGTGTTTAACATATGAGAATTTCTTTTGGATGTGATATTATAAAAATGGCAATGAAAGTGTTCAGCACTGACATGTTGTAATGGTGACTGTGCCTCTTTTCATAGAGTAAGGATTGGAGTTTGGTTTTATGCCTGCTGTCTTTGCTGTCCATTAGAGATTAATGGGAAATAAAAGGGAAAACAATTCACAGTGAATACACTTAACTGCAGGTTTTGGTGCAGTAGAGCCATGCACTACTGTGCAGAGTTTAATTGGGTTTCTTCAGGTTTTTTTAAAGATGGTCGTTCGGAGCATGTAGAAATTCCACCTGGATGGTTTGCAGTAAGTAAGAGGTATGCTCACTTTCCTCAGAAATACATGCATCAGTTTAAATACCGGAATCTTAAAGAAGATGCAAAGAGAGCTACGTGGTAGTGCATGCAAAGTATTTGGTTAGTAGCATTTGGGTTTTTTTAATTCCTTCTTTCCATTATTAGGTAGATGATGGCGAGTAAATTTGATTATTAGGTGGCTTTCTACTATGGTATGAAGTTCCCAATATTTGTGTGAAAATAAAAAAAAGATTTCTCTAGGAGCGAAGACAAAACAAGGGAAGTGGGACAGGCACTGGCCTGATTTTGGATAAGTGGATTTTCATTTATTTTCTTATTTTTTTGAAACAGACTGCATTTCACGTTTCTCTTTCCCCAAAGCAGTAAGTAAATGCATGCCTAAAATGGGACTGAGACACTGCTTTCTGGAAGAATCAGGAGCCGGTTTTGACTGTGGATCAGAGACAGATAGGTGAGATCAAGGAAAAAGGGGGTTTTGTTTGGTATCCCTAATGAAGAGCTTGGACAAGTACTTGATGTGTGATCTTCAGGGGTTGCAGTAAGGTACGAAACCTTAAACCTGGCATTCAGTAAAGAAAAGCCCAAATCTAGAAGTCTCTTTGCTCATATGAAAAGAACTAGAGTTGAGGTTGTTTATATAACAGGATAGCGACATATGGATTCTGTGACCCTGGTCATAATCCTGTCATGTTTTCTTGCACAGGCCCTGAGGTCCAGTCACCTGTGTGAGTAGAATAGTATTAGTGTTCATAATTAAGAGCACAGTAGCATAATTACTAACTCCCCTTTCCTGCCCCCCCATGCAGATGGATATCCATCTTGTGTCAGTAAGATTTCCTCTGAAATCTCTTACAATATCTGACCAGGACTGTTGCTGGCTTGGGGAGGCTGAGCATCTTGTTGTTCTTCTAATGCATGTAAATTGGCTTCATATTTAGGAAGATTATGTTCTTATGAGTCCTCTGTAGCCTATCAGGCACTCCCAGTAATGCCTAATAGACATGCTTGAATGTGATGTCTTAACGAAATGGTACCAGTTTGTTTCTTCAGCCATTGTTTTGAGCAAAAGAATTCTTTTGTGATAGTGCTTGCCATTTTGTGCAGTAGCTTTGTGGTTAGAGTAATTATTGAGGAAGCAGGAGTCTGGGTTCCGTGTTATTCCATTACATTTCAGCACATGCCAAAACTTACATGAAAGGTCAATATTGGGGGGTATCCCCTGCCCTTTCCCAAGAGCTTTGCCAGTGAGTGGCGAAGTTTCATAGGGCTGAAAAGATGGATCAGAAGAGAAGGTGAGTCAGTGGCTTAGTGACAAAGAATTCACGAAGAAGGGAGGAAAATACATGTAACATAAGGCATGTCTTTGTTTCTCTGAAGTGAAAAGAAAAGGTGAAAATTATGCATAACTTCCTTAAGTCCATTTAATTTATCTTAGTTTTGGTAGCATTATTGCAGTGAGTGCAGCTTTGTGGTTTGGAACCTTGCCTGTCTGGAGAAATTTCCTGTGAAGGAGCTGCCTGTTTCCCCTCTGCAGGTGGGAGGATGAAGGGTATAACGTTGCACAGACAATGTGAAAAGGCAGGGAGAGATGGCACAGAATCCTGCATACATCAGCTTGAAGTTTAACTAGTCGACACTCCCTGCTCTCCTCTGTTCCCCTCCAACCTGAGGCTCTTTTCTCTTAATGTCATTTTTTGTCTTTTAAATGTAGAAAAGCTGATGCTAATTTACCTTCAGCTCTACTACCACTGGCAGGCAAGAGGCATTAAATGTGTTTTAAAAGTATGTTTGAATTGAGATCCACGCACCTTCTGCCTTTACCATTCTATTAATCCTTTGTTTGAAATAAGGATAATATTAGAAGTTTTTAAAATAGTTTGGAAGTTGATTTTGCGTCACCTAATAAAATATTAAAGAGAGATTTTATTACTTTAGTATGCATAAATGTTCCACCACAGCGCTATGGATTGCTTATATATGCATTTCTATCTCTTTTTCTCACTGGTCCTTCTGGGTTTTTTTGCAGATGTTCTTCTGCTTTTTCTTCTTTACTTGTCTTTTCTTGTTGACCTAGAGCATTTGATGCTTACTGAAATACTTTGTGGTGAATTTAGAGAAAAAGAAAGTAAGACCTTGCAGTTCAAGATAGTTCAGCTCTGTAACTGGCTCTGCTTGTATGGCAGTTCAGTACACTATAACCTGTACACACTGTTGGCACTAGCAGACTGTTCATCATCTCGCTGACAGCGGGTCAGCGCTGCAAGCAAAATGGCACTTGGCTGCTTGAATCTAATATTTTACCCCTAGTAAGACCTGCAGCCTGGTTTGAATAATCCAGATTTATAATTTGTGAAATTGCCTGCATTGTTGTGGACACAGCTATTCTCTTGTAACTATTCATTTTCTTTAAAGGAAGTCAAGATAGTTTACACTTGAAGGGTACTTGGACATATCTAGGACACCTGTTAACTTGAGTCAAGCTGGAATTCTTGGGAAAAGCCGAGCATTTACTTCCTGGCTGCTGGGAAAAGGTTCTGCTTTCAGGTAGGTCTGGAAGTAAGCTTGCTTCATACTTCATCTGCTTTAGGCTTTTAGCCATGGCAGAGTGGAATTTACCAGTAATAAAACCCTGATTATTTTATGTACTGACAATAAGGATTTTTGAGAAGTATTTCAGATTTCTCTTGGGGGGAGGAGTCGTCTGTGTGTGTATTTGACTGAATTTCTTGCCTGTATATACCAAGAGAACAAGTGCTTTGTTTTCATTCTCACCACCTATATCTTTGAACATTGTTTTTTCCCTTTCCTCCATGTTCTACCTTGAAACTAACCACTGTGCAGTTTGAGAACACTGCTTTTGTTTGGGTTATTTTTTTTTACAGTGGGAGTATTTGTCATTCATACTAGATCTCAAATGGAAGTGCTGAGGTTCAGTTAATGGTCCTGTAGACTGCAATCCTAATTGCTTGGAGGCACTGTTTGAGGAAGCAGTGTACCCTGAGGACACTACTCCTTAAAAGGATAGGAAAATTGAGTCCTTAGCACGATATGGTTTGTGTCCAAGAAATGTATTCAGGTCTTGCTTAAATAAGAACACCAAACACTCCATCTTTCTCACTGTGCCTCTAGTCCTAGTTATCCTAGTTATGAAATGGCAGTCAGAAATAAGTATGTTGTGACATCTCACAACATTGTCAAGTAAGTTTAAAGAAGTGTATTTGCTAGCTTCAGCAAAAGCTTTGTTCATTTAGATTTTGTCACAGACATGAAAATATTGTCTGTTAAGCAACTGATATAAATTTCTGTTTTATGAGAATCAGACTCTCTGAGTCTGGTAGGACTGAATTTTAAAGTAGAATCATACTTCATCCTTATATTGCAAGAATTTATTTTAAAAACTGGGTCAAATAGACTGAAGAACAAACAGCTTGTGACAGTGTCGGAAATGTAACCAATGTGAATTAACGTATTTAGTATTTCTAGTGTAGACACATGAAATATAGTAGTAGTATTTCATCATTAAAGAACAAAAGATGTTGATAATTTGTAGTTATTTAATATCTTCCAGGTTATCAGAGATGGTGATTTGAAGAATCAGATTTCCGATATGAACAAACTAAAAACAACATCTGAAAAAAGGTAAATTTAAACCTATAGTGACTTCTCAACATCAAACTATTTGAGATTTGTGAAGAAACAGTCTTCATCTTAATAATAAGATAAATAAAATAAAATGTATGGATCCCCAGTAAGAATGTGTTAGTTGATGTCCTGGAACACTGAAGAAGTCAACATGGATTAGTATAAAGTAGCTTCCAATTTAATAAAAAACTTTTTAAATTGAAAGAATTTAGTTCAACATGTTCAAAGATAAAACATACATTAAATTTAATTGAAACAATTATCAGTTAATAACTTTTTGCAAATATTGGCAAAACATAAAATGATTTCTACTAAAGAAATTAAAGTACAAGTATATAATACTGTGTAAGAACCCATGAATTTGTTGTAAGATTTATATCATTGTCCAACAATCCCAGAATCCAACACACAGCTAGGACAAAAAAGAATGAGATTATGGAAGATTTCAAGAGTTGAAAAGTTGCTTTGCTATTTTAATGATACCTTGTTTTAACAAACATTTGAAAAAGTTATGAGATTAGGTATGGAAGGCAACGTGTCTGTTAAGCATCAGGAAACTATTGAAAGTCTATTGAAAATTGAAATTCAGTCTTACTATTTTCTTAAGCTAGCACAGGTTACACCACCTTCTTAAATCAAACCATCTGATCAGATTTTAAAAAAAGCAATCCAAAGGTGGCAAAATAGGGAATTTCGGCTGCAGTCTTGGTTTTCTGAAATACCAATTATTTTCTAAATGAGTGGATCAGTTTGCTGACGTGCTCTACTGCAGATTCATTTTATGTCTTGGTATGGATTTAAAATTTGAATTTAAATACTTGCATGTAGAATCATCTTTGCTTTTGCCAACATTAACAGTGGAACAGCTTGATATCAGAGATTGGTTGTTCCTGTTTGAGAGACGGATCAAAAGAAGTAGTAACTACGCTGTTACATTTTCTACTTAGGGCATGTTAATTCCTTGGGCATTATGATAAGCGAAGTCAAATTCTCCATCAGCAATGGTTATTCTTAGAAATACTACTAATCATAATATGTAAAGTACACTATCACAAAGAATATTAGCTATTTGCAGAGTGCTTACTTAAGTGCTGTTTATTCTTCTTCAGTTCTTGAATTAAAATGAAAGTTTCCATCCATGCAATTCAAAACAGTTGTTCCCTACGTCATGAATGGTGAATTTAATGTACAGAGATAGCTCTAGACTAATCAAAGTATCAGCTCTCTAAAGATTATTTGGTAACTGTGGAACTGGTCAAGGAAAAAAAAAATGAAGTCGTTTGCATTGGAATAAAATGAAAACAAACTCCCAAGAAGCCCACCTCCTTTAAAGTAGTTTTTTAAAGGCTGTCTATGGCATACTGAAATACGGGAGGCCTGTTTACTGTGGGAGAAGATGCTTCCTGGTGCGTCGGTGTGCTGACCGACTGCAAACAGCAGTTTCAGAGGAAGGAAGTGCAGTGAGGAAACAGATGGTTTCTGATTACTTCATTTGACTGTTATCTTGGAAGGATTCTTACAAGACGAATAGCCGAAAACTGTTCTAATATAACTGAGTTTTTATGGGCTGCCATGACAGACATAGTAGAGTTACCATTGTGAGCAGGCACTTAGGAAGGTGTAATGATGTGTTATACTGTTTGTGTAGTGGAGGTAGTGTACAGTGAGTAATGGAGAGCTGTGAATCTAGCATTTCTTCATAACCAGAGTAAGAATGCCTAAACCTTTTTGGAGCTGATGGGACTGGAAGAAATGTCCCTGCAGTGAGGAAATTTTCTTTGAGAAGGTGTTTTCTTGTTGAGGGAGTTCTGTTTCAAGTGTGAACCCCTGAAGTCCCATGTTCCTCACTGTCTGGGCAGTTGCTTCCTCTATATCTACTCATAGCTTTCCTAATCAAAGAAGAAGGAAATCCACAAAGCTCTCTGGTTAGCTAGAGTCGTGCTATATGGTTTGGCAACAGTCGAGAGAAAGGGCAAGCTTCCTTTCTGCAAGTGAGATGGTGGTGTGAGGGGCATTTTGAGATGCGGCATTTGAGCATAGGATGGAGAAGGAGTTTCATGCCTATGGAGACATGCAGTGTATGGCATCAAATAAGCCATGTAAACTTTACTTTAGGATGTTCAAAGAAAGTCTAAATCCTTTCCAGAATAGTAATTATGGTTGTCTTCAGGACTCGTGAGATTTGGGTTAAGTAGTGAAAGACAGAGATGGCAAACCTGGTGGTTGTGTCCATGAGAGTCAAGGAGCAGAAACTGAGTAGCTGAAGGTTAATGATTTTATCTTCTTTGCACAGAGGATTGTGGAAGAACAAACCAAATGGGTGAGGCTGCCAACAGTCAAAGGTGGTTTGAGTTTTTCTTGAAAATGCATCTGTTTTTTCATATATGAGAGCGTAACAGGTCCCATGAGCCAGACAGTGGCATTAAAATACAACATATGTATTCGAAGCTTTACCAACATATGGACGATGAGAAGGGTTTGTAGGGATGATGCTTTACTTTTACAAAAGAGGTAGTATTTCAGCAACCAGAACAGATTTATTTTACATTGAAAGATGCTTTAAAATCATAACTTATCAAATAACAGCAAAGGTGATATACTTCACAATATAAAATTATTTTTATTTAAGTTCTATAATAAGTATAACCATTTCTTATTACTGATGTTACCATCTTGTAAGTATCTGTAATCCAAAACTACTTTTTGCTTCTGCTTCTTATTTAGATGTCAGTGTGGAAAAATAAAAGTGGTGAAAACAGTTTCCTCAGCAGCTGTTATACCAATTTACTTTCACAGCAGTACATCCTTTGCCATTATCTACTTTTTTTCCTTGATTTTAACATTTTTGTCCACATCTAAACTAATTATTTTAGTAGAGTTAACTGTAAGCGTGAAACCTTTACACAGATGTAAAATATATATTAAGGAGTAATAATTCCTCATTGTTATAAACAAAACTGACGGTATTTATAAAACTGATGTTATATACTTAAGTTTTATTGCAGATAGTCAGAACAGTATGTATTTAATATGAATTATTGTTGATTATTTCGGGACTCTAATGTTACAAAAGTGAAAAGCCAAGATAGTTTAATCCTTGGAAACCATTATTTCCTCTAGCTAATTACATGACTATAATTCAAATATTAAATATTTGTCTAAAACTTACTTTCATGTGGGAATGTGAATCTCAAGACTATTCTGAATAGTTGTTATAATCTAAAACTGGAGAGCAAACAAAACAATTTCTAGATTGACTTTATTTTGAATACTGTAAATATTTACATTTATTTTTTTCTCTGCAATCTACCTATGTATATGAAAACGAGGTTTGAAATTGTTTCTTATATTAAAATACATTTTCAAGGCAATTTTATGTCAGACCAAAATAACGTTGTGTGCAAAATGAATCCAAACTCTGATGATAGCTTTGGACATCTTACAATTTTTTTTCTTCAAAATGGTGTTCTTTTTCTTCTGGTAGTTGCTGGTTTGCTCACTTTATGAATGATAATCTTTTCTTTCACTTCAAAACACCAGCCTGTAAGACAAGCAGTCTTGTGGCCAGAATGACAGGTTTGATACAGTATCCTGATACTTAAGATAAATTGTACTAAATGTAAGTTACGGTAATTGACATAGGTAAACAACATTTGTACCTGTATCTGGATTTTATTTGCTGCAACTGATTTCTCTGTTCACAGTTACTCTTGAGGATGTTGTATATAATCAGTCTGCTGCAATGCAGGCTTTGCAAAATCAGTAAATTTGCCAGAATTAAGGAAAATTCAGACTTTTTTCCGATTGAGATAAAATATGAAGGCACATTAACCACTCGCCTTACTGACATGGGATTTCTGTTGTTGTTTTTTCCTCTGATCTAGATGGAAAAACTAATGTAAATAATCTTTCTTGTAGTATTTCTGCCAGCTCTCGGACTACATCTTTACTGTCACAGCTGGAGAAGATCAATTTGGACTCTGTATCAGGAGAAGGAGGCAATGCCAGATATGTTACCTCAAAGATCCTTCATCTGGTTCAGAGTCAAGGTAAATGTCTACATTTGTGGTTTCAGTAGTTTTCCTTGTGAGCCTTACTTCTTGTCTTTTTTCCTTGCTAGATTTTTGTTTCTGTTTGGTGAACTTGATTTTCCATCTGTTTTTGTCACTGATTGTTGATAACACCTGTTTAAGGCCATGTTCAGTGCTATCTGGGATGGTATTGGTTACACTGAGTAAATTTTGTATCATCAGCTACAATTTAAGTCATAGTTCACAGTGTATATATATGTGTGTATTCACATATATATGAGTGGTAGAGGTAACTGGAAGAGAGCTTCCTTGGAGATTTTTTTCTTTACAGGTTTTTTTTTTTTTCCTAGGGCATGACAAGATTGTTGAACAAGTGAAAGCAAAAATGAGTTTTACAATCACTTAAGTATTTTATTTATTTTAGTTTTATATACATATTTGCAGTTTTTAATAGGTTTTATTATTTGCAGTGTAGATTTTCTGATCAATCTGTATATGAACACATTTTTTTCCTTCACGCTAATATAGTAAAAGAAAAATGATCTTTTTTCTGCTGGCAGAAAAAACCAGGAAGGAGATGACTTCTAAGGGCTCTACTGGAATAGACATTATCCTGTCAACCCTAGAGGTAAAACCTTTTAATTTTTGTGGTTGTGGGTGCATAGCAGATTTTCCTTTTATCCTTGGGCTCCATATTATTAAATATGTTGTTATCCTAGCTAGTCTCCAAAACTTTTGTAGTACTGTAATGATTTGATATGGTCTTTAAGAATTTCTCTCCCTTTATTTTAAAATATTTTAAGAAATGATTTGGCGACTATCAGTTCTAATTAATATGCTATACTACAAACTTGATTTTAATTGGTTTTGTGGTTCATTCAGGCTTCATACTGGGATGGTTAGCTGGGTGGCTACATCTTAAGTTCTGTTTAATTTAGTGGTGGTAATTTGTTTGAGCTGTAAATATTTAAACCACTGTATTCAACTTCTACATTTAGCAAAGAAATCTCTGTGGTTTCTATTGCAGAATACAAAAGATCCTCAAACTATTCTAAATATATTGAATATTCTCATTGAGGTAGTCTCAGTTGGTAAGTTTTCATTAAGAAGCAATTTGTGATTGTATTCCTGTTTTCTTCTGCAGTCTTTGGGGATTTTTTGTGTGTGTACGCGTGTGTTTGGTGGTGGGTTTTTTGTTTGTTTGCTTGTTTCTGATGTTTGCTAAAGCTGATTTATATGCAGAATAAAAAGATCATGAAGACTGAAGTCATCTTTCACATGATTATATGCAAATAATTTATGTTGCTATGAGTCTAAGTCCAGCATTTTCTTGTATAGTACAGTCACACATGAAGAAAATATTGCTGTTCTGAAGACTTCCTTTATGATAACTATAGCTTGGGTACTTAGTTGTTCTTTAGCTTTGGAGAAATCAGTTGAGTTTTAATTTCTAGGTGGTGGTCGGAGAGCAAGCGTCTTGGTCACTAAAGGAGGAACACAGATCTTACTGCAGCTGCTGTTGACTGCTAGCAAAGACTCTCCACTAAACGAAGAATTAATGGTGCTTCTTCATACCCTTCTTGCAAAAATTGGTCCAAAAGGTGATGATAATATACTTAAGTAGTATTGCTTAACACTTGACAGTTTTATACTTGAAACTTAAGAAAAAATTTCTGTTTTATAAACATCCATGTATTCAAAATTGGTAGAGGAGAATAAAAGGAGAAGTAAAATAGAGGGGAGGAAAGAATTATGAAAAGAAGATACACAGAGTTGACATTATCAGTAGAAAGAATTCACAGTTCATTTATTTTTTATATTTTGATAATGATTTCAAAATTAATGTGATTGATTTTGCATTTCTTTCATGTCAGACAAAAAGATTGGCATGAAAGCAAGAATTAATGGTGTCCTAAACATACCACTGAATTTAGTGAGGCAGAATTTGCAGAACCACAGGCTGGTATTACCATGTCTTCAAGTATTAAGAGTTTACTCAACTAATTGTAAGTATTGCAGATAATTATTTTCTTCCCATGTGATATGAAAATTTTTACCTAGATATGATTAAAAAATGGATCTAAGTGCTTGTTTAATGTTTGATGTTTGAAGTAATTATTTTTATCTGAGTATTTGCTTTTTATATAAAATTATTTGAATTCTAATGAAAGCTGTGAAGCATGTTTGTACTTCTTGTGTATCTTTGGTTTTTGTTTAGTGTGTGGGTACATTTATATATATTTGAGATTGTTTTGACCAGTGCTATTGGATGTGCGACATTTTGAGTAATCTAATTTGCATAAATACTGATGCTTTAAGATTAAAGAATGCTACTGTTGTGCTTGCAAAAGCGCTTCAGATTAAATAATTGTTCTCCTTATTATTCATGGGTTTTTTGCTTTTTCTTATTTCGTTCTTGGTTGTTAATTTAAAACTTGGTTCACAGAAAAAATACTTTTTTTCTTTATTTAACCTTTCCCTTGTTTTTGTGTTGAAGTGCCCTACTTTTGGACTAATAGTCTACTGCAAGAGTCTAATTCCTTGTCTGGGCAGGCGGTAGGAAGTTGATGAAAATAGTGTGGTTCTCATAGTATCTCTGCTGTCTGCCAGGTGCTCTTTAAGTTTATCCTTCGAGCTCAAAATGGCCATTAAGCCTCTTAAGTAAGTGGAAGAAATGGAAAACATAACTACATTCCTCCAAGAGAACTAATTTGATGATCAATAAGGTTATGATTTTAGGACATTCACTTGAGCACATGTAATTCATAAAGTCTCAATACTTTAAAAATGTGGAAGCTTTGAGGTGTGGCCTCGCCAGTGCTGAGTACCGGGGGACGATCACTTCCCTAGTCCTGCTGGCCACACTAGTTCTAATACAAGCCAGGATGCTGTCGGCCTTTTTGGCCACCTGAGCACACTGCTGGCTCATGTTCAGCCACCTGTCAACCAAAACCCCAATGCCCTTTTCCACTAGGCAGCTTTCCAGTCACTCTTCCCCAAGCCTGTAGCGCTGCCTGGTGTTGTTGTGACAAAAGTGCAGGATTTGTTTCAACTTGACCCTGTTGAACCTCATAAAACTGGCCTCACTCCATCGATCCAGTCTGTCCAGATCCCTCTGTATGGCCTTCCTACCCTCCAGCAGATCAACACTCCCACCTAACTTGGCGTCTCCTGCAAATTTACTAAGGTTGCACTCAATCCCCTCATCCAGATCATTGATAAAGAGATTAAACAGAACTGGCCCTAATACTGAGCCCTGGGGAACACCACTCATGACTGGCCTCCAGCTGGATTTGGCTCCGTTCAACCACAACTCTTTGATCCCGGCCATCCAGCCAATTTTTTACCCAGTAAAGAGTACACCCATCCAGGCCATGAGCTGCCAGCTTCTCCAGGAGAATGCTGTGGGATACAGTGTCAAAGGCTTTACTGAAGTCTAGGTAGGCAAGATCTACAGCCCTTCCCTCATCCACTAATGGGTCACCTTGTCATAGAAGGAGATCAGGTTGGTCAAGCAGGACCTGCCTTTCGTAAACCCATGCTGACCAGGACTGATTGCTTGGTTGTCTTGTATGTGCCATGTAATGTCACTCAGAATGATCTGTTCCATGACCTTCCCTGGCACCAAGGTCAGACTGACAGATCTGTAGTTCCCCAGATCCTCCTGTCAGCCCTTCCTGTAGATGGACGTCACATTTGCCAACCTCCAGTCAACTGAGACCTCCCTGGTTAACCATGACTGCTGATAAATGATGTGAAGTGGCTCACTGAGCACCTCTGCCAGCTCCCTCCGTACCTTTGGATGGATCCCATAGACTTGTGTCTGTCCGAGTGGTGTAGCAGGTTACTAACCATTTTCCCTTGGATTATTTGTGCTTTATTCTACTCCCTGTCCCTGTCTTCTGGCTTGGGACTGTGTATCACAACTGTTCTGACTGTTGAAGACTGAGGCAAAGAAGGCATTTAGTACCTCAGCCTGTTTGTTGTCCTCTGTCACTATGTTTCCCCATGCATCCACTAAAGGATGGAGGTTCTCCTTAGCCCCCCTTTTGTTGTTGATATGTCTATAGAAACATTGTGTTAAATTATTAGTTGTTCTCTTCCTTCTTTGTTAGGACTGCATATGGCTAAACTCAAGTCAGGAATTGAATTTCTTTGTCTGTTTCAGCAGTTTGTATTTTCAGTGAGCATTGGACTTCAGGTATATTTACAACTAGAATGCTTTTCTTAAATGTAGGTCTTAACATCATTTCTTTTAACTTGCTCCCTTTCAAGTAATATTTTTTTTTTTTTTTTTTTTTTTCCTGAGGACATACATGCATAATGTAGCTCAGAAAAGCTTATACCAATGGCATTCCTAAATTTTACAATGAACACCTGGCTTTCAAATCTTGGTGGATGTGCCTGTTTATCCTGATAGTGAAGGATAATAGCAAGTCATAGAACTTGTTAGACTTGAAGCTTTAGAAACCCTGCTGTCTTGATAAAAAGTGATTTTTTTTTAGAAGGAAATTATTTTTCTAGTTTATCTTACCAACAAAAAGAGCAGAAGCAAGCATTGGAAGCAGTACATTATTTTATTTGTAAAGGTTTGGGCTTTTTTTGGTCTTTCCCAAGTTTTATCAGAATTTGATTATCATACTAATTATGTGCAGAGCAGCGTCTGCTTGTCATTGTATGTGTTAAAGCACAAATATGTCTAACATGGTTTGTACTTCAAAATTAAATCTCAGGGATTTTAGTTTGAGTATATTGATATTTTTTTTTCCTTCTGCTTTTCTTATTACATTATCTTAAAATGGATTGCTTTTAACTCTTACAGCTGTAAATGCAGTGTCCTTGGGAAAGAATGGAGTAGTAGAACTGATGTTTAAGATCATTGGCCCTTTTAGTAAAAAGAACACAAGCCTTATGAAGTAAGTAAGGTCTCTTTAATATAGTATATGGAAAAACCATAGATGAATTTCAAAACTTAAGTGTAAATGAAGAATTAATATCAGATAAATCGAATGCAACTCATAACTGGAAAGCTGAAATGAAAGGAGGTGAGAAGGAGAACCACAAATCTGATAGTTTAAATTTACCCAATTGAGTAACACAAAATATTAGAATGTCTAGTTATAGTACTGTTAAAAGAATATAAATGGGTTTTTTTTGTCTGTAATATTCCCCCTCTCTTTTTTTTAAAGTGAATTGAGGATAAAAATAGATAAGTGGATCTAGCTGGAGGCAGCCCTTTATACAATACCATCTTCTGGAAGTACATACCTGCAGAAAACTGATTTTTTCATCTGGTTAGCAAAATAATAATCTCATGTTGTTCACATTCTAACTTCGGTACAAAAAATAGTGTTACATTATCTAAATCTAGTATTTGTGGTCACTGGAGTATCTTTTAAAAAAAATGCCCTGCCTGTTTAAGCCCCAGCTAAAATTAGACATATGAACTATCTATTCCATGATGTGAGTAATCATGATATCCTTGTTTATGGTCTAAGATCAGATGCGTGAAGTCTATCTTTACAAACAGGGTAAAAATAACTATATATACATTTTCTAGTTGTACATATTGAGTTAACTGAGGCAAAATCTTTGTGTACAAGAAAAATCCTACACTGTTAATCCTGTATTGTAGTACAGATTGATTAACGTTACTCCTCAGTATAGCCATATGCTGCCAGTTTTGACCTACAGTTTTCTAAAATTGTGTCTTTTGCTTTGTGGAAGTACTTGTTCTGCTGCTAATATAAAAACAGGAGTTTCAGAAGTGTCTCATCCATTGAGTATGGTTCATAAACATTATCAATTATGGTGGGTTTTTTTTGAAAAGGCTGAAAGTTTGTCAAGCCATTGCATCGATATTTTTAAATTTCACTGTCCAACTTCAAATATAGTGGAGATGCATGCTATTTTAGGAAAATCAAATTCTAAAAGCAAAGTCTGATACAGTGCACCTAGGGAAACATGAGAATAGATGCCAAATAAATCTGTTAGCAGTAAATATATTGTATAGCTTCACAGTGTTGTAGATTAAGCTTACTGGTTGGTTGTTGTTTTGACTTTTCTTGTTATATTGACAGGGTTGCTTTAGACACACTTGCTGCATTGCTAAAATCAAGTAAGTGTTTGACTATAAGAAACTGTTTGTTTAGTTGAGATATATATATGCGTGTATACATATACACAGAATAAAACTAATATTAAGTCTGTGACCAAAACAAAATCAAGGCTAGGAAATTTAGAAATAAGGCTACAGTTTTATCTGCAGTCTCTGGTGCTTTAAGATTTGTGTGGTATATACATATATGTTTAATAATTAGTTACTGTCTCTTCAGTTATGCAGCAGAAAGGCTGTACTGCTTCTGCGGAACTGATCCGGATGCAAGGCGGAGAAATAACTTTTCACAGTTACTCACCTCGGCCCTTCAATAATGGATAGTGATAGCTTAACTCCGGTGCATCTTCTTTATATATGCATCTGAAAATATCTGCAGGGGAAAATACAGGGTTTTTGTACATTTCTGAGTAACTGGGTCTTGAGACCTAACGACAAGTCTGTCAGTTATGAAGTGGAACCAAGGGTAACAAAATGATGCTTTGTTCCCAGACATTGGCTGTCTTGGCTCGCAGCAGTGGGTTCTGACAAATGTAATCTCTGCAGATTTTGCACCAGTGTTGTAACTGACAAGGCAATTAAAAACCTGTTCTCTCCAAACAGTTAAATAAAAGATACAGCATTCCTAGTAGTTTTAGTGGAGTTGGAGGAGAACTGAGGTGTGATTAGATTTGCAGAAAACCATTTTAGACAAAAGACAGGAAACTTTGTACTGATTATTACAGGATGCTGAGGTTTTTTGTTTCATCAGTGTGATACTTTGGTCTTACAGATTTGTGTATTTACCGATTTTGGAATTTCTCCTCGGGAAATTTAAGGAAAGAAATATTTCCAAATTATTGTCAGTATTCTGTAAATTGGCAACTTTAATGTTGGGGAAAGAAATGAAATGTTGAAAAAGTGTGTCTTTAAATCAGGAGTTCTTGTGTGTTTGGTTTGATATGTCTTATCCAGTTGTGAGGAGTTTCGGCATTGTAACTTCCTACACTTTATATGTTAATCTTTTTGTAAAAACACTGATCTCTGGTGTGTAGAGTCCAGTTGTCATACTGATTGCCCAGTATTTGGGGTAGAGGTATTTTGAGTTATCAAATTTGAGTTATACTTGCTGCAAAACTGTATGGATTACAAGTGGTAGGTAAGAAGTTTGTTTCAAATCTTGTTTCTACACACAGTGTGTGTGCATGGAGATAGGTATGCTTTTCTTTTTTTTTAAATTTGCTAGTTGATGGTATCTTACAATTAACTTTAAGTCTAATATGCACTGTTTTGGCAAACCATGAAAATAACATGCAATGTTGGTCTGAAGAATGAAGTGTGGACTGCTGGCCTCAGTTATTCAGTCATTTCTGTTTAGGTTAATGTAAAATTCTACTAAGCATGACTAAAATGCTACTTAAAATGAAACAATTCAGTTACTTGAGTAAAGTAATAATTTTAACATTTATTTGAAAACAGTAGTGAAGTCTGTGGACAATTTTTAATTTTCTTTCCTAACTTTTTTTATAAAGAAACAAATGCCAGGAGAGCAGTAGACAAAGGATATGTGCAGGTGCTTTTAACGATTTATATTGATTGGCACCGTCATGATAGTCGACACAGATACATGCTGATACGTAAAGGAGTTTTACAGTGCATTAAAAGTGTTACAAGTATCAAACTGGGAAGAAAAGCATTCATTGATGCCAATGGGATGAAAATTCTTTACAACACTTCACAAGTAAGTTTACCTCAGTTTTGTTTTTGTTGTTTTTGCCTCTTTGGCTTTAAAAACACATCCTGACCTCAAATTTGTTATTTTATGATATTCATGGTCATTCCTGATTATGGGGGTAAGGATTATTTTCTGTACTTGACTAAAGCAGAATGAAAGAATACAGAATTAAATTCACATTTGCTCTTATTTTGCTGTGACTATCTCTGGGAGGGACTGTTGAACAAAATTTAGAAAAACTGAAGGGGAGTGTTTTTATTTAGAAGCTTGGGTTTTTTAAAAAAGTGAATTTGAGTTGGTGTAAATTCTTCAGGTCTTCAAAGGAGATACTAGCAAAATTTATTGTAAACAAAATACTTTGCTGTTAGCGAATTCTAGAAATCTGTAAAAGAAATGTCATTTGTTTATTAGTTTGAGAGATATTTTTCTGTTGTCTTAATTATTTTCCTGTTAATAGGAGTGCCTTGCAGTAAGAACTCTTGATCCCCTTGTCAACACATCCAGCCTAATAATGAGAAAATGTTTTCCTAAAAATCGTCTTCCTTTACCAACGATTAAAAGTGCTTTCCATTTCCAACTCCCCGTTATTCCTACCAGTGGTCCTGTGGCTCAGCTGTACAATTTGCCTCCTGACGGTATGGTAATTTTGTAATGTTTTGTCTTTGAGTATGTCTAACATTGCTTTATGTGAGGTGAAATTAATAGCAATTTTTTGTGTTCTCCACTAATACTTGGATTCTGAGACTCTTTTTAGCTAGCACGGGGTCTGCGACTGTTAGTGTGGAGCACTAGTTTCTAATGTTAGGCTTTAACTGATGAAAATTTTGTCTACACATATGTAGTTATGTTTTCTTTTTTTTGGGTAATTAACGGTTAATGCATTTGCAGATACGGTGAAACAGCTTGGTACCTGGGTAAGCAACTGTTGAAGTTGCTGTTAGAAAGTGACTCTAAAATTAAGAGGCAAAGTC
The DNA here is from genome assembly GCF_963082525.1 of Nesoenas mayeri. Classification (NCBI taxonomy): domain Eukaryota; kingdom Metazoa; phylum Chordata; class Aves; order Columbiformes; family Columbidae; genus Nesoenas; species Nesoenas mayeri. Next base: position 25,904,343 of record NC_137542.1, on the reverse strand, counting down.
AGACTCTATAATATCTTCTTATTCGCAGTATCTCCTGAAACAAAATGTGATCTTAGTCTGAAGAAGACCACTGTCTGATTGGGGTTCATATGGGTCAGATTCAAGCTGCAGATGTTTAGAGTTCATTTTGTCTTCAAAATAGAAAATAGATTCAGAAGTGTGTTCCAAAATCCACAGAAATTAAACATCTACTTATTACAGTATTTTGGGTAATCCGTAAGTGAATATCAGCAAATCTCCTGCATGGAAAACACTCTTTCAGAACACATAACAAAAAACCCCGACACTCAGACTACATGAGATACCCAGAAAAAGATAAAATTTTTCACTAATGAGCAGAATCTGTGTCAGAATAACCAGTTAACGCCCACTTCCACATACTAGGGAGATAGCAAACTGCTACATGTGACTAATGAGAATTGGGCTTCCTCTTGTTTTTCTTTGTTGAAAAAGGAGGAAGTCTTAGATCCTTCAGTGTACTGTGTCTCTAACTCTAGTAGAAATTAATCATTAGTATCCAAATAGTTCCACATGCCTGAAAAATAACATCTTGCTTTATGCTTTGGAGATAATCTGAAGTTCCCAACCTGTCTATGCTAGTCAGTTGCAGTGACCACTCTTGAGTATTTTCCTAACAGGTTGAATCAGGTTGAATGTCCAGTGACATGTTTCAGATGGGTTTTTTTTGTTTGTTTTTTTTGTTTGTTTTTTCAAATTGTTAGGCCCTGTTTAAGCAAGCCAAAAAAGGTAGAGAGAGTGCTCTGTCCCACTCTTCTCTGATACTGGGCCAATAGCTCATATGATTAAATGCTGCTGAGACTTGAGGGTTTGGGTTTGTTTTTTTTTACACAGTCATTATTACTTTGGGAAAATGTATTAGTCATCTTGTTTTTTGTGGACCTCAAGCCATGCTGAGATGTTCTTGGCACGTTCACATTTTGAAGTATTTTTAATGTCCATCTGTCTTGCTGATGTTTTTGTTTGTTTGTTTGTGTCTTTTTGGGGACAGGGGGAGGTATTTGGTGGTTTTTTGTTTTTCTTTTGTTTAAAGCAGAAATCTTTGTTTTGACTTAAGACTGAGTTGAAATGTAATAAATTGAGTCTGCTGTATTGTCAAACAAGCACTTTGTTTTGTAGATCTGGTAATAGTAATTAACGTTTACTAGTTGGTTTACACAGTTTTCTCACGTGGTAACTAAAAAAGAAAATAAACCCAGAACACAGAAAAATTTTTTGAGGATATGTATTGCAGAAAATATATAATCTGCCTTACACAACTTTTTTGTACCATAGTGGATGATGTAGTAGATGAAAGTGATGATAACGACGATACTGAAACAGAATCAGAAATTGAAACCGAAAATGATGATGACAAGGACCAACATTTTAAGGTTGGTATGAGACAAAACTCATACACAAAACTCAGGCATAACAGTTTTTTATTTTATTTAAATTGCTTGAGTCATGTATGCAGTCGTATGTTTTAAGTGTTAGAAGGACCTTGAGGAGGTTTTCAGGGCAATTTCTAAAACTAAAAAAGAACTAATGAAACTTAAGGAAGGTGGATACTTTTTGAAAATATCAACCTTTATTATTCAGGTTTCTTCAAGAGTTTTATCAAAATCTGTTTGCTTCACACGTGGTGTGTCTGGAGTATGGTGGTACAGAACAGCATACTCTTTTAGCAGTGTTCTGTTGCTGATGTGTGTTTCTCTCAGCTTGCTATTCCCACCTAAGCTGCTCAGTATGTAGGAACTACTCTGACATTTTCCATTACTCTGGACTAGGTCCGTGTTTCAGTAAGGTAGCTTTGAAGTTCAGCGAACTGTAGAGGTACAGATAAGACCTTTCATGGTTATATCACTTTGAGAAGGTCTTGTTCTGCACTCCAGCTGCCAGTCAGGACATGAAAGGACATTTGGTCAGGGCTGCCGTATTCTGTATTTTTATGTTACATATATTCAGGAGTGAACTGAATTGCCTGTCCCTGGACTGGGAAGATAAATATTATTCAAGGCTCTCATGAGCCCTGATGAGGGGAGTATCTTCCATAGAAACAGTTATTCCTTTGTCATTGCAGTCAGATGAAATCTCCGTGTTCCAGGTTAAATAGTTGGATTATGCAAAGACACACGTGAAATGCAGTCTGATGTCTGATGTCTGTGCATCATACACTTGGATGAAAGGAAGAAAATGGAGATGTTTTTAATATTTCTGGCGAAATGGAGGCATTGGCATGCTGATGAAACTGAGCTGCTTAAACCTTCATGGTGAAAGATGCAGCTTAGGTAATTTTGAAATAGTGATATTCAGCTTTTAAAGCATCACCATGTCAGAAGTAAAAGGTGAATGTAATTATTTCAGAAGTTCATTTATTCTGGATGGAAAATTAATTTGTTCTGGTGCTCTTTCAGAATGATGATATTGAGACTGATATCAATAAACTGAAACCTAGACAGGAATTGGGAAGACCCATAGAAGAACTGAAAATGTATGAGCAGTTTTTCCCAGAACTTTCAGAAAACTTTCAGGTAAAGTATATCATTCCCAGGGCATTCCTCATCATGATGGGTTAACTCTGGAATACACTTTGACAATCTTTTTTGAGTGGGTAGTTCCTCTAGCCAAAAAGTGAGAGTCTGCAGTTCTAGAGCTACATATGAGAGTGCTATATAGTGAGCTGTTTAGTTAAATGTTATGGGTTCCTTTAATCAGAGAAGGGGACTGTGTGAAGATATAAAGGAAAATTGTTTTCTGATGTCTTCTTGACCAACCTGATCTCCTTCTATGACAAGGTGACCCACTTAGTGGATATGGGAAAGGCTGTGTATATTGCCTACCTAGACTTCAGTAAAGCCTTTGACACTGTATCCCACAGCATTCTCCTGGAGAAGCTGGCAGCTCATGGCCTGGATGAGTATACTCTTTAGTGGGTAAAAAATTGGCTGGATGGCCGGGATCAAAGAGTTGTGGTTGAACGGAGCCAAATCCAGCTGGAGGCCAGTCATGAGTGGGGTTCCCCGGGACTCAGTATTAGGGCCAGTTCTGTTTAATCTCTTTATCAATGATCTGGATGAGGGGATTGAGTGCACCTTCAGTAAGCTTGCAGGCGACACCAAGTTGGGTGGGAGTGTTGATCTGCTGGAGGGTAGGAAGGCCATACAGAGGGATCTGGACAGACTGGATTGATGGACTGAGGCCAGTTTTATGAGGTTCAACAAGGCCAAGTGCCGAGTCCTGCACTTGTGTCACAACAAACCCAGGCAGCGCTACAGGCTGGGCGAAGAGTGGCTGGACAGGTGCCTGGCAGAGGAGGACGTGGGGATGTTGGTCAACAGGTAGCTGAACATGAGCCAGCAGTGTGCCCAGATGGTCAAGAAAATCAACAGCACCCCAGCTTGTATTGGAACTAGTGTAGCCAGCAGGACTAGGGAAGTGATTGTCCCCCTGCTGATGGGGCCGCACCACAAATCCTGTGTTCAGTTTTGGGCCCCTCACTAAAAGAAAGACTTTGAGGTGCTGGAGGGTGTTCAGAGAATGGCACTGAAGCTGGTGAGAGGTCTGAAGCACAAGTCTGATGAGGAGCAGCTGAGTGAACTGGGGCTATTTAGCCTGAAGAAAAGGAGGCTGAGAGGAGACCTTGTTGCTGTCTGCAGGTGCCTGAAAGGAGGTTGTAGCGTGGAGGGTGTTGGTCTCTTCTCTCGAGTAGCAAGTGACAGGGTGAGAGGAAATGGCCCCAAATTTCGCCGGGAAGGTTTAGTTTGGATATTAGGAAAAATTTCTTCACCAAAGTCATTGTCAGGCATTGGAACAGGCTGCCCAGGGCAGTCATGGAGTCGCCGTCTGTGGAGGTGTTTGAAAGATGTGACGTGGTTTAGAGGTGCACATTGTAGTGTGAGGTTAATGGCTGGACTCAATGATCATAAAGATCCTTTCCATCCTAAACAATTCTGTGATTCTGTGATTATTGTGTACTGCAGAAAGCAAAATGGTAAGAAAGGACACAAGACTTTTGGCAAAGATTCATTGCATTAGATATTTCCTTAAATGCTGTGCAGTTCTTTAAAGTAGTTGGTTAAAATAGCTGGGGAATTACATGATAATTTGTTATTGATGATCTACTTGTTTACTGCTTTGACACCTTTTTCTTGGAAAAGCTGAAACTTTATTGCTAGATTTATATCAGTTTAAAACATAATAACTGGTGTTTTTTAAATTACACTTATTTTGGATTTTTGCAAAACATACCTCAGAAAAAACGACAGAGAAAGGTTTCTAATATGAATGAAACTTTAGGAACCGTTTACTGCTTTTTCAAATAAAGCTTTTTATTTTTTTTTCTCTTTTATTTTTTTAAGGAATGTGACTTAGTTTCCAAGGAACCAAAGCCTTTTGTACCTGATGCAAATATCAGTGGGCCTATTGTTGTTCCTACCGCAGGAGAGGAGCACCCTACTGAAGCAAAGCAGTCAATGAAAGGAGTTGCTTTGAAGGAGAGCAGTCCTTTATTGACAGAGGAATACAATAGAAGGCCAGCCTTTCTGGAACTACCAAAGAAAGATAGTATCAAAGACAGTAGTTTACATCAGCAAGATGATGAAAGAAACCTGCTTTCGTCATGTCAGTGTCTAAGCCAAGAAATTGTGAAAGGGTTGGACAGAATCAGTCTGCAGAACAATGCGAAAAATGATCAGTACTATGGTACAAGTTTTGTGATAAAGAAGGAAAGCAAAGCTAGCCTTACCACACTTGCTTGTAGTAAACCTTGTGAACATGTTTCGCCTTGTGGAAGTAGCCTCTTTGAAGGATCATCTGTCCAGCTGGGAAAACTCTGCTGCGCTGGAGTGGATTCAGAGGAGGAGGATTCCAGATCTAGTTCATCTGGGGAACAAGTCATGCTTGAGGTTTCTGATGTGTCACCAGTTCATGACTGTGATCTTTACATTGAAATGGTAAAAAACACAAAGTCTATTCCTGAGTATTCAGAAGTGGCCTATCCAGATTATTTTGGCCATATTCCACCCCCATTTAAGGAGCCTATTCTGGAAAGGCCATATGGAGTGCAGAGGTGAGTTACCATACTCCTTTTTTGTTGTTGTTTTTGTTCCCTTGAGAAACAATCTTTAGGATAAGGTTAACAGGCACATAGACAATATTTACTTTGGTGTCTAAAACTATTTCATTGAATAGCAGTTTGAAGGTAGGTGAGTTGGAATTGATCGATGCAGAGCCATAAACAAGAACACAACCTGATTCTGTAATTGCTAATTCTGTAATTCAGCTTCTAAATACTGTTTAATTTATAGTCTCCCTTTCTGCCTTCCCACCATCTCCCATCTCAATTCTGTAGTTTGGAAAAAAAACAAAAAACAAACAACAATGAAAAACCAAACAAACACAAAAACAAACAAAAAACCCAACCGAACCCAAAAAACCCCAAACACAGCAACAACAATAAATACACACACAAAAAGAAACAAAAAAAAGCAAACAACAACAAACAATACACAAAAACCACCAACCTGAATGCTCTCTTCAAGTCTTAGCAACGATTGGACAGTTAGTGGTTTAACGGTACTTCAGCTCTTCTCATTGCTGTTCTAACAAAGCTGTCTTTCAGGAGAATGTAGTGTGAAAAATGAAAAAAAATCAATACACTTAAGTGTTTGTTTTAGTGTTTGCAGTATAATGGAATTTAGAGGTAACAAACGCTGAGGATTCAGTTTGTGTTAGGTCCTGCAGAATGATGCGCAATAAACACAGAATGAAAAATAAAACAAACCAACAAAAGCAGTACATCAAAACACCCATTTGTTTCTTCACTGTGACATATTGGAAGATGAGGAAGGGTGATGTGACTTTTAAGAATAATTTGCAGAGGTGGTATGACGAGCTGACTCATACGGATAGTAAGTTACTTATAAAGACAAATGAACACGTTTGCAGAACGCATAATAGTAGGTATAATATTTACCACTAGCTTAATTATTGGACTAAATGCTTTCAGCTTCATACTTCAACCAGTTTCATAAGATTCTTCATGTTTACATTTAATTATTAAAGTGATAAAGAGATTAAGTGTCTTTACGTGGTATAATTAAAAATCCTTTGGCTGTTTCACCAGTTTCGTAAAAAAGTGTTCTTTCTACTGAAATGATCAAGTGTTGAAACACTAGTGATGTATTGAATATACTGTTACTAGAAAACACCATTCAGTGTTGAATAAGAATCTTGCCTATAAGCTTATTTCTTAAATACATTCAGCTGAATCAGAAGGGAGATAGTCTTGAGTCAGAAATCACCTAAGAACTGCATTTTAAGAAAATCTTGCAAATCTTCATGTATGTTTTTGTAGTACTTAGTAATTCTGAATTAATTCTGAGTAAGATTCAGTGAAGTCAGATAAAATTTGTAATTCCAATGCTCATTATTCTTGTGTATGTAAAGCACTTTATTAACTTTGACTTTTAACCAACAAACAGTACTTGTGTGGCTATACATAAAGCTGATTTCTAAACTGCGAAGGTAATTCTAGAATATATTTAAGTGTAACTTTTAAATGTTTTATTTTTGTTGTCTTTTCTATGTTGAAAGTAGCTTTTTTAGGTCTTGTGTGAAACAATAATGAAATATCAGGTAATACTGCTAAACTTCAATCAAAAATCCTGCATCACCTTTTAAAGGCACACTGTTCTAAGAATTCCGTTTTCTACGAATGACTCAGTCTTGTTACTGCAATGTAACAAATTTCTGAAAAGGAAACCTGTTTAAAGAGGGCTTAATCTTTTTAGAAATTTATAGTTTACAGGTAGGTGGTGAAAATGAGTTTGGTAGGGGGACATGGAGAAGCTTTTAAGTCTTCTAAGGCTCTGTCCACACATTTATGGCATTCAGTGGGATTTATGCTCTCCTTAATGTAAGTAGTTACTGCTTATCAGCTAAGTCTTTATTAAAAAAACAAATGATTCCCTTCATCCATCCATCCATCCAAATTACAATTTAAGAAAAAGTTAGGGGGGAGCCGAGGTGGGGAGTTAGTTTTTGTTGGTTTTTTTTTTTTTTTTCTTTTTACTTTTATTAGACAAATGTGTGGAATTTTGGGAGGAGATTTAGTCTAGCAATATGCTCAGAGGTGCAGTCCTTTTGAGTTCGTGCTTTAGAGTGGTTTTGTTTTTTGGTTTACATTTAGTAACATGTAATTTTCTCCAAATGTTTCACTGAATTACTATTGTCATTGAGAATAACTGAAGTGGCTTATATCATTCTACCTTTTAGGGAAGGAATTATTATATAGTTCAATACCCTGTATATTTGAGTTTAAATTCCTAGTTTTTTCCTTTCCTTAAAAATTTAGCTTGTTTTTTTGCTGCACGCTTTCGTATTTTCTAGTCACTTTAAGTATTTTCTGATCATCTGACACTTAGAAGTGATCATGGATCTACAAAGGACTAATCTATAAGCACAGAGCTGCACATCAACAGTGTTGGTTTTGTATTTTTTTCCTTTAATTATCTTAAAATAGATTCTCTTTTCTCCCCCCCCCCCTTTTTTTTTTTTAATTTTGGAACCTGAAAATGTCTAGTGCTACCTTTCCTTTTTGTGTGCATCTTGAAACTATTTCTTCTTTCTTTTTGTCTACATTGGTTGTTGCTCTGGTATTTGAATGCCTGATATTCGTTAATGGATTTTCTCTTGGCAAACCTCCTGTGATGACACGAAGTTTTATGACCCTTTAGACCTGAGGCATACTGAGATCTAAGGAGTTGTGTAAGATCAAGTGCAAGATCAAAAATCTGTAGTTCTGCCCTGAGCTGAACCTGATCAGATAGATTGTGGTGTGTCAGCATCTTTTCAATTCTGTCAGTACATTGGAGTCACGACTTGTTTTCTCTTCCAGTTAGTTTTGATTTAATAAAAGGCACTGGAGTTGTGCACTTACCTTCTTTTTCTCATTTGATAACAATATTTATTTTAATTAAATGGAGAATTTCCAGCCTGAACGTACTTTGCCACTCTGTTCCTCTATTTTCATTGTTAATCTGCTTCCTTTTCTTCTTATTGCAGGTGCTGTGCAAGCTTTTCAACACAGCTCTGCTACTATATTTCATTCTTGAACTGCAGCAATTTCTTACTTTTCCAAACCAGGACCTAGATACTGCCAGTTGTGCAATGGTTTTATGATCTGGATAAACATTCACCTGGCATTTGGCTGACATCACCAAATTCATTCTTATTTGTTACCTAGTCGATAAATGAACCTAGATCTCCAGAGGTGAAAAGCTAGTGCACTAACACACTCACTGCACGGCCTACTTTCTAAAACTCTTTAATTTTAGTTATGGTAGGACTCGTGTAAGTTACTAATGTTACCAAGTGCTGTCCTGGATTTAAGTATTAACATAAGGAATGTTTGAGTAATTCCTGCTTCTAGTATAAAGTATGAAATGTTGCGGTTTTTTCCATAAGATAAAACCCAGTGGGTTGTGTGCATGAAAACTCAGTTCCCCCACATGAAAATGTTGGACTCGGTCAGCTGTGAATGCAGGTGTTCAAACTTAAGTACACTTACAGGTTGTGCACATAAGTGGGGTTGAGGCTGAGATCTCTCTGAAAATCTGTCCCAATGTCTTCATGTCAATGTTCTTGTATGAGGTAGTTCCTCTTTTGTGATTGAAAACAGTATGCAACATTTTAAATGGGAACTCTGCTTTTTATTTTAGGACAAAAATCTCTCAAGATATTGAAAGACTGATTCATCAAAATGACATTATAGACAGAGTTGTATATGACCTTGATAATTTCAGGTAAGTTTTTACCCTTCTGAAAAAAATACTCAGCACATTTTCTAAGCCTGTCCTGCTTCCTCTGTGATACAATTTGTGTTACAATACTTAGAGCAGTACTATTTTGACAGACTTCAATGAAAGTTTCATCTGATGTAACTGTTTCTTCTGTCCAGGCTGTATTTAGAGGAAGCTTCAAAATAATTTCTGAATTACCAAGTGAGGGCTAAAATAGACTTAATGACTTTGTTCTAGTTAAGTTTGTTTTTTTCATTTTGGTACCTTTTTTCTGCTCATAGCTGTTCAGTACCAGAGGAAGCAGATGTTTTGAAGTTTAATTCCAAATTTGAATCTGGAAACCTGCGCAAAGTTATTCAGATCAGAAAGTAAGATAATTCAGCTCTTCTTTTCACACATAAGGCCTTTATTTCTGCTTTTAAAAGACTCATTGATTTGTTTTTGTTTATCTTTAGAAATGAGTATGATCTAATTCTGAACTCGGATATAAATAGCAATCATTATCATCAATGGTTTTACTTTGAAGTCAGTGGAATGAAAACTGGCATCAGTTACCGGTTTAACATCATTAACTGTGAAAAGTCAAACAGTCAATTTAACTACGGTAAGATACATTTCCCATACTTTGAGAAGAAATATGTAGAAAAATACCTATGCTAAACAGCTCAGCTGTTTCCTTCCCTTTGCCTCAAGATCAGTAATATATTCATGTTGTCAGATCAGATTCTTTTTTTAATAGTATTACTAGAAAATGTTTTGACAAGTTTCAGTTAAAAAGAAGAAAAATGTCTTACAACACTGGCTGCCAGTTTTTAAATGATATTTTGTTGTAAGTCAGGCCAAAGCAGAAGAAAATTACTGGTGGCAGCAGCTAAAGTTTGTTCTAAGGCCATTGTCAGGGGGACAGCATCAAAGCCTGTTGATGCATATATGTGCAAGAAGAATGACAGCTGTCATTAATTGCTTTCTGAACAGAGGTGTATTTTCAGATGTGAAAGTGAGCGGAGGCATTCTCAAATAGTTTTGTCTTATTGGTGGGAAGAGAGGCACATTATGTGAGAAGGAAAAGTAAGTCTCCTTTGAAATGCTGGCCTTTGTAGGTGACCCTTGCAGTCTCCTGCGAGTAGTGTTTGCTGCATGTACCTCATCTGAAAGTACTGGCTTACTGAATATGCCTATTTTCCACTTGTTGGGAAGCGGGTGGGGGTGTGTGTGTCATTCAGCTTAAAACCATTTATTTTGTGAAGTTTGTTTCGTTTTTTTTTTCTTGCTGAATTTTCTGAAATTTGTTCTTTAGGAGGGAGGAGGAGAAGCCTGCCTCTCCCGCCTCAACCTCAAACTCTTAGGACAGAGTAACAGCATACTCTCTTTTTTTCTCATAATTGTACAATTCACATTGATAAAATCCAAGAATATCAGGTAGTTTCACTGGTAATAAGATGCTTTTAAATATTTACTAATCTTCATCAGTTTAGGTCTTTATTAATTTTTGCATAGACTTACCTGATGGTTACTTTTGGTTTTTTTTAAGTACATTGACTGAATCACTGAACATATTTGGCTAATTTGAACATATTTGGCTAATTTAACTAGTAAACAATGTTCAATTAGTATGTATTATTTTCTACTCCAACTAAATATTAAGTATTCGATGTAAGAATAGTCTCCAAAAATATATGTTTTAAAGAGTTACTGTTTTAGAAAAAAATTGTCCTTAGAGATCAGTTTTTTTCACAGCTATCCAGCCGAATTGGGGGGTAATATCCATTTTTTAATATTCTCTTTGAATCATTTTCGTAATGTTGAGTTGGCTGTAGGAGGACCCAAGACTTCTTGTAGATTACCATTCATGCTAACTACATCTTTCATTTTTGGTCTTCTGTAGATCTGATTATTTTTATTCTTTAATTTGTTATTTTCTGAAAATTTGGACATGATGAGGGGAGATAGGGAAGAATCTTCTGTCCCCTGGTTGAAAGAGTGTACAATACTCAGACGTTCATGAAAATATACTCCATGATGGCAAGTTAATGAGTATAGATAGTTCAGAGACTTTCATGTAAGTGTTGATGTTGTCCATTACTGCTAAGATCTTGATGGTTGATGTTAAGTGTTAAAGTGAGATGCATTTTTTATTTAAGGTATGCAGCCCCTCATGTATTCTGTTCAAGAAGCATTAAATTCTCGACCATCTTGGACTCGTGTTGGGACAGATATCTGTTACTATAAGTAAGTACACCAGTCAAACATACAGCAAATCTTACACTGAAGGTTAGTATGAGGTACAATTTTTGAGGAGAAATATTTGCTTTTTAGTTTGATAATTATATTTTAGTAGTTCAGTTTTAAACAGAGTTTTCTTCCTGGATTACCACCGAGAGTAGCAGAAGTGGCTAAGATATATAGAGTCTTACTTTTTTAGCACATTGCTAACATTTATACTGTTCATCTTCTGTACTTCTGTCAGAAATTGCATACTGTTCCAGAGAAGCTTTTAAGGGAACATATATATGCATGCTTTCTTGAAATCCTAATAGTGACTTCCAGTAATACTGATCACGTGGTGCTTGCAATTAGGCTTCTGTATTCTGTGGTGCAATCACTGTAGAGCAGTCCTGGAACACAGAATAAGGTGATAAAGCATATCCACACATTACCTTTCTTGGACAACAGTTGTTTTCTTCCTCTTTGTTGTTGTAGTTCTTGTTGTTTGGTTTGTTTACTTGCCTTTTTCCAATATGAGTGATTGTGTATCACTGCTATAAAGAAGTATCTTTACCGATGGTGGGAACCAGTGTATTTAAGCTGGATGTGAGCAGACAAGAAAGACAATCACTAAAAATTTTCCTGGGTCTTATAATGTGTGTTCAGGAATAACCAATGATATTAACAAAGAACTTTCTAATGTGTTTATTATCTTTGTTTTACACTTAGGAATCACTTTTCAAGAAGTTCAATTGCTGCTGGAGGTCAGAAAGGAAAATCTTATTACACAATTACATTCACAGTGACTTTTCAGCATAAAGATGATGTCTGCTACTTTGCTTACCATTATCCATATACATATTCAACTTTAAAGGTGGGAAGATTATGATCTGTTACATATTTTGGCAATGTGAAACATAAGCATTCACAAGGGGATTCTTTTAATTTATTTTTATAAAGATCAAAATGCTTGTAAAAATTGAGAATTTTCATAAAATATTAGTGTTTAGACTGGTGAAATGTGTAGGTTGTTCTAAAGAACAGTCCCTGGAAAAATAAAATTGGTATTTGCTTGTAGGCTAAATGGGTTTTCTGGGCATCGTAGTTCATAATTGACTGGAAACAGTGCTAATTGAACGAAGGATTTGTGTTTGAGTCAAATGACTCATATCCTGCTTTTCTACATATACCTCTTCATGACTGACCTATCCAAGTTACTATATTTAAGACAATTAGAAACCTTTTTAGGATAATGAATTGGCCAAAGAAGTGTTGTGAAGCTTTTAGGACTAAGCAAAACTTTTGTCTACAATGTCTCTTGATTGTTTCTGTCCTAGCAGTAATAGGGAACTGAGGATTCAGTGACCCCTGTGCAAAAGCGTTGAATGATGCTTTTTACTAAGCCATGCTTGCACTTGGAAGAGGTACCTGTTCAGGGATGGTATGAGCAGCTGCTGCCTCCAGCAGTGCTGGGGCCTGGTGGTTCCTCCTGCCTGGCTGCTGGAGCCCAGCCAAAGGACCTGGGGGTGTCTGTTCCAGGCTGCTGGACCATGACTGCTGCTTTCCTTCTTGCATGTAGGTTCAGCCACTAGCAAGTATGAGTATGTATCCCAAAGAGAGAGACACATACACATGCACTTGCACATGCCGCCCCACCCCATCATGGCTGGATGCACAGACTGGCACAGACAAGGTGCTGCCTTCAACAGCACCCATGTGTAACGCTATCAAGAGTTGCTTAGAAGGTAATTGCAGACACCCAAGTAGTATTCCGCTGATAAGTATTGCTGTTCACTAGTCAAAAGTACACACTCACCCACTCTTTAGAATAACAAGCACACACACATTTGTGGATGACTGGCGTGGCCCATCCATGCCATACCCCTGCCTAGATCCCTGTCTCTCTTACCTGCTGTGCAGGCATGGGGTAATCCAGCCTGATGGTTACTATCAAACAGATGTGTGCACTCACACACTCATTTCACAGGCACTCTTGCACTTGTGGTTCCTCCCAGATGCCAGCATGGACTTTCTGCCCACCTGTCTCGACCTGGGGCCTCACACTTGCTGGGTAATTGACCCTGAATTTTGCTGGCAAATTGCACATGCACTTCTCCATGCACACTAGTGTCAGGGAAGAGGCCTGTTCTGCCCCCTACCCCTGACAGCTGGTACCAGGCACATGGCATGGTAACCCTTGTTCCTACTGTAGGTGCTGGTGCTGAGACACCCTCCCTTGCTTCACTCACCCTTATCACACCACTAGATAGTTTTTGGGACACATACTGTTCTTGCTGCAGTGGCTGGACACCAGGACCCTCACACATTCCAGCAGCTGGCACTTAGATCCCCTCTTGCTTCTGCTGCTGACACCACAGAACAAAGTATGCCAACATTGCCTATGGCTCCAGCTGCTGGCACCAAGTCCACTCACTTCAATGCCAATAGTAGGTGGCAATTTGGACACAAAGTCTGTGGTGACAACAGAGATGCTCCCAAAAGGTCTAGCCTCTGCAGCTACTGATGCTGAGACCTTTGATTATTCCAGTTACCAATCCCAAATCCACTCACACCTGTCTTGTTAGTTACACCTTGTCCAGACAGCACTTGAATGCATGGGATGGGGAGTGGGGCTGCACAGAGAGGTAGCTCAGAGCAGACTGTAAGGATCAGGTGCATATGTTTTGTATAGCTCCACAGGCTCCCCTAGAATATCCCAAATCCTTTTGTTCCTTTTGTTTTCTCCTTATCCCTCAGGTACCCCTCTCAAAAGCTTTGCCTGTAGATTCTTAATGGCCCGTCAGTTAGAGACTGGAGACTTTAGTCTTTGCTATGGTTTCGGTTATGTGTGGTCTGCCAGGATTGTTTCCTTCTGCTGTTTGTTGTTTCTCCATTTACTTGCTATCCCCTTCTGCAGTATAAAGTCCCTAATCAGATAACCTTAATGAAGCAGAGGTTCTTACTTTCCACATACCCTTACAGTATCATCTTTTAGAAAATAATGTTCCTTCTGTGCCTTCATCTTAAAGCAGTTTGAAAAACAAACTCTGAAAGAGAAGTATTCAGTCAGTCAGAGGTGTAAAGGATGATATTTCATGTATGATGGAAACTTGAATGTTGTTGAGAAAAACAAAAAGATTGATTAAATAGAATGTGTGGAATAGGCTGCGATATGTGACTGCAAAAGATTTGAAGTATTTTTTCATTATTTTTGGGATGAAGATGCATCTTCACAAGCTGGAATCTATGCACAACCCTCAACAGATATATTTTCGGCAAGATGTTCTCTGTGAGACTTTGGCTGGCAACAGTTGTCCCTTAGTCACTATTACAGCCATGCCAGAGTCCAATTACTATGAACATATCTGTCAGTTCAGTAAGTATGACTTTCCTTTGTCATCATCTGAAAATAATGTAAAACTATCTCTCTGTTATCAAAATATTATTAATTGTTGTGCATTGTAAAAATAACAATGTAAAACAAGGTTAATGAATTTCATTAAATTAAGAGGCATTAATACTCAGGATTTACTTTGTATTTAATATTTATTTGTGGTAGTCAAATAAGGATATTTATGTCTTGATATATAAGATAATATATATTAATATATTTTAAATCAGTTGCTAGATATTTTTGTATGTTACATTTTGCAGACAACACTTCTTTGAGGAAAATACCTGGTTTCTGAGTAATGTTTTTCTCCAAATGCTCGGGTTATTTGCTTGCCAAAAAATCTTGCACAAGGCTAATATCTAAGCTACTGTGATTTGAAAGGATCTTTAGTTATGACAGCATTCCTGGTTTGTTCCTCCACCCCGGTATTGCTATTAGGAAAAAAGGCATCAAAGTCATCATAATTGTTGGCTTAAACTAGTTGTGACTGTATAATTGATTGAATGTAGAGCTCCATTGTGAGAGTTATGTAATTAACTGTCCTTATAACAATGTTCTGGCCAACTCTATCAGTAATACTGTATTTTGCCTTGTAATAAATGAGGCTGGCTATTGCCTGTTTTCAATGAACAAACTGTACTTCTGTACTTCTTTTAGGGAATCGTCCTTATGTTTTCCTCTCTGCTCGTGTACATCCTGGAGAGACTAATGCAAGCTGGGTTATGAAGGGAACGCTGGAATACCTTATGAGCAATAATCCAAGTGCCCAATGTTTACGAGAATCTTACATTTTCAAAATTATTCCCATGCTCAATCCAGATGGTGTCATCAATGGAAAGTAAGCATAAGTTTACTCACAAATATGTAACTTGTACTACTGAGTCTTTGCATCTGTTATTTAAAAAAAAATTAAACTAATCCCAGCAACATACAAATGCAATATACTTAATATGAAAAAACCCACTTACAGAATTGCTAGGATTTTTCCATTTTTTTTGCTTTTTAAAGGCAGATGCATTATTCCATGAATTTCAGTTTTATAAAATACATTTTTATTTATTCATGGCTGATAAACATTTCTATGTGAATTGACACGGCATTTTAATTGTCTCTTTGAACTACAGTCTTAGGTAGGTATAGTGTTACATAACAGCACAACTTCTTTGAGGAAAAACTGAACAAGTTTGTGGTTCTCATGAAAAAGAACAGTCCTTGTATCTGATAAAGCTTTTTATGTAATTTTTCTTTCTTATATTATAGTTTTTAGCAGGATGTTATGGAAATGGCTGTTGTGAAATGTTATTAAAAGGGAGAAAGTTAATAGGTGTGCAAGAGAAAGGGTAAGAAAATATCCTGATTTAAGTAAAGTTATTCTTTCACTTGCTACCACTTTTCTTAATAAATTTAAGGGATATATCAGAACCTTTTGATACTGTGATAAGTAAGCATTCAGAAGTCTATATTTCCTTGGTTACAGGGAATTCATGTGATATGGAAATTCTGGGATGGTGAATTTACAGTTCTTTCTTATGTAATTATTGGTGGTTATTTTAGAAGATTTTGTGAACAAAATAATAAAAATCGAACCAATTATGGATTTTAATGAAACCCCATCTTTATATATGTAAAAACGTGTAAAACATAACACCTGGAATTAAATCATTCTGAATACAAGTGAAAGTTTAGTACAGGGACAATTAAGAAATCTGTCTAAACAGACACAATCTAAAGACAAATGTACCAAATATGACTGCGTGAACACAAATTTCTGCAAGTTTAAAGTTACTGCTGATAATTGACTGAATATGGAGATGATGGTTATTTGTTTGCTGTTTTTTGGGGGTTTTTGGTTTCTTTTGTTTCTTTTTTTTCTTTTTTCTCACAGCTACTTGTCTCCTAGCAACTTCGTATTTCAAGTCATAGATTTCTGGTTGACGTTAGTTTTTGTATTACAGAAGTCAAGACACCAAAATTGTCAAGATAGCATATATTCAAAATTACTGATTTTGAACTAGAAGCTGAATAGAAGTACAACACTTCTGTTTCAACAGCAATTAAGCAAGATTACAATTGACTTCATATAAGAAGCTACTTTATTTTTAGGTTTTGTGTAACATAACTTAAAAAACCTTAAACCCTTCCATTGTTTGGGATGTTAGAAAACTGAAGTTTATTGCTTACCAGACTCCTTCCAAAAAAGCAGTGGTGACAAGGAAAACTTGAGGTGGGGGGGAGGCTTATTTAAAAGTATGATAATACAGACTACATGATGCGTTTTTCCACCCCCCCACAATAGCCACCGTTGCTCTTTAAGTGGAGAAGATTTAAACAGGCAGTGGCAAAATCCAAATCCAGATCTGCATCCCACTATTTACCATGCTAAAGGGTTACTGCAATATCTGGCTGCCATAAAACGTTTACCTTTGGTGAGTATATGTGTGTAAGCAATTCTGAATCTTTTTAACTTTGTCTGTGTAGCTAGTCTGTAAAGTAAACATTTTAATATGGTCTTCTAAACTGTGCCACAGTTAAATTTGACTTGGAGAACCAGTCTTCTGCAAACCTTTAGATCTAAACCTGTCTCATTTGCTAGGGTAGAAGGTTATACCTTCCTGAGATGAATCCTGTGTTTTCTGTCGTAACACACAAATAGATTATATAGGTTTCTCATTCTTTGGAACTTTCAGTAGTACAAATAAAAATTTTTATTTGTCCTTCTATTACTTTTATAAGATGTTAATTCTGTATGCCTTGCCTTCATTTTTATTGTAGGTCTACTGTGATTATCATGGTCACTCTCGTAAAAAGAATGTATTTATGTATGGCTGCAGCGTCAAAGAGACAATGTGGCACACAAATGTTAATGCTGCCTCTTGTGACGTGATGGAAGACCCTGGTTACAGGGTAAGTTTGACATTTGTACCTTTTTCACCTGTAAAATGTATGTATTTTTTTTCACTTTGTAATATGCTTTTCAGATAACTTCCTGATATTATTCTGTGCACATAGTGACCTTATAACATAAGAAGACTTACTGAGAATGAAATATTTTTAGTTCATGAGTGTACTTCAAAGTATTTCAAAAAGCTTTAAGCATTGTGCACTAATACAGCTAAGGATTTGATGCTAGTAGAGTGGTTTTTTTGGGGGGCAGGGCTGTCTTTGTACAAATATATGCTTTTTTTTTTTTGTTCAACATTACTGTTAGAGTAAATACATGGAAAATATGCTTCTGTGCATTTACAATTACCGAATGAAAAAAAAGTCATTTAAGCATAGCAAACAATATTCTAGCAGCAAGAAAATAAAAAACTTAATTGCTCTGGGAAATGCCCATTTCTGTGTATGGAAATAGGCAAAGTTCCTCTTATAAAGATGTGTAGTTAAGACATGTGCCTGTAATATGTATATAGATAACAAACTAGCACAAACAACATCCACTGCATTGTATAAGCTTTCAAAAATGCCGAAAGATTTTAAGAATTGTTGCCTCTTTATTCTATGTAACTCCACTGCCGCCTTGTGGCAACTGCAAATCTGTGCAACCTAATGCCTCCAAAGGCCGTGGTTTTTTTGAGGGGATACAGAGTTAAACTTGAAAAGCATGTGAATGCACGTTAAAGCGCTTGCTATGCATCTGTGAATGCAAACGAGTACAGATGCCTTCAGATTTTTCTCAGCTCTTGTTCACTTTTACAAAAATTCTCTCTCTCCTTGATTTTCTTGTGTCATTTCCTGAATTCTGAATCCGGTGCCATTCATGGCTGCTGCTCCACATGTTTATGTGGGGTTTTGTCACCTCAGCTGCACTGTCGCAGTGCGCAGAAGACAATACTCAATGAGAGTTGTGGGGAAAAGCCTTTTGGTTTCAAAAGGTGAACTGAAATATTTGGGCAAGCTTACACTAATAATGGTATATATGCTATTGAAACAGTGAATTCAGAGTGGTCATGTGATTTGGCTTAACTGATGCAAGTAAAAGCTGGAGAGAATGTAGTCATTTAGCATTAGTCAGATACATACATTTGCAAAATGGTTTCTTTTTCCAAAGCCATTGTGTAAACAGTTATATTGAACTTTGATTCATGTTCTTGAAGTTAAATATGCACCTAGTGCTTTGCTGAATTTGGATGAAAATACTACCTGTGTTAAATCTGAAAATTGGATTGTTGAAGTGGTCTAAAACTGGATCAAATAGAGTGTGTAGTACACTTAGTTTAACAAAGTTATCTCAGTGAATTAGGAGGAGATGGTTATCACCTGAAGAATTCTTTTGTATCCTGCTCCTTACCCACGTGACTAACACTCTATTTTAGTGGTTGAAGCTGAATAGAGGATTTTAGTAAGTAGGAAATGGCAAACTTGTTGTCACTTGAACACACTGGGTTTTGAAAACTCAAGATGGAAAAATGTTTTCATTCTTATTCTTTTAATTGAACTTGCAGCAGAATTTTCTGATAACAGTTTGTGACTGCATATTCCCCAAGTGTCCTCCTGCTTCTATAAGTGAAATAAAATAGTCACAGTATTTTCAAAATTCTTGTCCTGCAGGCACTTCCCAAGATCCTGAGTCAAACTGCCCCAGCATTCTGCATGGGCAGCTGCAGCTTTGTAGTGGAAAAGTCCAAAGAATCAACAGCACGAGTTGTTGTGTGGAGAGAGATAGGAGTACAAAGGAGCTACACAATGGAAAGCACATTATGTGGATGTGACCAGGGCAAATATAAGGTAGGAAAATATAACCATTAAACTGTGCTTGCTTTATAATTTCTTTCATTTGCATTGCTATCTTGTTCTATAACCCCACGTGCTTGCTTGCTTTAAACTTCTAAAATTCTTCTAAGATCTGTGTACACTAATGTTAGAGTGAAAGTACTTATTTTACAATATCATAGGTTGCAGAATAGTCTTCATCTGTCGCTTAACCCACCCCACAAGTATGTTCTGTGTATTGGCTGTTTTAACAAGACAAATATTAATTATTCCTTGTAACACATATGAATGCATGTAATAAAAAAAAAATCAGAACTGTTCTTTCCAGTAGATTGTTAAAATCACTAGTAATAAATGTCAATACTAGAATAAAAATTTCTTTACATGCAGCAATTTCAGACTTCACCATGGCAGTTCATGGTTCTTCAGCAGATATTTAGTAGTGTCCCTTACAGAATTTTCCTGTGTAGCTGCAGAAACAGGCTCATGAATCAAAATACTTTCAAGTTACCAGGACTACAAATTACCCATTTCTGAAGTCATCATAGTTGTTTGTATTCTTGACTTCAAACTTGCTTTCAAGTTGTCTCCTTCCAAAGTGTTAACAGGGCTGGATATTTGAAAACACGTGGTGATTCAGTTTGTAGTATCTCACTAGTAAAAACTTACTTCAAATAAAATATTCTTAGGGAAAAAAAGGAGAAAAACCACCCTAATGTCTGATCTTCAACTTTAGTCACTGGGTTAAATTTAGCTACAAATTGAAGCAAGTTTTTAAAATCAACATTCATGGACGAAGTCACAGTTCCCTCTGCTTGAAAATAGAATTTAGGAATGCTAATCAAGAAAATGACCACAAGCCTCAAATAAGGTTCTTCACAAAAAGAGAATCACAAGGCTGGGATCAAGGTGTGGGGGGCAGGCAGGCAGGGCAGGAGCAAAAAAAGTTGGAACAATATATATTTAATGTATTAATGTATGCTGCAACACCCATGCTTATCTCACTAGGCAGAAGGGATACAGATATTTTGGCAGGAATTTCTGTAACTACTACATGAATAAGTAAGTTTTGTGAATTAACAACAGAAGCATTCCTGCTATTGTCAGAATATTGAATTATTCCTCAGATAATATCATTATGGAGCTTTAAAAAATGATAACTCATCCAACCTGCTTATTTTGAAACTTCCAGAATATTCTTAAACACGAACCTTCATCACTGTAGCAGTGTTGCTGCACAAAGTTCTTAAGAAAGGTGAATTGAAGATGTTTTGTGGACAAACTTTCAAGATACTTAACTTGCAAAACCCTTCTTCAGTAAAGAAGTAAAAAAAATGGCTGAATTCTGTGGAAAAATCATTTACTCGGAAGAACATTCTTTTATGAAATATAAGCAAGCTGATGAGATCATACTGCTGTTCTGACATTCATTTTATTTGGAATAAAACAATTTGTGAGGTCTTAGTCATCCTGTGAACATGCAGGAAGATTTTTCATTTTTTCTTCACTATGATAATGTGACTATGACTTATTAAGAAGATATATCCAAGAGGCCAAAGTGACTAGACAGGACAGGAAAAGAGAAACCTTTCTCCAATGAGAAGGTCAAAGACATGAAAAGGCACAGTCTTTTTTTTTCTGATGGAGAGAACACGGCAAGGAACTCTGAATAAACTTAGGAAATACGTCATCTAATTAGTACCACAATATGTTATTTTGAAACACAGAGAGGAGTCAAACTGTAGAAATTTCCTCCCTTTCCACTTCCCACCCAAAAGGACGTGACAATTCAGATCTGAGGGTCTGGGCTATGTATCATCTAAAGATCTGAAGCACTTTTCCAGCCTTCTTCTGGTTTGACATAATCGCTGAATTTTGTTCAAAGTACAAAGAGTATTACTGAACAATTCTGTTCTTTGTAGAAGAAATGCTGAGTCTTTGCAAAAGCTGGATAATATCAGAACATCATTTTTTCTTTTTATTCTTGTTCATTTTACTCAGACAATTATGCTAGACTGTGTCCAGCCAGGAAGCTGTTGAACTGAAGTTAGCGATTCTTACCTGAATTTAGGATTCCTGGTGACAGAGCTATTGCTGGAAGCAATCTTATTTTAACTGCTTGCATTGGGCCTTTGTAGAGCAGCAAATGTTACTCAGTCATCTGCGATTCACGATATTGAACAGCAAACATTCAGGTGAAAAGATGCTCCAGTATCTGCTATAGAGGGATAACTAAGATGCTAAACAAAAGAACAATTTTTTCAATAATTCAGACCACCTGAAAACTGAAAACAGTGCCTTTCCTAATTGGAGATTAATACATTTGAGGGTATTATTGAATTTTTAAGCTAATCAAGCTTTTGTTATCTGGCAATTTTATGATGCACATGAAGAGAAGACTTTAGGAGACAAGAATGCAGTCAATCAACTTCATCACCATGATTCTTCAGTCTCTGGATTTTGAGTTCTCAAAAATGATCACATCTTTGTAGGCTCTGCTGAATAAGAAGGCAGAAGAACAAGATGTTATACTGTCTAACTGACTTCTCCAAATCTTACTATGGCTGTTGTCATTTATGGAGTACCTATTACAGGAATATTCCTCTCAACTTGAGGTCACAGTCTGTTATGCCTTTGTTTTCCATCTTTGCTTTCAGGTAGCAACACCTCCATCCCTGGAGGTGTTTAAAAGGCATTTAGATGAGGTTCTTAGGGACATGGGTTTCTGCTAGAGTTAGGTTAGGTTATGGTTGGACTCCATGATCCTGAGTCTCTTCCAACTGAAATGATTCTATAATTCTATGATTCTGTGAAAGTTCATCACCAAGATGCTCCATTCACGTGAAGATGTTTTCATGAAATGTTTAGTAAGGAAGACTTCAACCAGCCATCCAAAATGTTACTATCTAGAAAAAAGATAGTTATATAAAATATAAAGAAAAAGGAACTAAATTTTGTGCTTTTTTTTAAAAAAAAAAAAAAAGAAAAAAAAAAAGAGCAGCTACTTCCAGGTAACTTGTGCTTGAAATAAGTGATTGTAGTGCTTAAGGAACTTCAATAGGCCACAGTTAGAGGTACTAGAACAACAGGTGAAGGTGATTAGAAGATCAAGAAAGAGGAGTGTAATTAAGGCTTCAGTGAAAATTAACTTCACCTCAGGTCTCTCATTTAGGGCAATTCTTCATTATTATTTCCTGAAATAGAATTTGTGTCTTTTGTTTCTTGGAAATGAAGAGATTTGGCTGATGGAAGGATAACAATGGATTAAGAAATTTGGTATTTGGCAGCTGTGTGGTACTGCATTCTCCATTATGATTTTAAGAAATTAGAGAAGCCAATCTAGACTTTGGCATGGGCTTTTGCCTACAAGTATGTAGACCCTTCAGACTTTATCATCCAAACATTTCACATTTATCCACCTCCAGTATGATCAATTTAGGTCTCTCTGTAGTTACATCCTCTTTCTGCTGTGCTGAAAATAGAAGCCACAGAACATGCACACGCTATATATCTTTCTAACAACTGTCTTTGCACTTTCATACTGTACTCTTGCCATTTTTCGACTTAAAGCCACTCCTATTACACTGTCTATGAAGAATCTGCCAACTAACGATAACTTCTTCAGCAACAGATGTAGACAATGATTGGAAAAGTTTCTGAACCATCAAGTTGTGCACGTTAGTAATCTGTGTAACAGTGAAACTACTGTTACCCTTCTCCTTCCTCTTCTGCATACTTGTTGCCTCTTGTCCTTAATGTTATTTTAATCTTTTTGGGGCAGGGACTGTGTCTTCCTGTGATTAGCGTAGTGGAGCCCCAGGTATGATTGGGGTCTTCGAATGTTAATGACGTGCAGACAAATACAAAACAAAATCAAAAAATTGGCCTCTGTGGATAAGGTACTGCACTGGGAGTGAGGAGAACTGATTTCTGTTCCCAGCGGGGTCAGTGACATGCTGTGAGACACTGTGCAAATCGCTTCAACCCTCTCTGCCTACATTTCTCCATCTGTAAAGTGAGGATAATTCTTCCTTTATTAATAAAGTGCTTTGAAACCTACAGCACAGAAGCATTATAAAAGAGGTAAGTAGTATTACAATTAACAATAATACTCAAATATCCAACTCTTGTTCACTGCTAACAGGTTTCTTCTGCACCATTTTTCTGGAGACAGCACTGTTTAGAATAGTGGATGTAACTTTAGCTTTTTTGTAACTAAAAGGCACCTTCTTTATGAAGAGTACAGAGGAAAAAAAAGAACTCACATGAAAAATAAAATCCAGCTTTCCATTTATTGTGTTTGTATCTTCAAAACAGAAGTACATGAAGAATTTACAGACTATACCGTTTCTAGAGCAACATAACACTTTCTTTTAAAACTTGCATTTTAAAATACAGTGTCAGTTTGGCAACATATATGTGTCTGGTTTTTAGCTTTTAGTAAAAAAAAATCCTACTCCATTCTTTTGGCTTCATGTATTTTCTATTTGGTGATTTAGCTTCAATTCCTGGTTCTTCAGGTTCCCTGCTTGTTTTGTCAAAACTCTTTTTAACTACCCTTTACCTTAGAAGGCTTAGGAAGTTCCAAACTAAAATCCTTTGAAATTCTCCTGAGATACAGTATTTGCAAAGGGTGAGATTGAATTGGGTTGTGACATTGAATTTGTTAATGTATGTACAGTCAATACTAGCCAATTCCATAATTGTTCAGGATCACTCTGGAATATTATTCTCTTTTCATAAAGTAGTTGAGGTCAGAGGTTCTGTCCCTACATATCACACTGCTAAATTAAAAGTGTAGAATTGTCTGATGGGAGGCTTTATCACATAAGTAAACTTGGAGAATATTATATAATTTCTGCCTCCTAAATACTCTTTGCGGAGGAGAATGCCTTGATATGTTGTTCAAGTTAGAAAACAACTATGGCTCTTGATACTTTGTTATTTTTAATTACTAAATGAGTGAATAAATGCTTTCAGAATTAACACATGTAGCTTCTAACTTATAGGAGTGGAAGAGAAGTTTGTGTGAAGGAGTAACTTTTTTGCCTTAAATAGTCTTATTTAGGTGTCAGAACATAGCAATTAGCTTGATTACAGCTACAATATAAATTAACTCATTTTTTCATTCTTTCATTCTGATGGAACTTACATTGAAGAATCTTACATTTGTTTTAAAAATAATTTATACTCGCAAATGTGGACACGATCTCTGTCTGATCCCTGTTAATATTGATGTGCTACATGAATAGACCAGGAAGCTCCAAAGAAATGTGAATGTGTCCAGAAATGTCCATTCAGCATTAGAGTAATCTTGTAGTTATTCTCTGAATTTTTGCTGATACCCTTTCTGTTTACTCTACAGTTATTATTTGTTCTGTCTTTAAAGCAACAGTGTATATTAAATAAAATAACAATGTGTTTTTAATAGTAATTCTACAGTATATGTCGGTCCATCTGCATGTACCTATTTTGTATTTGTAAATCTTATTTTTAAATTAGGGATTGCAGATAGGGACAAGAGAACTGGAGGAGATGGGAGCAAAGTTCTGCGTTGGCTTGCTGCATTTAAAAAGAATGTCCTCACCTTTGGAATATGATCTGCCTTCTAGTCTGTTGGATCTTGAAAATGAGCTGATTGAGTCGAGCTGTAAAGTGACAAGGTAGTACAAATTTATTATATTTACTTCTTTTTTTTTCAGGAAAAAAATTCCATTTCTCAAGTGAGGTAAAGATTCTCTCAAAAATATTCTTGTACTCGTCAAAGATCATGTTCATGTGTTGTGACCTGTTAGTGTAACAACAATCTGAATATATATATATATATATATATATATATTTATGAAATCTATTGTGTTAATTCAGTTGCTTCAGACTTGTGAAGAAAACTATAAATACAGAGTTAGACTCTGTGTCACATTTGTTGCTGGGATAAACACTGGCAATTTTAATGTCATCAGAGAGTTATTATATATGCAGTATAACTCAGTAGGTCTTAGGTCTCAGTTGTCTCTGAGAACATTTTTATTATTACTGTCTATAGTATTAAAAATGTATTTAGACAAACTTAAAGTACATGAGTTAAAAGCACAGTAATAACTGTTAAGTTTTTCTTCCAAACTTTTTTTTTTTTAAACTTTTTCCCCTTTGGTAGAGATCTATAACAACATTTAAAGAGTTTAAGATGTGAAATAAGGTTTGGGTCACAAAAGAAATGTATCTGATCAGTAGCGAGCTTATTAAGTTGTCAATTCTAAAGCTCTAGCTAGGCTTGCAAAAGTATGTGTACTATTGCTAATTTCCTTTCATATAATTCACTGAAATATCCACGTGTCACAGAGGAACCCCAAAGCAACTCCAAGCAAATAATAAGCTTAAATCACCTTTAATTCAGAACCAAAACCGCAACCAAATTACAGAAACCAATGAAAGCTGGAGTGAGGGGTTGGGAGGTGAATTCCAAATCAGTCAGCACTCCAGCAATATTTAATAAACTAGAGGTTTGATATACCAGTTGGGGTTGTTATTACTGTATGACCACACAAGACCAATGCTCCACAGTGTGCACACACAGAATTACAGAATGTTAGGGATTGGAGGGGACCTCGAAAGATCATCCAGTCCAATCCCCCTGCCAGAGCAGGAAGTACGAAGTCCCGGGGAGGAGCAGTTTCATGTACTAGTACATCCTGGGGGCTGAAAAGCAGCTTTGCAGAAAAAGGCCATGAGGGTCATAGTGGATGCTATGTTGAACATGGGCCAGCAATGTGCCCTGGCTGCAAAGAAGGCTAATGGTATCCTGGGCTTCATTAGGAGAAGTGTAGCCAAGAGGTTGCGGGATGTGTTTATTCCCCTCTCCTTGGCACTGATGAGGCCACACCTGGAGTATTGTTTCAGACTCTTGGTTCCACAGTACCAGAGACATGAACATACTGGAGAGGGTCCAGTGGGGGGCCCTTAAGATGATGAAGTCACTGAAGCATCTCCCATAGGAGGAAAGGCTGGGAGAACCGAGATTGTTAGTCTGGAGAAGAGAAAGCTCAGAAGGCATCTTATCAAGGTGTACAAACACCTGAAGGGAGGTTTTAAACAAGAGAGAACCAGGCTCTTTTCAGTGGTGTCTGGTGACAGGTTAAGAGGCAATGAGCACAAACTATAGAGGAAACTCCATTTAAGCATGGAGGCAAATTTAAGCATAGTATATACATATATATGGTGTTATGTATTTGTTGCGAGAGTGCTGCAACACTGAAACAAGTTTCCCATGGAGGATATGGGGTCTTTATACCTGGAGATATTCAAAAGCTCTCTGTATGTGATCCTTGGCAAGCTGCTGTAGGTAGCACTGTGTGAGCAGGGCTGTGGGACAAGATGACCTCCAGAGGTCCCTTCCCACCTCAGCTGTTCTGTGCGAAGGGGCAGTCTTAAGTCTGTCCTCAAAAGACACTGAGTGCTGGTGTTGTGGTCAGCTTCAAATTGGAGTGCTAGTTTAGGTAATGAGAATACAAGGCTTTAACATCATGATCTAGTTGCATTTCTCTCCCTCAGAACTTTCACAGCCAAGCTACTCGTGCCTTGGCATTTCTGTCATATGTTCTTTAATAATTTTGTAAATACAAATTCATCCATAAATACAGGCTGGCTGTAAGACAGTTTCACTTGACAGCTACTGTAGATAGCCTCTAAACAGTAGGCATGTGTTGCTTTCTTGACTTCCTTGTGTGCACTGGTGCAACATGCTGAACTTCAAAATTTAATACTGACATGTTATGCCTCTTTATAATATTGTCCAGTTTTTTTAAAGTTTTACTTTTTTTTCTTTCATTTGCAGCTACTATTATATGTTAATAAGAGTATATTTTTCCCATTCAAATGTGTTACATCATTGTCAGTTTTAGTAGAACAAACATTCAGTATAAATGTATATTTTTAAATACTAAACTTCAATTACAGCATTTTGAATCAGGATGTGGTTGTGAGTAATTAATAATCAGGGTGAAATTGAGAAACAGACCCAGATTTCCACATATCTTGATACTAATTGCTGCCTCAGATACAGAATCTGTATTTTATGTTGTCTCTCTGGAGAAAGTTAGCATCCCAGTTCACAGGTAGTTAGTGGCTGCCCTTTGGCAAATCATTATGTGCTGGGTTTCTCAGCTTGTTAATGTTACTCATGATGGAGTGGCCTTAAAATAGCACCTGTTGAATTGAGGAATGTTATCCATGAGTACATAGTATCTGCTGGAGAGCTAAAGACATCAGAAACGCTTTTGTGTCAGAATGGGATAAAAAAGGATGAGGAGTCCTGTACCAGTCAGCCTTCTAATATACCGCTTTACATGAACACATGCACAAAAAATTCAGTTCTAAGGACATTTGAAGAAAGTGAGTGAGAAACGTAACTATAGTTCTTGACCTTTCCTGGGTAGTGGGGGGGGCAGAAGCAATTGGTTATGTGTTAGCACTCTGGTTAACTGATCTGCAAACAGTAGACAATTAGGTGCAGTTGTATTAAAGAAGCACTGGTGCCTGGCTTAAATGTTGGTGCTAATTCTTATGTTAAACTAAGAACAGAGTTAATGTTTTCTAATATTTTTGAACCTTTCAGTAGATCAGCTGTCAAGGTTTAAGGCAAGGCAGCAATAAACCGTGGCAGACGCTCCCTGTTATCCCCTCATTTCTCACCACCCTTCCTTTAGATAGGAAAGATGATAAGAAAGATAAAGGGAAAGAAAGAGAGACTTAGACTTCAAGTTGGAGAGTTTTAAAGGGTTTTACTAATGCTACTAATAAATAGAGAATATATGTATAAAATATACAAAACCAATCTCAAGTGCTCGGTGTGGAGTTGGCGTCACTCAGCAGCAGAGCTGGGTGTGCGGAGCTGGCGGCTCCAGCAGCTGCAGTTCAGGCCCCTGGAAGTCATGGGCAGGACTTCACAGCAAACTGGAACCTGGTTGCAGGATGCAGGGCCTGAGGCCTGTAGATCACAGGCAGACAGGCAGGGTCCTCTCTGGATGCCGGCCGTGGTCGAAGAAAACTTGACCCTCATGATCACCCTCTTATATAGGGGGTATGACAATTATGGGATGGAATACTTCTGTTGGTCAGTTCTAGTCACCTGTTCCATCCACCCCTCCTCAAACACGCCGCCTCTCACTACAGAATGTAGGAGAACTTATCAGTGTTTTCTTATCTACCATAGTAATAAATCTAAACACGAGCTTCTTCAGCATTCCGTTGGTCTCTTATCTGCACTGAGTACAGCATCCTAGGAAAAATGTGCAGGCTAAAACTCAGAAGCACAACCACCTAGAAGAATTTAGCTGAAATAAAAATCACTAAAAGAGAATAGGTCTTGTTTTTAACAAAACCAGAACATCAGCACAGTCATTTATCGAGAGATTTTCCACTTTCAGTGAAACTAAACTTTACAGTAAAGGTAATGGTTATGGTCTGATTCTGGAACAGGTTTCCAGTAATAGTTAGTCTGCACACAAGTTGATCAACTTCTTTGAAAAACTCTTATGTACCAAAATGAGTTGCATGTAAACTGCATGTAAAGTCCGACCATGCTAGAGATTGGGAAAACTGCTTCTGACTTAATTTATGCTTTGTTGGTGGAAGAGAGGGGCATGGGGACTGTTTTATACTGGATTTACTGAAAGCAATAATAACAGACTACTGCAAAAACATAATGTAGTTGATTTAGCACATGTGAGCATAGATGAAAAATAATATGAGACTCATAATAAAGTAAATATTATTGAGACTGTACATGGGATTGTTTATAATCCTGTTCCGTGAGGAAGGTAACTGATACTCAGGAACTTAAAAAAACAGGAAGGTTCAGTCTCTATCTCAAAAGACCAGGTCATGAAAATTGCAAAAGTAATTGTACAGCAAAACAAATTGTAAGTTGGAGAGAGATCATTGAATAGCTTCATTCAATGTTTTGAAACTTAATTTTTATATAGAAAAAGTTAAAAAAAAAGTATTTTCCCCTAATCTTGAGCTTTGCATGTTACACTGCTACAGATGGTGAAGGGTATTAACGAAATGCTTCTGTGCTAAAGAAATTAAGATCATGGAAAAAATCAGATTCTGTGCATGGTTAGAGTTACATTTTTTTATCAGATAAGGAACATCGACATAGGAAGTATTGCACTTGATTGAAGAAATCTGTTAACACTTTAGATTTTGCTAATGTCTGATAGCTTTATATCTTAAATTTAGTAAGTATAAATCTATTAATATAAATCTACTTTAACAACACTAAAATAGATAAATATGTAGCATAAAGAGGTACCTTGCTCTCAGTGCACATTTATAGATATAAAGTATTATACTTTATAAAGTATGTGAGATTCTGTGATGGAAAAACTAAACCTGTAAATTCCAACAACTTGTCTTTAAAATGTGGCATTGAAACTGAAATATGCTATGTATTTGTACCTGACTTTATACGTTCTGAGCCCATCTTAAAAGTGATTTGATAATCATATTTATACAGAGACTTAGTTAATTTAATTAAATGGAAATGCTTTTTATTTAAAAAGTGGGAGTGGAATCAGACACTTAAAAGGGAAAGTTCTTCAGAGAAAAGTGCAAACTGTACTCCTGTCAATTTCATTACTGGAATATTGACCTAATATCACACTGTCCCTTTTTTTCAAGGGTGAATTTTCTTAAACTTTATGCTTAACTATGGCAGCCTTATGTACAGCCATTGGTTTGTCTGTACCTGCTGGTGCATCGTCAGATAGATTTGTTTAACCATAATTAACTAAGCAATCATCTCTAATTAGAAACAGTGGAAAATATTTTGGCACCTAATGCTTAGCCTGGCAAAATATTTCTCTAGTAAATCTAGAACAATATGAAGGGATAATTTTTTTCATTATGTCGTATCCTTCTGAGACAGAAATGACCCATGTCTATGCATAACAGACATTTGCTGTGCGACTAACTGGGTTGATATTTTATAATTTTATATCTGTGCAATGTGCCTTAGAAGCCATGTGTGTACGTCACTATAATTTTGTTCACGGTACCTCCACTACTAGCAATAAAAATGTCTTATAATCATATATGTTTGCACATTATCTTTTTTTATTCTTTGTAAAGGGATTGTGCTGGTTTGTCTGAAAGTGATTTAATTTTCTTCATGTAGTTAGAAACATTCCTTTTTTGTAGCTGGCACAGTCGTTGTTTGGTAATTTCTACTGTCTCAGGATGTACTGGATGAGGAAATAGTAGACAGGTATTGCTGAGATCTTTCCTTCTCAAAATGAAAGCATGAGGAATACTCAGTTTTTAACAGCCAAAGTATGGTTCAGCATGGATTTCTGCCTGGTCTTTCATAGTTTGTTTGGGGTTTGGGGCGGGGAGGAGGTTATGTTCTATTAAAGCATATTTTTGTATGAGCACTGAACAAGTTTTCAAACCATGCTCTGTTTCCCTTGTACAGTGAAAAAGAAGACTGGACACTTCTTCTAGATGTTGCAGTTCACTCAGGTTCCATAATAGTAATTTTTCTTGTCATCTTGGGGTCTGAGAGGCCCTCCAGAAGTTTGCTAGAAGGCTACAACTCATTTCCTTAGATACACAATGAGTACCAGCTCCTAGTGACACCTAATAAGGCTCAGCAAACTCTTGAGCTCTTTTTTCCACTTCGCAGTCCAATGATGATGAAATGTAGTGAAGCGCATGGTTGGTATTTCTAGGTACCCTTACAGCTGAAGCACAGAATTGGGCTACCTGGCTGCATAAGACCTCACTGCTGTTTGGAGGAAGTGTTTGCTTGGTAGGGTTTCCTTTCTGCCCTCTCACCCCCGTAAGGAACTGTCTGCTTTTTCTGTGCAGCAGAAGTCCCTCTCTTTGTAATGAACAGAAACTATATTTTAATTTAATTTTGCCTATCTCTTATTGCTTTCAAAATAGATTATTATTTACACTCCTTGAAACATGTATGCCCAGTCTGTGCAGTATGTTGTCCATTTCTCATCCATGTATCCATTCAATCCTTATATTCAAAGTGCTGAAGTTTCAGTGTTGCTGCATGGCTCTAGGCAAGATATTAAAAATATCTATCAGCTGAGGTATGTATTTATTAGGTATCTCTTCACTTGAGTGCTGGGAATATATAAAGAGCCTCTGTTTAGTAAAATTTATAAAGCTAATTTTTATTTCTCTTCAGAGGCACTCATGGATCAGAAGATAGTCACATAATTCCTTGCTTTATATGCACAGACTTGCACTCCCATTATTCTATTATAACAAAAGTACTGCTTATACTTTCCTTGTACTTACATGATTCACAGCTCACTACTTAACATTAGAGGTGAACGAGAAGCTACTCACAGAAAATGCAGGTAGAAAATTCATTAATAAGAAGTATGAAAGAGTAGTTTTACATAGTGGTAATGTCTCTGTAATATTAGAGTAGAGCAACAAATGATTGTAGTTATTTCCTTTATATTTTGGATTTTACTGATGTTGCTTCGTACAAAACCAGAGTTTTAATGCTTCAGAGCATAAGCCGGCAAGTTTAAACGTTGAAGACTAAACACACAGAAGCACTTTGAGGGTTTCTCAAATTAATTTTAGTTGTATTGGTTGTACTTAAAATGACCAAGTAAATGTTAATATTTTAAAGTATACCACCTGTATTTCATTACACATAGGCTGAGTTTCCATGAGTTGATTTTGAACTATGTCTGAAACATATTTGACTAAAGAAAAATAAAGCAGTAAGTAGATTTATTTCCCTCTGGCAGTGCACTTTAACATTTTAAGTGATGAATTAGGCACTTTATTTTTCTTTAATTATTTCAAACCCATTTGCCAATGTTTCCTCCCAAGTTCCAAATGGAAAAGATTAGACTAAATGTAATACTGATCTTGTAGTAAGAATTATAGTTGTTATGCTGACAGGTTTGATAGGGTCTGTATGCACTGAAACAAAAACACATGACTGCAGCCTAACTGTTAGGACTTACTGAAATTATCCTTTGCGCAATAACTTGACCTCTTTTTGGAAATTCTAGTCATTTCATTGATTGTTTTGAGGCTTATTGGTGTGTTCTAGAACATGGTGTATTTTTGTTTGTTAATTTCATTTAATTACAGCAGGGAAGCAGACTGAGCTTTTGGGACCCAGCATGTCTAGAAAATGGTAGAAAAAGAAGACTGCCAAAAGGAGCCGTGGGAAAGAAAAAACCTGATAAAAATCCATTTCCTGCACTTAGTCTTACACTTGAGAATAGACATCAGACTGGTGGGGCAAGTGGTGGGGGGTACATGCAGTGAGAATGTGTCCAAGATTTTGCAAAGGGTCTTTCTCTAGACTGTCAGAAGGAAACTGGATTTGTCCTACTTTATTTCTCTCCCCCTTAATAACTCTTTAATAACTTTGCCCAGACATTTGCATACTTCTAATCCCCTTCACCTGGGAGTAAAAGTTTTTTGCATGCTACTCTCAAAGCATTTGGGCTTTTATTTGCCTTTCTTCCAGTACCTTAGTTTAAAAGGAGTACAACTTAGTTTAAAATAAGTCATTTTATGCTGCAACTTTTGTCCTGTTTGTCCCTTTCACAAGGCTGGAAGAAAAAGCTATCAAAAATAAGACCCAGAATTTTACTGGTGGGCCTGGTGGCAGTGCCCATGCACCAAGACCTTCTTCTGACCCAAGTGGAAGTGATTTGTTTTGGTTCTGTGTAGGTTGTAGCATCAGAGTACTGTTTGACTTCTTTAGGGAAAAATAAGGAAACTGGTAATATAGGAGAGAAAAAAAGTATGATGAACAAGTTGTTACATATTCTTCATACAGTCTTTCAAGCTTTTATTCCACTCCTGGTGGTATGATGCAAATATTAGTGTGGACTACAGTCAACGATTGTTGAATCCAACTAATTTAATCTAGTTTTGAGTTTCACAAGAAGTATTTCAGGGCAACAGCACAAAGAAAGTGCTAATATTACTTTTTATTAAGCTGTGGAGTGAAATTTTGTAACTCCAAAAGTGAGGATATGGATACCCAGCTTTTATGGCTTAGAAAAGAGTTGGACATGTTGTTCTTCTCTTTAGCTTTGGAAATTCCCTTGAGGAAATATCCTTACTACTTGGGAAAAACACATAGGTGAAGAGCTCCTAAAGGGGATGGCACATGTACCCACATGTGTGAGGTGCTTACTGCAGCAGCATTGCTGATCCCTAGAAGACACTGTAGATCATAAAGGGAAATTAAAAGTATGGAGAAACAGTTCCCTTGTGATACTTCCTGACTGTCTTTTCTCCTCTACAATTTTCCCACCCCTGGAAATGCGGTTTTAAAAGGAATCATTAGTTGTTCAGTTTTTTTCTCTCCTTCCTTTCCCAGCTCCTCAAGTAGCTGCAACTCTCCATAGTTTGGCAGGGAATATTTGTAATTTTTTTTCTTTCAAAGTTTTAAAATGTATATACTTCCCCTGTAGTCTCAGAAAACTGCTGATCTTGATGGAATTGAAATTGGTCATGGTTGCATCTGGCTTGTGCATTAATTTGTCTGTAATTGAGTCATATGGATAATGAAAAATCGAAGTATATCATTTGAGGGACAAATAAAATTTTAATTTGAAAAAATAAACCTATTCACTAACATAGTACATTTTAATATGTTTGGAGCATTAATATAAATAAGAAAAAACATAGCAAGATATTGTAATTGTAAAAAGTTGTATTCCTTCCTAAGTGCAGTGTCTTCAATGGCAGGAGATGTAGAAAATACTTTTCCTTAAATGAAAGGGATGATGACCACAGTATTGTATAATGTGTGTTAATCAGGAGTTCATCTTTCTACCTATAACTTGTTGTTTAGGTAAACGAGCCTTCAAAACTTCAGGTTTTCATATCTTTTAATTGCTGTGACTTCAAAGAAAATACACAGATTATGGCACCCCTTACGTTACAGAACTGTAGTTGTGTAATAAACAACTTCTGCTAACCTGAGAAAAATAATGGTTTCCTTTTAAAAGGAAAAGCAGGAGGTGTAGCAGTAGAGGAAGAGGAATTATTGAGCAAGTTAATTAGAGACAGCCCAAGGGAAAAGTTAGGAAATTAAAATCCATAGAATCAGCATGACGGCAGCTAAAAATATATTGTCACAACATATGCCGAGGGTGGGGAGCGGCAGGGAGGCAAATAAAGAATTTGATTAAACAGCAAGAATTTTTTTCAGTTGTTTTGATTTTTACATTTCTTGTGACCCAGCCTCAACAAAACAGGAGAGTAATAATTACACTTTACAGATTCATGCCAACCTTTAGAATAAAGATTGTTGGAGAGCTAAACATCCAAAGTTAACATTTGCTAGATCAGAAGAAAACATGGGAAGGCAAATGTACATGATTTGTATGTGACACAGGTTTTTCCTTTGAATATAGAAAGTATTCGGATACCATTACGTAAGGAATGAAGACTCAGGAAAGGGAATGTGAAAAAATAATGTTAATAATTGTAATCACAATATTTGTTTTCAGTAATAAATTATTGAGAATCATGTTGCATTGTCCTGGAATGTAGTAGAAAGCTAAGAGGCAGTTATCAGAGCCAGTTTTGTGTTAAAGGTTTATGTAACTTTGAAAATGACGTAAGTTCACCTACTCTAATTTGTTCTGGTTTGACTGAAAGCGAGTTAATTTTCTTCATGTAGTTAGAAACATTCCCTTTTTGTAGCTGGCACCGTCGTCGTTTGGATTTAGTTTGAGAACAACAAGAGAACACCCGCGACAGAGTTAATGTTTTTCTTAAGTAACTTTCCAGTGCGTTTGGATTGGAACAAAGAGAATGTAAGAACTTCCTGATGTCTTAGTTGTGGTACAGAAGCCAAGGTCTTTCTGGGCTCTCTGTCAGCAGATGTGAGGCAGCGGGGAAGGCGGGCATGGATGGGCCAGAGCTTGACTGACACCCAGGCTGATCAGTGAGGGTATTCCATACCATTAGCATCATGCTTTGTATTTCAGGAGAGCTGAATTTCTGGCTGGGGAGACAGGGACCGTTCAGGTTCTGCTCTGTTTTTGTGGAGTTCCTTTAGTTTGCCCTTTTGTCGTTTTCCAGTGGCCTCTTTTTTCTCTCTCCCTGGGATCTCCTGTTCAGCACTCAGGTGCTCTCTCTTCCCAGGACTGGCTGCTCAGCACAGACCGAGTTTGTGAGGAATTGCATTGAGTATCTTTTTTATAATCCACTAGTCCATTTTATAGTTCCATTTTATATATAGATATATATATATATATTACTAGTAGTGGTGGTATATTAGTACTATTTCGTTATTCTGTTAGACTGTCTTTATCTGAATCCATTAATTTCTCCCTTCCCTTTTGGTTCTCCTCCCCTATTTGGGGGTGTGGAGGGGGAGTGAGTGAGTGGCTGTCATGGTTGTGGTTGCTAGCTCAGGTTAAACTGCAAAGTAATGGTACTTTTCTTGAACAGAGAAAGTAATTTATAATGTTAATTTTTATTTTATTTTATTAAATGGGAAATGCCATAGAAAAGCACCACGCAGTTTTGGTTGAGAATTTTGAATGTACACATGCCAGAGGAAACGTCTAAAATGTGTTACATCAGACATACTGTCTTCAAGACTGCACAGTGACTGAACTTCTAGAAGTTAGGGGTATGCCTACATGCTAACACAGAGGTGAATAAATAAAATAAACTTGTACAAATGAAAGAAAAGTCTATATTTAATACATATACCTGTCTGATTTTCA
This sequence comes from Nesoenas mayeri, assembly GCF_963082525.1. Lineage (NCBI taxonomy): Eukaryota > Metazoa > Chordata > Aves > Columbiformes > Columbidae > Nesoenas > Nesoenas mayeri. The sequence continues at coordinate 25,868,479 of NC_137542.1, read as the reverse complement.
AGGCATTATGAAGTAGGACATATCCTACGAACTGGCAAGCCACTTTGAAGAGATGAACTATGTGGTTTGCTTGTGTGTCCGGTTCTGTGCTTTTTCCTTAAAATAGGTTTTTTTGGTTGCTTTCTTTAAACTCACATAGCTGACCCAGTTAAAATTTCCAATAATGACAAAGAGTGGATAGAACTTTTAAAGAGCTTTACTGTTCTATATTATACCTCACTAACATTAATTTTTATAAGTGCCTACTGTAATGCATTAATATCCTATTGTTAGTGGTTGATAAAATATTTGTCATTGACATAGCTCATTGTAGTTTTCTCTTTCAGTATTCAGAATTATTAGTTAATATTGGGCCAACATTCAGATTTAATAGCTCCATTTCCCATGAATTGAATTACACAGTCTATCCTGCAATTGCAGTGTGGATTCCTCCCATACAAACGCTAACAAATCAATACCTGTGTGTTGCGGTTTAAACCCAGCTAGCAGTTGCAACCACAATAGTCACTTACTCAATCCCCCGCTGCCAAAGAGGGAAGAGGATTGGAAAAAGAAGGGAGAAACTTGTGGATTGAGATAAAACCAGTTTAATAAAATAACAAAATAACACACTACTAATAATAATCTTCAAAATGGAAAATAGAATATAAAATAAAAGATACTCAGTGCCGTTTCTCATGAACCTTGTCCATGCCAAAAAACCATTCCCAGACAGAGCACCCTGGTCCTGAACAGCCGATCTGGAGGGTGGGGCGGAGCACAAAGAAAAAAGGCAGAAAGGCCCAGAGGCCACTGCAAAACAGCAGAACAGCAAAAGGCCAAACTAAAGGAACTCCCAAATGGAATTCAACCAAAACAGAGCAGAGCTGAATCGGGTCTCTGCAGCCAAAAAATCTGACTTTTTCTTAAATATGAAGCATGATGCTAATGGGATGGAATATTCTCACTGATCAGCCTGGGTGTCAGTCAAGCTCTGTGCACACTGTGTTAAGTGATTAGAAATAGAAGTTGCAAGAAAGGTGTGCACTTGTTGGAATGTGATATATTTGGTGAAGTTCCTTTCATTTTGTTCTTTAAATAAATGAAACATTTAAACTTTTATTTCCCACCCCCTCCTTTTTTTTTTTTTTTCTTAGAAGAAGTGTTGGTAGGTAGTGACTTCATAGGGCAGAAACCATCACAGGATGAAAACACAGAAAAATTGTATCCCTTTGCAGGTTCTTTCACAGGTTCTTCATGCAAAATGTGTATCCTTATGGTATATTGGGTTCCCCACCTGTAAAATGAAAGATGCATCTTACCAAAGATACAGGTTAATTTCCTCACTCTTATTCTCTCCTAAATAGAAGCAGTTTTGTTTTGAACACCCAGTTCATTAACCGATGTAGTGGTTTGTTGCCCTGGTTATAGCCTAAATAATCTTTAAAAGTTTTTAATTTTCTAGGGCATTCCTTTTTACATGGCTTAGTAAGTATGAGCTTGTTCACTGAACCATGATACAGATTGTTTTAAATGTAAATCCAGAGATCATGACTGAATTAAAACTTGGTAATTTATTTTCTTACTATTTTAGGTCTTCTGTCCTTTTTTTTTATAAGCTGGGACTAACAATTCCTCTCATTTCTTCTCCCAATATTTGAATTAAACCGTCAACAGCACAAATATTACAGTGTAGCATGTCATTGAGCCTACAGGTAGAGGAAGAATACTGTGATATTGATATTGAGTAGAGATTGCACTGCGGATTTCTGATGGTCCACTTAAGCTCTTAAAAGACCTTTAGAAAGAAGCAGTGATTAATCCTTTTAATTATAAAGCCACAGCCAAGCTAGGCTGTTGTGTGCCGTAAGACAAAATCCATCAAAATTAATATGCAAACATTTCTGCAATCACCCTATGATCTTTCTCAATAAGAACATTCTCACTGTTTTGTATGAGTTCTGTATGATTTGATTATTAGGTAAAATGCATTACAAAACCTCCTTTGGACTTCACCTGAATACAAAATTACTTATGAAGTACTTAGGAATATTAAGTACTTTTAAGCAGATAGCTTTTTATGTCCAAAGGTATGTTTGTAAAACTGGGTCTGGAAAACACTTTTTTTTTTTCTCTTTCTTTGTCCAAGGTAAGTGAGAAGATCAGAAATTTGTATTTTAATCTTATCCAGTTAACGCTAAAGGTGTTAGTCCTCTTATTCTTGGAGGCAATTATTCAAGGATATAGACCATTCTGTGGGCAGTGCCTCAGTTCCATAAATCCAGTGCCTCTGAGCTGCATGGCTTAACATAAACATTTAAAGTCTAGCAGCGTACAAGTGTGTGAGGAACTGAGATGAGACAGGTGATTCATAAATGAACTTAGTTGTAAGTGGAAATGTGACTCCTTGTTTTGTCATCTCTGAAATGTTCAGTGTAATTTCTTACAAAACTTTTCTGTAAAATGTGTGCTTTAATAAAATACAGAGATCTCCCAAATGAATTTTTAGACTCACATCTGGTTTTGAGTTTCTTTATACCTTATAGCAACTGCTATTTCTTGATGAAGTTGTACCCTTCTGCAACAACTTCTGATATTGCTATATTTGTATGAAGTGCCTATAGGCCATTAGTGTAGGTCTATAATGTGTAGCTCATTTGTCACGGCATATTTGGATAATGAATTGTGTATGACTGACTAATTAGTTCAGGGTCTTACAAATGTGGTTTTGAGTCCCAGCTGTTTTTAAGTGCAATTAAAAAATCAACACAATTTCAAGTAAACCACCCCTTTTCTGAGGTAATTTTTGGATTATGGTATGTCAGGATAAGATATGGGACATTGTCTGATTGTATTGTTCCAAGTAAAACTTTTAACATGAATCACGTAACTTCTTGTTCATTATATTAATGCAATTTCTTATTCGTTATAGCCCCACTACATACGTTTTGGATGAAGATGAGCCTCGTTTCCTTGAAGAAGTTGATTACAGTGCAGAGAGTAATGATGATCAAGACATTGAATTAGCTGAAAATGTGGGTGATTACGAGGCAGTTAATCAAGAAGATGGACTTTCAGACTCAGATTCAACAAGGATATTCCCTTCTTGAACCATCTTTGCAGCCAGTAATAGGAAATAAAGTATTCTGGATTTTCACAGTCAAATACTCATTCTTGTCTACTAAGGGGATATAGGCTTAAGGAAACACAAGTACCTGGGGCCTGCTTAACTCAAGGACAATAAGTATTTCTGATTTCCGATAAATTTGCATTTGTTTTATTTAAGGAGGTCTGTGTTTTGTTTTAGCACTGAATAGATTATTTACCAGTTCATTTTCTACTAAATAGCACCGCATGGCATTTTGTGTCCTTAAACACTATATTCAGAAAAATGAGTTATAATTTGTGGTGTGTCAGAGTACAGAAACTAATTCTTTGTGGTACGGTTCTTTGAATTGCTTCCTGAAAAACACGTATGTACAGATTTTCTAAATTAATTTGTGTATGTGTGTGTATATGCGCGTATGTATACTGAGGTGAAGAGGTTATTTTTCAGTTTTATTTCAAAGATACTTGACAGTGTTTTGAAGTAATGTAGTGCCTGCTCTGGAACCATTCAATAATAACTAAATTAAAAATGAAAAAGTGATGTATGAATTGTTGCACTTGTTTCTTGTTTCTGATGATTATATAGTTTTGCCACAGTACTAGGTGAAAACACATAATGTCTCTTCACAGTTCAGGAATTTTGCAGAGTGACAAATGCAGCCTGTGTATAGACACTTGTATAAAACTCTTTCACATAAAATAGGCATGGTTTAATATGAAAGGGTGTTTTTTTAAGTGTACATGACCACAAGAAGTGGTTAGATATATACACCTTATGTATGTTCAGCTATTCAGTTGCTCAGTTTTTCCTGTCCAATATGCATGTAGTTAAAAAGAATGTACTTTACTGGGGTGCATAAACTAAATACCCAATTCAAGTGCTTTAAGAGGGGAGGTGCATTTTAGTTTTAACATCTTTTGCCTGGTTTCAGTCCAACGTTAACCCTGCTCTGAGAATAAAATAGCACTGTAACTTCCAGAGGTCTCGCCCAGCCTGAATAATTACTGTGTGATTCCGTATTCTTCATGTTTAAAGTCAAACTGTCAGGCATGGGATTTACACTTTTCCTGTCATCTGCTGATCCTTATTGCTTCTTGCCTCTGCTTGGAACAAGATCTAATAGAGAGATGAAGTTGTACCCCATTGTTTACAGAACTGACATGTTTTGCAATGAAAAATATTGTTGCAAAATGATTTTTACTTGTCGTGACCCAATTGTGGCATTCATTTTCTGCTGCATGTGCAAGGGCTTTAAGAGCATAAAGAATAAGACTTTTAAGTTACAGCAGGTTTTTAACTTACGAGAACTTTGGGTTTGTTTACTGTTGCGTATAAAACTTTATTTTGGAGGGGAAGGCTGCCTTTGGTAGAAGGATAAAAAGCAACTGAAGATAATTCACTATGTCAGTGATTCTGAGTCAGGAGATACATTTTCACCAGGATCTGCTGTTTTAATGCAGCATTGTTTGGTGATGCCTGTCCATACTATCTTGATTCTGAATCTGGGGAAGGGTTTTTTATCCCTCGTGGTATGCTACTGTATTTTGTTTAATGGATTTTATATTAATAATCATGCAGTTTGGGGATATAAGTGTATAATGTAAACATTTACATTATTGCCTTTTATAAATTTCTCTCTCCAGCAAAAATTATAATTCATTGTGTTCTGTGAACAGCATAGTATAAATAAGAAAGTTTATTAATTTAATACCTAGTTGAACTGTAGAGGAGTTTGGGAATGCCAAATGGAAAGATTAACCTTGCCACCAAATTTGGACTGTGTTTTAAGTCAGCCCACTGAGAGCAATGCAGCATGCTCATATTGCTGTGTCAGTCTTATGCCAGTTATCCGCGTAAAAATAAGTTTTCATCCTTAAGGACTTGTACTTCAGTACCTTAAATAAATAATTTTGACTTAAATTTCAGGGGGTGCAGGATGTCACATGTTAGTTATGCATTTCTCCTTAGTTTTCATATGCATCTATATTAATCCTGGAACACTATTTTCATACTACAGGCAAGACTAGAAATGTAGAAAGACTTAGATTTGTGGCTTAGTAGTACAAAATAATCTTTTCAGCCTGAGTAAATATGCATATATGTTCTTCTTATGTCTTCTACAGCTTTTAGTTGATGCAAAGAAGTTATGAATGACTTACATAATGTCTCAGGATAACAGGCACTTTGCTAAAACAAGAGCATTGCACTTGTGCATTAGAGTCTAATGCACTTACGCATTACATTAGATGTATGCGTTTGATTAGATGAGATGTCAGTCGAGCCCTTGTGAACCTGAACTTCCACCAGTGCGGTTGTGATGCAAAAGTGAAACTTTGTCCTTATCCTACCCATTATGGAAAATGCAAAAGCCTTTTTGCCTTTCGTTTGTAACCTCTTACAAGTTTTGCGGCCCTTGTTATCATGCCTTCTGAAAGGCAGAACCTCCATTCGTGCTCAAGGGGATGCCAGTTCAAAGGTGGCTTCACAGCGTTTATCCCTTCTCTGTTACATGTTGCCATTGTTGGCAAACACACCCCAGTATCTCCTTTTTATCTGTTTTGGTTGGAAGTCTAGTATTTAGCTGAGAATGGAATATCTGAGGCTTGAGCACGTGCTCCATTCTGTTACTTGGGCCTTCACCCCGAATAAACGGGAAGATCAGATTGCAAAGAGTGGCATCTTCTTGAACTGACGCAGATCATTGGTTCAGCACAGCCTATCCCAGACAGTTGACTGTCTTTATGCACTGGCATTCCAATGCGTTTCTGGTTTCAAATGATGCTCTTGACTATAAGCATGACTGGTTCGGTATAAGGGAAGAAGGTATTCTTATATCTTTTTCCAGTAATAACAACAAATAAGATTATAAACAATAATTAAATCTGTGTTATTTACCATCTTGCTTCTAAATAATTGCTGGATGATGAATTACTTTATTTTGTTTCCAGGTATAATTCAATTTGCAGCACAAATGTTGGTATTGTGTCTTCACTAGTGACATCCCCCGGTGTAATGTAACTTACAGCTAAGACTGCAGTTTGTGCCAAAATCTTGCCTGGTCATTTTTGGAGATGGATTGATTTATCAGCCTGACTTATCAGGGAGAACAGGTCTGAGTCTCAAATAGGACTGCAGTAGCAGTAAACAGTGTTCACAAAATGCAAGAAATTAAAGGTTTCAGTCTCTGTTGTAATGCTGTGATATATATAATTGTTGCAGTGGTATTATGCATGCCCCAAATAACAATCCTTATTAATAAAAATATGTAATAAAGAATTAATTACATTCACTTTGCTTCCCTATTATTGGTTAGAAATGTTTAAAGGGTTTCTCATCATAGCATTTGCAGTGATGTACCTACCTATAAGAACTTGAGGGTGCTTAGCATTTCAAAAAGAAGGATATTTTTGTTCACTGTCAAGTCAAAGTCAGTGTGCTGTAGGCTTAGAATACCAATTGCATATTACTGGATTTAATTATAACTCTCTTAAAAAGCTTAATATTCTTCTGTTTGTGCAAAACTTATGAAGACTTTGGATGAACCACAATGAAGGGTGTTGCAGAACACACCAAAGAGGAGAGTCTCTTGGTGAGAGTATCGCCCTCCTACACAGCTAACAGACTTTACATCTGGCCTAGGAAAGGCACAAGTTCTGTCTTCAGTAAGTCATCCCTTTATGATTCAACTCACGCTGCAGTTGAGGACTAACTTATTTTTACTATCTTTATTTTTGCGGTAGTAATTTTTACATTTGAGACAAATTTTTTGAGGGAAAGCTTAAGATAAAACCAGGTCTTCTAGTTGTATGGAGGTGCCTGTAAAGAGCAAGTTGTTACTAGGAATCACCAGTGTCACTTTTGCAAATACATATAAAGTTTACTTAATATATTTGTCACGTTAATTTATGTCGAACAACTTCCTTCACAAGCTCTGTTGTCCAAAATACTGTAGGGTGCACATGAGTCATAGTGACTCTTAAATAAGTCTAAGGATATCTTTCTTTGATTTAATTTTCTAAGGTCTTTGGAATGTAAAGCATTTGAGATGTGACCTTGCATCTTGTTTGCTTAAATAAACTAAATGTAGATTGCTTTGAAAGAAAAGCTTCAAAATATGAAATGCCAAACAGCTTTGACATCTAGTGAAGAATACATTATCTGAAATTATGGGTGGCTTAGCTGTTACTAATAGTATCATATATAGAATTTTTTTAGTTCCTGTAAATACTTCATAACTATAAAAGACAACCTTTTAATTCTTCTGTTATTAGAAAAAGTTAGGTGCGCTTTTTTTTTTTTAAAAAAAGGCATCATAGTGCAGCTTTTGAAGCAGTTCAAAAAGAATCATTACTGAAAATTATGAGTTTAGCAATAAAGGAAACAGTGCATCATTGGATTTGTTGATCTAAATTATGTGGTTACCAAATGTCAACCAGGTCCTGCTTTTTGCTCCCTGTGCAGCCTTCTCACCTTGAGATGTTTGTGCTTAGTGTGTGCCCTTCTCCCTTGGAGTGGGGTTAAACACGCATCATTTTTCATGGGAGATTGGAAGAACACTTACTCAAACTAGCAGCGCCATATAGCACTATTGTAAATTTTCACTGGACTGAATGCTAAATAAAAAAGAGCCTAACTAACAAAATTCCACAATAGTACTTCCATACATGAAACACTGCTGTTAAGATGAAGTGCGAAGATTCACTTATAATGACCTGAAACAGGACGTTGCACTACTCCTCCAGACTTACAAAGGTAAGTTAATAAATGTGCAAAAGGATCTCCACAATTTATTAACTTTTTTTTGAAACCCCAAACTACCCTTACTTATCTGTTCTCTTACTCACTTAAAAAAAAAAAGGTCTAGATTTGCTTGTTGTATATTTAGAGAATAACTGACTCTATTACTCTTTCCCCACACCCCTGTCCCCCCCACATCCTGCATGAAAATGCAACTGGATGCTAAAAATGATGGAATATTATTGTAGAAGACTTCATGCTTAATCTGCATAAGGTGTCTCAAGGTGAATTCTAATCTCATTAGAAAAGCTGTCAAGGTCATAATGACATTTGCCCTGAAACGTGTAGGTCCACAGCCCAGGAAAGTCTGAGACGTGAGGGTAGTTTTCACAGAAGAACAGTCTTGCTTCCCCTCAAATTTGAAAATGAAGCAAAGATTGTTTGCCTTCCAGACAGCTGGGAAAGGTCATGCAGGCTAAAGCCAAAATCTGTGTCACCCAGCCCATGTTCCGTTAACAGCTTGAGGTCTGCTTGTGTTTAACCTTGGCACCTGGAACAGCTCTAGGAGGCTACTGGCTCTTGGAGTTGAATTGCTTCGCACTGGGGTGGTCTTTCATCCCTTGATTGGTTGCAGATCACACTCCTTAGTAAGCCTCACTTAGCCTGTCAGGGTTAAATCAGAACTGTTGTCTTCTCTGACTAATTTATAAGGCAACATAAACCACTCTCAGATGGCAGCATTGCATTCATGCTCACTTTGTCCACAAAAGAAAATTAACATGTAAATATTTCAGCATAAAGAAGTCATGAAGCACAGCGTAAGGAAGACAGATGATCTTTAATATGTTGTATAATATTTGCTTAATTGTACCATATTTACATAAATCTTATGAATTATATAAGAAGTCCAGCTGATCCCACAGATTAAAATGGCTCAGTTGTAAATTTTGTGAAGGCAAACTGGAATGGGTGTCTCGCACAAACCCTCAGCCAACAGTCTGCTTTAATACTTGACTTTGATCCAGCATCCCACTTAATTTAATTTAGTACAATACACTGCCAAATGAAAAGTCCTAAACTGGGTCAGACAGTATTCCAAAATAACATGTGCCTGGGGATTTTTGTCCTGTGAAGACTGTTGGAAAATTTGCAGGTTCTCTGCAACAGTTATCCTGCTGTTAGAGCTCGTGTATAATCGCAAAAGGGACAAGTTCAATTTACGCAGCTCTTGTGCTTGTGTACACTCGTACACGAGTTCAACTTAATCCACACCTGCTCTATGTCACTCTGTTCTTCTCAAGCATCCAGCCTGGTCAAGCCAGTCCTTTAGCTTACGTTATTAGCCAGTGACATTTCCGTTTTCCTTTGGGTTTGACCTTACCATTGACAAAAGCTTTCTTGTTATGAATCACATCACTCAGGATTGCCTGAAACTCTGCTGTTACCAAGTGTACACTTTGATTGTGTTCCAGAATGAAAGAAGAAGCCCCCAGTCAACTGTTTTAAATACAGTCGCTCATTACTTAGTATGTCAGATACTTGTTTCTTTTGTCCAAAGACTACATGTCTAGGATGGTTGTAGACTGCATTTCAAAGTAATATTTTTCCAGATCTATGTTACTGGAATCAGTGTATTCAGGAAGATATTAACTATAAAAACCCCTTTATGTTAGGCACCTGGACCCATATTTTAATCGGGAAGATCAATTCTGACGTATTCAAGCAGAGGTGGCTCCTGGTTAGCTAATTCTATAAGAAGCCAAGTCACTTGGCATACTGTCTCATGCAGCTTCTGGTGTTGAGGAGAAAATGCTAATTCACAGCAGAAGAAGTCTTCACCTTAATGCTGTTCACCTGGCTGTGTCTGCCTCACAGACCTTAGAGATTTGTGGCAGATCTTCCTCTGCCTTTGAGCTGTGCTCTGTGGTATAGAGAGGGAGAGGGAAGGATAACTTATGACTTGAGAATCTTGAGGCTCGCCTAGGCAAGGGCTTAAAAGTGACCACCAGGTCCCCAAAGCCTTCTTGGGGCAGTTGCCGCACTAGCATCTTGCCCAGTAGCTCACTAAATCCCAGCTGCCTTTTGTGCATGCCAGCCACTGAGAAATTGCTTTATGCTTTTATGTTGCGTATATCCTGCTTGTAGCATCTCTTTGCACCCACAGTAAGACGTGTGAACAAATGAACCCCCAAAAAAGGGTCATAACATGTCTTACAATTACTGATCAACCCCCCTGGATGAATCATACAACATTTTGACCCTTCTGGAGCAAAGCTGCCAGTCTGCAGAAGCAGGATCCTCGGGCATGTGGTTCTGTGAGCAGGAGGGACAGGGCTTCCAAGTAATTGCTTATTTCTAGGTTATGGCTTTCGTGTTCTATTTCTACCACTCTTCCTCCTATATTCATACTGATCTTTAATTATTGCCAGCTGTATCGTTAATATCCCAATCTTTTATAACTTAGAATCACCTTAAAACCAGGATCCATCTACCAAGTTATCCCTGTTAAATTTAGTGATCTACATCACAAGAATTTACGTTCACCCTTAGCAGGTGCTCATGCGAATATAATAATATAAGTGGAGTACTTAAAAAAACTTCAGAAATATTTGTTAAATTTGAGGGTGGAAAGAATAAATGCAGGAAGCCTTACATGTTGATTGAGCTCTGGGGTGTGCAGGAAGAGACATTTAAACCAAATGTGTCTGCTGGAGGCTGAGTAACTCTCATGAAATTTGGAAAGGTATTTTCTTACTGCCAAATGAAAGGCTCTATATGCCTCTAAGAGCTAAGAGTTTAAGCCATACCAAAAGAGGTAGATAAGGGGTTATGGTATTACAAATCAAGGATATGGCAAAGAGGATCCTAATAGCTTAAATGTACTTATTTTTAATGCCTCAAAAGAAAGGGAGAGGGGGACATGACACAGTTTAAGTACAACAAATTCACTATCATTTCTGCAATCACTAAACCTCTGGATTTCTAAAATTCAGGTTCTCAAATTAATTAATTTTTAATCTAATTAAATTTCCGTATTGTCTTGACAGGAACAGTTTTTTTTCTTGATATACTGACAGAAGAAGCGGTACTATTTCCTACAAAAGACCACCTGCCACTTCAAGGCTACAGCCACACAAAGCGCAAACCCAAGCCCATTCTTCCTTTTTCTTTTTAGTGATGGCCTTTAAAGTTTCACTGACAATGTAGGTCAATACTGCAGAAGAAACGTACCATTTTCCAGCCCACTGTTTGTAAATTGGGAAGGGCTGTTATATTACATCATGTAAAGGTATAAAATATTGATTGCTATAATAAAAGCTTGTGACGACTGGTAGTACACTTGGAATGCATTGCCCAATAGCATTACATATGTAAGAGACTCACATCCCCACATGATGCCAGTTATTAGAATAATCCCTTGAGAAAGCTTGTAAAGGAGTGAAAAAGTAGTCCATATGGCATCCAGCAGTGCGGCATGTTTCAAAGCTGCAAGACCGTTCTGAAGAGAAGCCGTATCTTATTTTTACACAGAGTTTCTGTTTATGCATCCTAAATTCCACTATTTTCACTATACACATCTGGCTGCCAGTTAATCTCTTACAGCCAAATAAACAGTAGAAGATTACACACTGTAGCAGTGCTGGAGGAGGAAAGAAAACGCTCCTTGTTTGCAGGCAGAAGCATTTGTAGGCAGCCCTGTGAGTAACAGCTGAAGGTCACATTTATACTGTGTTTCCCTGGTGACTGCTCTTCTGCTCTTTTTGAATGGATACCTCTAATGATGAGGCAGGCCTTGGCCATTTGAAGTGGTGAAGGAGATGCCCTTCAATAGATATTGACCCTGAAATGCTACCAGGAATCGTTAAAATCAAGTATTCCTGTATCTTTTTCCTCTGGTTTGTTTTCATTGTTACATTTATTGAAGTGATTAACCTATGAATGAGGTGATATGAGAGTTACCCATATTATAGAAAAAAAAGTCCAGTATGTTTCTATACTGGCATGATTTTTAGTTCAGCAGTTTTCTTTCCTCACAGACTGGAAAAGACATAGAACTTGTGCCACTGAACCCCAGAAATGGTTTATAACCTCATCTCTGCCATTGGCCAGTGTTGACAGCTCTAGGAAAGACATGATGAACCATTTATTGGCTAATGCAGCCAGAACAAAATTACACCTAGCATCCAGAGATTGTTTAAAACCCTGCAGCAAAATAGGGGTTCTTTTTTCTCCTTTATTAACAGACCATGCTTACATAGCGCATGCAGACATGGCTGTTTTCAATATTGTTTAATATCTTCACTTGAAGCACTGTATCAGTTTTATCCCTCTGAAAGTCTTGCGATACAGTTTTTCTGTCATATTGAGTATTCCCTGTTCGCTGTGTCTGAGACCACAGATGGCCACAGTCTGCATCTTGTATTTCTGGGTGGACATGGGTACAGTCACATGCCAGTAAAAGTCCAGGATGCCTGTTAAGACTTCACAGATGTGCTAATGATGCCAGTGAACTATCACCATGAATTCAGAGTTAACAGGTAGGAATCTAAGCAGGTAAAACAATGGAAGAGCAGGACAGCAGCACTCAAGTAGTTTGGCCTCCGAGCTGGAAGCAATGCTCTCAGGAAGAGAAATGACAGCTAACAGCACAAATCCATCCTTCCCTCCTTTCTGTTCAAATGCCTGGAAGTTCTGTGAGTTTCCAGTTTTTCACAGACCTGAAAGATCTGCATTATTTCATTTTTTCTAACATTCGAGACAGTGGCATGAGGCCATGCAGTGAAGTTTCAAAAGAGCTGATTTGGAAACTGTTTTTAAATATAATTCATATTATTTGCTTGCAAATTAGCAGAAACTTCATAGATTTTCAAGACAAGAGGCGCTATTATACCCTACTTTCATTAATGCTGCATAATGGGTCATCAAGCAGCTCCTGTCCCAGGCTGTCAGTGGTGGCTGAGAGCAGTACTTGTAGTACAGCCCTGTATTAGACTCTGAGAGCTACCAAATCCCGAGGAAACTTCTTAAATCGCTAATTACTTCTGACTGACAAGGAAATTACCATTTTCTAGTTTGAGTATATCTAGCTGTTGATATCCAGCACTTGATCTAATGTTGTCTTTGCCTGCTTACAGTTCAGAAATCACTACAGAGAAGTCATCTTTCAATCTTTCCATTGTTGAAGCAAGTGGACTGCACTCCTTTGGGCTGTTTTCCTGTAAAGCATCTTCCTAAACTTGGATTAATTCTCATAGCTTTTTCGGAGTGGTCTCTGGGTCACCAGCTCCTGTTCAGGAGTGGTCACCAGAGACCGTATGGTAGCCTTGCTGTGTATCTGCGAATTCCCTGATGCTGCGGGCAGCACTATACCGGCTTTTTCACTTCTGCCATATCATGGTCTCTGCACTGACACTTCACATAGTTTATCTGACTTGACTTTAACCTTTTTGCCTGTGTTATTATTCTCCAAAACTGCGGTCGCTGTTCCAAATGATTTTTTTAATTTTCCTGATGTCTGACCTTGAACTTCTGAGCAGGAAAACTAGTGAGCTCAGCTCACTCTGTATTCAGCAGGTGAGCACTCCCATTTTGGAGAATATGCCCTCTACTCCTCTTGCAAAAAGTAGAGACTTATATACAGCTTTTGAATTTAAAAATCCACTGAGCATAATTTTGCATTTCAAAATACGACTGTTTAAAATTAGATTGAAACTTATGACAACTTAAATTTAGGCAGATTGTAGAAACAACTTAAAAAATTGACTCATACTTAATTTAATATTTAATGCCTATTAAAAATATGAAGCAGTGGTGTGGAAATGAGTTAGAAGTCACAAGTGAGACTTAGGTAAGTAAGAAGCGCTCTTCTGTGTTGATCACGGGAGTTGTGTGGCAAATAAAGCACAGATCAGTCACCAAAATGGCCTCAGTTGTTAATGCCAGCCTGAAGATCCAGATGTGGGGCCTGCTGCTGCCTCTGCCTTGTGCAGTTCACCAGGTCTTTGCTTCTGGTGTCTCAGTGGCTTGACTGTCAGTTTCTGAATGCCTGACCCGTGGCCACCAGGACGCATGTTGAAACCAGTGGAACTTGCTTCTGAATGAATGTGATGGGGTGTAATACTTCACACTTCTCATAGAGCACTGAGCATTTGTAGTTATTTTGCACCTTGAATTCTCAACACTCCAGGTCCTAGCTAAAAAAATGGAGGAAAACCCCCACTCCCTTACTTAACATTTTGAGTTTCCTAAATAGAAATACGACGAGCATCGCTGTATTAAAAAATCTGTCTCTAATAGTCCTGTGATGAACCTGAGGGTTTTGGTTTCAGAATGCTTTGAGTAGTGTGAAGTTAATAAGGCAGCAGGTCCTGCACTGAACGACAGGGATGAAACAGCACATCAGAGAGTTGCCCATTAAGGGAACAGTCTCTTTTATGCAGTGAATGAGGCATAAATGCAAGGAAAAAGCGAAGTTTATACTGAAAGCATGTAGGGGCTGAACAAGTCTGTGTGCAGGCAACTTTGGAGTTCTTGAATACAGCATTATTACTACATTAATGCAATTTTATATGGATCATAGAGTTAGGTCCTTCTCTGCACTCCAGCAACCAGCAAATACTGTTTCAATCTCAGTGTCTTCAAATGATTCAATCTGACAAGAACTTTTTCATCTTTGTATTAACATATGTAGAGCACACAGACATTTTGACAGGTAACTGTAAAATATTATTAGATTATTTACATAATAAAAAAGCTCAAAGTTCCCTAAAATATCTCCATGCAAAAATTCTAACATCTGTTTTTATCTTGTGCTTATTTTCAAAGGAAAGTATGCAAAATAATTATGTTTAAAGCAGAATAAAAAAACAGTAACGTGCCAAAAGGAAACTCACCTCCAATGTTAAATCCCCTACTTGGTCTGAACATAAATTGCTGTTATTTTAAAGGTTTTCATGTAGGCTGATATTCATACTCTTGTCTGCTCTTTATGTCAAAGCAAAAAGGGGTACTCAGTCCTTCCACAGACTTTGGAAGACACAAAGATCTAGAAAGCAGAAGGAGGATTGCAAACTTGAAAGGTTTTTTGTTGTTTGGCATCCTAATTGAGGTTATGAAAGATCAAATAGATCAAGTAGCTGTCTTGAAAGTCACAAATATTAATTAAAAAAAGGGTCATTCAGGACCTAGAAACGGACCACAGAGAGAAAATTAAACTTAGGATGTTTGTAATGTGAACATGGAAAACTAAATGCTTGTATTTAATCTATTTTTTTTCCCTACAGAAATTGCTAAAAATAACTGAGAAATATAGAAGATATGCAAATATAGAATACAGCATTTCGGTGATTCAGCATGTCTGAAAACCAAGACTGGGATCATGTGTGGCTTTATAATGAAAAAACTCCAGAGCTGCTGTCCTCAACTTTTCCCAGTTTTGCAGAGGATACAACATCTTGTTAATGGTGTTCTGGGTGGAAGCAGAATAAGTTCTTTGTCCTGAATTTAGGTCCTGGACAGAATCTTAGAATTACTTTTAAAGAAAAAAAAGCACTTGCTTTACTTGTGAAGTCTTCTGAGACATATGAGACATAAACTACCCAGTATAGAAGGTGACAATTGAAATAGTGGAATTTGTAAAGTGCTTGGCTTGTTTACAGGGTACTTCCCTTGACCAAGTTCCCTCCTTCAAGAGACTTGATTTAGTCCTCTCTTTATACAGAAAAGTAAAAGTATAAAAAAGAAGGAAGCAAGTGGATTTCTCCATTTAAGGGATGTCAGTCATGCTCTGAGCTGGTTTCCACAGTGCAAAGCCATGTTCTTTGACCTCTCACCTCGAGGATGCCGCAACATAAGCTGCCCAGTGCTCTAGGGAGCTGTGCTGGGCCGGGTGCCGGCATCCCTCTCCAGAGAGGACACACGGCATCCTTTCTGGGAGAGGACACGGTGTCAGTGGGGCTGTGATGGAGGGCACGGAGGGCAAACGCTGCCTGCCCACAGCCAGGTCCTGTGCACAGCAAGCTGGGCATGTGGAGAGAGGTGTTGGGGAAACATGTCCTGGGCAGCTGGGCTGGGGCTTTTGAGATGACAGGGTCCCAATGGCAGTGCCAGAGGTCACCCTGCGTGCCTTGGGCACGCAGCAGGAACGTGGGGAAGAGCAGAGCGCGGTGAGGCTCTGTGGGTAGGCAGGTAGAAAACAGCGAGGGCAGGTCAGCCCCACCGTGCTGGGGCTGCACAGAGCGACAGAAGCCTGTGCTGGGAGGAGAACCCTGCTGTTCTGGCAGAGACAGGCTCTCTCTGGAGACCAGGTGATGCGTGAGTGCAGCAGCCTTCAGGGGTCTTGAGGGGTCTTACTGCACTCCTCAGGCTAGGGAAGCACTCAGAGCTGCTCTTGTGCAATGTGCTTTGGCAGGCTGACACAAACCAATTACCTGTTTGGGGGTGGGGGTGGTGTGAACACTTTTATTTTCCTCTTTCTTTTTTTTTTTTTTTTTTAGCCACTTTCCCTCTCAGTTTTGTGGGAAAGATCAGGTTCAACCCAGCCAACTTTCAAATGATGGCAGAATTCAACCTGAAGCTCTCTTGTGACATTTACCACCTTTACTCTTAGATCCAAGTGGTTCAACAAACATGTATGTAATTTTCTGGGTGCAGAAATTGGTTTTGAAAGCAAACCAGAACAAGAAACTAGTCAGATTGAAACTACAAAAACGACACTAAAGGCACAAAATTAACAGATACATATTAAATGACTTTAATGCAGCTGTTGCCTAATATATATTTTGATAGGGGAAACAGAATTTTTATGCCACCTAGCCCCTTTCCCTTTCCCTACAGGATACTACCTAGGCCTTTGATGATATACTTGAGGTAATAAGCAGATTTAAAGTCATTTATTCCTCTAGAACTTTTCCCTCTGCAGACATTTCACATTACCTGTTTGCATAACCTAGTATGTTTGATGGCTTTTCTACATAAGCACCTTAATGGATGATAAAGTTTTAGTGAAAGACCATTCAATGCATCACAGCATTACAGAATAATTCAGACTGGAGAGGATTTCTGGACGTTTCTAATCCAACTTCCTCCTCAAAGCAGGGTCAAATTCAAAATTGCCTCAGTTTCCTTAGGACCTCATCTGCTTTGGAAATTCCTCAAAGAGAAAGTCTCCATTGCTGTTCTGGTTACGTGATTGCAGCACTTAACCTCACGGTGAAAATTTGTGCTTCTTATGTAAAATCAGAATTTCTCTTGCCCCAATGTGGGGCCACTGCCTCTTGTCCTCCAGACAGTTGTCTCCGCTATGGCTCCATTACCTGAAGGCAGCTCTAAGATCCTTCTCAGCCTTTTCTTCTCAAGGTTAAACAAGCCCAGCACCTGCCACCTCTCCTCCTATGCCATGTGCTCTATGCCCTCTTATGATGTTAGTGGCCTCCACTGCAATTTCCGCAGTTTGGCAAACTGTTTTGCAGTGGAAGAGCCAGAAATTCAGATACATTCTCCTTGGTGTAGAGCAGAGGGCAGCAATTGCTTCCCTTGCCTTCTTGACAGCCCTACTAACGCAGCCTAGTATGCAGGTAGCTTTCATGGCTACCAGGGCGCACTGCTGGCCGTGCCATGTCAGCAGAACATCCTATGTTTTGCTTAAATACCTATCTGCCCCATGACATAAAACACCTAATTTTTGATACATCTAAGTATCTATGCCAGCATGTACACATCTTCCTTGTGCGTTTTTGAACAGAAGCCATTGTGAGTACAGGGGTACTAGAGAGGTGGGTTTTATACTGTATTCGACACCCTTGAGTTACAGAACACCAGATTTTTATTTTTACAGTTCCTTGTTACAAAAATATTTCCAGAGAACACTTGAATAATTTACAATATAGTATATTGAAAGACAATTTACGTCTCCTTAATTGATACATACAGCAGAAATATTTTCTTCACATAAGTCATGAGATAGTCCTTTAAAAGGGCATCACTATTGAATTTTGCTTTCTTTGTTGCTTGTAACAAGTAAAATATCTTTATCACTGCAGAAGCCAGAGTCACGTGTGCTGGGGCAGGACTGCTGCCAGGGTGAATGGCGGTGGTGAGGATGGTCCATTGCGGTGGCCTGGAGAAGTGGTCTCTGATATCCTCAAGCAATCAACTGTGACCACGCAGCCCTGGCTGCCAATATGGATGTCCAGACGCCTTGTATCCTTACTCCAGCTGAGTGTGTCTTGCGAGGCCTGGAGGGCAGAGCAAGGCTTTGGCTTGGTGCTGGTGTCCTGCTCTGGGAGCTGCTGGCAGCGGCTGCCACTGCCCATCGCAGAACCGTCGTACGATCTGCCCCGGCTCCGTCAGGTTCAGACAGGTGTGCAGGAGGTGTGCCCACAGCAGCAGAGGTGGCTGTGGGACATGGGCACTGGGGCTCAGGGAGCTGCCTGTGACACAGCCAGAACCTGGCCCTTCCCTGGGGGAACACGGAATGTCCGAGCTGCAGAGGAGCCAGGAGAACTTTGTTCCACCCCTCTCTGGGCCATCAAATGACCATGGCCTCTCCTCCCCTTGCAAGGTGACACGCACTGCTGCAGCACTGGCAAGGGGGAGCAGCTCCTCGTTCCCACCTCTCCCTGCCCGTTCAGTGCACCGTGAGCATGGACGCGAAGTTTGACAGCCAGTGCCCTGTTTGCCTTGACACCCAGGACAACACTGTCTACGTAACGCCATGCCTTCTCCAGTTCTGTTGCAGTAGCATCCTGGTGTGGGCAGGGATCAAAACTGACTGTCCCCTCTGCACCAGCTTCATGGTGATCTCAGTGCAAGCAGATGATGACTTGTCAGAGGTCAACTCCATCCCCCTTGCAGAGCCATCAGTTGTCATCCAGGGGGCAGGGAGACCTCATGGACGTCCACATCCCGCATCCTTCCCGAGCCTCCCAGCCACAGGCTGCATGTCTGGTGCTCAGGCCTGCAGTGGGTGGCCTCCACCCCTGCATCTGGGTTCCCCTGTTCTGGGACCACCCAGAAATCCTCAAGCCCATGCTACCCTGGCTGATCTGGGAGCTGGAACTAGTCTTCAGAGCTGAGCGCTGAGAGGCATCTCTGGTGGATAACCTCATGTTTTCCAGCTCCTCATTCCCAGCTTCCCCAGCCCACCCAGTGCCTCTGCTGCTCCATGCCTTGACTTGGAAAAGACCCCTCTTGAGCAGATGGGCACCGCCAGTTCGCCAGCACTGCCTCCCCCACCATGTTCTCTGCAGGACTTTCGCCAGCCCAGCTCATCTCGGCTGCGAGTGAAGCCTGTAGAAATGGCAGCAAGGTGCAAAGTGGTTTTTCACTTGTGTGGAGTGCACTAGGATCCAACAATCCTGCTCTTAAACTTGGGGAGTTGCATGTCGCTGATAACTCTTGTGGGGAAGGCATATTCAAAGAGCAATGTTCTGTTGCTGTTCATTACCGCTTGGAAAAGTTTTCCCTTGATGAGGAAGACCTGGAGATCTGCCTGGCTGGTGTCTGTATGGTTGTGCAGGGGTCTGTTGGTGCCTAGGGGGCAGCCTCAGGCCGTGATTGCTGCTAGTACAGCAGTAGCCAGCGTCCCCAGGGTAAGTCAAGGTCTGCAGTGAGCTCTGTGCATTATGAAGTTGTTCATGTGTGGTGTAAAAGGGGTGTCCTGCTGTCTCAGGAAATGCTGAGAGCCAAAGATCAGGAATGTTGGGGTAGCAGAAGGAGCACTAAATCTCCTCCTACTCTATTTTGGGATGTGCATCTGAACAATCCTCACCATTTACAGTACTCCATGAACCAGCTCTGTTTTTCTCACAAATGGGAAGCATTTTAAAGTCTGCTGTCCTTGCAGAGCACCACAAGCAGGCAGTCAGAATGGTATCAGTCTGATCCTGTGCTGTAAAAGCATTACTTTATGATACAGATTCAGGTTTTCTGCTCAAGCGCCACATTCTCTCACCTCAAATATAACTCACTAGCTTCATTTTCTTTTAATGTTATTGGCTCAAACCCATACCTTCTCAACACTCATTGAGTGTATATTTTCTTATACTAGCCTTTAATTAACTATTTTTCAGCTTACACCCTAGTAACTGCTTGTTTCACTTGAAACATTCTCTTGTTTACTAATTTTTGGACTTAACACTGTAATGGGGAGACCAGCACAGTGAAACCTGTGCACAGCTATTGTGTGAGCAATACCATGACCTGAGACAACAGCCAGTGATAAAAATTTCAGTGTTTCTTTTTGACTAAAATGGACACTGCAGAAAGACTTATGTTAATCTAGTAAACTGCCAGATACGCTCTCTGAGAAATAAACCCAATTGCAAATGCTTTATACTAATGCATGTGAAGAAATTTTGTAGATTATATTCCATAATGCAATGTGCTCTGGGCCTGAGCAATATCCTGTAACCCTACCATGTTACATTAAGATTTCTCATGAGAGCAGAACTTATTTTACTATCAGTTAGCAGATATCGTACTGTCTGAGTCATAATTCGTAAAACAACTGCACACACCAAGGAAAATCCTGGTTACTTGGGATGTTCTGTGTAACAAGAATTGCTTCCATTTGCTCTAAACTCACAAAGAAAATATTTTTCAGGACTTGCTGAAAGTATTTGTCTTTTGAAAAGGATTATCAAGGTTACTATGGCTTTTGTGAGTCTATGGAATCTGATCTCTGTTTCACAGAGCTCTATAAACCATGCATATAAATACTTTCAAACATTTAGGACATGTATACCCTCATTAATTTTCTTGTCTTTCTTATAATTCCTGCTGCATGTGTTTAATATTCTCTTTTATAATGTTTCTTCTCCTGACTGACTAATGCAGTATTGCTGTTCTAATTCAACAGTAAATGTAGGAAAGTCACAGATGCTGGTTGTGACATTGCAGCTGTAAGAGCAATGAAAAATAGAAAAACCTTATTTTATGGACAATGTAGTAATTATCTGTGATGGATGACCTGAGTGGGTGGAAAGGCTCTGTCCCTCATTTAGCAGCTACTTTAATATCACCCTTGGGTCAGGGGATTCCAGAGCAAACCGTATCTGATGCCAGGAAGGAAGGTCTACACAAACAGGTTTTGAAGCAGAAGCTGGCTGTTCCACCTGCCCATTTGCAGGATTTCACTACAGATGTTCAATCCAGTGAGGTATGTGATCCATTCAGTTTAGAAGTGAAAATGCAATTACAGTCTTGATTACCGTCTGACATTTAGGTAAATTGCTGTCCCTTTTTGATGTCTCCCTGTCAGCTCATGAACTGAACCCAGTTATTCACTCTTAGCTATGTAAACCTAGCTGAAAAAACAGCAAGGCTGAGGTTGTTAGAGAGGGTTAAAATTTGTGTGGCAATAGATGTAGCCTACTGTGAGCCCAAAATTCTCCCTATAACTATTTTGTTAGTTTTATGGTAAACGGAAGCGAAACATTCCCTTAAATTGTTGGGAAAAATGCCAGAATTGCCTATTGCTTGCATGTATGTGAAGATACACTACCTCTTCAGAGACCAATAGGAGCTGCAGCTGCTCCTTGTGTTCAAGAGGCCAAATTCAAGAGGCTTTAGCCTTTAGGTTTTCCTAAGAGCACTACCTTGATCTGTCTGTGACACACACTGGTCCACCTGCAGTCAAACTACGTTATGGATTACTTTCCCATTTTGCTGGGTTTTTTGATAACCAGCAGATGGACAGCACTACTTGGCAAATGTACACTGTAATGCATTGATCTTCAGCTCCGATTATGATTTTGTACTGAGAATGTTCCCCAAACCAAAGGGTTATTAGTGATGGTTATTGTTGAGTTCAGATACCAATACTAACCTCGCTCTGTCTCGGGACTGCAGATCTGGGCAGGCAACAAAGACTTCAGAAGTGCCTGCAACCTCATTTTCGGGTGGATGAGCTTTGACTGCTGTGTAGGTGTGAGGAGAGACAATAAAAAGAGGGTGTGCCTACAAAAACAAATCTGGAGGTTTGAGATCTCAGATACAGCTGGCCAGCAATCTACCTGACACATTCGCTAGCACGAAACCACACGTAGTTCTTGTCATATAACCTCCTTTTTCTGACAGATGTGCCTCTTTATTTTCTCTTTTTAGTTAATATCAGGCATTCATCACAGGCTATTTGAAGTAAGCAGAAGGAAGTAGTGGAGTATATATTTATTTATCAAAGCAAATCTGGCTAGTTTTAAGTTTTAAAACTGTGTGTGCAAGAGAAACCAGGAAGAAAATGAGACCATAACTGCAAACAGAAGCTGATGCCCCTTGCACTACGGCTGTGTGATTTTCTTCACCATCTTCTTCAGAGATGTTTTAGTCTGTTCTACCAAATCAATGAATAAAAAACTACCTTCTGTGAAGTACTGCTTTTCAGTGTTGCTGAGAAGTATTTTAAGATGTGCCCACCAGTACATTTCTTTGACTTAGAGGTTTTTATGAACATCAAGTTTCCCTGCAGGCTCCTATTATTCTGTTCTTCAAGAACATTCACAGAAGCAGTATCATTTTAACTCACTCAGATGACTCACAGGCATAAACTAACATACTAATCTGATGCAATGAGATATAGACACAAATAACATCTTTGCAGGACTTTATTAATAAAGGAGAAAAATCATAATCAGAGGAGTTTGCATCTAATGTGAAAGTAATCATGTTATCACATTAATACAATGTTTGTAGAATATTTGTGTTACTTAATCCTTGTGTTTCCCAGACATAGATTGAAATTCAGTTCAGCCCTTCATGAGCCAGATTCCTTGTACAACAGAAAACAGACTCGGTGACAGTGATTGTACATGAACCACGCTTTCTGTTTGATGGCAAATTTTACAAGTTTAACAGAAAGTTTGAAAATAACTTGCATGAAAAAATGTCCTTTGTGGTAATCAAAACAAGATGTCAACACTATGCAAATAGATTTTTGAAGTGAGGCTAATACCAAAACTCTTCACAAAATGAAAAGCCATATTACTCCATTCTGGATCTGTCCATAAAATGTTAGTGCAAATTCTTTCCCTTCTTTTTATTTATAAGAACTGGTGGCAGAACTGAATATTTCTGTAAAATGTTGTCATTTTAAGAAACTGGTAAGTTCTGATGGGAAAACCAGGGCTGATAAATTTCTGTTCATCCCTACACAGCAGGATCTGCAAATAAGAAGTTGTAACTTGTGGAATGCCATGTAAGTATGACTCAGCTGAAGGAAGAAGTTTGATTCAGGTGTGGTTTGGAGAGAAGATTTGGTACAGCTTTTATTTTCCTAATTATTTTACTTAATTGCTAGTTAATTCATGTTGATTTTCTCACTGCTAGCCTGTTCCAGTGTCATATGGAATAGCTCTGTAGGCCAAGAAAAGTTATGTTTGCCAATGCAGTAAACCAGCTACTGTTTTTCTTATGTGAATGAGCTTCGTGCATCTATGCAGGGCAGAAGTACAACATCCTTCATTACAAATCAACAATACCCCACTGTTCAATGAGTTGTGCCGCCTTTCCATCAGCTCAGGCATACTGAAAGAAGCTGTTTGGGCAGTTCAGGGAATTGTTAATGGACTAAAAACCTTTTCTATGTAGTTCATTGGTTTGGACAGCTGGCTGTTTTCAACAACTATGACAAGTTGATATAACCCATTGGCTTGTTTGTAATCCCTTGCTGGGAAGCAAATTGGTAGTCTCAAGGCAGCTGAGAGGGGCCACAGTAACAAAATCCACCAGACAAGCTGCAGCACCGCACCACCTTCAGCCAGGAGAGCTGCAAGTGGACCAAGAGACCCACCTGTTCATGAAGGGACCCCCACAAAAAACGGCTTGTTGGGTCCCCACTTCCTGGGGAGCTGCTCCTGGTAGGGCTGCCCTCAAAGTGGCACCTGCTACATGGCAGCACTAGCAAAACAGGGCTGTCTGTAGGGAAGGAAAGCAAAGTGGGACCTGAGCAAGGCCAAAAGTCCTCTGGGAAGGGGCCGTGGTGGTTGACCCCTGGGAGAGCCACAGGTGAAGTGCCCCTGGGGCAGCTGGGGGGTGCGAGGAGCTGGAGGAGCTGGGATCTGCTCTGCCTTCCTCCCCTGAGGCACGGTAGAGGAAGCAGGGATACATCTCACGCCTGAAATACGGTGCTCCAGAGGAAGTCTGAGTGTTTGTTTTTCCCATAAAACTAATGTTCACCCAATGTTCAAATGCATGGTACCGTTTATTTAACTTCCTGCTAAATGTTGACATTTGTCCTTTTAGATTTTTTTCTTTTTTAACCTTCTCAGGAGTTGTGTAAAACGAATCCATGACTGTTGCATGTGAATGAGGCAAGTGCATGGTTTTCTACTTTTCTTTTGTTCCAAAGTATGTAGGAGGATTTTGTTTTATCCAATGCCTCCAACAAACTTTTAAAGTACATAGTACTAATCCAAGAGGCAAGCTTGGAAAATTTCTGACTGTAACGTTGAAACTGTAAAAAACTCAGCATAATTGAAAACAAAGGTTTATAACAAAAGCAGTTCAATAAATTTAATTCTATTTGTTGTGTTCATTACAGGTTCAGCAATAATGCAGTCCACATATAGTGTTACATCCCATTCCTGGGAAACTTAGAGAAGAAATTATATATATAAAATTATAGATGCCTGCATATCTCACTTAGAACGACCACAAAGGAATCCCCTGGAATGTGATGGGGAATTAAATGAGGTAATTCTCATCTTCGCCTCTGCTGGAAGTTGCCCGTTCTTACGTACTTTTGTTATCCTCCTGTTTCTAATTGCAGTTGATATTATTATCCACCCTGAGCACTCTGTGGATGTTATCTTTGCATCCCAGGAGGATGAAGGGATCCTTGTGTCTGCCACAGAAACCTGTGGATGACCCCTTCTGTTTATGGGCTCATATGCAAGAGAAGTGGCAGCCCTGTTTCAGATGCCTTAAAGAGGAATCCTGGGATTTGGATCTAGAGTGGCCACTCAGGAAAAAAAGCATCTTAAAGGTCTTGTTGCCTGGCAAAACTATTTGGTTTGGAAGTTGGAGCTCTAATGCAGTTTTCAACATGATACTAAATGAACTAGCCTTCATGAAATAGGCAATAAACTTCTTGGTCTGCTGTGGCAGCTGCACATCCCCCTGAGATCTGGAGCCTTCAGTAGGGCAGCTGATGGGTCTTCATCAGCTTTTGAGCCCCGCTGTGTCTATGCCCATGTGCACAACCTAGGATGGTGTTGACACTCACGTCCTCCCCTACTTCGGGGCAGGGTGACTTCACCTACCCCCCAGCTGGGGGGCAGCAGGGGTGGGACCTTCAGTCAGTTGACAAGGTCCTCAACAAAGAAGATGCCCAGAGAAGCTGAGAAGTTTCTGGATCATGTTGTAATGCCCACAGCCAGATCTGACCACGTTATAAAATGGGGTCCCCGCTGAAGATCCCCTTTGAGTGACCTTCTTGGAGCAGCAGGTCTGTGAACTGGAGCTCTTGCCTTAGACTGGGATCCTGTCTAAGGAGACTTCCCGCAATTGAGCACTCCTCATCTTCTCCTGTGGCGAGTGTTTTTTTTTCTCTGCTGGATGTATCCTTGAATGAGTCCTTGCATAACCCAGGCAAGTGAGAGTCCTTGCCTGACCCAGGCAAGTGATTATTTCTTCTGGTTACCCTTGAGTGAGAGGCCTCTGGTTTTGTTTCTTGTGAGTGAATGCGTGCACGCTGTGGATCCTCATTATTCTTACGTACTCATACCCCAATAATCTCTTCAAATTATATCTGAATCTGTATTTTATATTGTTGGAGTGCTAAATAAATGTATAAACCCTGTTTCTAGTCAGTTTATTGGCTACATTTTTCCAGCTAGAATAAAATCTGTTTTGGAACTTGTTGTCTCCCTAAAAGTGACTTTTGGGGCGCCTCTGTGACACTTGCTTAACAGTGGTATCTCTAGTCAACTGATTTCTGCAACAGTTTTTCTGTGCTTTATTAACCTTGTTGTTTTCAATATAAATCAACTCATAAGTGACGAGTTTTCAGTGAGTTCTGTGGCTGCTTTTCCCCAAAATACAGAATAAAATTACTTTTCTTTCCCAAATGTTTGACTCCTTCCTTCTGTCACAAAAATGTTATTTAAATAGCTCAGGCCACAAATGGAAATACTGACAATAAAACCTCTTCCTCTGAAAATTGTCCATTAAAGCAAATCCTGCATCCTTATCCATTTACCCTGCAGTTTGTCTTGACTAATGAGGAATAACTGGACCAAAAGCAACTGGGCTTTTTGAAAAGGTTATTTGCAGTGTAATAGTTCAAGCTATATTTCTACAGTGCTACCAACACAGTAGCTTTCTGTTTTGTGTGAATGCTAGTTGTGTGGCTAATTTTCTATGAGAAATATGGCAATAACTTTAGCACATGCTTGATTTTTGTTTTCCTGATAATTGCATTGCAGTAAAAATCCCTGTATACGTGTTGGAAAAATCAATATGGGGAAGCTGTTCTTGCTCTTTACTCTGTTGACAGCATCTTTGCAATGACTTGATGGTTCTAGGCCACCTGAACAGGCTGAAGCTGCTTGTAGGACAACTATTTCTTTAAATTGACCTTTGCTTTGTTTTCTTGCACTCCAAATTAAAAAGGAGACTTTCTAAATTAGTATGCAGAAGGAATATAACCACATGTTTCTTGTCAAAATAATTATTTGAAGGAAGGGTTTCTTCAGCTGTTGCAATCTCAAAGCCACCCAAGGAGGGAAGTAAAACAATTGTGAAAGACAGCAGTGCTGAGTTAGAGAGAAAAGTCATAAAAAGACAGTATAAGCATCTACTGCAAAGTGCCACTAGCTCCTTTGCCTTCAAAGGAAAATATCTTGCAAAATCAAGATATTTTCTTTGCTTACTGCTTATAACAAATGATTAAAAAAATTAAGAAAAACTAAAAGAAGAGTAATTGACAAAACACACAAAAGTTAATCAAAGCCATGGAGAACAAAAGTTTTTGTCCCTTTTTTAGGCTGATGGATTCAGCATCTGATGATCTATATTGAAAACAACAAGAAACATGGCTTTCATTACTCCACTGTGCCTTGGATTTCTCTCCTCAACTGTTTTATGTTTATGTGTTCAACCTACCATGACTCTGAGTCACCAGTGATGTGTGGAGCAGCATGGCTCTGAGCTAGCTGAAAATACTTCATATGTGGCTTCCCCTAAATGAAATCAGAATTTAACTCTGCTGACCACTGTGTTCCTTGTGTGAAATCAGTAGAAAACCTGTGTTTTAGCAGCTGTGTTTCTTGTACCTTGCGAATCCCCACGGTCAGCCAACCCAATAAATAGGTAGGAGTTCTCCTGGGGGAATATTACAGAACATCTTTGGTTTCACCCTGTGGGTGCCTTTTATTTAGCAAGGGTCATGGTTTTCCTCCTTCCTCATCAGCTGTATCATTGCTAAGCTGTATCATCGCTCATCTTCTAGTTCTTGCTCCTTTTCTTCCTACACCTTCTCCCGGTACAGCACTTGGCCTCTCCCTGCCAGCAGGCCACCTGTCCTCACACCTCACTTCCCAAAAACCACCATGGCAAACTGTCTTTGTCCTAATTTCTTTGATGCTGTGCGTTCTGGGTAAGGAGTACCTAACAATGAACTTGTTAATAACTAGTTAATGAAGCAACTAATCATGCAAGCTTAATACAGCAAAGACACCAAATAGCATGGCACCAGGTGTCTTTTCTGCTGAAAAGAAGTTTATCTCTGGCACCTCTCAGAGTAATTCCTCCAGCAGATAGGAAAATGATGACTCATATGGTAGCAGGTCTGTTTTTTCCTCTGATTGCAGGGGACTGGAGTAATCCCTCCTATCTGGTGCTTACCAGTCCCTCCAAAGGCTGGCACTCAAGTAGTGGTTGTTATTACCAACAGTCCTGCCCTTGGACCTGACAGCAGCACTCACAAGAGGAGAAATTAGATCAGTTTCAAGTTCTAAATTTGTAAATCAGCACAAATATTTTAAAACTATGGTGGCAGTTGAAAACTATATGGAGTGAGGCAAACTGGGAATTACTGGGAAGGGAAAGTTGGTTCTGACTGCAGCATGTGTTGAGTGTGAAGAATTTCCTTCTCTGCTCCTTCCTTCCTGTCCTTTGAGAAGTGGTTTCTGCCAGAAGGATGTAAATGGGAAAGACTGGACATGAGGGAACAAATGTGCTCTTCTGGGTGCTCTGGAGGTAGAAAAGGTCTGACTTTTTCCACTGGTAAAAGATAATTCTATAATGTTTTCTGACTTCCTGCTCAGACTTTGTGGGGGTTTGTTTTGTTTTAGTTTGGTTTGGTTTGTTTGTTTGTTTGTTTGTCTCCCTCCTCCTTTCAGCTTAAGGTCTGAGGGACAGTCTTGGTCCAGGATGTTTTCATGGAGGTAGCAGAGCCCACCCTTTTTGCTGTGTGAGTGGGTGGTCCTTACACAGACCTTTTAAAACACACAGAAGCATTTAATAGACAGGGTTAGTGACGCATCCTTAGCTCAGGTAAGTATTGTTAATGTGGATGGTCTAAAAAAAGTGTATCATATTTATTAGTGCTCATATATGCAAAGGAATGGAAAACATGCTCCAAACAAGAAAATCTGGCTACTGGGTTTTTTATAGGATCCATTAGGAATAGACTGGTCTAAGTTCTGGAGCCAAACCTGTTCCTAACTTAATTTCATTGCTGTCCCTTTCTATTATGGCAGAGACAAGTTTATTCAGTAGCCTTTTTATGATACTATTGTTAGTGACAAGATCAAAGACTAAACATTTTCCCAGAGATCTGACAAAGTTTCCAGCTTTTTGGGAGAAGTACCTCACTGCATGCATACATTAAAGTGTCAGAGGGACAAGCATGCGAAGAATGGATCTTCAACAGAAACAAGCTAACATCATGTTCATCTCTGTTTTTCATTCTCTGAAAATTAGTAGCAGACAAACAGAGGTTAAGAAGTTAAATTATGAGATATGTTTTTCTCGATTTGAAAATATTGACTTCAAAACATTGCTTGATGTCTGTAAATAATGACATACAGTGGAATACAACCTGCCTACGTAAAAGGAAGAGATGACAATGAAAATGAGGCAAAGAATAAGTCAGATAATTCTTTAGTCAAAATGGCTATAAAAATAAGATTACAACTTTGTAATAAATCCATGATCACTCATTCCGTTGCTTGAGAAAGTAAAACTGTTTCTGAAACGTTTCACTGTAATTTTTGCTTTTGGCTTATAAAGCAAAACAGTTCTCATTAAACCTAAAAAATCATAAGCTGGATCTATTGAAAACAGTGGGAAGCTTTCTTGATTTTATTTGTGTACCAATTTCCTTTGTAACACCTGTCACTTTGCTCCTTCTCCTTTATTCTATCTTTAGTGTACATGTCGGAATAGAGGGAGAAATGGGGGGAATTGTTAGAAGGTACAGTATGGATACCATGTGTTTTCAAATACTCTACCTTCCTTTCAAAATATGCATTTCTTTTCAGATACCTCACATAAAAATCAGCATTGAAATACAGTACTTCTGATTTCACATCTAAACAGTAGCATACAGACATTTATGTCTTTCAGATGATAATATGTAGTCTCTAATAACAGAGGGTGGTAGCTGATCACATTTCAAAAAACAATATTTTGGGTTTGTACACAAAAAGTTCATATTGGCTTCTTACAGCAATTTTAAAAGGCTGATTCTCTGTTTATAGACAGGGAAACTGAAACACGCAAGGGTTGAAGGATTTGCCAGAGGGATTTGTATCCACAGCAGATCTGGAAACAAAACTTGCATTTCCTGACTGAGTGTTCTGTTATAACCAAAATGTATAACTTTTTCCACTTTTGAATGCTGATGTTTCTGAACTGACATGCAGAAACCATTGTCAGAGAACACTGTTACTGATGGTTTTAGGGCAGGTGATGAAGAAATGCCACACTCTCTGGAAAAACATTTACCAAATGAAAGTAGTGTTGGAATGAATTTTAACTTCTAAAGCAGTACTTGATAAGGTAGCTCAGTGGTTTCTTTTATGTATTTCTCATAAAATAACATCATTCCTTTCCCCCCTGCCCCGACCTGAAGCAATAACTTTTGCAGACCAACAGAAGCAGCTTAAGTATACATCCTTTAGTTATGTATTAGGGAAATGAAAGAAAGGAGGATGTCTCTTGGTAGGCTGTTTTGTCTGCTTAGTGGTTCTTTCTAGTGGTTGGGCTTTGGTTTTTATTGTTTCTGTTTCCTTGACTTTTATTTTTCATAACACTCATGAATGGCTGTTCTGTTTTCTCAGCTGAGAAGCAGCCTTGCTTGTCTCAGCTGCCAAATGGTGAACCAGGGGCAGGAGGTTCTTTTTTTTCCAGACTTGACATGGTCACTGCATTGGATATGATTTCCTGATGCTGATCTCCTCCTCAGGCATGGGAACCTCTCTGGGCTGGCTGCAAAGACGATGTGCTGATGAGTGGTGAGGCTCTGAGCGCCGGGTCACTGGAAAGGAACAGCAGCCCCTCACAACCAGCCTGGTAGCACCAGCAGTTGCAAATAGGATGGAGGCCCATTTTGGGAAGACACCAGCACCAAGAGAAAGCGAACCAATTCAGTAAGGCTTTGTACCAAAGGCTTTACACAAAAGGTGGAAAAAAACAAAGAGAGTGGCCGAGCCTTTCCCAGATACTGACTGGCAAGACGGGAAACACATCCCAGTATCCTTGAGCCTTTCTTCCACATCCTTGGCTGTGGATCTGACTGTACACCCACGCCTCTGGTGGGGGTGCCGAAGCACGGGCACCTATCCCACACATACGCAGCCAGCATGACATGGGCTGATAGACATTCAAAGTTGCTCATCCTATAGCAAGAGCAAAATGTAAATTAAAAATAAGATATAAGGCAGCCGTGGTAGGCCATTGGGAGACAAGAAAACCAGCCCTTGGGACCTGGTTTTGCAAAGGAACCGTGCAGTGCCCTCTGCCTGTGCCCAGTTTTTGTGCATTGCACACAGCTAGTAGGTGCCTATAGTGAGCATGTAAAATAGACCTTTCTTTTTAGTCAGTTTTTCTGCTTAGAATACTAGATGTTTTATGATTAATTATCTTTAAGTACCTCAAAGAAAGGAGTTAAACATTGGATAGGAATATGTTTGTTTTCCCTTCCATAAGTACATGTGCATCCCTGCTCTCTTGTGCCATCTCTTTCTCTCTGTTTTGTGTTCATAACCTCCCAGACAGTTCTTGAGCTCACAGCTTTCCTTAACAAGACTTTTTCATTCTTTATAAAATTGAGACTTATAAAAGAAATAAATCTCGCTATTGTTCTCTTGGGGTGCAGCTGTGTTAAATTGTAATCATGGGAGTTGAAACAGGTTTCCTCTCACAATAACATTTATATTCGTTTCCTGACACTCTTTCCTAATAACATGAGTGTCTTCAGCTGACCAAGGGGAAAAAAAGCCCTCTGCTGAGCACTTCTGAAGGTAAAACAATACTTGCACAGCACAGAATAGTTACTGCTATATTACAGTATTTTTAAAATTTTGCTACACTAGATAAAGATCCATTAGATCTCTAATTTCCAAGTTAAATATTTATATTTTTCCTTGTTTCTCCTCTGTCTGAAGTGTCTCCTACTACTGAGACATCTTTTTGCATTGAGGATTAGTTAATTCAGGCCTTACTATCTATCCTACCTGCTTCTCTTTATATTTTTCCTCAAGATAAGTGCAAAGTAGTGGATCAAAACATCAGAGAAAGAAGCAAAATAGAGTTTTCAAAGTCTCATGAGGATGGAAAACCAAGAGACTTCCATCTCATTGGCATACTTCCTCTCGCTTCTGCAAACAAGTGTGAAGGAGGTATCTTTGTATTTTAGCTTTTACACGGGAAAAAGTTGCTGCAGTAGTAAAATGACTCGCCTGATTTTAATCAGTGATACATACGTAAATGTGATACCCTCACTTTGGAGGAAAGACGCTAGAGTTTTTGGCTGAGAGCTGATCTTATCCCATTTTAAGAAAATTATGTATTTTCCTCTTTTTCTTTTTTTCCTGACATGCCAGTGAATAAATGATGTTTACTGAGCAGCCAAGGTACTATGAATATTGTTGAAAACAGGAAAGATTGATCACTTTTTTTTTTTTCCCAGAAGTGGCTATGGAAAGCAATATCTGGTTTAGATAAGTATGAAAAGCCATATAGAAAACTCATTTATTTGAGGTTAATATTTGTAACCAAGAACTGTCTTTGTTGTATATGAGAGAGACTTCCACAGTCTTCAGGAAAGCCTGCATAAGTGTATACAAACATAAAAGAGTTCCTTGTTGCGTTTGCATCTTCTATGTCTGCCCTGCAGCTGACACATCCGCCTGTATACTTTAATGAAGACTAAAAGCACTGTAAGACCTTGTTATTATAACCTTTCCTTTAGCACAGGGGAGAGCCTGGATCTGGTACTGAGTAAGAAAGAAAATAACATGAGAAGATGCTTCCTTTTTGGTTTTTTTTTACATTTTGATTTTCCAGGGGAACAGAGTCTTGAAAATTATAATCTGCAGGATGCAACGCCTGGGTAAACTGCTCGTGTGGAAGGAGCTGCCAATAGGAAGAACATCTGTAAGGGGCTCTGTACTATCTCCTCCTCACCATGTCTCTGTTATTATACACCACAGAGTACTTTCGGCAGAGTGCTGTCACAGACCTTTGCTGAACATAATCCTTAGAGGCAGAGTAATAGATCCAGTCAGACCATACCTGACCCAGCTGGTAAGTACCTGCAGAAGTGACTCAGAGCTGCTCTTCTCTCCCCTTTCCTCATGTCCACAGCTCCGTGGGAAGTTAACTGTTTCCAGTAGTTAGCAGCATTATTCACAGTAAAGTAGAAACACAGACCCTGTAGGTGCTGCCCATAGGTAGTATGAATCCTTCCTTGTAATTTGACCAAATGAAAGCCAGCAGAAAGTAAAAGAAGAAAAGATGAGTAACTTCAAGGTTGAGGAGGAAAGTAGCTGTCCAGTCTGGGGATAACTGTTGATAACTGCTCCAAGACAGACATAAGTGTAGAAAAGAGGGTTTAGGAGCATATTGGTCACATCCTTCTTGTTTAGCCTGAGAAGAGCATAATTTGAAGCATGTATTTGAAGCCCAGGACAGCTAAAGAGAAAGCAGAGAGGTGGCTGCAGCTAGGAAGAAGGCGTTTTTGACTGGTACCTTTGGAAATAGGATGACAAGATACCACCATTGAGGTTGTCAGGGCTTATGTGGTAGTAAAGACATTGAAGGAGAGCATAAAAAGCATGAAACTGATGCAATAAAGAAAGAGGGGAGTGGAGAAAGGAAAATAATTCTGGTTAGAGAAAGGAGGTATACTTGGTGAACTTTGTTTCACCTAGAAGGGAGTAGGAAGGCTGCTCCACTGACATCCAAGGCAGCATTGCCTACTATAGAGTATTCACAAGTGTAGCTATTTATTTAACCATAGCATTAAATGGATTTCAGAGCCTGACTTCAGCAGTCTTCAATGTCATGCTCATTGCGTGGCACATAATATTTACACTACTCAAAACCAATCACTAGCAGTGTGTTGAAGGGCAGTGACATCCTGGAGAAAAATGCCTGGCACTGGAAATCACATGTCGTGGCTTCAACTCTTTGTAAAGCTGCAGCTTACTACGAGGCCTCGGGAAAGACATTTAGCATGTGTCAAGTCCTTCCGCATGACTAATTGTTTTTAACATCTGTGAACTTCTGTGAGATCTACAGAGGAAAATTACTTGAGAAGCTTGATGCATAGCTGCAGCCAGAGCCCTCCAGTCAGTCATCCGCGTGTCTCTGGTGTGACTCACTCCTAACTGCCTCCTACCAGCCTGAAGCTGTGTGCGTGGGCTTTGCCTGGGGCTGCATTGGTTTTAAAAGTTTGAGGAGAAAAAAGTATAGTTACACTATGTTGAAATGTGAGATGAGAGGAAGGAGGAAGAGCCCTAAACAAACAAAAATCAGCGAACGAGTCTTGGGAATTTTATGTGAATATCTGATAGCACCAAAGCCACACGAGGCCAAAGTCTGAATTTCTGATTCTAAGAAAGAACGTAATGAGTATAATAAGCAGTACTGATTGTGTCAGTGAATGATGGCTGTGATTTAGCAAAAACAAACCTTTGAAAGCCATGTTTTCAGTAGTTCCAACCACAGCAATATTTTTAATTGTGATTCGCCAATTTTCCATCAGAGGTTCATATGCTTTGTTCATGTCTGGATGGATCATTTGTCTCTTTACTAAAAATACATGAAATTAAAGCTGTTATTAAAAGGTTCCAAAAAGCTTCTTGCTGCTGTTTTCAGTTTGGCCCTGACTTTATCAAAGCATAAGCACAAGGTCACTTTAAGTATAATTACCCAAATAAAGGTAAGGATATGTTTATAAATTCACAAGAAGAAAGCTTGAAACTTTGTTATTCAATTACTTTATAATTATTGATTACTTAATAAGAGAGAGTGCACTCTCTACCTATTATTAAAAAAAAAAAAAGAGTTATTTTAGCACAAAGTTGACATAATTTTTCCACCCTTCAAACCACTGAAGTCACAGAAAATCAACTTTATCTGATCTGGACTGAAAATAAGAAGAAAAAATTTTGTCTAAAAGCCAAAACCTGCCCTTGGACACAAGCACACACCTCTGAGTTCATATGGAGACCAATGTCATCTGTATCTGAAAAACAGAATATGTCTTGCCTGGTTTGGGTTAAAATTCAATGCTACTCAAGGGATTATCATAGATTAAATCAGAGATGATCTCCCTTCCCAGCACTGATTAAAAAGGCTGAAAAAAATCACCCCAAATTTAGATGAAAGCTGTGTGTTTTGAGCAGTACATGGACTATGACTTAGTAAATTAAACTTGAAGGAAGCTATTTCTCATGCCACTTATAAAATATTTCATAGGAAATACTTCTCTGGTTAGAGAAAGTTATCACATTAACACTGGTACAAACAGCTTGTCTGAAAACTATAAACTGTGACTTAGTGGTTTTTCCCTGTCTATTCATTTGTCCTGTGAAGTGTCAATGCGAGTTACCCTGTCTTAGCTTGAATCCATATAACTGGATCGATACCTGTCATCAGCTCTTCTGATGTTCATCCGTCTCATGTCAAGATATTTTGTAAATAAAGAGAAAATAAGACAAAATATAATATTAAAAACTGCTTTTATTTGTGGTGCTTATGCTGAAAAAAATGGACAACAGTTAAGTATTTATAGAGAACTGTGCTAAGCATGTTGCAAACATTTTTTTCTGAAATAAAAATGAAAAGACTATAATGTTGTTTCCTCCTTAGAACTTTTTCTTCCTTCTGAAGCTTCCCCATGACTGCAACATACAAGTCCAAGGATATAAAACATTCACTGAACATAGTTCTGTCTGCTTTATTTTTCTTTGCATATGTGCACTGGCAATATAGTTGAAAGACAGTATATATAAAATGTATACTGGCAGAAGAAAGGTTAATGTTTTGAAATTTCTTTTAGATGTTTATTAACACAGTCAAAAACACTAATGGAATACATATACTCGCTATGGGAAGCAAGTTCTGCATAATCTGGACCTCTGATGATGTAAGAAAACAGTAGATTCACCAGTTTTATTCTCCTGTGGATTTATATTGGTCTAACAAAAGGCAGTAGTTTCCTAAATATTCCATGTTTAGTTGACTCTGATATGTGGAAGTAAGTACTGCAATGACATCGTCTTGGAAGTAGTTTGGACAGAATGAGAGGATTTTTTAGTGAATGATGTCAGGAGGCCACATTGTGGGTCAGAATGATTCTTTCATGGGAAGAATTCTGGAGCTGAGAACTTCACCTTGGACAAAGTGTTTCTCCAGCTGATTTCCCATCATTTAAATAATTGTTCTTTGTGCATGAAACCATCTTCACCATTTGACGGTGGAAAACATTCAGATTTCATAGTCACTGAGAAAAATGTGGATACACTTCTATTGTGAAATGTGGAAACAGGAAAGTTATTTGTGAAAAGCAATAAACATTTGGCTTATATGAATGATACAAAGCTGACAGGATTTTGTGTAAGAGCAGAGTTTAGTGACTCGACATTTTACATGTGAAATGGGTGACTAGGTTCAGGATAATTTTCTCTTTAGACCAAGTAGAAGTGTTCAAACCCACTAACATTTTGTGACTTTTCCCTGTCCAGCAAATGAAAAAAGGGCGTTTGTTGTTCTCATGTTGTCCCTTTTAGGGTGGATTAGTCATCAGGAAGCCATTAGAAAAGCGAGTGGAGGTTACAGGGCTGGGTGGAGAGAATGAACTTGCTCAGTAATGCAGAATTAATTTGGATGTGCATTGGAGAGAGACCACAGAAGTGTGACACATCTGCATTGCCTGGGTGGGCAAATAATGATGACACAAGGAAATCTCTGTGGGGACACTGTAGGTTTCTGAGTCACTGAGCCAGGACACTGTAGCTCTGCTAAGTGTTTTGCATCTCCCAGCTGTTTACAGGGCATGATTTTGTGTGATCTGTTGCATGTGTTCCATATTCAGCAGATTATAATCAAGTTGTTAAACTGAAATGAAAAATAAGCAACACACAAATGTTATTTTAAAGCTAGTTTTTGGGAGTTCTGCTACCCTTAGCAAAATGCCAGTGACCAGCAAAAGTTTCCTTCTTCTGCAATAATGCTGCTAATAATATTATTTATGGGTATAGAAACTAAATAACCAGCATGGTAGCAGAATGTAAGCTGATAAAATGATCAGCATTTGACACTTTTTCTTTGTAGCCTTTTAGTGGTATACACACATACACAGACATACATAGACATAGATACGCACATATATTACTGACAGCTGGGGAGGATATCCATGACAAGTTAATCCTGAACTAGCTAAATGAAAGCAATTTTTAAGCTCATGCCAGTTTTTCTTCCTTCTATCCAAAATCAGCCAGTTCAGGATGGTTGTTTGCCTGGTTGGTTGTTTTTGTTGAGGAAAAAGTCTTAGGGTTGTTGTTGGGGCTTTTTCTGTGTTGGGTTTTTTGTGCGTGTGGTGGGAGGTGTGTGTGTGGTTTTTTTTAAGCTTTGCGCTTTGTGAATCATTTAAAAAAACCTATTTGAATTAGAAAGGAGAGATTGTAGCCAAAATTATGGCTAAAATCTAACACCTGGACTGTGAGACAAACTCAGCCCCAGGTTACCTGCAATCCAAATAGGCAAACGTGTGAAGGAAACAGGCTTTGAAAGAAAAAGCGACTTTTCTGCTGCTGCTAGAAGCAAGGTTCGGTCTTCCAACAGAACAGCTGTCTTCCTGCTGACCTCTGCCTGCCCAAAAAAACCCCTGATTTTCAGCCAGACTTAGAGCTAAAGTGGATGTCTCTCTGAGGCAATGCACAATCTCTATGTTATACAGCAGTACAAGACGGTATACACCATCTCATATTAGTAATGTATGCGTTTCCTTGCACAGTGTTAGAATAGTGATTCTCAAGCCCTCCTTCATTAGGCAGGCACTGAACTCTCTGTCCTATTGTTGACCCTTTTCATGCTGTTTCAGGAGCGACTGAAGTGCCTCAAACAGCATTAAGCAGATAAAACTCTCTTTAACTCCTCATGTGTGACCATATGATTACATGTGTAATTTTGTACTGAAGTGATTTGTTAGTTGCTCCTGGATCCCAAATACTCCCGTGTTTACAAACCCTAGTGCTCTTGTTGTTTTTTGTTTTGGGTAGCTTCCACTTACCAGACAAGGAGAGGGGTGTTTGTGCTCGACAATGTGTAAATTTTGTATTAGGTTACGTATGCAGTTTATAAGAGATTTATAGATGTGTATATATTCTGACTATATACTCTAACTATGCACTGGCACAGGTTGCCTGGAGAGGTGGTGTAATCTCCATCTGTGGAGATCTTCAAAAGCCATCTGGACATGGTCCTGGGCAACCTGCTGTAGGTGGACCTGCTTGAGCAGGTGTGTTGGACAAGATGACCTCCAGAGGTCCCTTCCGGTCTCGAGCAGTCCGTGACTCTGCCTAACTGACAGAAAAAACAAATTAGTTCTGTCCTTCCTAAGGAGCACAGAGGGAAGACAGACAAAAAGACAAGGTAGAAAAGGGTTGAATGAATTGTAGTTTCATTTCTCTTGTATTTACAACGCAAGGTAATGAAGGTTGCTACACAAATCCTAAGCAATTCCAAGATGTGAACGTGATTTTCTTGAAATGTCATGGTAATAATGAACTTGGTTTTGTTTTCCTGAGCTGGCAGTTTTGTTTTCTACCAAAGCAGAAGCTTTACCACCTTACTTTCAGTTTTGGTTTCCTACCCAAATTCATATTGGCTTATGTGACCAAGAAAACATTTGACCTCACGAGATGCTGAGTTCTCCTTTACCAGCCACTGAAATTGAAACACATCAGTGCTGTGAACATTAATGAATGGGAAAAGGCTCCTCACTGTCTCTTTACAGAACCAGACTCAATGGTTTAAAAAACAAACTATAACACCTTTTTATAGCTACAGAAGTAGGTATGCATAAAGGGGAGCAATGGACCACTAGCCTTAATAATTCTGTTTTCAATGACTTTGAGATCTTAATTTTTCATTCTTCTTGATGTAATTTTTTAAATGAATTTGGACATTGAATAAGTGTTTCATGTGAGGGAGTAACTACTTTTCCTAGAGAATAAAAAGGAGAGCAATAGTAACCAAAGGAATGAGAGCTAGAATCCGGAAACCATGAAATGCAGAGTTTGTGTAAACCTGATGAGAACAGATCCTTTAATCAGAAGTAGAGCATGAAAAATTCTTTTGGAAGCAGACATAAGGAAGCCATGTTTAAACTCTTGCTCCTGAAAGATTTTTCCCTGAAGCAGATTTGAAAAGAAAGAGGAGAGAATGACAAGTGGTTCCATATGACTTTTTCTGGAAATTACTTTTTTTTCCCCAAGACCGTCTCCGCTGAAATCTATTTCCCCTTATGGAACTGCCTCAACTACTGTTCTATATTAAGGAGCCAGGTGTTCTCCTTAGTATGTTTTGAATAAATGGCAGAGTATTCTAAAAGACAATTTCATTTCTACTTTGTCATATTTATTTGATCTGTTCCTGTTTCAAATTGATGACCTGGCTAATCCAAAATCAAAAGGCCTACACTGAGCACTCTCAGCTTTTGTTGGCTTTAGTTAGAATTTCAAACTGATGTTATCTTTCAAGAGAAAGGTGATGCTTATAGCATTCTTTCCTATTAATTAAATTAGGATGGATTTCCCTACTGTGGTAAGCTGCTGTCTGGCAATCCCACTCTGTTCAGCTCTCGTGATGCAGTGTCACCCTTCCCCAGGTTAACAGCTCACTGCTGTCTAACTGCAGGGACAACACAGGAGATGTACTCTGGCCCATACAGGCCTGTGGAAACACCTAGTAAACCACAACTCATGTGGTCAGTCACACAACAGGTCTACTCCCATGACCACCTGCATGAGTCTCTGAGTGTGTGTCAGAATAAGAACAAGAGGTAATCTATATTTTTTTCACTTCTGCAGGACTTTTACATGTTTGCAGTGACATGGGCTTGCAGAATACACTGGAAACAGAGGAGTAGTGTACGAACTGATTCTGTAACATTGCCTGATGCTGATCAGGTAGTGTTGTATCCTTGCTGCAGTAATTTTAGTGCTGCCTTCTTTGAGAAATGTTGAAGTTGCTTCCACTAAGGAAATTTTCTAGTCTTTTAAAAAACATATTATTGTCTGTAAAATCACATCTATTGTGACTAGCTTTACCTTAAGTGGTCAACTTTAATGTTGCTCAGATAAGCAGTATAAATGCAGAAACATTTGATTTTCATCATTGTATGGCATAAAATCCACACTCTTTCAATGAAATATATTCACAGATTTCTGTTATGGCAAAAAAAGTAGGAAATTTCTCTGGGTGAGAAATTATTCTATGTAGGAAAAAGAAGTAGGAAATTACTCCAGATAGTTCTCTGTATAGTAACACAAATCTAAAGGACTTTGGAGGTTTAGCCAAGCTAGGAATCTTTGCTTGCTGCCACTTTTGCAAGGGATTTATGAATGACAGAGTTGGAAGGTGTCCATGGATTTCTCTGAACAACAGAAAAAAAGATGTATTCCCACCTCTATATCTAAACAATGATGGTATTTTTTCTGGTGTTTCATGCAAGAAATAATTATTGGCTGTGGTGGGTTGACATCACAACAAATAAAAATATGGAAAAGCTTGTGAGTTGATAAGGACAGGTCACTTACCAACGACAACCATATGCAAAACAGACTTGACTTGAGCAAAATTAATTTGTTGCCAATTAAAATTAGAGCAGAATGGTGAGAAACGAAGACAAAAACTAAAACAATTTCCCCTTCGTCCCTGCAGGCTCAACTTCCCTCCTTCACTTCTGAATCTTCTACCTACTCCCCTGAGCAAGTTCAAGAGAATGAGACAAGGGGTCTGTGGTCCATGTTTAACAGCCTCTCTTTGCTCCTCCTTCCTCCTCATGCTGTCCCCCAACTCCACCATGGGGTCCCTCCCATGGGACATAGTCCTGCACGAAGTGCTCCAATGTGGGTCTTTTCGATGGACTGAAGTACTTCAAGAACTGCTCTAGCACATGGACCCTCCCACAGTGTGTAGACCTTCAGGAGCAGACTGCTTCAGTGTGGGCACCCCACAGCTGCACAGGTCCTGCCAGAAAAATCTGCTCCCGTGTGGACTCCTCTCTATAGGCTGCAGCTTCCTTCAGGGCATGTCCACCTGCCCTGGTGTGTGGTCCTACACGAGTTGCAGGTGATTATGTCCTCCAGCATGGTCCTCCACAGGCTGCAAGGGGACAACATTTTCCTTATGATCTTCAACACGAGCTGTGAGGGAACTTCTGCTCTAGCACCTAGAGCATCTCATCCACTTCTTCTTCACTGACCGTGATGTCTGTGGGGCTGTTTCTCTCACATTTCTCTCACTCCTCTCTCAAAATTGGTGAGAGAGGTTTTCTTACCCTTTCTTAAATACATTTTCGCAGAGGTACCACCAGCTTTACTGGTGGACTGCTTACCTCTGGCCAGGAATGGGTCCATTTTAGTGCTGGCTGGAACCACCATGGGACAGCCCCTTACCTCTCACAAAAGCCACCTCTGCAGGCCCCACTGACAATACTTGCCTATACATTTAGTAGAGAGGCTCATGCTTCTTTTTGTGTTGACTGTAGAAGTGCAGACCCATTAACCTTATTGAGTGCAAAATCCCTT
This sequence comes from Nesoenas mayeri, assembly GCF_963082525.1. Classification (NCBI taxonomy): domain Eukaryota; kingdom Metazoa; phylum Chordata; class Aves; order Columbiformes; family Columbidae; genus Nesoenas; species Nesoenas mayeri. Next base: position 25,827,388 of record NC_137542.1, on the reverse strand, counting down.
CACTGTGCATGAGAATTTCTCTTCAGACTCAATGAGTGCTGGTTTCCTACACCTCAGATCACAAGATCTTTGCTCCTCATGTGAAACTGCCATAGCTCTTGCTGGAGGTCTCTGGTTCTCCATGTCATGGCTGTTATCGGCATCCATAAAGTGCTGCATCTGGGACTAATGCTGATGCATTGTTTTGTCCCAAGTAGCAGCAGCGACAAGTTGCATGAGCCGTGTTTTGGGTGGCATGCACAGATGAGATGTTTTGGGTTTGAGCTACCATAAGGATGCAGGAACTGAGTAAGTGCTTAGCATTTTGAGGTAGAGCAGACATGTCCAGAAGCAGTGAGAGAGAGGATATTTCTCAGGGCATTGAAACAGCCAGACATTAATCTAAAAAGGGAGATAAGAAGGTTTTCCTAGTGTTCTTCTGGTTCTCATTTGTTCAGAAAGCTGTCCATCCCTGGTTACTAGGCAGGTTTTGTGTAGGGATGTGAGAAGCTTGTTCACTGGGATGGTATAGGTAACCAGCTCACTGCTACGTGCCCATTCCTACAGCCCTGGAGACTAAAATCAGCGCAACAGGCTGCAGAGCACTGGCTATGAGTGGCTGAAGTGGAGACTTCCTTGTGAGGCAATGGACAAGGGACACAGTTGCCCACAACACCCTGATCTCTAAATTGCAGAAACAGGGTTTTGATGGGTGGACTATTCGGTGGGTTAGGAATTGGTTGGATGGTTATATCCAGAGGGTATTGGTCAATGGCTTAATGTCCAGATGGAGATCAGTTATGAATGGTGTCTCTCAGGGATCCATAATAGGACCAGTACTGTTTAATCTTCATCATTTACACAGAGGAATTCAGTGCACCCTCAGCAAATTTGTGGATCACACCAAGCTATGGGGTGCGGTTGATGTGTCTGAGGGACGGGATGCCATCCGGAGGGACCTGGACAAGCTTGAGAAGCAGGCCCATGTGAACCTCATGAGATTCAACAAGGCCAAGAGCAAGGTCCTGCACCTGGGTTGGGGTAACCCCAGGTATCCAAACAGGTTGGGTGACAAAGGGATTGAGAGCAGCCCTGTGGATAAGGACTTAGGGGAGTACTGGTGGATGACAGATTGGACATGAGCTGGCAATGTGTGCTTACAGATCAGAAGGCCAATTGTATCCTGAGCTGCATCAAAAGCAGCGTGGCCAGCCGATCGAGGGAGGTGATCCTGCCCCTCTACGCCACTCTAGTGAGACCCCACCTGGAGTTCTGCGTCCAGCTCTGGAGCCCTCAGTACAGGAAAGACATGGACCTGTTGGAGAGGGGCCAGAGGAGGCCACAAAAATGATCAAAGGGCTGGAACAGCTCTGCTGTGAGAACAGGCTGAGAGAGGTGGGGTTGTTCAGCCTGGAGAAGAGAAGGTTCCTGGGAGGGGAGACCATTTTGTGGCCTTTCAGTACTTAAAAGGGGCCTATGAGAAAGATGGGGACAGATAGTTTAGCAGGGCCTGTTAAACAGGATGAGTGGTAATGGTTTTAAACTAAAAGAAGGTAGATTTAGCCTAGGCATAAGGAAGATATTTTTCATCTCATAGTAAATCAAAGTGCCTAGACTCTTTGAGATCATGTCCATGAATACCAGCATTCATAAAGAATCATAGAAACATTGCGGTTGGGAGAGACCCTCAGGATCATTGAGTCCAACCATAACCTAACTCTGGCACTAAACCATGTCCCTAAGAACCTTGACCAAACACCTTTCAAACACCTCCAGGGATGGTGACTCCACCACTTCCCTGGGCAGCCTGTTTCAATGCCTGACAACCCTTTCCATGGAGAATTTTTTCCTAATATCCAATCTAAACCTCTCCTGGTGCAACTTGAGGCAATTTCCTCTCATCCTGTCACTTACTACTTGGGAGAAGAGACCAACACCCTCCATGCTACAACCTCCTTTCAGGCAGTTGTAGACAGTTATAAGGTCTCCCCTCAGACTCCTTTTCTCGAGCCTAAACAGCCCCAACTCCCTTAATCACTCCTCATAAGAGTTGTTCACCAAGCCCCTCATGAGCTTTTTCACCCTTCTCTGCACTCTCTCTAGTACCTCAATATTCTTCTTATGATGAAGGGCCCAAAACTGAACACAGGATTCAAGGTGGGACCTCACCAGTGCTGAGTACTGTGGCACACTCACTTCTCCAGTCCTACTGGCCACACTATTCCTGACACAAGCCAGGATGCTGTTGGCCTTTTTGGCCACCTGGGCACACTCCTTGCTCATGTTCAGCCAGCTGTCAATCAGCACCCCTAGATCCTTTTCCCCCAGGCAGCTCTCCAAACACTCTTCACTGAGCCTGTAGCGCTGCCTGGGGTTGTTGTGACACAAGTGCAGGACCTGGCACTTGGCCTTGTTGAACCTCATAAAAATCACCTCAGCCCAACAATCCAGTCTGTCCAGATCCCTCTGTATGGCATTGCTACCCTCCAGCAGATCAACACTCCCACCCAATTTGGTACTGAGGGTACACTCGATCACCTCACCCAGATCATTGACAAAGACGTTAAACAGAACTGGCTCCAATACTGAGCCCTGGGGAACACCACTCGTGACTGGCCTTCAGCTGGATTTGGCTCCATTCACCACAACTATTTGGGCCGAGCCCTCCAGGCAGTTCTTTATCCATCGCAGTGTACACCCACCCAGAGCATGAGCTGCCAGCTTCCCCAGGATAATGCTGTGGGATAAAGTGTCAAAGTCCACAGACTTTCCCTCATCTACTAGGTGGGCCACCTTGTCATAGAAGGAGGTCAGGTTGGTCAAACAGGACCTATCTTTCACAAACCCATGTTGACTGTGCCTGATCATATTGTTCTCTTGTATGTGCCATGTGATGTCACTCAGGATGATCTGATCCATGACCTTCCCTGGCACCGACGTCAGACTGAGAAGGTCTGTAGTTCCCTAGATCCTCCTTCTGGCCCTTCTTGTAAATGAATGTCACATTTGTCAACTTCTGGTCAACTGGGACCTCCCCAGTTATTCAGGATTGCTGATAGATAATGGAAAGTAGCTCAGTGATCACCTCCACCAGCTACCTCAGCACCCTTGGATGGGTCCCATCTTACCCCATAGACTTGTGGGTGTCCAAGCGGTGTAGCAGGTTGCTAACCATTTCCCCTTGGATTATTTGGGCTTCATTGTGCTATTCATCCCAGCCTTCCAGATCAGGGGGCTGGGTACCTGGAGCACAAGGAAGGTCGGGGGTGGCTGAGTTATATAGCTAAATCTTATTTATCACTTCTAAAAGACTGGAGAGCATCAACCCTTTAAGGAAAAAAACTGGGAAGTGAGAGGTGATTTCTCCCCTTGGCTTACTCAGTTGATAGCTCTGGCCATTTTAGAACATGCCATTAACTTTATCATGTTTAGCACTTCCCTGATTTCCCATTCTGTTTGTTTGTAATATTCATTTCTGTTCTCATTTGTCCTATGCTGTAGACTGAACTGCAGAGCAGAGAAGTATGGGTAAGGAATGGACAAGTGTGATATTCCTAAGAAAATGTATTCAATCATCCCTAATATTTAACAGTCCACAGCTATGTTAGAAGTTAATTGCCATGAATTAGCTAGCACAAAGTAGAAATTCACTTTGCACTGCCATTGTACAAAGCTGAAGGTTATCACTTATTAAGAGAGAATAAATACGTCTATATGGGTGAAAGCCATCTCAGTAGCCAAACCTACCTTCTGGATTCCTGTAGTAGAAACACGCAGAGAGCCTTGGTGTCTCCATTACCAGAAGTCAAATAATGACCATTTAGTGGGATTCTATTATGTTACAGGAAAATATCTCATGGTAACTTGAACCGCTGAAGTCATTAAAAAGAAATTCCTTGAAATATTAGTCCATTTTTATTGTTTATGTGTTGACTTAACTCAGATTACAAGGTCAGACTGTCCAGATCACTTTTCCTTTCTGTCTTAGTGAAAGATGAACAGTTTAATTTTCTCACTAATATTTTCAGTCACATGACCCAATGGAATAGCAGCAGGCTGTCCAAGCCTTTTCTCAGCACAGCCTCAATGTTATATTAATTTCCTGGTTATTTCCTGGCCACCATTTACTATGTCATTTAACTCTCTTGTCTTTTCAGTTTCTCAGGCATAGGCCTCTATAAATGCAGAATGTTAATAACTTTTTGGCTAAATGTTGGATGCTAGCATATCCGTCCCATCCCCCAGTTGCAGCAGCGATACCAGGAATGCCAGGCTGCATTCAGGGACTGCCATTTCAGCTGTACATACCCTCTGCTGGTCAGAGAGTTCAAAGTCCACTGAGATGAAGAAAAAGAGCTTGGACTGCAAATGGAATGAAATGAAAAATCTTTGTTTATTTTTATCTATATGAGGCATTCCTCTAGTGCTCCTTTTAGCTATGTGTGATATACATGTCACACAGAAATGGCATGTATTAATATCACAGAAGCAGGGCTTATACACAGCCATAAAGCAAAGGCATGGTTGCACAGACTTAATTCCTCATATAAATAACATGCACTAGAGACCTTGGCTAAAGACATGTTAATTTCTTAACAATAACAATAGTCTTGAAGTTTATGGCCGCTGCAGAAAATGTAAGTTATAAAGCCTGCCTTATATATTGTCATTCCCCAGAATATAACAAAGCCTCTTCATTTTTCTCTTCTTTAATCTTTTGTATGCTGTGTTTTTCTTCAGGGCTTGCTAGTATGTTTAGTCAGACACCAGTTTATGTGTGTACTACAACTGTGGACCAGTGTTTTTCGGGTCTACCCTTTTCTTTCAATCATTTAGAGACCACACAGAGAGATTGTTTGGGGCTTTTTCCTCCCTAAAAATGCTTTTTGCCTCTGTAAAAATGCATTGCATATTTCAAGGAACCTCTTCTTCTCTATGCTTCTTAGATGGGAGAGGATGAGTTAAAAAAGGACAGCCAAAAAATGAAACAATCAAATACAAAAATATCTTTGCTCACCCAGAAAAACATTCCTGAGAAAGAAGAGGTTTATTTCCAGGCTGAAATGACATTCGCACCTTGTTTGCTTGGAAACGCCTTGCTCTTTCAATGGCACACTTTGGTTGGTAAACAACCATTAAAATTCTGAGCAGATCTGCATAGCTTGCAGGAAAACCTCTTAAAACAGCTGCAGCCTCCTTTCAGCAGATGGGAATTAATAATAGCCTTTGTTCTACAGGCCCTCTGTTTGTATCCACAAAATGGGGTGAAAGCGGCTTTTCTCAGACCACTGGTGCCCACAGGAGCCTGAATGGCCCCCTGGTGTGACCTGTGGGTGGAGGATGAGGATGAGCAGGGGAGGGTGAGCTTGGCCTTTCCCCTCCCTCTTGCTCGGCCCTGCAGATAGCAGCGCTGAGCCCAGTTGGTACAGTGAGATATAGAGTTGCCCTCACCCCTTACCTCCCTCTCGTCTCTCCTTTCAGTGCAGGAAAACTCACTGGGGATGCTTTTGGTGCCACAGTGTCTCTAGGAGCTGTGCATTTGGGACTGGGGGTACAGCTCGGTGTATGGCCAAAGTGCCACCCTGGGCTTCGGGACTTCCAGCATGGATGATATCTCACTTGTGCAGGCTAGAAGAGATGCTGCCAGGTGGTGCTGCCCTGCACGGAGCAGATGAGGCCTTCCTGAACCCCAGGTATGGAGGCAACCCTGAGCCTGTGAGAAGCCAACAGCCTCTGTAGATGCCGTCATCGCTGAAGGGTGTAGGACTGCACTAGGGGGTGACTCTGGCTGCATGTCTCTTTATTCATCCAGAATTTATTGCTTTGACTGCAACAGGTCCAAATTTCAGCTAAAACCTCTTGCCAGTCCCTTTATCCTGTGTCTGATATTTTTTCACCAGAGCTATTCTCTCTAATTGTGGTAGAATTGCCAGGAATGTCTCTTGCTTCCCAAAGCTGCTCTTTATAAGGGCTTGAGGCTGCTGGCTGGCTGTCTGCACTGAGCTTGGCCGCTCTTTTTGTCATCTGGAGCCAGCCCCATCCCTGCTGCCTGCACCCCACCAGACATCCCTGTGCCCGGGGCTTTTGTCCTCACACTCCCCATGGTTTGAGATCTGACCACCAGCGAAGCTACCAGCCCCTTTGTGATGCCCCATGACAGCGTTGCCCCTCAGGACAACACAGCAGCGAAGAAAAAGAGAGAAGCACGTGGAAAGAAAATGTTCTTGGCTGAGGGCGGTCATCTGTGGCTGTAGCTTTTCGAGGAGAAGAGACCAAGCCAAAATCCCTGGGAGGTCAGAGCACACTGCAAAATCCTCCAGTTCACAGGCACTTTCCCACCCTCCCTGAGCGGGAGGATAAATACGCACGGCTCGGCGCAGGCAGGGGTGAGGGGGCCGCAGGGGTCTCCTGCGGCCGGACCCCTGTGCCCTCCCCTGGCGGGGCGAGCGGTAGAGCCGGGTCCCGCACCACCGGCAGCAGCAGCAGCAGCAGACCGGGGCTTCACGGCGCTGCTCAGAGGCCGAGCTCCTTTCCGGGAAGCTGCCATCCGGGCGCCTCGCCCCTCTCCCCGTTAGAGGGTGCTCCTCGGCCGCCTTTTGGCGGGGTCGCGCCCGGGCTCCCCCCTGCAGACCCCCGCTCGCCGCTCCTCCTTCATAAACACTCCGGCGGGAGCGTCAGTCGCCACCCCCTGCCTGTGTCATGTCTGTTAGCAGGATGAGCGAGGTCCTCTTTTGTGACTTCTTAGGTGCATTAAATGCTGCTGATTTGCTTCTGCCACTGTGTTTAATTTCTGCTTAGGAACCTAAAATAAGTGCTTAGATACTGTGATCCTGGCAATATTGTGCTTCCTCCTTTCCCCTGTTTTAAAATACAGAACAAACAAAACCTAATTGCTGACTAAAAGAAACTACAGAACACATTTACATTTTAGTGTAAACTTTTGAGGTTGGCTGAATTTCTTTCATATTGCCATTTGATTAAAGAAGGGGTACACATTTCCCAATCATTTTTGATTTCAGTAATTTCCTTGCATTGTTTGGAGTTGTTTAGGCTTTCTTATTTTTATATGCATGTTGATGACGTGGGCCTCAAAACCTTTTTACTCCAGCTATAGCCAGACGCCCAACTGCACAATGACATGAAGTTCTAACTCAGTGATATGAAAGTGCTGCAGACAAACAAGAAGAAATTTCCTGCACACAGACTGCAAACAGACTGAATTTTCTTTTCCTGTTCTCTTTACCTACGTCTTCTCTGATAATCTGTTATTTCTTCATGCCAAAAAAATGTCATGGGATGTGAAAATTAATGCCACATGTATTTGATTTCTTTTCTCCATTGTGAGATGGAAGCAGGAAGGATATTTATCCTGTTTGATGACAGGTTGATTGAACTATCAACTTAAGGACAACAGAATGCATTTTTATGTGGCAGCATGACATCTCTTTTAACATCTAACAATATAGGTGTATTCATGACTAGGTGGGCAGATATTCTCTGTTACGCTTAGAAGGGAATACCTCAGCTTCCTGATACCAGTATTAGATGTGTTCCAATCAGCTAAGGAGATAATCTACAATGATAGACTTGCAGTGTTCTGAGAATGCAAACTTAGATTTAAGATAGGTGTTGCCTGTAGCCTCATGGACACCGAGCTGCTCCCCAGACAAGTCCCAGTAGTCCTCCAGATGCCAAAGTCTGGAAGGGATCGGCAGGGGGGCAGTAAGCAATTCAGGCTGATCACCATCAACAACTGTCTACTGCTGTTGCTCTTTTCTGATGACTCATATAATCACTTTGTTTGGCTCTGTTATATAGAGGGAACAAACATGGCTTCAGTGGAAGGAAAAAGGGAGCAGAAGTGAACTGAAAATATTTGTGCCTTCTAAAGGGAGAAAAAGTCAAGAGGTTGCCTTTCAAGGATGACTGCTCTTCAGGTACACTGGGAGGGATCCAATTAAGTACTATGTTTGAAGTGCACTCAAGATAAATTCAGGGTAAGTTCATATTAGGCTTCAACTTTTTTTTTTTCTAAATTCATAAGCATTTACTTAGAGTTTAGACAGATCTCTTAGCTACCTGAGCCATAACTCAGGAGGTAGAAATCAAACAAATAAAACCCAAATCCTTGCAAATTCCGTCACAAGGTATACTGTAAGTAGGCATATGGTTTCCTTGCAATAAGTTTGCTAAGGGGAGAAATATATATGGAAATGCAAAGAGAAGTTTATTTTCTCCCAAACAAGAAGAATATTAGTTTACTGGTGTACATATTCCTATTAATTCAATTGAGACTGTTTATAAGCACAGGTACTCATACAAGGCTTGGTGTATGGAACACATGGGCTATACATAGCTTGCTTTGCTTACTGGAAAAGCCTGTTTACATTTCAGGGAAAAGTCCCAGAAGATACGGTACCAGAGAGGTGAAAGAAGGAGTAAGTGTATTCTTTGTATTTTCTGTTCTGCCTTAAAACAAAAGTGAATAATAAAATATGTCCAAAGAGTTACATTTGATAGAATTCTGTCATAAAATGGAAGGTCTTATGGATCAAGAATAACAAAACCAAATAACTCAAACTCCTGAATGGTAGTTGGGAAATGAAGGAAACTGTGTATATACAGAATTAGGCAGCCGATGATTTCAGAGAAAAGTGGACAGTTAAAGCAAAGCAAATTACCTCCATGAGATATATGGGGACAAATAGAAAGGGAAACAGCAGTACTTGGTAGAAAGTCCATCTGTTAATAAATTGAGATGGAGATTAACAGACACTCAGTGTGGTTGAAACACTGAACTTGCTTTTGCATTCATCTAAATAAAAGACAAAGTGAATGGAAAAAAACCCAAAACAGTAAATGCAAAAGGGAAAAACCTATTGAAGCAACCAGCCAAACCAACCCAAAAGAGTTGAAAGAAGATATAGGAAATCTGGACACATATGGTCACCTGTGTGACATGCATCCTTAGGTGTTAAAAATATTGTTTCCTCAATAATTTCCTGACACTTACAACTACTTGAAAACCATGAACAACTGTGGAAGTGCTGAAAGGTGGAAGGAAATATTACACTGCTTTTATAAAGCAGAAAGAGGACAAATTTTAGCAACAGCCGCGCCAGATCTATGGGTACCAGCTCTCTCCGAAAGACAGACCCTATAGGGGCACCCCCTCCTTACTTTACCCTCTGTGCCTTTCAGCCTAAGAAAGCACCTCAGTGTCTCAAGCCCAAGTTTACCTTCAATTATATGTAAGTTTAGGTGTAAGTAGTTACTTGGATCTGTGCCCCTGAGAAGAAAATAATTTCTGAATATTTCAACTCAGACTCTTGGCAATAGAAAAGGAACATGCAGATACACAGGAGATGGTGGAGAAAGAGATGAATGGGATATAAATACTATTTTGCTTGATATAAAACATCCGAGATTAGCACAGCAAAATGCAGATGATCTGAAAACTTACAGAGTGAGAATATATTGGTGCAGCACACCACAGTTCCAAAAGTAAAGCCAAAAATCTGCAGCAGTATAAAAAAATACAAAAATAAAAATAACCCTATTCCTCAGGCAGGATGCCACTGATTTTATCTTTTGTATGCTGAATAAACTGGGGAGATACAAAAGAAATAATGAGATTCATTTGCTATTTTTAATATACAGCACTGAATTTTAGTCCTTAAAGTGCCCCAGTGGGTGTAGATGTGGATGTGGAATAAAGAGATGCATGGAAAATCAAAATGATAAACAGCTCAACAAAAACGTGCAATCTACTGGCATTATGAAGAATATCAGGATATTATTAATTGTGATAATTTTTTTCCTGTTTCAGGGGAGAGCTTTTATCTGTTGGGAATGTAAATATACTCACTGCAGCTTTATTAAAGGGTTTCATAAACTAAGTTTCATTAAAGGGAAGATCTGCAGCATTTCATCATGCCTCTAATGTCTCATTTGGACAGATCAGCTCCTTGATCTAAGCTTCTGATACTTGTGTAGCCCTGATTCAGCGAAGCATTTATATTCAGAAACAGCCCTTAGTATCAAGCATAGACACAAGCAATTTTCTAAATGGGAAGGGCCTCAAAGATAATATTTAAATTCTTGCTTGGCTCAGGGGTTGCTCGCAGTCTTTTCTGATGCTGTGAAACTGAAACAACTGTGACGATTACTGAGGTGCGAGATGTGAACTGTGGCAATTTCAGCTGAAGGTGCTCTCCTCTCTGAGCTTCTAACTTATATAGCCTCATCCCAAAGTAACCTGAACCCTGTTTTTACTAAATTTATTTATTTTTCTTCCTTGAGGACCTAGCAACACATTTAAAAAAAAAGAAAAAAAAAGGCACACATACAAACATTTAGTTCAGCTGTTGATTAGAAAGGAATATCTGCAGGTCTGCCCCCAGAGAAATTGTGTCTTGTAGGAATAATACTGTTTCATGGGAGGAGACTTTCACTCAGTAGTGCTCTAGTCCCATGGAGTAACGTATCTGAAATCTGTTGAGCAAGATTTCCCTGTCTCGAAACGCAAAATTCCCTTTCTTGAAACCAATGGCAAAAGATATTGAGACCACTTATCCAGAATGCATGCAGAAGGACTTATGCTAGGTGAGTCAGATAAGCTACTTCTGCATCTTATGATGATCCCTGAAAGAGAATTTCCCTGAGATCTGCTGTTGTGCTTCTGATCTTTTTTTTTATGAACTTATTTTGTCCTTTAGTTTTTGTCCATTGGGTTATAAAGCAGTTTGTTGGTTTTACTGGAGTTTTTCTTATGTTTGCCTTTTGCATTTCATGAAAGCATGGTATGAGAGAAGGTTTAAAAATACTCACTTTAAAATTAATTCCAAATTAAATCCATACTCAGCAATGTGACTGGTAGAAAGTAAGTACAAGAGGAATGCATTCTCATTAACCAGTTAGGTGGGAAAGCATTTCGCACTGTCAAATTGCTTTGCAAATCTGCTGCCTATCTCAGTCTCTGCCACTGCTTTTCTATGAGACCTTGAACAGTTTGCTTCCTAGTGCTGTTTTTTAACTCTTGGTGTGCTTTCTCTGTCTTATCTAGGTTGTAACTCTGATGGCAGGAAATTTTCAAGATTTTTTTACTGAAGGGGCATTACACAGGTATCTACACTCCCATTTAATTCAAAAGAGTGGAGAGGAACCCCAACATAGACTGTGTTTAAAATAGTGTGACTCAGGCTTCTTTACACTGCTGACATTGAAGTTTCAGGACAGATTTCATTCCAAAGAGAGCCAATCAATATTTCTGCTTACCTAGTATGGGGCAAACAAAACATTTAACACCAAAAATTCACTCACCTACATCAGTTGTCCTGTTTTTCACACTTTCCCTTCCGCATGTGATGGTCTTTTGTCATAAAAATCTCGATGGTGGCAAAACAGAAGCTCAACCTACCCTTGAATCTCCTGATATGTTGGACCACAGGTATGGTTTACGAGGACAGACAATCACACAGTGAAAGCCTGGCCGTGGCTTATTGGGCAGCTCAGGCTGGTGTCTGTCAGGCACCACACTGAGCTAGAGAGGTCTGACCTACTTTAGGACACGGGGCAGGACATGGGCAACCATGTGGGGCTATGGGGCCACCCCGCTACTGAAGCCCTGCAGGAAAGGAAGGCAGGGTCCTGGCATGCAGGGAAGGAGAGCACTTCTGCCTCTGCTTTCTCTCCATTTTCTCTTCTCTTGCTATCTCTTTTTCTCCTCAAAGTGTTTCTCCCTCAGCCCCCACAATACCACAGGAAACCTCACCCACTCTAGCTATTTTTGCCCTCTGCTGTGTGGGCAGGTATACCTGCCCTGCGCGCCTCAGCTCAGTGCTGCATCATGGAGCAAGCACTTTTGTTCAGAGCTCTTTTTAAAGCTATTAAAATTAAAAAAAAAAAAAAAAGGAAAAAGAAAAGAAACACGCACCCTGAAGCCTGAATAGCAGCATTTCTATCATCTGTTGTCATGACACACAGCTGACGTTGGAACACGGCAGTAAGGCTGAGTGCTAGATGGGTTTAATTTTGGTGCAGAAATTTGCCAGAAGAAGCTTTCAAAAATATCTCTGGGTGGGAGGAAAACAGGTGGGTGCTGGTTATGTGTATGAAGCAGGAGGAAATAGTTGTCAATCTTACCTAAGCATTACTCCATATCCATCAGCCCTTTGGTACCCACATTATTCGATGGGGGAAATAAATGATACCGTCTTTCGCTGCTCCTCTCTCCTCTTACTTCTGGAAAAGGTGCTGGTGGGCCACAGAGTGAAGGGAGACCAAGTATGGGGTGACTGAATAGAACCATTTTTGTCTTGGTTAAAATGCACCTGCTCACACAGTCCACACAGGTGTCCACAGAGGGAGGCGATCGCTATATCATCCATTGGAACCAGATGACGGTGAGATCCACCCAGAAGAGACTTCTGGGCCAGTAGCGTCTAAGATGACAACTGACAATGGAGATGGGCGGTGAGTAGCATATGGTTTGTAGGGACTCCTACACTGAATATGGTTTCTGTGGCTGTCCACGTAGGTGAGCAAGTGGACTCAGTAGCCCAGGCGGTCTGTTCAGCCCTGTGTTCCTGTGCCCTAGGCACACTTTTGTTTCAAAACTGTTTTGTTTTTTCCTGTCAGTGTCTCTAGGTAAGTCAGACCTAGTCTGGTTTTTAGACATTCCTGAGCAGTCACAGCTTCTGCTGGCTGTGGAAGAGTGTAGGTGTTCAGAAATATTCTCTAAAAATCAGTCTGCTAACCCATTTTCTTCTACTGCAACTACCCTCTATTAGTACATTTCTCATCTCTGTTAGTCATCTTGACTAATGACTTTACTCATCTATACCAGTTTACTCACTCATTTCAATACTTTCCTAGATCACAGGAACATTTTGTGACTTAATTAAGTAATTAACTAGAAGCTCAGAGGTCTTTGAATGAAAAGTGGTATGTTATATAAGAGCAAAATACTATGGTTACACAACTGGAAAATATAATTCAGAGTAGGGACTTTCTTTCTCCTCCACATTTGGTGTTTGGACATCTGTGATAACAATGGTGGAAAAACTGGATCTGAAGTCTCCAGCCACCAGCACTGAGAAGTTTGAAAGAAAACATCCACACTGTTGTAAGTTGGTTGTGTGGACAGAGGCAGAGGCAAAGGAAGAAGAGGAAGAGCTTACTTGGAGAGGAGATGTGCTTTAATAGAAGGACATGTAAGTCTTATGTGAGCGGAGTAATTCAGAGCTCCTCTTGTGGAGTAAAGCTTGTACCAAATGTAGTCCCAAGGGAACTATAGCATTTTATTTTATCCTGTTTTCATAGTGTTTCAACTCGGTCTGAAAATCTGGCTTTTCCAATACCACTGCTGCTATTTTTCCCAATATGTGAAATGATTTCTTTGAAATTCCCCCTTTTGGGGCCCCAAATGAGAAGCCTTGTTGAGTGGAAAATTGGTTTCCAATGTATCCTTTGCATCCTTACTTTGCTTTTTTGGTTTGGGTCCTCTCTTTGTACTCCTCTTATTCTCCTGCTGCTTTCTGTTTCAAGCCTCTGCTCTGAATATTCCATCATATGCTCAATAAAAATTGAATAGTTTCCACTTAGAATTCTAAAAATGGTTTGCGATTTCCAGAAAGTGACAGCACAAATATCATTATCAGTGTCTCATGCAAATTGCCACCCTGTTGCTGCTTATCAAAATACCTCATATTTCTCTCAAATCAGGCACCACTCAGATGCCTTGAGACTCCTGACCTTCCCACTGGAGGTGCCCAAAGTGCTGGTGTTCAACCTTGCTGCTGGCTAGAGTAGGTATTAATTATGTAAGGGCTACGAGCTGTTCTCCACAGCAGAACTGTTCTTATTAAACTCCTCCTGCTCCATGGTATTTCCATCTGGTTTAGCCCCTCAGAAGATGGCATGCTATGCCATTCTCCTGGTGAAATTGTTCTGTGACATACTTGAAAGCAAGTCTGTGTTTGGTGGGTGACATTAGGTCTACAGGGTGAAACCTGGACAGGCTGTATGGCATGCTACCCTCCGTTTTCCAAATGAAGAGAAAAGAGAGAACAAGTGGGGTCTGACTGAATTATCATCACTCTTCCCTTCCCCTTCTCCTTCCCCTTCCTCTTCTCCTTCCCTTTCCCCTTCCCCTTCCCCTTCCCTTTCCCCTTCCCCTTCCACTTCCCCTTTCCCTTCCCCTTCCCTTCCCCTTCCTTTCCCTTTCCCTTTCCCTTTCCCTTTTCCTTTCCCTTTCCCTTTCCCTTTCCCTTTCCCTTTCCCTTCCCCTTCCCCTTCCCCTTCCCCTTCCCCTTCCCCTTCCCCTTCCCCTTCCCTTCTTTTTCTTTCCCATCTAAATTCTAGAGGGCTGTGGAGAAAATCAATTCTGAGTTTGTCATTGGGGAAATATAACCATCTGGGAAAATATAAGCTCTGGCTGTAGAAGCAATCTAACTTCCCATGCTAAACAAAGACATTGATTTTCCCTTCCTCCTAGTTATCGCACTTCACATATTTTTTTCAAGCCACCTTGAAAAGGCAGCCTGGAATAGCATTCTTCCTATATAAACAATCTCTTAAGTAGAAAGGTTGCTTTCCTTTATGTGAATAGCAGCCATGCACTTTCAGTTAGAATACCCTAAACAAGAAAGGACTCAATTACATTTTTAAGAAGCATGTTTTCTTTGTGTAATCTCCACTGCCTGCTCCAAACTGAAGACAAAATGACAGCCTGTCTGAAGACAGCAGATGTCTCAGAGATGTAAATGTTCACCGCCCCTGAATCAAAGCCCCAGCATAGCTGAATACACTGCTGTATAAAGACAATATTGACTGTCTTTGTGTTTGTTTGCTTTTTGTGTACGGAGCTGAAAATGCTAGTGATGTTTAAACTCCTCTTTAGAATCATTACAAGATATTGTGCAAGTATAGTAATTTTTCCCTGGTAAGCAGACATGAAATGCACGTTTGCTTATCAGAATTAAACAGTTCCAGGGGAGGCCTTGATGTCTGTCAGGTGAATCATCTAATCTCCAGATTCAATGTTCTGAACTGGGTAAATAAGTCACTTTTTGGAGATGTCATTTCCCTGAGAGCTTTTATAGTCTCAAGGGTAAATAAATCATGCTTATATAAAAATTGTTTTTTGTTTAAAAGATATGATTACCTGAATAAATAATTGTGGCATAACCATGTAGTGAACACATCAAACATACTTAATTCCATACATTCTTTTCTGTAAAAATGCCTATTGCCAAACTGCATCAGCCATTTAGGATTTAATAATCTGTTATAAGATATTTCCCCCTCATACTTAGGAGAAAAGGAAAAGCAAAAATAAAACAGATACAAATTTCACATTCAACAAAATTTCCATACCTCTTAGGAATGTTTAAGTTATAACATAATCTGACAAAAATTCACCCCTTTGTGCTTTTTCTTATCATGCAGGAGAATGCAGCCATTTCTGCTATGAATCGTTGCAACACTAGGCTTCCTTACTGCATTTTCAAGATGACTTATTCTGGCTGTTACCTCCAGAACAGTTACGGGAGGTCATCTAGTCCATCTCTGCCAGAGTGCAATTAATCCCTACTGCACATTTACAAGGGCTTATACTGCCTAATGTAAATGCCCTGTGTGAGCTGTCTTTCTCTTTATATTTGCTTTACCACTGAATTATTTTTCAGGCTAGGAATATGTTAAAAAAATCAGATTTAATCAGGATCTTTTCCTTGACATCATTTATTTTGTGCTAAAAAGAGTGTCTGGTATTTCCTTACAGCTGCAGAGTGTCCATTACTGTGTTTTCCTTTCCTTCACTTCCCAAAAGCTGGTATCTGGAAGTGGTGTCCTCTTCTCTGACTCTTTGGAGCGGGGCAAGAAGTACTACCCAGTCTTTGGCCTCCCTGCTGGGGTGGGTGCTTTACCTCCAGATCCTCCTTGCAGGGCTGTTGTGCTTTGCCACTTGCTTGGGAATCCTGTGTCCTCAGTCTGTCTGCCCCCTTGCTTCCCAGCACTGACAGGCTTAGTGTTAAAAGTTGGCCAAGATTTATTCAGAAAGTGGTTTAAGGTTAGACATCATCCATCTGTTCCCACCTTTCTTCACAGCTCCTACCTTGGAGATCCTGCCTGAATTTGAAAACCCTCTTGATGACTTGTGGTGAAAACACATGCCTTGAGTGCTCATCCCACCCTATTTCCTCTGAAAACCATGCAGATGATTTGGCCTTTGCAGTCACTGCCCAGGGCAGCACACCTAAAAGACCCAAATCCACTTTCTCCTCAGTGCCTACTCATCACCAGTAGTGCTGAGTCTGCCTGACCTGGGCTCTTCACACGAAGTGCACAGGACGTATCTTGGCTGCGGTTAACATTGGTAATGCCTGCACAACTAGGTGGTGCCATGGTTTACAGGCACTGACTGAGGCACAGATGCTTTGCAGAGATCACACAAGCAGAGTGACATGTGGCCACATCAGAGCAAGCCTATGAGAAATTTTCTGCTTTGCCCATTTTAGGGTGTGACTACTTGGCCAAGCTGCTTCTTTCTCGGTCAAGTGGGAGATTTACCAGCTTGCTCTCTGTCTATGTTCTCAGTGATTTTGCCAGTCTACATTTAATTTTTGCTTAGGTGTGGAGGGAGAATAGAAGGAAGAAGCAGAGAAAACATTTTCAGAACTTCTGTTTTCATTGATGTATAGAATGTAAATTTTGAAGGACACTGGTAGGAGTATATTTATTAAGGGTAAGTAGCAGTATGACTTTGTACAGCCAGTTGTCAAGAAATAGATAATGGTGTATTGCTGTAGAGTCCACTCTGCTGTTATGAAGCTGAGAGTAATCTGCAATATCTACTAACAGCCTTTAACATTTCCTTAATTTTATTTCTCTTACCTTTAACCATTATGGGAAACTGAACCAGGAAGGAACTGCTTGTTATCCTTGCTAAGTGTATTGTTCATGGCAATTCTGCACAGTTTTGCTGGCATCCAGAGGACTGAACCAGGCACGAGCTTGTTTTGGAGACTGTGGTGCAGCAAAATTAAGTTGTAGTTCCTAAATATTGCCTGATTCTGAAAACAAGTATATGGGGCTCAGATCCTCCACCGGTTTATTTTTATAGGGAATTTTACTTGGATTCATTGATTTCATTGATAGTACAAATATGTAAATGCTAAGCACAACCATTAATATAATTATTAATATTACAATGAGAAAAGGAAAGTAAAAGACTAAATTACCTATCCTTACTTAGACAACAGAGAATGTTTTTTTCTGTTTATCATCTTACATCTTTCAGTGATGAACACACAAGAGTAATTCATAAGTATTTTCTTCATTAGTTACCCTCCGTAAAGAACCGTAACGTCCTCATTCTGCAGGTGAGTGAACCCAAGATAGAGACTGCGTCTATTTTTTTAGTGTTCAGATAATGGAAGCAGGGGCCAGGCTGCCTTCTCTGATACAGGAGTGGAGCAGAACAAAATTAATTTCCGTGAGTCAGTGCCAGGGAAGGGAATATCATTGTTTTCCAACCACTTCTGGTTGTACCTTCATTGAGATCCATGGCTAGTCTGTGCAGGGACAGGACCTGAAAGAAAATTAATAAAATTCACTTTTAAACATATTGGTTAGATTGTATTACCTCACTGTGGTGACATTTTTATTTTTATTTTGATATAAAATAGGCCTTAATTCTGTTTCTTCTAAATAACTTTGGAATGTAACGTGGTTTCCCTGATCCAATTTGAATTCACACCCTGAATTAGCTCAACTTGCCTTTCCTCAGCATCCCCACGTAGGCAGGACCTAATTTTGTTTCCTAAGTCTCAAAGCCGTATTCTACCTTCTCAGCATCACTGGGAGATTTCTCGTGTCTGCGTTTTGCAGATTGCTGCATGCCCTGCCATCACACAGTTAATTTAACCAGCTGTTAAAAGGTCTGTGATATTAGCAGCTTTTGTCTACACAGAATTACTTGAAAAGCTGGTGATTAAAAGGAAGGTGAAAGAGCAGGCTGAAATATTAATTCACAGAGTAAAAATGACGAAGCGATGGAGTAATTATAGCCTGAAAAGTCAAAAAAAACCCCAAGATGACCACTTGTGGGACTTGTGGCAGCTTCATTAAGGCAAGGGACTGAAGATGGGGTGTGAATACAGGCTTTTAAGTGGTTTTTTTTTTCCCTGCATGGGGGATGCGGAGGAGCTGGGTTTGCACTTGGTGGCAGTGCTCTCCCGCGCTGCCGGCAGCCCTGCCTGCCTGGCTGCTGCCTGCGGGGACGCGAAGGGGAGCGGTGGTTCTGCATAACCCTGAGCTCACCGTCTGCCTCATATTGTTTTCTTAATTCACGTTAAATATTGTTCCTCTGCTCTGATAGAGCTCTGCTGTTTTATGGCTTTGATTGCTGTCTAAAGGACTCCGTGAAAGGAAAGAGAGGAAAGGAGGTGTTGGAAATGGGTGAAAATGCTTGTAGTTCAGGACAGGGGCAGCCTCTGTTATTCAGTGTCCCTTGAGAGCAAGGGTAGATGGTTCGAGGGAAGTGGATGAGGTGTCTTAAGACTATACTGAATAGTTAATTTCTGCCTGGCACAATACTGCCTCTCTCATGGACTGGCCCTCCTTTCCTCCTTTCCTCCTTTCCTCTTCCCCTCCCTCCTTTCCTCCCTCCTTCCCTTTCTTCCTCTTTCCCCTTCCTCCTTCCCTCCCTCCCTTCCTCCCTCTCCTCCTTCCTTTCCTCCCTTCCTCCCCAGCAAACACCCATTGTTTCCAAGGCATTTGTTGGCTGTTCATCAGCTTTCCAGGAGGACAGGACAACTGGTGCTGGAGGTCACACTCATGGCAAGGTTGCCACTGAAAGGCCAGTGACAGCACCAGAAGCCACAGGTTGCTCTCGAATGAAGGTCTGGTTCCACTGGGACTCACCAAAATTACAAGGACTGAGTGCACTAGACCTGAATTTTTGCCTCTCTTTCAACAAAACATCTATAGCTATGCAGAGAGAAGGGAAAATAAAATGTCCTTCAAATACTTGTGTAATGGGAATCTTTCATTTAGATAGTGTTCTTATTGACTCTGCTTTTAAAAGAGGACAGCCCTCTAGCACATCTTCAGACTGAACTCACAGATGGCCTTGGTGCATATCGTAACACAGACCTACTAATCCCTCTCATGTATTGTTACCTGGAGAAGGGCAGAATGAATGTGATGTGATCAAGTCTCACAATCTTCTTATGAGTTTCATAGCATTAGATGCTTTTCTCAAAACTTCAGTCTGCATTCACATGACATACGGAGAAGCTTATCTCTCTTTCTTCTTCTTTTGAAGGGAATGTGTAGCTTTCCTGATGATGTTGAGCACCTTGAAAATCTGAAAAACAGAGACTTTGGTGTCAGAAGAAGAATTTCCACCATTTAACCAAGAAAATGCAAGCTACTTTAGACTCATGATTTATGCAGGCCAGTGGTCAAGATTAGTGGAGTTGCCTCTGCTGCAACCACATAGACATATTTTAGTCTAAAATAAAGAAAGTGTGCAAGACTGTGCAGCTGCTTCCTCAAGGTGTGATGGTCAGTAATGCACTGTCGTGGAAAGAACTGTGTAATTGGAGGATAATAACGTTGGAGAAAAAAAAAAAGATCAAAACTGACCATGCATAAGTACATGATGGAAATAGGATGTCTTGTAAAAACTGGAGTAAAGAGCATCTGGAGTTGTCATTGTAAAAGCAACAGGAGAGGGAAATCAAATGGCTTTTTAAAAGCAGTTTGACCTGTTCCTGAGAAGGACATGAGCTTCACAAGACCAATCTCAGTGACACAGGATGGCTCTTAATCTACTCATACTTGGAGACTGACCACGTACCATGTGAGTTCATAGTGCATTCCAGGTGCAGAGGTTAAACATTCAGTGCTCAATGGGCCCAAAGCACAAAAATCATCTTCCTTCTCATGACACGCAGTGAAAGGTGAGGTTAATGTAGTTTCTGTGGCTGACTGGGGCGGGTTGTTCAGCAGCAGATGTTTCTCATGGATTTATGTATCAGCAGAGATGAGCCTCACTGCTTTTACAGTTCAGTAGACCACTTGATCAGCCCAACATTGGTAATGAACAAAGGCTGTGAAACAACTTGTATCCTCTATTAGAGACAAACAAGCAAGAACAATACCACTTAAGGAAGCAACATAAATAATGAATGAGTAGAGAAACATGGCCCTTTCTGACAGGAATGATGCTGGTTTTAATTTGTGTTTATGGCACCTAAGGTAATGGGTACATGAAATATGTATGGCATGGAGAGAGAGAACCAGCAGAAAAATCCCTGCAGAACCTGACCACAATCCGCTGGACCCTGACCAAAACTTGCAATGGGAAGACTGTAACCAGGGAAAAGAAAGGACCTGTAGGAAGAGAAAACAATAAAAACTGGAAAATACAGTGCATATCTTGCTCTGATGCCAGCTACACTACTACAAAATAAAAACACTATTTAGGAAATGAGCTCAAAGTGTAACCATGCCTAGTGAGACAGTATTTAGCATTCAACATAAAAGGGACCAGGTTTCATGGGGAGAAAGATAGTGTTTCAGTGCTGCTTATGTGTAGAAAGTCTCTCTGTTTAAAATATCCGAATCTCTCTTTCAGGACTCATTCAAGGTAGCTTTCTTTTAAATTTAAAGGTTGTATGCCGTGAATCAGATTAAGATAAGGATGTAGCCCATCATCTTGGATTTTTCCCCTGGAAAACTAAGTTAAGTTTAGTTAAGTTTTCCCCTGAAGGATATTTTAGAAATTTATAAAGTAAGGAGTAAAGTGATTTTGGCTTTTGTAGCTGAAATTAACTTCTTCCTGGACTTGGTAAAATCTACAGAGGTGCTGATGTGTCTGAATATGATGAGTAGGGCTATAAAATTTTCAATTTTTTGATTGAGCTACTGAACAATACTGTCTTAAACCTGCAGTCAATTAGACTGATTACATGATTTTTTTTATTTTTTTTTTTAAACTGGAACAACAGTGCGAATATTTTTTATTGAGCTTGACCATAAAATCTGATTGACCCAAAGTAGCATATTTCATTTCCATCACAGGAAACAATGGGCTAGCTTTCTCAGCAGGAGTTGAAATGGAATAGGGCACAGGTGTTATGTGCTTGAATTTAAAACGTTGATTTTTCTAAATGGATTTTTCCACAAAGGTGAAATGGTACCATAGATTTCACAACAGGACTTCTACATATCATAGCAAGTCTCCTGTGATTCCTCTTCAACAACTGCCCAAAACCATATGGCTAGAACACTCCAGTTTTTTGTGTGACCTGCTAAAACCACATCTCCAAGGACAGTGTCTTATGCATCAACATGTTATAGTTATGAATCATAGAAAGATTCTGTTGAAAATTGTTAGTCCAAAAAGAAGTGAAAGATAATAGTTTTCTGATAGAAAAAATCTTACAGTAAAGAGAAAAAACGCTCCATAACAAGAAGAAATTCAGAGAAAAAGCTTTCTAAAGGTAAGGATAGCAATGGAGTTCATGCTCTGGTTATGAAGTGTACATCACTGAGACGTTACAAGAATGCTAGAGTGCAATTTCTGTCTGACATGGCTTTGGGACAGGCAATTCTGTAGCATCATGACATTAATGGGGGCAGAAGATGAAGGAGGAGGCTGCTTGAGTTCTCTTTCAGTCCGCTGCTTCAGTGAGCTAATGAAATGACGCCATTGCTTGATGACTTGTGGCCGTGCTCTAGTTGTGGGATTGCCCTAGCAGTACTTACTTGAATTAACGCTACATCTAAGTCAGAAGAGGCCTGTGATGTGCCCAGCCTGCAGGGTGCACAAGGGTCCTTGTACAAATCCTCCGTATGTTTGCTTTCTCCTTGGATGGAAGATTATGTCCATGTGAAATGGAAAAGCATCAGTGGTGAAGAATGAGTAAAGCCATTGCAGGTGGGTCAGGGGTGCAAGCCTGGGCTCTCATGGGAGTTTCACCTGCCTCAGGTTTCTCATGACTGTCCTGGCAGGTAAAGGTGGAACAGCTCCTTCATGTTTTGTTACATGGGTTTGAAAACACATTTGAGAATGCATTTTTCTGGAGTTTGGTTTGGTTTGGGTTTTTTTGGTTTGGTTTGGTTTCTCATTTTTTTTTCTTCCTCAAAGAGATACCCTAAACACACATCAGTTATTGTGCCATTTTTATTTTAGCTGAAAGTCTTCCACAAATCCTATCTGAATTTCAGAGAAGTCTGGCCACCCAAAACTTGCATTTGCCAGAGAATTTGCTGAAAGGGAGGTGGACAAAAAAAAAAAAAAAAGTAGATCCCTCTCTGATGACAAAACCATTTGTTTGCAAGAACTTCTCACAGATGATACAAGAATTTCTTAGGGGCAGATCCTTGCGTGATATAAATTGGAGTTTCTCTCTATGTAACCCAATCTTTCTCTTTTATTGATATTTCAGATGAAGTGCCTCCATTTGCACAAAAAATGGACCGAGGCTACAGCCATGCCAAAATATATCACAGGGATGCAGTGTATCACCATGATTTGGATTGTTTATATAAGCATTGGTTGGGCTATGCAATTCAGCAAGCACATGGGAAGATCTCAACATTCCCATGCAAGGATTCCCTGACAGCGATTTGTCATTCTCACGTGTTCCTTTCTCTGAAACAGCCCATGAAAGCCACTCTGTGACATTCAGCAAGCACTAGATGGCAAGCAGTGCAGCAGAAGAGCTTCAGTGAGCCTGAGATAAACTGGGTGGGAGGATGGTAAAGAAGTCCTCCCTTTCCAGGACTCTGTTGAGAAGCAGAAAAAAGGAAAACTATTCTTTATTCTTTTCATGCTAACTTCTGACTGTGGGTTTCCTATTCAAAGTCATTTTAATCAGATGGCAGCATAAATGAAAAAATGCCAAACTACTGATAGAAATTTACAGGACCCTTAGCTGTTCTTCAGAGGGGGCTCTGTGCAATGAGCATGGATCAGACCTTACTATGAGATACATGTATCATGTTCAAGTATAACTGTTAATATCTCTTGGTCTGAAAAGTTAAACAAGTATGTTGTATTTGAATGTCTGGAAAACCGAACACTCGCTCCCAACATGCAGGGTCATATTTTTTGTTGCATCGTGCTCTGCAGGAATCCTGAGTTTAAACCAAAACAAGACAATCGTTGCTCAGCAAATCCCATGGTGACAGTGAAACAACAAAGCTAAGTAACAGAAAGAAAAAGCACACCTATCACTGAAAAATAGGTGTTATTTTCAAATGAAAGCAGTTTGGTCTGCTCCAGGGTTTCTGCTTTCTTCTCAGTTGTGTAGTAGCAGGTAACAGCAGCCTCAAGATAAGCAGCAGCTTTTCAGTGTCACAAGAACTAAACACTTGTTAAAAGCACAGCCAGTGATGAGCTTACAGAAACCTTTCCAAATATAATGGGACCGGGTTTGGGCTAGACTTGAGAATTGTTGCAGTGCTGGCACGGCTCCTTTCGTTTGCATTTTAAAAAAGGTGAGTGGGACTCACAAATCCAAGACATCTCTGCTGATCAGGTACATGAGAGGTCCTCAAGGAGCTCTCCTATCTAGTTTTTCAAACTGAACAACATCCTCAATAGTGATGAATTTCTGCCATCCCAAAACTGTGATGGGTGATGTTGTCTGAAGGTCTAGTCCATTCTGTGGTACTGGAGTAATCCTGCCAAGGAAGGATCTGAATCTGAAGGGCAAGGACTTGATGTGAGCTACCCAAAGTTTCTTAGAAATAACTGGAGTGGATTCCTTTTTCTTGTGTAAGAGGAACAGGCAGCGTGGTAGATTTTGTACTACAGATAAAAGTTGGCTCTACTAGGAGGATCTGGTGCCTGCAAATTCTTAAGTAAGTGTTAACAGGTCCACTGTCTTTACATCGTTAATAACAAGACCACACACCATTTGCAGATATACTTGCTTGGAAGAACTACTTAACTAATTTTACACTGTTCTTTAGCTGAATACTTTTCAAATACAGCAAGGAAGTAAGGCACAAATCAGACTTGTAAAGAGACCCCACAGCCCAAGTTGTATCATAAACAGCTCTAAAATAAGCAAATCTTTATTTGATAAGTCACTTTGGTTATTTGAGCGTTGACAAGTCTTCATGGAAGAAGTGTCTCTTTCTTTGCAGTGGAAAGACAGAATTTCCTGGAACATGGGCAGGGTAAGAGCTAAAATCCCTGATGAGTGTTATTAAGGACATTGTTATGGAAATGTAATATGTTGTAGCTCTTTGGAGGAGGAATTTTCCCACCACAAGATTGTACTATTTTAACAGTTATTGTAATTAAAACATACCCAAATGCATTTGTTTAGACAATTTTCTTTCCTTTTTTATGAAGCGGTCTGAAGCAGGAATTTTGGAATATACTTTTTTTTTTTTTTTTGAAAAAACTGATGTGGAAATGGCACTGAAAAGACTTGCTTTGAATTAGTAGCATTTTCATATTTTATCACTGAAATGCTGAAATATCAATTTGAAACACAGGCTTACACTACCTTATGTTGGTTCAACCCAAATTTTTTCTTAAACATTTCATCCAATATCAGGAAATAAGAACATCACTAACATCACAAAATATCAACACTGGCCCTCAAAATATGAAATGTCTGTGTGGCTCCACTCTCACTAGGAAAATATTTCAGTGGAAAATATTAACCACTGTCAGAATTGATTAAAAAAATTATTCCCATTGACTTGAATTCTTTAATACTTGCCAAGGACAAGATATTTTTCTACATTGCATATTTTTTTGCATCACCCAGTAGACACACCATTGTTCCTGCTGCAGTTGTGTGCAGAGAAAACTGAAAATGGAAATGCATCCAAAATCTGATTAAGTTCTGCAAATCAATAGGGAAAGCTGACCTTTTACATGTGAGATGAATGTATTACACAGTAATTTCAGAGCAGTGCCAACTCCAGCACTAATATTTCTTTTATTTCTTTTATTTCTTTTATTTTTTTTTTTTTCCAGTGCCACGAGTGATTGGCCATCAGCTGGATCAAAGCTGCCAAATTCATTTCCCAAACAGCCCAAGTGACACAGACAAAGACTGGCCCTGCCTCCATGCAACTGCAAGGATGTGAGGTGTGCATGCTGCCAATTCGATCGGGCCCTCTCCCTGGAAACCTGCCTGGCATTAGGCAGCTTATGACTATCAAATATTTATCATATTGTCAGAGCATAAAGCAAGGGCTAATTGTGTCTTCTATAGCAGAGCCCAACATTGCAGGCTGTTTAATGATGAGTGAGAGAGTTTCCTCAGCACTTCAAGGAACAGAGTTTCTCTGCTTGGTGTCTTCTTCTTTGTCAAAAGCCCTATTCATCTACACAAAGCTGCCAAGCTGTGAGAAGCTATTTACCATGCATCCTACAGATTGTAGAAAGAGGTACATTGTGCAGGCAAGCCACCATCACTGACCAGAGAGTGCAAGCACAGTCAGGTCTAGGAACAAGCACCAGAAATGTGTTGTCTAGTCTCTGTGTTCCAGAGGCACACAAAAAGTCAACCCAGGCAGATGGCAAACTCAAAAGGAGGAATTTATTTCTCCTCTTCCAACCAAAAGTGTTTAACTAACTGGTGATGAGTCAAGAATAAAATGTGCTCTTAATCAAAATTATTTTATGCTCTGACAAATATCCAGTAAACATCAGGTTAGAGATACCAAGGAGAATCCAATTACTACACAGACAACTCAGAGGATCCCCAAACTCTGGAAAAATGATTCAAAATGTGCAGTCAGTCACCTATATAAGATGAGGCTCTCAACCTTGAGGATATTCCTTAGGTTGCATCCCAACCTAAGGGGAGACTTCCCAACTGTAGAACTGCTGCTCCAAGAAGGACCAACTACAAATGCAGTCTCCAGCAACCTGCATTTATATCCTAGTTGAATTTGAGCTTTGGTCATATATAGTCAGTGGTCTAGAAACTTCTCTCAGCTGGGGCATTTCATTGGCAAAGGACTGTTTATTGACTGGGGCATGTACATGACCATAGTGTTCCATCAGTCCAGAAGTTTCTGGTGCTTTTGAGGGGGACTGTGGAAGGCACACCTGCCACACTCTGTCACTGCAGGTACAAGAGAAGGAAAAGGGACAGTGTTAGGACCCAAAAAGTCTTGTGTTGAGCTGAGGTGGGAGGCCACCACAAATAAAAAGAATCAGTACAAAGGAGAAAAATATGCTTATTTTTATGATGTAGTGGCTCTGTATAGGGCTGGGATCTCTACTAGCTGAGGAATACAGCTCCTAGTGACTTTGCAAGGTCAGGTTTTGGGTTAGTCACAAGCTGACAGCTGTCAGGGATGGCTAGATGAGGATGTATTTGTATATCTTAAAATTATGGTAAATTACTTGGTTTTGATGCCTGTGTTTAGAGGCTAGTTAAGGACTGAGTGGATTATAACGTGAAACACAAACGGATAGACTTTGTTCTGTCCATGGAGGTACAACTCCAAATCTATGGCCAACTCTTTTGAGGGGCTTTACAAAGCCAAAAAGAAATTAAAAACCCTCTTAAAGAGACGTCGTTCTTGATTAGTCCTATGAGAAGTTAAATAAAGGTTTGTGAGCATTCTCCCTCACCCTTAAAGAAAGGCCCCTGCTCTCCTTCTAGACATGAATATTTAATGTAAACTACTATTTGGGAGGGCTTGTGCTGTTGGGCAAGAGTTTCGCATGGAAGTGGCATGGTTTTGTTTTCACTTTGACCTCTAATGCTGTTGCATGTTTGCTTGTGTTAACATTTCCCACAGTGTTAGAACTTAACTTAAAAAAAGGCAATGTGTTTGGTTTGGTTTGTTTTTCTCCCCATGGAGATAGATACAAATACTAAAAGCAGGCACAGATAAAAAAATAAGTATTCAAAACTGTGAACTCTGAATTATGTTTTGTTTTGGAATGGATTCCTCCAGTATGTGCAGATTCAGAGATACATGATTTTCCCTGAGTGCTGACAACCAGGAGGGTTTCCGCAAGTCATCTGACCACACGGCATGGTGTATGTTATAGAAACCCTTGATCACAGTATGCTATTGGAAGAAGGTCTCTCTGTCTCGCTGACACAGGCTGCGGTTGTTTTAGAAAAACAAAGACCTGTAATTCCTGGGATAATTTCTGCTGAAAAGTGACGAGCTGACCAACAGCCGAGTGCATGTTCATTGTCTTGAGCTAGAGGGTGTGTCCCCCTTCGAGGAGAGGGGAGGAAAGCACATAAGGTTTGTGTGTTTGCATTTTCTCATCCTGAATTTCTATTGTGGTGAGTCTGGCTCCCTCTGTTAAGCTAATATTCTCGGCCTGACACTAGCCTGCTATTTCAAAGGCTTTTCTCAGTTGCACAGAGTAAGTTATGACAAGTAAAATATTCTGATAGTTGCCAGAGGCCCATCAGAGGGACCTCAACTGGGGAATCCTTTTCCTCTGTGGGCTAACCCAGCAACAGGGCCCTTGCGGTTCAAGCATGGCTTAAGGCACACCCATTCTGGAAGAAAGCACTTGGTTGTAATATAAGGTCATTGAAGCACATGGTAAAATGCTGGCTTTATAGCTTTCCTGAACTGGACTCAGAATAACTACCTAAGTTTCCTGGTGTTTTCCAGGAATGGGAGGTATGGTGGTGTATACCATCATACAGATGCTAAGTAGTACTATAATAGATGGTATAAGTTGGTATAAGCTCTGTACAAAGTCATATTATTCCTTCTCCAGTGAGAGGTAAATATACAATACACATAGCAGAACTGAGTTCCAGCTGCCACTCCTCAGTCTGTGTCCAAGTTAAGCCAGCCTCTGTCAACACAGGAGTTGAAAAGGGAGAAAAAGATGGGAATGCTGTGCATGAGCTTTGCTGGTCAAGAGTACACTCCCAGAATTCCCAGAATTAGTCCTCAAACTTACTTTCCTTAAGAAACCTGCTTCTCTTTCCAAAATGTGTGAAGCAACAGCATTAAGTAAACAAGGTTTGTGACATACCCTCTGGGAGAAACCACTGCAACAATACATGTGAGGATTCATTGGGTGATAAACAATTCTCATGTCATCTTAGCTTTAACAAGGAAGTGTGTTTTCATGGTAAAGCAGTAGGCATGAATACAAGACTATCCATTGCAGTTTATGGTCTCTGCTATAAGCTTCTACTGTAAGTTTTGGGAAGTTAACCCTATTCTTCACTTGTAAAATGTGCAAAACTTGAGAGTAAAACACCTCAGTGAAACTAGGGAAAGGTTTACTCATTAATTCCTTGCAGAATATAAGAGAAGACTTCCATTTTTGCAGTTTCTGAGCTCTATTACAAGGGTCATCAGTTTGCCCAGAAATGTCACTGCTGTCATTGCAGGTAGTATGTGCAGAAGTATGGAAGAAGCTGTGTAATCACATTTTTAGCCTACAGTATTATAGAGCAGTCAGCTTCTTTTGGGGCTTGGAAGCATCATTAGACTGCTGGACTCTAATAACTCATAATTGCATAACCCATGAATTGGGCATACACCTAGTTTTGAGGTTTTCAGACTCAGCTGATGAATTTAATCACAACTGAAAAGCTTTGCCAGATGAGTATGAAGAGGTTTATGCAGCGTAGCACTCATCTGCCCACTCAGTATGGTTGCTCTGTGTTTAAGTATTGCAACTACATCAACATTTCAAAACCCTTGAACTTTGCTGTTCCACTTAGAACTAACCCCTGTTTGCTGCTGGCTCGCAGGACCCCTCCTGAAAAGGCACATAGCAATGGAAGAGGGGAGAAAAAAAGAAAAGAAAGAACAAAAGGCTTTTAACTTGCGCCATACATGATCATGATAGAGTGCCTTCAAAGAGCATTGGGGTTTTTGAAAATCACAGGAGTGCAAAGAGGTCACCCATAGATATTTGAATTATTAACACATGTTTAACCATTAAAGAGAGATGTATTGATAGAATATCAATATGATTAATTATTTAGCCACACAAAGTACAGCATAAAAAACAAATTAAGTATTCCCCACTCTTTGAGAAGGATGAACCTTGAATAAATGCATCATAAAAGGGTTTGTTACCACAAGGCTTGTTAATATCAGATGATGTTAGAGTATCATGGAAAATGTGTACATGTTGATTGCATTTATTTTGGTTACAAGATGAGCCTTCATCATTTGATCTATAGTGAGATGGAGTGGAGAAAATCACAAAGAACCATCTTTGTGTTTGACAGGAGATGTGGCAGCTGTTTAGCTTATGGTGACCTATTAAAACAAATAGGTTTCTAAAGGAAATCTGTACAGTTATTTGAAGAACAAAATCCACCTAGTAAGACTACTCACACATACTGTTTTCTGTGTCTATATTAAGCAGCCCTGCCTGCACTGCTGGTGCAAGCTCTGTGCGAAGGACAAAACATCCCCCTCATAGTCTTTGTTGGCAGGAAAAAAATATTGTGCCGTTGGAACCTGTAGCTCACTTTTTTTGTCAACTATGGCAAATAAAACTTGACCCATCGCACATCTACCTTGCAATACACTTCTGGCTAAAATTGCTTCAAAATTTGATTCCAATATATGGTTATTGCATAGTTTCTTCAATCGTTAGTCTATTATTCAAACAATCCAAGTCAAACAATTCAAACAATATGTAGTCCCCAGAAGTACAGTATAAAACCACTGTATATCCTCTACGTACATGATATCTGAAACGGAATTAGTAAACATAGTTTTGGGAAGGTCTCCAAAGGCTCGCCTTTATTTTATGTGTAGTTCATGGGCACTCAGTAGAGTTAGGTGCTCAATACTTGCTACAGTGTTTCACCAATAGTGCAGTGTTAGGCTGAGGTACCTCACACACGCTTATCTACCTGCAGCGTTGGGGGACTTGCCACAGCAGGTTGGCTGTGTGCTGGTCTTTTCCATGGCTACAGAGAAACAGGATAAAGGCTGCTGGTGTGTGTATATCTATTACTTCCTTGGTTGAGGCAAAACAAAAGACGCTTGCTCCATTTGCTAGCATGTCCTCTTCACCAGGGACTGAAGAGGTACCTCTCTCCTGGGTGTAGCCCCAAGTGAACAGTCATGATGAGTGGGGAAAAAAATGACTGTCCACAGCCACCGAGGGGGGCAGAGGGAGGAGAGAGTACAAAGTCCACTTGGGGGAGCCAGAGTTTCTGCAGCACAAGCAGGAACCAGGAAACATCAGGTATAGCTGACTGTAACCTCAGGAGTGAGCTGCACTGGGACACAAGTATTGAGCTACACACACCTCGTTCATGATGAGTCCAAGATAGGAAAAGTAATCTCAGCTATTTGAATGCCCTATTTTTATATCACTGCACTTTTCAGATGCCAGAAAATCTTGTAGTGTGAGGATGTGAGACAAAATTGTACATAGCCAACTGGACAATTCATCTGGAAAACTAGTATGCAGGTAAAAGAAATAAAAACAGGAAAATGCAGGAATAAAAAGAATAAGAGATCATACATTTGTAATCAAGAATCGTACAAGTAATTCCCATTGTGCTGGACATTAAATAGAAAATTAAACAGCAATACATCATATGACTTTTAGTTTCCATAGTGTCTGAAGAACTGTGTCTCAGACATTTTTGTTGTTTTATTTGGTTTTGTCAGATGAAGATTTCCAACTTGTCAGTCATGTGCGTAGTATTCAGCTTATGTATTTAGTATAAAAACTTAGCCATCATTCTGTAAGTTATGCAACCATTTATTGCTCCATTTTGGCAATTGCAGTTGTCCAGCAGACGTGGGGTAGCAAACTCTGGGCTGGCTTGGAAGCAGATCTCTCAAGTATTCCACTCAGGAGAAGCATCTCAGGAAAGGTGTCAGGGTACAATTCAAACTGTAACCTTGTCACAAACTGAAAACCTGTCCTTAGCTTGGTGGAGAGCAGACAACCCTCTGTTCAGGTCCCTTTGGTCCAGCTGGGCTCTCATAAGACCTTCTTCTCCTGGCTTGTCTTGGGATGTAGTGCCAGGAGATCAGAGACAATTTTTGATCCATGGCCTTGGGGTATGAAGCACAGGGAAGCTGTGAAAGTGGGCTTGTAGTGTTTCTGAGAGAGACCTCTCTGTACGTTGCCCCACAATTTTAGGGAACTCACTGAATAATTTAGTTCTAATAGACAGTAGAGACTTCTCACGTGGAATTCTTATGCCAGTTAATAATACTTAGTACATATATTGCTCTCCACATCTGCAAAGCACTTTGCAAACATTAACTAATTAAGCCTCACAACACTCTGGGGAGGTAAGTATAAGTAAGTTATTATTGTTAAGTAAGGAAGGCTCTTGTCTCTCTTCTTAGTGGGAGTCTTGGGGGACATCCAAATCCTCCATGCTGCAGCCCTTTCTGGTCTTCATTCCCTCCTGTGAGTTAAATTTACAGAGTGTATTCAGAAAGGAAGCCACCGTTCTGCTCCTTGAGCTTCCACAGGGAATTTTTGAATAGTATGTTTCTGCTTACCTTGCACATCTAATCCTGGCGTCAGCATGGGCAGCTTCAGGGATTACCCAGGTCTTCTGTGACTCTTCTCCAGGGTTTCTTTCCTTCCAGAGAATCCAGCATCTTGAAGGGCTGCAGTGATCTCAAGTGTAATGCTGGTTTTCTTGGAGGAGTCAGAAAACTCTGGGGAAAACAACAACAAAAGAAACAACAACCAAAACCCCCAACATTTTTCAGAATAAAGTATGGGCAAAATCACTTTAGTTTGCTGCCTTGGAAATTAAAACTGCTACTCTAAAACTTGACCTCAGCTCTCGTTAATGTCAGCTGTGCAGGAACAGGCCTGTAACAAAATTATCAGGAACCCTTATATTTTCAGCAATGCACAGGTTTTCAGTGTGTAATTTACAGGAAAGCCAGTGGAAATTACGTGCCCAAATCCTGCACATCCAAGAAGTCAATGGCATTTTATTGGAAAAAGCAATCCCCAAATGCAATGCCAGTAAAAGCCTTATGGACCATTTCTGTTTTTTCCACCTTCCATAAGACTTTCTTGCAAACCCTGGACCAGTTTTTGATGTACACTGAGATTTCTGGCAATGTCTCACGAAGGGATGCTGTGCAGAGGACTGAAAACACTGATAGCCCCAGCTGTGACCAGCTAAGGCTTTGCGAAGAACATACCAGAAGCAGTAGAACATGCCCCACATGTCATCTCGTTCAGTTCTGACAAGGAAACACTCTCTGTAGCTCTGATGGGAGCTTCGTTGGAAAATCGCATCCCCAGAAACCAAATTGCTGCTCAGCAGGGCTCCTCATGAAGATTTAGGGTTTAATATTTATAGGCATAATAGTGCTGCTAATATACCACATTAAACAGACACTTTGAAGCTCTGACAAGGGAAGTGAGAGAAAGCAGAATGGCAGCTGCTCTGTCAGTCACTTTCTATTCTATGGAAACCAGCTGGTTGTTATTATCACTCATTATTTGCTATTTAAGCTAGACATGTTACAAAAAAAAAAAACAAAACCAAAAAAACCTATGTGGCCAGGAAAAAAAAAGCAGAAGTGGCCTTTGGGGATTTAAGAAACTTTCTGTGGTCTGATACATATTTAACTTGATGGTTTTTCAATAAATCTCTTCACTTCCTTCTCCTGCCACCTCAGCTGCCATATTAAAGTGATCAAGTTGACCACAGATTTACTAAACGGAAATACGCAGTTCACTTAGTCTTTAAACCACATAAATACCTAAGAGGGATTTCTTCAGTTTCCAGCATTCATCTTGAAACTACTGCTTAATGTTAAATCGTTAGACCTCAGGCTCTTTTTTTTTTTTTTTCTTGCACAACCCATAAGCAAGCACTTAAAACCTTGATCATCTTCCACCAGAAGGGAAATGAGTATGCCTTGTGCAGTGAGACACCAAGGGCAAGTTTCTAGTAACGCTGGAGAATCTTGGTTAAAGGTGCAACATGCTTGAAGATAAACTGACCTTTTGGAGATCCCTGTAGCCATGCCTGATTAACTATGTGTTTTCAAGGGAACAAGCCTGCATGCACTTCACTGAGGCTCCTGTGTTCCAGTTGTGCATATGATGCTGTCTGTTGTTTGGGAGGAATGCATGTGTGCACATTTGTGTATGTGCGTTTATTTACCTAGAAGTTTCCTGCAGAGTGTAAAAAAATAATCAAAGAAAATGACTCTTCGATAAAAACGTTTTCATCTAAAGTTCTCTAGTTGCTCAAAAAAAAATTAAAAATACATTTGACTGCCACTCACACTAGACAATGAGGGAGCAGGGCACTAGCACAGCCATCGGCAGGGACCACTCTGCACCTTCCTGCAGGTCCTTTGTGTATGGAGCAAACTCCTTACAGAGACCACCCCACTCCATGCTACCCTCTGGCAGGTCCATCCTTAAAACTCCTTTCCATCATGACCACTATAAAACACATGACAAGGGCTAAGCAAACTGATGGTGTGGGATAACCACTGCTTATTGTGCTCATACATGTTGGCTTATCAGGGCCTTCTGCTCCTCCCATCTCCTTGTTACATCCATCTGCTATCTAGTGCCTTATGACTTAAATCAGGCCTTGGATAAATGTATGTGGAGAGATGGAAATGATTTCTTTGTATGGTAGTACAATTTCTAGAACAGCTGGACAGTATCCATGGACAGTACTGCAGTACAGCCAAATGATAATAATCATTATGGCAGAGAGTCGGAACAACAAACTTAGAGAAGAATTGGTAGGCCTTTTTGCTTCAGCTGAGGCCCCCAAAATATTTGGACCATGTACCTCATTAGCAGGGAGGGACAGTTAGCCACAAAGCCAGGGATGCCCATGTTTTTCCAGATAAATGCAGCTTCTGAGGCTCCTCCAAGGTACATCAAGGTGCTCATGTTTGGACGGTTCTGGGAGCAACACAGGAGAGCCCTTTCCCATGCACAGTGAGGGATCAGATGCTCCTGGGTGTTGCTGTGTGCCTTGTGGAGCTGAGAGCACGTTCAACTGGCTTTGCAAGCACATGTGGCTCAGCAGGCTTTGTCAAAGTTACCCACACCAGTCAAGAGAAGTTTGCCACCCATCTGTTCTAGGGGCATTTGGAAATTCAATACCTGCTTGCAAGTCAGTTTTTTAAAGGGTGCTGTCAGCCTGCTTGGAAAGTGAAGTTCCAAAATACTTTCTTTTTTTTTTGTTTGTTTGTTTGTTTGTTTCCCCCGCACCTAATTAGTACTCCTTTGGACTGAGGATTTTGCTACTTTTTTAATCAGGACTGCCTCAAAGAGCAAAAGGACAACAGTTTGCCCTCATTCTCCTGGACTTCAGAGAGATTAAGAAGTTAGATCTACAGAACCTTTTTTGCATTAGCTAAATTTATTTCCTTCCAAAATGTTTATACAGGAGCCTGTTTCACTAGGGAATCCTTTGTCAACATTTCCACTTTTGTTTTCCTAAATATAATCAAGTACAAGTTTGTATATGCTCCCACTCCTCTCCATAAACACACCATTCTTGAATATCTGATGTTTTTGTGTTGTTTCACTACCTGCAAAGTCATTGTCCTTCATCCTCTATTCTGATAAACTAAAACCAACTTTCTCCTTCCAGCTGCCCCAGTTCAGAAAATCTTAGAGCAGTCAAAGGTTCTGATCTGTAAGTCAAATTATATTCTAACATGCTTGTCTATGACTTCTGTAGTCATTGCATGTACATTTCTGAGGGTAGAATGTAGCCTACTGACATCATTCACCATATGCCAACATGAGGGAAAATTAATTTGTATTAAAAGAAATTTGTCTTAATTAACAGAGAGTGGGTGTATATCACACGTACACCACTGATTTTTGTGATTTGAAGTCTGCACTGAGAGGAAAGTAGTAATCTGAACAAATTATTTTTTCTCTGAAAATCACTCTTCAGGCAAGAGTTAAATATTTATGAGTGATCCAAGGGAAAATCTGGTTTGCGAAGTCTTTGTTTCCCTTGGGAAGTGCTTCTGTCAGGACCCGTAACATGCAGTCAGGCACCATGAACACAAGAAGGGAGGGTGCAGTTCAAGCATGTGATTTATATTTGCAGGACTCTCAAAACTGGCTGGTTTACTCTCACTCAGAAGTCATCATCTTTTAATAGCTTCCTCAGATAAAGCAGAAGTTTCATATTTATCCTTTAGAAGAAATGGGTGTGTTTCCCTGATAAGCCTGATGGTGACAGAGAGGAAACAGCGAGTTGAGGTGAAACCTGTGCAGCAGTCACCTAACAGTGTGTGGGAGATATGAAGGTCCAACAAAGCAAAGTATGAGATTCGTCTCCTCTTCCATGCCACATACACAGGGGATATCAAGTTGTTACAATTGTTGACTGCAAAGCCCTGGCTGATGTTAACAGTATGTGATGCTTTTCCAGCAAGGAGTCCTTTGAGTTCTGTGTTACAGAGCCAGAGGGTCTAACTGGGATGTCAGGATGTTGTTTCAGAGCACAGCTACTGCACTTACCTTGCAGACTTTAGTTATTCAAAGATGACTTTTCTTTAAGGAGAAGAGACAATATTTTAACATGGGAGTTTTAATCCAGTGCTAAACAAGAAGAAACCCCATGATTTGGCTGCACCAGGTGAATTCTCCTGCAAATTCGCCAACAGGTTCTTTTGGGCTTGCTTTGGACACTTAATATCTGGGAAAGGGACCTGGGATTCCTGGTGGACAGCAGGACGACCATGAGCCAGCACTGTGCCCTTGTGGCCAGGAAGGCCAATGGCATCCTGGGGTGTATTAGAAGGGGGGTGATTAGTAGGTCGAGAGAGGTTCTCCTTCCCCTCTACTCTGCCCTGCTGAGACCACATCTGGAATACTGTGTCCAGTTCTGCGCCCCTCAGTTCAAGAAGGACAGGGAACTGCTGGAGAGGGTCCAGTGCAGGGCAACAAAGATGATGAAGGGAGTGGAGCATCTCCCTTAGGAGGAAAGGCTGAGGGAGCTGGGTCTCTTTAGCTTGGAGAAGAGGAGACTGAGGGGTGACCTTATTAATGTTTATAAATACATAAAGGGTGAGTGTCACAAGGATGGAGCCAGGCTCTTCTTGGTGACAACCAATGACAGGACAAGGGGTAATGGGTTCAAACTGGAACACAAGAGCTTCCACTTAAATTTGAGAAGAGGCCTCTTCACAGTAAGGGGGACAGAACACTGGAACAGGCTGCCCAGGGGGGTTGTGTAGTGTCCTCCTACTCTGGAGACATTCATATCCCGCCTGGACACGTTCCTGTGTAACCTCATCTAGGTGTCCCTGCTCCAGCAGGGGGATTGGACTAGATGATCTTTCAAGGTCCCTTCCAATCCCTAACATTCTGTGATTCTGTGATTCTGTGAACCATGTCCTTCTTCTCAGATTCAGCAGCCCTGAGTCCAGTATGTCAGACATCTGCAGTTCCTTTCCTCTCTAAAGGTTTTTGTTAAATATCAAGACAAAGGTAGTGGAGAGAACACTGATTCGATGAACATGAATTATTGTGTTCAGTGGTTAAAGTAAGCTGTTCTTTTAAATAGAGTAGCTCAAAGCATGATATGACAGAAAGAACAGGGAGATTTAAGTGTGCAGTAATAAAAAACAGTCCTACTAATCTAATCCTGAGATGAAGCCAGCACCACACTGTTGAAAAAGCTAATTTCTGCTCAGTGTTATGCCAGACTAGTTCCCTGACATATTTAAAGCCCAAGTTGTTTATAAGGCTATTATTAGAGATTTCTCTCTTTCTGAAGCCAAGGGAGGAAAATAGTGACTGAGGTAAAGGTTGCAAGGCCCCCAGACTGTGTTTCTGATTTACGATTCAGATACAGACATCCTGTTCTTGTAGAAATGGCCTTGCTGGTGCATTTCACAGTGTGTTTCATAAGGTGTATTTTAAAGAGAGACTGGAAACAAAAAGGGGTAGTTGAGCTCCTGAGGACTGAAAAACAAGTCAGTCTGTCTGTAGCGTGTGGCACTCTCCTGTTCCCCTGAGGAGAAAGCTCTTAGTGCATTTCGGCTCCTGCAATGACAGTGATGCTATGTTTCAGGTTTCTCACTGCACTGTAAATGACATTATATTAAAGAAGTGCCTTTGGGCTGGAATACACAAGTGAAGAAAATGTTTGATTAGAAACAACTCCTACTATTCATTGTGAAGTGGTACATGATTGCAAATGGTGTAACTACAGTCAATGCCATCATCACCCATTGTTAGTTGCATATTAGTTATTTAGATTTTCCATCTTTATGTTCTGTGTAATGGAGGTATAAGCTTGTTTGGACACTGTTATTTATATGCTAATTACATGCCACTGAAAAACAACAAAAAAGTATATATTCAATCTAAACCAGTCAGATGTGAAAAGTTTTGCCTAGATCTTCAGCCAGGTCTTCCAGTGGCAGGAGTCAAGTAAATAGAGCCAGATACAATAGCAGAAAACATTCTCTGAGAGTAGTCACAGAAATCCTGTAAGCTGATGGAGAGTTATACACTTCAACTTTAGCATACTGATTATCTATAAACACACTAAAGTGAGGAAGGAGTTCTTTAGGGTGGACTGTTTATCTGTGTTGAAGGGAAAAACTGGAAAGCTGAAAATCAGCTTGGATAGTGACAAAAATATGTAATTGTATTATTTAACTCTTTATTTAATTCACTGCAAT
The DNA here is from genome assembly GCF_963082525.1 of Nesoenas mayeri. NCBI lineage: Eukaryota > Metazoa > Chordata > Aves > Columbiformes > Columbidae > Nesoenas > Nesoenas mayeri. Next base: position 25,789,759 of record NC_137542.1, on the reverse strand, counting down.
TTGGATCACTTCTGATGACACCATATTAGAGATATGACACCCTGGTCAAACTATCAACTCTGATATGCCAATTGTATGCTGCCCAAAGGATGAAAGAGATTATCTGAAACATTTTTCTGTCTCTGAATTCTGACTATGCGATGTAGTGTGCAAGGAGCCTAAAAGAACAGAATTACAAAGGGAAAAACATTACTATGGCAACAAAATATTTCTATTTTAAGTGAGCTTGGTGTAAGAAAAGAAGCAACAGTGTGATTTAAACAGAAACAGATTTTGCAAAATAAGAAATGCAATCATTACTTTAAAACAACATCATGATTTGGCCTCATTTGTGACAGCATATCTACCTGTAACTCCCTTTTCTCTGATTTTTTCTGAGCTTATAGATACATAGAACAACACTTTATGGCTTTAGAAACTGAGACAGGAGTTAAATGAGCTGGTCTCAGGAGATACAGCAGTTCCTTAACAAAGCTAGATACAGAATGTGCATGATGCAGGATATAAGGTCAAGATCACTCCTAACTAGGGTTAGGCACCAGTCTGAGGAGACTGAACTAGGAGTCCTCAGTGTCAGAAGGTATCTTTGCTCTCAGTGAGGTACTGTATCCCCTCAGCTTAACTGTGGCTTCGGCTGAATGGCCAAGAGCATATAGTAAGGGCCTGGTTTTCCTCTGATTTTTCTGGAGCACAAAAGTTCTGTTTTCCTAGTCAGCTATCTCAATTACATGCCTAGGATGTTTTGTCTTTTGCAATATCATCTCAGCAACTTTTTGGGGAGCGGCTCTTCAGCTATTAAAGGCCAGCTGCCAAAAATGTGGAGAATGAGAGAAATCAGCAGCCTTCCAAATACACTGCTTTTACAATAACACACACAAAAAAAGAAACATTTACACAGATAATTAAAGCAATTGTTTTTTTCTCCTGGAAAATGACCTTACAGAATTTCAATGTAGTGGCTGCCTCCTGTTGATTTAACTACATCTTTATAAGAAGCAGAGATAAAATTCAGCCGAACTATGCATCTAAAGAAAGGCAATACTACCTGCTTGTCAAAGAAATAAGATCAAACATGCTTGTTCAAAAAGCAGTCTCAGATGTCCATGCAGAGCTCCGCCTCAGTGTAGTTTATCTGAGCCTTGACTCTACTGAGGTACCTTGCAAGGCAGAGTGGACATGATGTACTGACAGCGCAACCTCACACCAAAACGCCATCTACATCCTTTTATCTGGCTTTATCTATGGGCTGCTTTTAGGCCTTCAGAGCATCTCAGCTGTTGGGAAACAACTAGAAGGGACCTGCATTATTCTGGGCTTTGACAACTTGGAAGTCCAGGCTGTGCAGAAAACTAGAAAGCCATGAAGATCCCAGCTCCGTGGCTTAGCAGTGACTATGAAATAGCACCACTCTTGTTCAAAAGCACACACTGTGAGGAAGCCCAGTGCCCAGAGACTGCCCCGGTGCCCCACAGGCTCAAGGACTTCATGGGCAAGGTCCAGCACTCAGAAAGAAGACACTAGGATGTGTGGAGGAGGATGCTGATTTGTGCCATATGAAGCGCCGTTGTCTGCACTGTCTGGAGGGATGGCGTCTGCTGCTGTTCACCTGCTGCAACAGACAGGTGGAAAAGTTAGGGAAAGTGCACTTGGAGCATACAGGTGACCCCCATCTTGAACATATTGTGTCTCAGTGATCAAGGGTCTGAAAGGACTTATAGAGAAATAGATGTCATCTTTTCATCTATACTCAGCTACCTTTAAGGCTTCTGCTTTGCCACTTAAGGCAAGCAGTGGTTTGCTATTTTATCCAGGCTATGCTAGGACATGCAGCGTCCTGCACAGTCTCGTGAATTTAGGAGCAAACCAGATCATTCAAAGGCAGTTATTTTTGCCAAAAACCCCAAGTGATAGCTTAATTGGCCAATCAATTCAGAATATGCTCCACAATTAAATAAATGGCAATTTGATTATGTGCTGCTGCCACAAAATACAATTTGATTTGACTTCAGGAAAGTGATGGCTTTTTCTTTAATATTTGGTTACAGCCTTTCAATTGAGTGTAACCAGGGGAGAGCAGAATGCTGAAATATTATGATTTTTCCATGTTAAACTTGAACATGTTTAATACTTATTAAAAGATTAAATGACTTTTAAAATCAAATTGAGTGATTCAAGCTTGCAGAATAAGGCTTAATCTTTCACTGTTCCACCTCTGCAGAATAAAATGATCCCTGCTGCGAATGTGATCTTTTCAAAAGTATATTTATTGAGCTTCTTTGGTAAAACTATCTCTATTACCTCTCTTTTTTTATGTTTTGGGCTTAGTGTTTGTGTGTGTGTGTGATTGTTGTTGGTTTTGTTTTGGGATTTGTTTTATTTTATTTTGTTTTTCAGGAAAGACTTTTGATCTACTGCTGTAATTTTGTTTATGTCACAGCTGGACTTTCCTAGTAGAGTAGTTATATTCATGTTGTGTCTCACGTGACAGATTCTCCTAAGTAAATATATTATTTCGAGGCAATCAAGATTTTGATAGCAGAGCATTTAAATTAATATAATAATAGGTTTTTAGAGTCTGAAGGGACTAGTCGTTCCTGGTCAAATTTTTTCTATTTGTCCTAATACTTCACTCAGTAATTCCTGCCTGAAGCCCAGTGACTAATGGGTAGAGAAGTAGAATAAAATCTTTAAGCAGATACCTGATCTTGATAAGAGAGATCTTGCTGCCATATTATCTACAATGTCTTCTAAGTTCTTCAGAGTTGCTGTTTCCCAGAATATAGGCTTCAGTCATTAAGTACAAACCTTCATTTTTAATTGTTTAATATAAGTCTTCATATGACTTTATTTGATGGACTTGTTTGACTGCACCATTCACTGTATATTTGTTTAATATCTTCCCTGTTATTTATAATTTCTCCAACCTCTGAGCCAATATGTACATTATCTACAGTGACTTCATTCTTCCCAAACATCTATGAATTGATCCCTTCCAGACTTTAACCAAATGATAAAAATTCCTAACAAAGTCTTGCAATGGGAGACCTCAAGTTTTTCATTAACAAAAATTTGTTTGTTGAAAAGATGCTGCACTGATGCATTATGTTTGCACAGGACAGTATTATGAGGAATGTCTAACCTCACAGAAAGTACTAGTCTGCCTTATCAACCAGACTTGTAATGGTCTCAAAAAAGTACTTCCAAATTTATTGGAACCACCTGGGGTTTTTTTCTGTTTTCTACATAGATGTGTTGAATTCTAATTCTATCTCAAGGACTGAGAGCTACAGACACATGTATGTCTTTGTGAAAGGAAAACAGAGGAAAAAATGCACCTAAAAGAAATATCAGGCTGATTTCATTCAAGGGATTTGCCTACTGGAGTCAGTGATGTTAAACAGAGATGATCAGGGTCCAGCATACTAGCTCTATTCTGGATTGACTGGCAACATACAGAAATAATTACATTTCTGTAGGACATATTTTGTATACTTGCATTGCAGAAAAATGTGGACTTGAAAACCATAGAAGAAAGCTAGAGAAAAAACATTTTACAGTAAAACATCTTCCACCTCAGATGGTTTCAAGCTGAATTACATCACAGTATGTTTGTGCCACTCCAACCGATGGTCATTTTTAATGTATTTCTCATGGAAAAGTAGTTTTCTGAAGACAAGCTCTGCTTGAGAGTAGCATTATTAAGCTGAGGGCAATGGGCGATATGAATGGTATATAATACGGACAGAAACAGTTAAGGCAGTCAGTTAATTTCTATATTATAAAGAAAGATGGATGGTGAAAAAGATTATTATGTTAACATCCCTAAAATTAAAGGTGATTTTTTCTTATTTAATCTATTACCTAAGAAGCTAAATATGGTATCTCACTCTCATGAAGGCTCTCCTTTGGCCTTAGACGTGAAAAAATAGAGTATTTTCATTAGCTAATCATAGAGGATGGGCGAGACTGTGAGTGGAAGAGCATTCTTATACTGTGTGTTCTGGTCTCTGTCTCAAAATTAATGTCCTGTCCTTCAAGCCAATAGATGAAGATGTGGAAGATCTGTTGTGGCACTGTTTAATCTCCAGCACAGAGAAGTGGAAGATACAACATCTCCATACATGCTGTCTGGGAGCACAGGGTGATGGACAGCACATCCTTCTTTATCTGGGATCCGGGTTCTTCTTCATGTCCATCTCATTCTACAAAAGCAAATTCCAAGTAATTGAATGCTGTGATTGCACCCTCAAAACCACATGGATCAGGTCTTCCACAAAACAGAGAAGATAGTTGCATAGGAAGCATGGGGCACAGGAGGCTGACCATGGTTAATGAGGGAGTGACATAGTAGGAAGAAGTTGGACCAGAGTGAACAGGATTTGTAAGGCATCTTGTATTGCAAATTCACATTCACGTTTCTTTATCAAGACTGTCCCCTTTTTTGTAAAAGAACTGATACATAACATGGGCAAAATGCATAATAAGGTACACTATGTTGCCTGGGACAAGAAAAAATTGTGGGAAATTCTCCCCTTGCAATGTCAATGTTGAGCCTCCCAGAGGATCCAGAGAACACTCAGACACCAGTGGAGGTCACTCTGGGCTTGACTGCTACAATCAGTGGGAAGATTTCCTCTCACACTACAGGCGAGGACCCAGACATATTTCTATACAGTTCACAGTAGGATACCTTTTGCAACACCCACCACATTGTAAAAGACACTTCAAAGGTATTGTAATGTTCAGCAAAAATCCCAGTTTATTCACCTATATATAGATTTGAGGGTTGCAACTGACTGAAGAGAAGTGCAAAATATCCCTAGCTCTAGTAAAATACAGTTTGCAAGATGCCCTTGAAAGTTACATCTGAGAATTTTGGTGGATACAATAAAGGTATTTTGATTATCTAGTGATTTGATATACCTGTGGGAATGAATAGTCTTTCTGGAGGTTCAGCTGCTCTGGTCAGTTTGGCATATTTATCTAGTTTGCATTTTTCTGCTTCCGGTATCTTCCCATTATCTCAAATTCTCAAATTGCTTAGGTCAAGTTCAGCATAATAACCTATTTAACCAGTACAACATTCATAATTTCACCATCTGATCCATAATTTCTCTTGGTAGCTGACTGTCCTGGAAAATTGATGCCTATGATAGCATCTGTGGACTTTGCTCCTTATCTCAGACCTCTGTCTTTATCCTCTTTAGAGCAGATTATTAGAATTACTTCCTCTTAGATGTCCCCAGATGACCAGAGTCTTAAAACACAATTTGACGCTCATGTCTGATATGGCAAGGTAATTAATTCCTCCTTGCAGGAAGCTGTGACCAGAGAGGTTTATGGCAGGCCAAACAGCTATGTTAAAATAAATATTTATTTTTAACATCAGAAAAAAATATCTAAAAGATTTTTTAAAAATGCAAAATGTCTGTCTTACTTAAGGAGTCAGTTTGTTGAGTGCTTGAATAGGGGCTAAATTCTCTAGTACTCTTTTAAGTCTGGGGTCATCTTACTGTACTGTTAGTCTCCCTTTTGTCCTTATGGGGCTTACTTTAAGCATAAATGAAATTCTTTGCTCCTTTACATGCTTGGACCTATAACTAGACTTGTTGAGCTCAGCAGGGGTTTGCAATAAAAGCATCAAATTGAACAGCTCTTGTATTGTGTCTGAAGTATCTGCTAGGGAGTACATATCTGGTTTCAATTCTCACTCTTCCTGGGCACATTTCCTTACAACCGAGTTATTGAATTAACTCACTGTATGAATACATATGCATGGAGCAGACAGCTCAATAACCAATTCAACTTCTAATATTCCTAAATTACTTCAGGCAAGTCCAAATCTATTACACAGACATTTTCCATCTCTGGCATCATTTGTATAATGTGTGAGATTTTGAAAGAGCTAAAATGAAAAGGATCCTTTACCTTCTGTTATGGTACATTATAGGAAATCATCTTGATCTGCTCATTAAATGAAGATGAAACATATTATATGGAATTGTTTTGAATTGAGGATATCTGTCACAAACAAGAAAATATACACACTGTACACAGTGCCGTGGAAACTACCCCTTGGGATAAGTGGTCTCCAGGGTAAGGAGCAAATGTAGCGTGACACCCATGTGTGGTAACATGTGCCATGCATCTCTTGCCTACCAAAAATGTGATATCACAGAACTCTGTGATGACTCAAGTGTGCTAGAAGTCACAGACAAGAAATTGGCTCTCAGACTGCTTGTTAAATTATGTCTTATTAAAAAAAAATTTAAAAAAAAATATTAAAAAAAATCAGATTTTGTACCTGAGCTGACAGAATGAATAAATCCTGGAGTATTTCAAATCAATAGCAAAGTTCTCATATACCTAAATGAAGACAGGATTTCAAAAAAGGAAGGTTAATTTACTAGAAAACATTGGTGCTTACTAAATCACTTCTGGATATATCTGTTTGGTCTGTTTCTGCCCTCAGATGTTCACAGAGCTTTTATATAAACTTAGCTATTACAAAGCCTGAGTGGATTAGGGGTTGGAGAAGCATCTACTGGAATAGTTCTCTAAGTACTCTGGGCTCCAAACATCAAAATTTTCCATTGATTTTTGAAAATCACATATTAACATTATATATTTTTTTACTGTTACTGTTCAATGATGGCTCACACAATAAATAAGCCACAAAAGAGCATAACAATTCAAAAATTAAAGATAAGAACATACTAGAAAGGAAATGTTCACAAGAACAGGTAGCTAGAACAACGTGTTGAGCCTCCCCACAGCAGAGATTGAAACAACACTTCAATGGGGCAGGAGAACTTACTACTCAGAGGTTGGAAATATGTGAAGAATGCATGAAAATAGGAAGTTTGAACATGGAGGAAGAGATAGTAAGCTGAGCCAGCAAGCATTAACTTGGCTGGGTACATCTCCCAGCTCTATGACTCTTCATTTTACTGTGAATTAGGAAGACCAGGTGGTACAGCAAAGAGGACATGTTCATGCCCTTGTCATCCCCACAAAAGCCCATATCTCCTATGGTCGCTAGTCACTAAAGCTCTGTGTGAGCTATTGATGACCCTCATAGAAATGGAAGTGACTACCAGGAAAAGCATGTGAACAAAGACATGTAAAATCAAAAAGGAAAACAGCAGAAAACCTTACTGCTGTGGTGCATACCTTGTGTATGGCTGCCCATTTCCTCCTGCATAGCTGTGTTCATTCTTCTGTTTAAAATGCAGTTACTGTATTATTGATTTTCTAAATAAGTTTTTAAAAGCATTTAGGATTGGGCAATTAGTTACTGCTTAATGCAAAATGTCAAAACAGAGCTATTGATCCAACTAATTGATCAATTGATTTGTTATTTCCTTCACTTGGCTTGATGTAGACCTGTTCCAAAAGAATATAAGAAAGAAAAATAAGTTGGATTTTGTAAGGAATATTATACAACAAAAAATTCAGGAATGATTTATTACTCTTGAAAGGAAACAGTTTGGGCATAAAAGTGATTTTCCAGTAATTGCTTGTTTATTGAAACAGCCACCAAAAGGAGAAGCTCACAACAGGGCAACAGAAAGAAGAAATGCTGAACAGTGTACACTGTGAAGTGTGTTTATTGTAACTAGGACAAAGGGTATGCCTTTAGATGTGTTATGAGAAAAATTTTGATATATTGTCATTTTGGTCATTCTGAAGTAAAGCACAGAATAGTAATTACTATAATTAAGGAATCAGCTTTGAACCAGAAACCCAGCATTGTGGACTTCATCTGAAACTGGCAAAAGTTTTGGGAAAGTATATGTGACAGAAAACAGAACATGATCAGGGAAACTTTCTGATCTCTTCATCTGAGATAATGGGCTGCTTATTCCAACACATAAATAGAAGTGCATGGCTGAGGTAAGTTCCACCTCACAGGGTCACCAAAACACAGACATAGGGAAGGACATCAAGGATATCTGGTCCAACCACCTGCTGAAGTGGGGTCAGCTACAGCAGGTTTCTCAGAGTCATCGCCAGTCAGATTTTAATACCTCAAAGGATGGAGACTCTACAAGTTTCTGGTCAAGTTGTTCCTAGCTTTTTGCTTGCTGCCGCTCGTGCCAGCAGAGGAGAGATGTTTTGTAGGATACTCACTGTTGCATTTCTTCCCCAGTGTAAACTACATACACAGCTAAATCCTTCTGGCCCCTCTCCTCCAGGAGAAGAAACTACTCCTAATGTTCTGCAATACTGGTGCAGCTAGGAGACACACACCTACATTGGGGAAACTTTTCAGTTGGATGTTGTTTTCTCTCTCAATGTCCATGAAAAAAAAAAAAAAACCACAACCAAAGAAACATCCTAAAACCACAGAAAATGCTTTGAAAAAGTATACTGCACAGCTTCTCACTGGGCCACATGCCTTCTGCACATGTTAAAAGATTGAGGAAATAATCGCAAAAGCCATTGCTACTCCCAGTGTCCTTTTGTTCTGAAGATTTCTTGTCCCCAAAACATTAGAGTTATGCAGCTGTTGTACTCAAAGGCCAAACAAAATACCATCAGAAATGATTAATTAAATAATGATGGATGTAGTTTATGAACTGTAACCCATTAATAACTATTACAGCAAATTCTGACTAAAAATATTTTACAAACAACCAGTTAAAACAAATCTGTAGCACAGGAGGCAGTTCAAAAAAGCTGAAACCACAAAAACATATTTAAACAGCTGGATAAAGCAGGACCCGCCAAAAATTGTTCTGTTAACTGCATGCTGTCACTGGATTAAAAATAAATATGAAGGGATGATAAACACCTAGGTTAGCTGCATGGTATTAAATTAGACCTTGGATAATTCTGTTTTCATTTTACTGTTGGAAAACTGATGTGGTCACTGATGTTTTCCTTGTGCAAATACTTTTAACACAGGGATAAATATAGGGCATAGTAAAAAAGGCCAGTAAAATCTAGATAATTTATAAACACTCAAGGTAAAGAGGCCTATGAAATTCAACCTAGAGAACTTCAGAAGCAGCCAAAGTATTTTCTGAATCATTAGTTATCATCTTCAAGAACTTGTGAAGGACAGAGGAAATCTCTAAGGACTGGAGGTCAAACACAGTACCCACTATTAATAAAAGGACAGCAATGTGACCCAGGGAAGTATAGACTCATCAGGATAACTTTAATACTTGGAAGATGCAAAAAAAAGATGATTGCATAATCAATTCATAAACATCTAGGGGAGAACAAAGGTGATAAAATACTTCTGACATGGATTTGCCAATAATATATTCCATCAGACCAACTTGGTTACATCTTTGAGGAAATAACTGGCCAAGTGAATAAAGAAAAACAGCAGGCATGACATATATTGACTATATTAAGGCTTTTACATGGTGTTGGGCCTGATTTGCTCTTTAGTAAAGGAAAATGTGATATAGGAGAGATCACCATAATGTACACAGTTTGTTGGTCTATAACACAAAGACTTTATTAATAGATTGCTAACTGACAGCTTATTCTGGTGAAGCACATAGGTGTCTCTGCAGAGCTTTTTTCATTCAACATTTTTATTAATGACTTAGTCTAAATAATGGACTTGAAGTTCATGGATAACACTGAGCCAGGAAGGCTGAATTATATTGAAGAACCAAGGATCAAAATTCTTAACAAACTGAAGCAATGATCTGAAATTAAAGATGAAAATCAGCAGACACAAGTGTAAAGTATTTTGATGAAGAAGCAGGAAGCACAGAAAAGAGACTAACTAGCAAGCTGCAATAACGCAGAAAAGGGATTGTGAGTTACAGCTGATGTCAGACTCAACCTGAGTCAGCAGTCTGATGTTACTGGGGGAAAAAAAAGGCAAGTATCATTTTGTAATATACTGACAAAATGTCATGTGTTAGATGCTGGAGGAAATTATTTTTTTCTATACATCACCTGGTGGGCCTCAGCTAGAGAACTGTGTTTTATTTAAGATGTTATTCTTCAGAAAATTTATAAGAAGGATTGAAGAGAAGCTAAAGGAGACAAATAAGAAAATGAAGAGGTCTAAAGAACCTCACCACTGTACAAAAGTTGAGAAAACTGTTTCCTTAGGTTGATAAAAAGTAACTGAAATAGTGAATATGATAGTAGATTTCAACAACAGGAATTATTGAGAAAAAGACTGATGCACTACCCATTGGATTGGTTTGAAACAAAGAAGATTTTTCTTCTTCGAAGCATTGCTTTGGAGAAACAATTCAAACTGTAAGGGACAAAAGGGAACAGATCACATCTGAGCAACTTGAGTTGCCTTAGTGGAAGAACTAGACTGCTGTCAGTGAAAGTCTAGGACACAGCCCAGGGAAAATGGACTCCAAGTAGTCCCTGGTTTCTTCCCAAAGGGTTGCTAAGGACATTTTACGTTTCATGTTTGAAAATTAATGACTTAAGTTTATAACTTTTTTTTTTTTTTTAATAAGGAGCAGTATCCACTGAAATAAATACATGTATGTGCACTCCTGAGGTGAAGAACAAACCTTCAATGGCCACAGCAAGAAGTCAGGAAGTGAAAGCCTTTCATTTCGTACCGTACCCAGCCAGCCCCTGCAGAACTCAGTGCATCCCCACTACACATCTGCCCACACAAGTCAAGGCTTAGGAGATCAGAGCAGCTGCCTGGAGTTCCAGTGGGCAGACATGTGCAGTGTGTTGAACAGAGCAAGGTCTGGCATTGATAGCGTTCCCTGCTTGCAAGGCTTCTCCATGCCCATCCTACCAGTTATGTTATCACCAGACCCACGTTACTAGATCATTAGATAAAAATTATCTTATAGAGTAGAACTTTGATATTTTTTTTTATCACCTGTCACATCCACACAGCTCAACGGCCAAATCAGAAGCAACAGCAGTCATTCTGAAGGTATGGTGTATATGTCCGTCCCAGTGCTGAGAACTGAGATTTTATTCAACAATGTAGCTGCAGCTGCAGCTTTTTCAGCTGAATGCTACAGCAGATGGAAGAAGCCTGTGTGTTCAGAAAATGTGGTGATTTTTCAATAGTAGATGATTGCATGGCAAGTTGTGCATTCCACCCACAACATAGTTTTCTCTATGCACTTGTATGGTGCACTTATGTAGTTAATTGCACACCTGCTTATACACACAAGAGAGGAAACACAAAATATATTTAGATTCATTTTAACTTAATAAGTTGTTTTATTGAAATTGCCCACAACGTTTTCCTTGATTTTCAAGATGTTTGAAGGAATAGCTATTTGCATGTCAGAAATATTTGAAGATTTGCTTTTCCATGTTTCGAGGATCAAATGTGAAGGTATTATGAAGACAAGAGAAAAGAGCATGCTAGAATGATGGATCTCTGAAAGAACGAAAATGAACAATGCTCTCCAGTTATGCTTTCATCTCCTTTCATATAGACAGTTATGATATTAAGAATCATTCACCACTCATCATATTTCTCCACCACTAAAACGAAGATGACTGTGATCATTTTTGCCATTTCCTCCTGCAGTACACTAAAGATACATGCTAATATTGCTACCAATGGAAAAATAACCCATTTAGCTGAGTGCTGTTTAAGAGATTGTATTCACAACTTCTTTCATTTCACACAAATTAACCCAGTAATGATTCCTGATGGCTGATCAAGTGTCTGCTGTGTTCTAACATGTTGTAGGGAGATTGGCAAGCATGCTCCAAACTATTTTGTCAGTTATTTTCACTTTCTGTACCTTCAGCTGATAAAAATGGCAGATAAATACTTCACAGTATCACAGTATCACAGTATGTTTGGGATTGGAAGGGACCTCAAAAGATCATCTAGTCCAATCCCCCTGCTGGAGCAGGAATGCCTGGGTGAGGTCGCAGAGGAACATGTCCAGGCGGGTCTTGAATGTCTCCAGAGAAGGAGACTCCACAACCCCCCTGGGCAGCCTGTTCCTGTGCTCTGTCACCCTTACTGAGAAGAAGTTTTTTCTCAAATTTAAGTGGAACCTCTTGTGTTCCAGCTTGATCCTATTACCCCTTGTCCTATCATTGTTTGCCACCGAGAAGAGCCTGGCTCCATCCTCGTGGCACTCACTCTTCATATATTTTTAAACATTAATAAGGTCACCCCTCAGTCTCCTCCAAACTAAAGAGACCCAGCTCCCTCAGCCTTTCCTCATAAGGGAGGTGCTTCTCTCCCTTAATCATCTTTGTTGCCCTACGCTGGACCCTCTCCAGCAGTTCCCTGTCCTTCTTGAACTGAGACGCCCAGAACTGGACACAATATTCCAGATGTGGTCTTACCAGGGCAGAGTAGCGGGGAAGGAGGACCTCTCTCGATCTACTAACCACCCCCCTTTTAATACACCCCAGGATGCCATTGGCCTTCCTGGCCACAAGGGCACAGTGCTGGCTCATGGTCATGCTGTTGTCCACCAGGACCCCCAGGTCCCTTTCCCCTACACTACTCTCTAATATGGCATTTCCCAACCTATACTGGAACCTGGGATTGTTCCTGCCCACATGCAGGACTCTACACTTTCCCTTGTTAAATTTCATCAGGTTATTCCCCGCCCAAGTCTTCAGCCTGTCCAGGTCCCGCTGGATGGCAGCACAGCCTTCTGGCGTGTCAGCCTCTCCTCCCAGCTTAGTGTCATCAGCAAACTTGCTGATAGTACACTCTATTCCCTCGTCTAAATAGTCTAAAACTTCTATATATAAGAGTAAGAGTGAATTACTGAAAACATAAAACTGAGGAAAACCCTATTAGTTCATGACAGGCTACAAATCCTAAAGATCTGATGCCAGCCACTGTAATTATACATACAAGTCCACAATAGGTTTATTGGCTTCATAAAAGCCATTTCCAGATTTTAGTAGCACAATAAGGAGTTACTACTGCTGTGCATTTTTTTCCTGCTCTGAGACCAACTAGTAACACTGTGGTTCAGTGCAGGCCAATAAGGCCCAACAGAGCAGAAGACATCTAAAAATGTCCTTTGGTGCCTGCAGTGGTCTTCCAGAAACAGCAGTAAAATGTTATTTCAACTGATGAACCAAACAGAAACAGAGGCAACCTAAAAACCAGACCTGTGGAAAGTCGACATGGGTGCCCAATCTGGCCCTGAGAACATACAACTAGCAATGCCTCCTACTGCATGCCATGATTTCTATGGGTTTGCATTTCCTCCCTGTTCCCCTGTGCCATGCTACTTCCACCCAGCACCTCACGCCAGAATCCAGCAGCTACAGTCTCTGAGGGTGGTGTGAGACTGTGGTTCTTTACCAACAGAGTCTTCTCCAGCACCTCAAACAGACATGATATTTCCTTGACTCTGCAGGAGTCCCTCTCATTCTTCAAACAGATGGTAGCCTGTTTCACTGGGACTGACAAGCAGAGGTTTTGAGTAACCTGATGGATTTAAACTAGTTACTTTTTTAGTGGCATTGCTGATCAAAAAGGTTCCTTCTTAGTTAAAAAAAACCTCAAATGCAGGAGCATCGAAATAAAAATCAGAGCTTTTCTGAAGCAAATAGTAGTGGCATGATATTTGGGTCTTTTTTTCGCCTTTGTGGGCTCATATTTGTTTTGGGACTGGTTCAAGGAAATAATTCACAGCCATTCTAATGGCTGCCAGTTTGCACTGCAGCAAAGGGGGCTCACCTCTGCCATCCTCCTTACTATCTGTGGGAAACTGGCCTGATCACAGTAAGAATAAATATCCCTCCATGCTGATTTTTTTGGGTCTTTTCTGTTTCTTTTATTCCACAACAGCTCAAATGTTAAGCTCTATTTCAAGATATTAAATGAAGCAAATAATGCTATTTCAATCACCCAGTCACCTTTGAGCATACCACATTACCTAATAACCAAAAATATGGGATTAGAGCAGTGAATTTATGTTGCTGCATTAAGGCATAATAATATCTGAGGGAACAGGGGAAGGGAGAAATTAATTCAGGTATAATATATTAGTAGCAACTAGGGATTCATAAAATTGGACCAGATCACTCTGAAGAGATTCAAACCTCTGTGATACAACTGAAGCCTTTTTATTAACTTCTGGCTGAAATCCACATGTCCAGGAACACGAGGGTTGCAACTCTTCAGTACTCATGGCGGAAGAGCTGAGAATGAGATTTGGAGCAGATGGGAACGTCTTGCTTTTATATTAGACTCAGCCTCTGGGAGGTGGCTCTGTTTTGGTTCAGACCTCTGCAACAGATTCAAACACCTGGAGGTGAGGGGTCTGTGGCACAAGCCCTCTGAGCTCTGAGACAGTCTTCTCCCGCAAGGTCTCTGTGTGTGCGTGTTCACCTTCCACTGCCACGAGGCAGGTGCTGGCCCACAAGCATGACCACCACAAGTCCAAGGGGCTGTTGTACTTAGGGTCACCTGTTTAGACACACCACTGAAACAATCCTGCGGTGAGTTTTACTAAACAAACAAACAAACAAATAAATATCAAGTCCACGCCACTGACTCCTTTCCCCTCCTTCATCTGAGCCATGGTTTCTGATCCCTGCCCACCTTTGCAGTCCTGTAAGCTCCTGACTGCAGAAAGCCCTTCACATGTAGATGCTTCCAGCAAACCCTGACAGGAGAAACATTTTTAACAACAACATTTCAGAGCTATATTTAGTGCACCAGCTTGTGTGTAAGGAGCAGACTGGAAGGGAGAGAGGGCAGACAAAAGAAAGGAAGTGGAGGGACGACGACTTGAAAGTCATTATGGAGTGTTAAGTTTTTGGGTGTGAAAATGTGTATGGGCACAATCTATCTTTTTACACATTTGGATATAAATGCACACACATACTTTTCTAACAGAACTTAAATTTTTAAAAATCAGAAATGGCCTCCTAATATATTAACCCTAAAACAGTCAGTGGGCCACATTTATTAAGTTTATAAAGAAAATAAAATCTGGATTTTTTCAGAAGATGATATTTTAATTTCTTATCTAGTTTAGTAGAAATCTCATTTATTGAAGATAATCTTGCCTCAAGATATAGTTACTGTGCCTGGAAATTTCTATGTACACCTCTGTGTAAACCACAATACTATGTAAAAATATGTAAGTTATTTACATTTCCTCTGTGTAGCCATGTAGTATAATTTACTATGTGTCTGAAGTTGGATGGAAGTTTTGCTATTGACTCCAAAAAAACCCAGTATCTTAGTGAATTTTTTCAATTATGCATTTAGTCATTTGTTTATGGCAAAGCTACAGGTACCTGGTTGTTTTGAAGGATAACCCATTCCTCTAAAAAAAAAAGACGTCTCTCAAATGAAGCTGATGATTACCTATGCACTGGGAAACCTTAGCAGAAAGAGATACATACCATGTGCTGCCATTTAGAAATTGCATAAATTTAATCAGAGAACAAACAGCCCCTGAAAGGCTCAACAGATCTGCTCCCTGAGTCAGACTTGCTTCACTGTTTGAAAAAGTCACCCATCATTTTAGAAAAGCTGTGAGGTTACCCCTTTCAGCTTCCAAGTTCAACAACCCACCGTGCTGGGCCAAGCTGCTGTTTTGGATATACTGTTTTCCAGACAAGATGTTAGCCCTCATATTTGTCAATAAAGTCTTGTGCAGCTCCTACCCATCTGAAGAAAATCTACATAACTGAATCCCACTAAGACTTTACACGGATGCTATGCTCTCACACTTGTAAGAATGTGGTACTTTCTGGTAATCTCTGCCAAAAACCTTCTGGGAGGTTTAGCTGTGTTTTAGTGCCAGTGAAATGATTTGTGCTAGCATCAGTCTTCACAAAGGCAGGACACAAACCAGAAAATACAGCTGTTGTCCACTTGTGCTTATTTCCTACTAGAGCAGATCACGGTAGGACTACAACCTGGCTTTGGAGCAGATGTCAGTTATGTAAACTGAATTGTGTTTTGCATAAACCCTTTCCTTTTTCCTCTTTTTTTTTTTTTTTTCTTTAAACAAATATGATCAAATTAACAAAGTCTGTGTGGGATTTTGCATTTTGGCCAGAATCCTGAGGCACTGCTAATCTTGGCACTCCACTTATGCAGGACGCAGATGTGTTCCCCTAGTTTCTAAACTCCTGTCCTAGAAAATGCAAATGAGACCCCAAATCAGGTGTCCAGGGCCATCTGCTTGGTTTTCACCCCTGACTATTGCTTTTCTAAATTAAACTTTCAGTCCTCAGGCAGAAATGCTCTGCTGAAGAAACAGCAGAGGGTCTGAGTGCAGGAAGTGGAGGGAGCAGCTGGAGCAAGGCCAGGGGATGAAGACCCTCCCGCGACCACATTTCTTTCCCCACACAAAGTTGCTGGATCTGACCTTCCACAAGGGAAGGGTGGGCAGAGGAATATCCCTGCCAAATCACAGCAGAATTGAAAAGCAAACTGCGTGAGAGAGTTTGCAAGGGCCAGTTTGGGATTGATTGAATTGTTTAACTGCTGAACCACCATCTCTGGGTCATGGTGCCTTCAGTGTAGTTCATCATCCTCACACTGGTGACTAGGTTTAGTATCCTCAACAGTCATATTTTTCTCCCCATATTGGTGCAGAGAAGAGTTCATGTAAAGTTAAATTTTCCAGTGCAGGGTCTTCTAAACTAGTTAACCTGTCATTTTAATTAGTTCCCCAACTAGTGTATGGAAGAGCTGCTGCAATGGCCTTTATTTTGCCCCTATTGCACGAGTTATCCTATTTCTTCAATCAACAAAACACATGTAAATTATCAGGGCATGACTATTAAATTAAAAGGACTGTGATACACCAGTTAGGACAATTTCTTGCTTTTTCTTTGACATTTATGTTAATTACACACCCTTCCATCCCATTACCCTGTCTGAGTTCCTACTCCATTTCTTCTGCTATGACCACAGGAAGTTAACCCATACCAACAAAAGTGTGAATGAAGTTTCTTCTTTCAGAAGCAACTCTAGTCTGCCCAACACTGGTCTCTAAAGATAATGGGAGGTTACAAAGTAAAATGGAGCCAGACTTGTCAAAGTTGCATGGTGAGATGGCAAGAAACAAAAGGCTCAAGGTGGAAAATGGAATAGTCGAATTTGATATAAGGAAAATCTTTTTCACCATACAGCTGGCCAAACATAGGACCAAGTTTCTAGAGAGGCTGTGGAGTCTAGTCTCCATCCTTGAAGGCAAGAAAGTCAAACTCAGATGGACATGGCCATGAGCAACCCGCTCTAACTGGGCCTATTTCAAGGCTGAGAGTTGGACTGTATGACTTCTGGAATGCCTATTCAAACTAAATTAATGACAATACTACTATTTAATCTTTTTTCTCAAATTTCTTTGGCAATCTGTGTACACTTCAACATGGATTTCAGACATGAGTTTCAGCAGATTTAGCTGTTGAACTATGGTAAAGAGTGTACACACATAGTATTGTTCCCTTCTTAAAGACGATTCATTTCCATTTAACTTTGCTTCATCATTAAAAGATCTGTGATGAAATTAAATTAACTCTCTTTGAGCTGAAATGCACATACACACAAAGACTCGTAGTGGTTAAGCCTTACATATATGCAGACTTCCAGGTACACATCCTGACTGAACGCACAGCTATGACTACTTCAGTGCATGATAATGAAAAACTTTGGAATCTCCTGCAATCTTCCTAGGGCATCCTGCAGGTTTTGTAACTTTTAAGCTTTCAGCTGTTTTACAGGGAAGTGTTTTATGGCCTTGCCACTTGTATTTTGTGAGGATGACCCTGGCTGTAGCTACAGAAAACAGCCAACTATCCCATGCCTATGGGGTGAATTGTATTTGTAGACTTGGTGTCCTCCAGGCCCAGGTTCCTAGTCTGAAATAAAAAAGACATCTGTTTTCAATATTGCTTGTATCTGTTACAAACCACAAACAAATAACAGATTGACCTAAGATGATTCAACACAGGGCATTTTCAGTCCGCAGTGTGATCACACTTTTATGGTTTATCGTAAAGTGTTTTTTGTTTTGTTTTGTTTTGTTTTGTTTTTCCTGGCTATGTTTATCGTAGAACTTCTGACTGAATTGCTGCAATGGGGCAAAATATGGTACTTTTTTGTAAAGTTCTCAGGTGAAACTCTGTATCAGATAAGGAAGGTGGAGAAAGCTATGGAATTACAAGACCTTTCAGAAACCTGAAAACCTGGAATTCTTACTTCGTACCTCAGAATAAAAATGCTAAGAAGTACTATAACTAAAAGAAGCATTTTTATGCAAGTATGTCTATGACAACATGGAAAGAGATCAGTGTCACTCAACTGTGTGTTAAAGCGACAACAAGAAAAATGCAAATAGTTCTAATTATTATAATTATATGATTAATCATACACCTGAAGTTTTATTGACTTATAACACTAATAAAAACTAAGAAACATGGAACCTTCATTGCTTTAATAGCATGTTTAAATTGTTCCACTTAACTGATATTTCAGAAGCTGTGGTAAACAGTACAATTTTCAGAAGAATTTATTGGCATTTGAGGATCACACACTTGTTCAGATAATGAGGCATCTTAGACAACTGAAATTCAGTCAACTGAGATTTGAGAGTAAAACTGTCCAAATCAAATGCCAAATAAAATCTGTTTCTGAGGACTAAAATTGCAACATTATTTTCAGACGTGCCTTGTGTATGCCTATGTTTTCTTTTGGAGAAGCCCCTGTTTCTCAGTAAAGCCGGAAATCTTATGTAGGTGGCTATAATCACCTTTAGGTATTAGATTTTAATATTTCTAGTTGAAAGTAAGCACCACAGTGCTACAGTGAAGTATCTGAAAGTAGACTTGCAATGTTACACAATACTTGAGAGGACATTGTTGTAAATAGGTCCAATATTTTTATAAGGAGATTTTGCGCATATCAAAAAGTTTTTCCTAAAAACAGGCTAAGAAGAGATTTAGATTGTGAAAGGCCTTTTCCTTTAGCAAATGCACACTCAACTGACCTCCACTCAGGGGCCTGATTTAATGCAACGGTTCACATGCCTTACCCTAAACACAGCAATCTTACTGAGGTCAGATTGACTAGAATATATGTGTTGAAAAGTAGATAGTCTTAAGTACACTGCTGGAGTCTGAAACCCTTCAGCTGAAGAATTACATTGGTGAGATGTAATTGTTTAAGGAGCAAGTCCCAGGACAGTTGGAAGCCATTTATAAATAAAGTTCTCCTGACTGTATTTTAATTCATTTTGTTATTCATATTAAATAATTTGTACTCTTAGAAAATAACTTCTGATTATTCAAAGCGGAGGTCAGCACACGCATGAATGTCCAGAGATCAACAGTCTTCTTATCTTTTCATAAATTTAGAGGAAACGGTTCAAAAAATTGCTTTATCATTTTTTTTGCCTTGAAAGGTAGTGACCCTTTGAAATAAACTTGCCAAGAGACATCTCACTCAGAAAATTGTGAGTCCTGTTGTTGGAGGGTAAGGGGAAAGGCACTTGATAGAGTCTGGGACTAATATTGGGGTTCATCTCTACTTCATTAAAGGTCAGCCAGACAGTAGAGCAGAGTTGTGAAAAAAGGAGGTTGCAGAGCAAATGCAACAGGGTGTGATTTGTAAAAGAACTGCTGCTTCTGCTGGCTTTAAAAAGCAGTGGAGATCACTGAAGAACAGTGTGTGAATTTTTGAGGTATCACAAAAATCCTGATTCTTTACTAACCTTCCTGTTTCTCCTTCCACCTCCTCTTAGCCTTTCAGCTTCCCTTCTGTCTAGGCTTTAGGCGAGTGATCTTTGGGGGAAACCAGACACCAGGCTAGAAACAAAAGACCCATGGCAATCTGATGTGCTCTTGACCTTCTGTTAAGGTTGTTTAAATAGGTGCCATAAATAAGTAAAGAGCTCAGGGTAAGGCTTTTCAGCCAAAAAAAGGTTTTGAAATGGATCTGCAGAGAAGTAAATAGTTCTGTCTGTATCCATTGCCTTTCCTTCTTTCTTGTTCGCTGTTTTCTTCCTTGCTCTTTTGGCACTGGCAGTCTGTTGTCACCCAAACCTGCCCATGAGGTTGGCTGAAAGAACACGTTTCCATGTCTGCTCTGCTCTTCCCCAAAAGAGCTTTGCCACTCATGGCTTTGGGGGCCATGTCCACCCCAAAACTGCTGACCTTCTGCTGAGGATCCTCCTGGTTGGTTTAAATCACAGTGTTAAACAGACACAGCATCACAAGTGTATTTTTTTTTTTCTCCTGAAAGGAGGCATGTAAAGCTTACTTCCTTTCCCTGCTTTCCTCTACCCTGAAAGAAATCCAACTTCACCAGTGAAGGATATAATTTTACCATGGAAGTCCCTCCCACTGCTCATATAACCTCCACTACAAAAATATGTAATTTTTTTAAAGTAAAAGACAAAATAATAGATTTATGAGAAACGTATCTGTTGCCATAGTGAGCAAGATTATAAATATAGGTCCTTTTGTTATATCCTTGTCAAATGTGAGACCCCCTAAATGTGCTAATTATCAGATTGTATTTGTCTGTAATACATTACTACTTAGTTTCTGTCATTGGTTTATTTATGAACCAGTCAACATTTTGAGGATATTTTGTCCTTGTGGTAGAAAGACATAAACAATCTAATACATGATCATAAATGCAAGAGGAAATAACATTTGTTTCCTTTTTCATAGCTAAAAGCCAATATCTGGTACTAATCTGGTCAGCTGTGGCTGCCCTTGTGGTTTTTAAAGTGCTGGGGAGGAAATGTGATTTTTAACAGTGGCTAAATACCAGCTACCAGGATCCCACATGTGCAGATTTTCAAGCCTGGTCATCTGTCCCTCTGAAGGTTGGGATGGTGGCTGAGGATGGATGTAGTTACTTGCATGGAGTCTTTTTTTAGGATAAATTTTGCTCATGGGCAACTTTTTTGTGCTATCAGTTCATCTGATTTTACTGTGAATCACTGAGTAATTTACTTCTTGGTGCTCAGAGGTCTGAGAAATGATGACAATACCAGGGTCTCTGCTTTGCAAATCGTTTTGAGACCCAGCCAAGTTGTATAGAAAGAGCCAATGTTTATTTTTAAAATCTCACAGATTTTAAACAAATCTCACGATACTTAGAGGACTCTGGAGCTTCCTTGCTTTTAAGTTCATTTGGTTGACAGGCCTCCTCCACTCTGTTTCTTTTTTCTAGCTTGCCTTTTTTTCTCCTTCAATCTGTAATTGAAGACATCCCACTCAATGCTGTCTTTTGTTCTTTGTATAAGAAGCTATAATGGAAAATCCACACTTACTAGCTGTGATCTTATTTTAATTTTGGAGACAGATAGTACAACAGCTCAGTATACACACTGTACACTTAGCTGTTAAGAACAGCCCTTGTGGGAGACATATGTCTGAGAAACACACAGGTTATGGTGAAATGCACTGTTGGCTGTTAATGAGTAGTTAAAAAGTCCTTGACCTTGACATTTGTATCCTGAACTAAAGGCTGACAAAAATGGATTTATTTTCCATTGGAATTTCCATTATTGCATTCTGCTAGGGGAGCATAACTTAACTGAATGCATTTAATTAAATGCAGATTCATAGTGAACTTTTCCTCCTACTGGAACTCCACAGCCCATCTCTACCTATGGGCTGAGTGCAAGCAAGATCACCTTGTGGTGGGCTGCACAGCTTCATCACAAGCAGCCCCGTACAGCACTGCAGGAGCCTCCAGGCAGGGATTTCAGGCAGTCCTGCTGTGTGAAGGCCAGTGGGTAGGCACAGCCTCTGCATACATGTCTGTTGGTTGGCATCCTGGACAGAGATCCTGGCCATCAAGTGATGCCTCAGGCATTTCCCGCTTCAAGGCTCACCAAAGCGCAAGTGATTTTAAGCAGCTGGTAGGACCTGGTCCTTCAGGTGCAGGAACAGTCATGTAGCACAGTCTTATGTTCATAAATAAATTAGGATATGCTTTTTGTACAGTTTAAGACAATCAACAGCAAGGAATCACATGCTTGAATAGGACCAGTGCTCAGTTGAAGTACAAGAATTCACAGCCCAGTCCAGAACCTTTGCAATGGGGATTCCCATCACCATCCATCCTGCCAAGAGCTTCAGTTCCTCATGAAAGCATCATTCTATTCAAAAGATCCCAATTAATCAGGTGTTTTTTTTCTTTGTCCATTTGCCTTTTAACAAACACACTGTGAATGTCTGGGTAACACATCCAGGTTGACCACACCTTCCGTTTCCTTCTCATGCTTCATAACTCTTGGGTTCCCAGTGCGTACACAGGTTTACCAAAGAAGCCAATGCACTGTATGTAAATGACAAGTCCTTCTGAAGTCTGTGCAGTATTTCACGCTTTATATCTTAGTTATAATGGCCCCAAGCAATGTATCTTTTGTTATATATGCCTATGATACAAGCAGCTTTCTCAATATCTCTTTATTGTGGATGCCATTAAATGTAATTAGTGGTTTTTTTTCCCCTACATTTGCATCACTGTACTAAGTGAAGTGCTACAAAATCAAAGTTATACAAGTTACACAGTCAGCAAGAATTTGTTTTTGCAAGACCTGCTAAAATGTTCAGCTCAGTATTTCTGAAGCTATGTAGATTACCTGCATCCCATGAAGTCTTCCAGACTGCAAAGATCAAACAGGTTCTCAGACACTTTCTTGTTCTGTCTGATCTCTCCCTCTTTCCTGTCCTCATTGAAGGACCCTGACTTCAATGAGTGAAATAGTAGACCCAGACAGTTTTCTGTCTGGCAGTACTGAATTGCTTAGGCAATTTGCCTAAGTAAGCAGTTTACCCTCATGATAATGTATTTTCAAGTAGAGACTGAAATGAGAGGGCTTGAGGAGCCTGCTATACATTAAATGCATGAAGGACAAAGCCTTCTTTCTCTGTGTGACAGAGTGCTCCCTGATTATGGGCAGTCTATATTAAAAACACATCAAAGAAATAACTTTTGTCTGGCTGGTGCACATTACAGAACTGCAAATTTTTCCTAAGGATTTGTTTTATTAATTTTTATTGGCAGAATCCTGAGAAAACAAAATTAGTTTTATTGCTTTCAAACTTGTTTTCACAGACTTTACTCACAGTTGGTTATTTTAGAGATTCTCAAAGCTAAATAAAATTAGAGTGTGAATTATATCACGCTGTCAAAAACAGAGCATCTTTCCCTATTTTGAAAATGTCCCTAAGAACCTTCTATGGTTTACAGATCCTTTAGTGGGACTTAGGTTAACATACAAGAATTATACTATATGGAAAAGATAAACTCAAATGTCTACATGGGGGGTAGAAGTTATGTGAATAACTATGTATATCTATGTCAACCAAGAAGGTTCTTAATTGTCAGCTATTTTATTACCCTTGCTAAACACCTGCAACTTCAAATCTGGGTTACTTGCTAGCTTAAATATTATCATATTGTTTTCATGTAGATCCTTAAGTGTAAATGTGAGTTGTTAAAAATCAGAAGCCATATCTGAAAACTTGACCCTTTTTGAACAGGGTGAAAGGGATCACAGTGTCTTCTGCACTTTGAAGAGCAGCACATAAAGAACCACAACCATGTATCTCAGCTGCAGCCTCTTGATGTTGCTCTTTCTTGAGACGCTCTTGATGAAATACTACCTTTCCAAACCATATGTGCAGCTAGAGACACTGTTTCAGAATTAATTGTCCGTGCCTCACTTAAGTGACAGGTCTAGGTTAGGTATCTTTTTATACCAGTACTCCTGAAGTGAACTGCTAACTAGGCAGGGAGAGAGGTGTTTGGCACAATGACTGATCAGAAAGACTGGCTGGAAATAGCCCTTCTCTAGGATCTGGAGTCCTAAATATCTCCAACTTTTTCTACTGTCTGTCTGTCTGAAAGAGATAGGAATTGGAGAATTTCTGATTAAATTGAATTAGACCTGTCCAAACTTTCTTTCTGCATTTCTCTATCTACAGCTTTCAAATAGTAGTTTGGCTGCAAATTATTGCTGTTATTTTTAGAACATCTGAACAGCTAAAACATTTCCAAACTGGCATGCAATCTGTTCACCAGTGGCTGATGTACTATACAGGGTGACATGGAAAGGACACTGTTCTGATTTTTAAAAATTATGTTTCAATAAACATTCCTTGGTAAGATCCAGTCCTACATAACTAAGGGACAAAAAAGGACTTCCAGTCTGGGAGGAGATATCAGATTCTTTACATCTCTTGCCTCTGTAGGATTTCTGATATGCCCTTCAAAATAATTTTGAAAGCTCTGTTAAGCTACTCAGCCTAAGACTGGCTTGCCTTTACTGTCTATAGGTGGCAATGCCATGCTGTTGACAGTGTTATCACTAGTGATCAAATCTTTGATACAAATAGTCTTGCAACTATCCCATTCAGCAGAATGGGACTGAAACCCAATATGTGAAAGAGGCTTGCTTCTTTTCTTTTTTTTAAAGTCCTGGCTCTGTTCTTAAAAGCAAGTGCACATCCTTGGCTGCCCTTCTGTAATTCAGCAGTGGTGATGTACGCACCTGCCCTACTAAAGTGCATTGTGCAGTAACCTTTCGTGCTAGTAGAAAGCAAGTATAACAGCTCTTGTATTTCAGCTTCCCACACAAGGGCCATTTCTGGAGGATATGGAGAGCAGCCAGTACGCATCATTTTTTTTCTGTTGATATGGCTCCTTGAAGCCACACTGCTGTGGCCCCCAGAGACTTGAAGGACTGAAGAGCTTGCAGCCAGCTTCTGTACCTCAAAATGCCTTAGAAGGGATCTGTGAAAAGCCTTAAAGCCAAATTTTGTTACTGGGTCCATGGATTTTGTTCTAACACACAGAAATATGTTGCCCAGAAACACGCCACTGTCCTTCCACATTTACATTTTCAGTTTCCAAGTTGGGCACAAAATGAAGAACAGCTTAAACAGAACATGCAGCACCTCCAATTTACTACGCCGTTGTAACGTAGTATGGGATTACAGACTGTGCACGTTACATACTGCAATTCTGTCTACCCTGCTACAAGTGCATAGATTAAAAAAAATGACACTAGGATGAGTAAGTGGGCTCTTTAAGACTGTTTTTAGCAACCCTCTCGTGTGTTTGCACATTAGAATAAACTTCCTATGGATCTGTGACTCACGGCAACTCTGTTGCAGCTCTAGGGTCAACTTTTTGCCCCTTAATTTCAGTGCCCTCAGGCTGCACGGATATTTTGGAGTCTGAGCTACAGACAAATTGCAGACAAAATACCTGATAAGTGACTTCAAAAAAACATTCTGACAGAAGCAAATGCAGTGGAAATTACTATGGGTTAAGATTACCAATTAACCAGCTCTTTCCAGCCTGTTGACCACAGCAGGCTAGACCTTTCTGGTGCCAGCCAAAATTATAAAGGGGTCAAAATGGTTAAAACCAAGCAGTCACAGGGGGCTACCAGATGAAACTGATCTTGAAATGTTGGCATAGTTTGGAGTGCTTGCAGACTTCTTTCTAATTTACTCCCAGGCTGACATGGCACAGCGTGATCCTCCAAAGTGTACTTTCTGAAAAGTTTTATTAGCAAATGTACCAATTTTTTTTTGCACTACATTTTCTGGGTGCTCTTTAGAGAGCATCCAAACTTAAAAATGAGAATGACCTCTTCCACTTCAAAGATTTTGGAAGAACATTACATAACTGACCATCAAAAGAGATCTCTGTATTCTTGTTTTGAGGGAGCAGTAATAAATAATTCCATAGCAGAGCCTTTCCTCAGTTTTAATTTGATGTCAGTGTATCAGAAATGGCTTATCTAGTGGCTGTCTCTCAAAGAGAACGATGCTGTCTCCCAGAAAGTATGTGGATTTCTCCAGGGTACCATAGCACCATTTTACATTTTATGTAACACTATGTGCAAATCTTTTTCAAGGCAAATATTTACTCTACTCATTACTTAGTTTCTTCTTGAAATACTTAATCTTGCAATCCACTATATAAAGCCTTGTGTGTTCGCTAACCAACAAAAACACGTTTTGGGAAACTCTGCCATGGGTAATAAATGAAGCCATTAGAAATGCACAGCTCTAAAAAGAGAAAACTGTCTGATGGTGGTAAGATTTTGTTTTAAAATTCTTCATGCCTTGCATTGGCAGAGAAGATGGAGCTCTAATGGCATTCCAGGACTTCTCAAATTTTCTGTAATCCCAAAATGAATTTTTCTTGTCTTTCTGGACTGCGACCTTGGGTTGTCGGGTCTGTTTTGTGTGGAGAAGTTAACAAAAAAAAAAATAGTCTCTCTGTAGACTTTCTCCTCAGGTTGTAGCTGTTCTCTAAATATAAATCTCAGTCATCCATGGCCTGATGATAGTACCTCTTTAAGGACACTGAATATTTCTTAGGAGTGAAAGACCCCCTAAAACCAAACCAAAATAAAACAACAACAACAAAATGAAACAAAGGAAAAACCCCCAACTAAACAACTCCCAAAAAAACCCCAAAACCAAAACCCAAACCAACGCATAAAACAAAAACCTCAAGTGGTTATAATCGATCTGAAATGGAGTGAAGACAAGATAGAGGAATCAACACTCCAAGTAACCTTATCCTGGGAAAAATGCTGGCAGTTCAATGTGGTTTTTAACACAACTCTTCCCTTCTTCACATAAGAAAAATGAGAGCAAAGAAATGAAATGGCCTGCTGTCTCCTCTGTTTCCCTCTGTGCTTGCACCTTCCCTGGAGAACATTCACCAGGTACACAGTTTGAAAGTGGACATGGAAGAGATGCTCTGAACGAGGAAATGGGTTCCTGGCAAATCTGGAGATGTTGCCCTATTAGCTGTCAGCCTTGGTCTGGGAGTGAACATGCTGAAAGGATCCATTGAAACAGGTCTGTTCTGCAAATCTGTGTCTCTGAATGCAACATCGCTGACTCCTTCACTATGGAAAATTGCTGAGACTATAATTTGTATGTTCAGCCCTTATGAAGAATGGACAGAAAATATGAGTGCAGCACAAGCCAGCATCTGTGCTATTACGCCAGCTGTGTGTGTTTACCTCATGTACTTATGTGCTAAGTTCTTACAAAAGTCATAAATACAATGAAAGTCAAAATAATGAACTCTGATTCATCACGCTTCATCCTGACTGAATCAGAGCAAGAATATGCAGTTGCTTCTATCCTCATCTTGAATCGTATCTTTAGAAACCAACCTTTACCGGGCTGAAACTGCCACTTAGAGTTTCATTCAATAAGTGTATGTAAATAATGCCAGTATCAGTAGCAATGAAAACCAAACTGAAGGAAACATGACTAGAGGAGCCCATCTAGGAATGACACCTAGCCACCATGAGCCCTGGAGCTGTGGGAATAGAACAAGACAGGACTCTGTGTTCCCCTTCTGCTCTCCCTGTGTGGGCGCAGAGCTGGTTTTCTGCCTGAGAAAGCCACGCATTCTGACTTGTGGCATCCCTGAACAGTCTTGCAAGCCCAAAGCTTGTAAAATGCTAAATGTTGTACTTGTTGCAAAGTCAAAGAATTGAGTCAGATCGGAGAATTTTTTTGTGTTCCCAGACGGGTGTTTTAAAGCGGTATTTACCAATATCAGATGCTGAACATCAGCATTTGTATCTGCCTTACAGAATAAGCAACCCCTTCAAAAGCTATAGAACTTCTAAGTGAGCTTGAATTTTCACTCTCATTATCTAAATCAACTTGGGTGTAGATTTGTTGCATATAGTTTAAGAAAACTTGAGATGAATACCAAGAGGACTTGAATTCATGGCAAAGTTATTTCAAGTACTGACAAATTAAACCGGTCTCATATTTTGATTTATTTAAATCTTAGCTTATGTCTAAATGACAGTCACAGCTGATTTCCTCAATTCTTTTCTTTTTAAATCCCAGACTTAGGTGAGTTCACATAAGCAAACTATAAAATTTCCCTAGGATGAGTACAAGCTGTGTTTTAAGAAGCAGACAACAGTTACCAGCAATTTATCATCAGAGTGTAAGGTTGTATTGAGTGAGGTACCACAGAGGATTTGCCCTAGATGATGGATTTGCAATTAATGACCAACACGCTGGAATAAAAAGCATGTCTGAAAACATGCAACATGCAAACAAACTGGAAGGCACTGCCACCAACTGGGGGGACAGGATAAGGATAAAAAACAAACTGGAGAAATTGATGAAATTACATTTTAAAAAAAGAGAGGATGCACTATAGAAGAGCTAAGGCAGCTTTACAAATACATGAGCGAGAATGGAACAGCTAGGTAGTATAGCAGAAACCATATAGAAGTTACAATGGACGGGAAAACCAAGCACAAGTCAATAGTGTTGTGTCGTTGTGAATGAGGCAGACACCATACGAAGGAGTTTCAGTAGACTTATGGTAAAACGTGTGAAATAATCCTTCCACTTCACACAGCCTTAATTAGGGTACTGTGTCTCATTTGTATATGGTGTATATGGCACTTCCAGAAAGCTGTGGAGTAATTAGAATGAGGCAGGAAGAGAACAACAAAAATGTTCAGAGCTTTCAAAAAAAAAAAAAAAAAAGTAGTGATATGCAAGAACTTGGAAGAAATAGAGATTTTTAGCTTCAGAAGGGAGTGAATGATGCAGAACCATGACAAGTCTTGAAAGGTACTAAATACTCCCTCAAAGCAGAAGCAAATTGTTTTTGTCTGTCGGGGGACAGTGACACAGTGGAATCAATCATCTGAAAAGGTTGTGTTGTCTCTGTCCAGTGGTGTTTTTTAAGAACAGAGCAGGTAAACAACTCTCAAGAATGAGAAAAGAGTGCTGATCCTGCTTTGGGTCAAGTGCATGGAAAAGATGACCTCTTGACAGCGTCTTCAGATCTATTTTCTAACATTTGCAGACAGTTTGGTGTGTGTAGCTGTGATCTCATGGAAACACAAAGGAGCTAGATGCTTATTTTTTTTTGCACGTCGAGCTGAGTGTACAGTTCTTTTGGATTCCTTTCACTTTGCAGCCTCTTTGTCTTGGTGATTTGAATTACTGTCAGGCAAGAAAAAAAAAATGTACTTCATTAGAGTTTTTCAGATTGGAACAAGGGAAAAAATACAGTGTAGGTCATAGAAAACCTTCACTCCTCTGTGAAAGAGGCTGTTTTTCATTTACCAGCATAGGAATTCAGGGCATTATAGCAAGAATACAGATTAAGCTTCTGCTAAGTGTTCTTTTTAGAACTGCTAGATTAAAAATCATTGATCCTAGAAAATAAAGGACTAACAGACAAGAGGAAAAACTTTACTCTTAGGACTTTTATAAATGGAGGAGTATATTGCAATGTAGTGTTTTATTCTAATTCTGTGTAAATTGACAAAAAAGAATAGCATTCACACAGATAAAGATTTACAAAGGCAGGCTATGAAGACAAGCAATGGTGTGTGTATTTAATGTAACCCTCTGTCCCATGATTCACAGAGATATGGTTCCCTGTTTTATTGAGGGGTAGTAGGTAGACATGTACAATACTACAGCAGTTAATCCTCTCTCCCACAGACCATTTTCCTTCCTCTCAGTAAGATCTTTTCATGTCCTTTTCAAAGTCATAGAGGATGAAGAAATGCTCCAGCACTACTTTTTATCCAGAGTCAGCCACATCTACTGCTTGCTTGTCGTCAGGTCAGAGGATTGTTTAGAGCACGGTGTTGTGAAGGACCATAGTACAGGGGATGAACCTGCTCCTTTATGTTTCTGCTACCCCTTCTAAAGTAGCAAGGCCACCAAAAGGTAAAAGACAGCACTCAGATTGTAGATCTGCATCAGACAACTGCATTTTCCCTGCACTGTGCATTCTTCCCCAACCTTTTTCACTTTCAAAAGACTGCTAAATTTTCAGGGTCCTTTTCCCTCTGAAGTGAACATACTGAAAGTGAAGGAGCTATGATAAGGCCAGGGTTTGTGCCACATAAGGACGCTTACAGGATACTGGCTCTAGTGGACTAAGGTATGCCAAGGTAAGCTTTCATTTGCATAACACCTCACCATTTAGTTGTGGCTTTTGAAGCCTTTACTTTCTGAAGAGATCTTTGCTGGTTTTTTGTTAAAACTGCATAACTTAACATGAATTATTTTTTCAGATGACCTACACAATGAGCTCAGTGAAGCCAAGGCAGTACTATGTAAAAGATGTTTTTTTTAATGTGATTCATGGTTGAAGGTAAGATGTGAGCAATATCCTTATTGAGTCTTTATGAACACCATTGCATTCATTTCTATACAAAGAGATTTAAACAGGCTAGTCTATCAGGGAAAACCACAGTCAAATCAATGGTGTTTACATTTTCCAGCTTGTAAATATAAGATCATCTCTCCATGTATCATCACAGTTTCCTAATGAAGGATAAGTATTGGATCTCCATCCATTATGTACTGTCGCTATTAATATTGTTCCTGCTAACACTAGGTTGGAAATGTTTATAGTCATTTAGGATGTATATATATGCTTTCACTAGCATGAGTTGATGTCAATGTTCATTATGTTTCATAGCTCATTATTCTTGTCAATAACATCTGAATCAATGTTTCTACTGCTTGCAAAATCATGTGCTTTGAACTGGACCCACTGTGCCAAAACCATGAAGGTGTCAGTAAGGAAGCTCAGTGCTCCATGGATTCAGATTTGCTTGCGGCCTGACTCCTTCAGACTTTGGTGAGGTCCACATCCCACAGACGATGCCCAAACCACAGGAAGAACTCTCCTGTGTATGAGCAGAGGGGAGCTATTAAGGTCCACAGAGTGTGCTGAGCCATACAACTCCTCAGGCTAAATGCAACTGCTTTCATGCAAGTGCAGAACCATGTCATCTGAAACCATACCTCTCAGTAAATTTCATCAGGAAATGCAGCCTCTAGCCTCCTTATCTGGCTCCTGCTGGCTCCTCATCTCCAGCTAAACTGCCTCAGCAGCTTTTACATGGCTCCTTGTTTGACTGTTTTCCAGATTTTCTCTGCTTTTCCTAAGAGACCATCAACCAAATTCAGCCATGAGATTAGGGCACTAGTGGGCATGTCTTGGTGGTGAAAGCGAGCCCAAAATTTAGTTCCAGGGTCCCTGATAGATCTTCCCAGTATACAACATGTTGTGGAAAACCCAAGCCAGTGAAGTGAGCAATTGCTCAGACTTGTGCTTGCCTATCAGTGCTGCAAAGGCACTTTTGAATTACAAGGTGTACATATGCCAAGGCTACAAATGGAGAGGTCATCAGCTTTCTCTCCACAGTGGTATGGAGCAGAGCTCCCTTTCAAATCCATGGCAGCTCTGCCTTTACTTACATGAGAAATGAACTGACCATCCCCCTCACCAAGGATGTTCCTGAAACACCTGGAACTCTCAAAAAGATCCTTTTTTTCTAGATTTCCTTTCCCTGATTTGCCAGCCAGCCCCCATTCCCCTCTGGGGACATCCTTTTCACAAGTTTCTTTCATTCCAGGTCATGTTTTAGAAAGAGATTTTATTTCCTGTGGTCAGTTATGCCATCCATCCACCACAGCCTGTATATACAGGTAAGGTAATTGCTAACAGAAGGCCACATCAGTGACAGACACTATATTCACAAAGGTGGGGCCTTGATTTTCGTTCTCTTTCTTGATTGTCAGTGTTCAGTAACTACAGAAATTAATGCTGCTATCCAAAGGGTGCTCCTGGGAGTACTCTGGGCAGACTCCAACTGTCTTACCTCCCAAAGACCTTTCATTACTTAGGTCTGTCTCCCAGTATTGATTTTTTTTGTGTGCCCCCACTAAATGCAATTGTAGCTAAATTACAGGATTTTAATGAATGCATAATGGGAGCTTATTCTTTCTTCCCTGTGTGTGTGCATGTGTACATGGAAGCAACACAGAAGGATGGAATGGGAAAGAACAAGTGTGAAGCTTCTGTTAGTAAACAAAAGTCATGTAAAAATCACCACTGCTGCTTTCAGAAACTGAGTGGATGGATGAGGAAATACGCACAGTGTGCAGCCCTCCTTGCAGGTATGCCAGAACTCATATTTCTGTTCAATTTGGATCAGAGCTTCAGCCCAGCAACATGGCAGGGACCAAAAGCAACAGTGGTACAGACAGCTGTACCCCAAAAAGCTCAGAAGTTCTGGTTTTACTTTAGCTTTGTTCCAGGTCAGAAAAAGGCCATAGCTTAGATGTGCTCCTCTGGGTAGAAAAAGTCAGAATACCAACCAGTGACCCTCATGCAATTGCTCAGTGTACAACGTAGGTGTCTGCAGACTGTTCTCAGTCCTTAAACAAAGACACAAGAAGCTGAAGTATGATATCAGCTACTTCTACACTAAAGGAAAAAGACAACACTTCTGCATTCAGTCTGTCAGGTCTTAGAACAAAGCAAGATAAAGGGTCTTCAATGCATCCTCCGGGCCAGGTGGAATCTTTACCGTCCATTCCACCTGAAGTGATGCGGAAGCCTCTAGCAGTGGTCCTGGGGAAAGACCAGGCACTTGTGAACACAGACTCCACCTCTTGCTCTCGTCTGTCAAGCACTGGGCTGAAAACATCTGCACTAGAAGGAGAGCACTACAGCCTCACACTTTTACGCCTACACTTCATAAAAGCCTATTATTTAGGATTTATGTGAGTGAAGTGAAATTCTTCCCATGTGGAGTATCGACCAAATCCTCATTGCTTTCTTTCCAAGTTTTATGCAAATCCAGATGTTCTGACACACCAAGAAGAAGAGGGTCAATCTGTTGTACACCACATATGTGTGCTCTCTTTTCTCCTCTGGAACATCAGAGATTACTGGATTTTAGGCTAGCATGATATGGATCTGTATAGAGATAGAGGCATGCAAGAAATCCTATTTTACTCCCTCATTTTTCTGTTGGCTCATCTAAGCCACTTGCTCATAGTGTCAGAGCCCCCAGATTCCTCCTGTGATGTTTGGCTACTCGGACAGCTCTATGGAGGCTGCAGCTCTATGGGGGCTGCAGCTCTATGGGGGCTGCGGCTCATCCACTGGACAGTTTTGAAACCAAATTACTATGTGGTTTATACCACAGGATATTCCAGTGAAGAGTAATCTGGTTTTGACTTTTAGGTAAGCACATAGATTATGTTCATTAAAGCATTATGAGGCAACTTAAATGAAAAGTCTCAGAGGTCAGTGCAGACTCCTCGCTCTGTGGTGTTGTGGCTAGGAGTGGATTACACCATTTCCTACTGAGTCAAAATGGACAGAAATAATGGTGGGAAAATCAGAGCAATTTGACTTTAGCAGAGTCAGAGCCTTAGTCAGATGTGAAAGATTACAATAAGACAAGAAAATGCATCTACAGGAGTTCAGTCTCACAGTCAATGATTTCCTATCCTTTCGACCATGGTCCCTGCTTCAGATGCTGTGCCACTGACTGTGGAGGTCACAGCCTATCTTCCAGGCAGCCCTATAGGGTGTGTGCACAGCTGGGGACACCTTACAAAGCTTGACTTGAAGCCTACTATAAGTCCAGATAGTCCAGGATGATAGGAGACCCAAGATATATTTTTTTATCCTCATTCTTGAAAATCTGAAATTCAGAATTGGATCCAGATTGTAAAGCATGAGTTTTGTTTTCTATTTTCTGTATACCCTACCAGGGTGAAACAGGGATGCAGTTCTACAGAAATAATTATAAGTCAAAGGGATCATTTTAGCTTTTGTTATCATTTTCTGTCACAAGTTTGTTCTTTTTAAGGGTTTTGGGGATTTTTTCCCCACTCCCTTTCATCTCAAGTCGGTCCATCAAAAACATTCCCCCTAACTGTACTAAAGCATTAAAGTTGAAAACATCATCAAACATATGCATTTTTTTGTGTGCTTCATATGCAAATATTTCATAATGGCATTTATGAAGAAAAGCTAATCATACCTCAAATGCAAACCACAGTCGGAAGTACACCTGTGTGCCTTGGGCAGGCGCTAAACCTTGAAGAAGGTTCCTAGAAACATCTGTGATCAAACCAAGACTTCTGGGTTGTATTCTCAGAATACATAGGAAAGAATATGATTTAGATTTGAAGCCCATAGTTTCAGACTGTTTCTCTCTAGGAAGCATATCACAGTTGGCAATAGATACACATTTATTCATAGGCTGAATACAGTTCTTTGAATCATTCCTGTATATAAATTTCCTTTGGCAGATCACTGTATCTCAAAAGGAGGCCATTAGGAAGTTCTTCCATGGTTACTTATGCTTTTTTCCTGATGTATCCTAAGAAAATTAAGTGCGTTTTGTCTGCTTTGTATACAATCTCCATGTAAGGAGTAGAAGTCATGCAGGGATAATTGCAACATGGTTTTCCTTGACCCGGATTTCCTTATTCTCTATTAAAACCAAAATGCTACTCTAGGCTGCTCCTCCTTGAGTCTGTCCTCACCAACATTCCTACTTCAAACACATCACCATGACTGCTGAAACTGCTGTCATCCAGGGAACAAGTGCTGCTGTCTTGGTCAGAGCTGACAGCTCCAGAGTCTGCTTCTAAGTGTGAGGACTGGACACTCTCAGTTGGTCTCAGGCCTCCAAAAAGATGCAGTACAAGTTAACCACATAGGTTTCTTTATCCAGGATGCCAACATAGTTTCAGGCATGTAGCAGTGGCAGTGTCATCCAATGCCCCAAAAGCCTGAATACAGAGCTCAAACTGCACTCTCCCTTAAGATGTAGTTAATTGCTTCCTCAGATGTAATATTGCACATTGTCTTATTACTTACAATCTCACATTAGGCATTTTTCATGAGCTTTTTAACTGATTAGTTACTTTATTCCTCTCTTAAACTTACATTAAAATGTGAGCATCAAGTGTCCGGTTCTTGCTGACACCTTAGTCTATGTGCTGTCCTGCAGCATCGTAAGTCCTGTGTAGCCCTGGTTAATCCTTTGATGGATTACAGACATCCTGTTCAGTAGCCTGTTCTCAGTTAAACTCTCGTGCTACTCATTACAGTGGTTGCCCAGGTACAATAATTAAATTTAATATTTTTCAGGCTTTTGTAGCACTACTTTAACTCACAGTTCTAATGAAATTTGTGGAGCAAGGGACAAGAGACACAAGACAAAGAGAGAAAATGAACTGTTTTCTGTGTAAGTTATGGTGTTAGCTGCTGTCCTGGTAGTTGAAAGGAGTCAAGATAAGTGCTCCAAAGCTTTTCGAATCTTCAAGTGTCCTGGGCAGAACTTCATCTAACTTTAACATGGGTACATGCCTTACTAGAAAGTTTTGCTTTTTGTGATCCATAAAGCAAAGTACCTTATGTATTTGAAAGTTCAACTGCAGTAACTCTGGTTCGGTGACATAAATATCTGTATAATATAATAACAGTGGGAAAAAGCTATCAACTATGCAAGAATAACAATAGTCTGTTTCTGAGAAATTTCAGATGCTGTTCACGAATTGTTATGAAAGCCAGGAGGACATGACAATGATAGCTTAAATGCTGAACTATTTATACCATTTTGTGTCCCTTCAACGTGAAATCAACATTGAACTATACAAAT
This sequence comes from Nesoenas mayeri, assembly GCF_963082525.1. Classification (NCBI taxonomy): domain Eukaryota; kingdom Metazoa; phylum Chordata; class Aves; order Columbiformes; family Columbidae; genus Nesoenas; species Nesoenas mayeri. The sequence goes on along the minus strand of NC_137542.1, from coordinate 25,754,336 downwards.
GAATCTCAGAAATCAGCAACGTAAAAGCTGATACTTCTCATCTCTTGGGCTGACTTCTCAGGTTAGCCCCAGGCAGCAGATAGTATGTTCTGTCTTGAGTGCATGCAAGTGAGCAAATACTTCGGGTTTAGAATCTTCTTATTTTCAGACACACAATTTTTAGGAAATAAAATTCCTGGTTCCCACAAACTGTCTTTGACTAATTTTGTTAAGTGAGAGACGATGCAAGCAGTCAAACCGTGTCTTGTGGGCAAGCAGGACTTAAGGAAGTGATTAGTCTTAAGTCCATGACTGAGAGCTCTCGCCAGCCTAGATGATGCAGTTATGTAAGTTTAATTTCTCCTCACTTGGTTGTGTGAAGCCCTTAAGTGGTATTTGCGTATGAGAAGTCCTCTCATTATATTCTGTCTAGGGACTGGCATTTCTGACCGTGAAAGAATATTTGAGGATAAATCACTGCAAAAGATCCCATTACTCTTTGTAACAGTATGAACAAGAAGCTGATAACTGTGCTGTAATGTCATCAGTATTGATTTCTCACTGTTACATTATCATCAAGGGAGCAATTTTGAGACTGTTTTCCAGATCAAAAGGAAAATTTTAAATTGCAAAAATATTATAGCTTGTTAAAGAAGGATGTGCATGTCACTTTAACATAACCCAACTTAGTTCATTTTGAAGCCATAGTTGTCATTTGGTGTACAATCCTCTCAAAACAGTAATAATATATGACAAGAATTAACAAAAACATTTTGAAAACCCTTTATCAATGTCCTTTTTCTCTCCATCTGGCAAGTGAACCACTACAAGCACATGGCATACTTATATATATACAAATGATGAATGTACCAATAGATGGCACTTGATAAAAGTTGGCATCACTTTTCAGTTTTGTAAGACCATTATGCATAGCGGCTGTGCACAGCTCACAGCAATCTCCAGATGCTCTTTGCATTAACATATAACAGTATTCAGCTATTTTTGGGTCCTGTCCTGCAAATTGCTGCATATACATGTAGAGAGTATGTGTGTATATTTGTGCTTACCTTTGCATGAGTCCATCAGACCTAAACTGGAAGCCGTCTGTTCAGTGCTATTGAATTTAGAAAGTGAATGTGGTAAAACAAAAAAAAATAGCATAAATTTCAACCAAAAAGCCTCTGCCACATTGCTTTGCACAAGACTATACCATTTTATTAAGAGAATCAAAATAATTTTTGAAACAAAATAAACCGGTACCTGTTTTGCATGGGGCCTTGTGTATATAGTTATGACGTCTCACGGAGACTCAAAAGAGAAAAAGAGTGTCCCAAAAACTTGCTGCAAGCATACAGAAAAAGAAAATATCTTAATAATTGTCTTAAACAGCCTGTTTTATTTTGGAATAGACCTGATTTGCTAAGACAGAAAGCTTGAATGCAGATGCATTCTTTCCTGTCACAAATCTTAGGGATTTTCCTGTGGTTTAGTTGTCCACTACCCCCATGCTAACTGGTTTGATACTTTGATATATTAGGAATTTGCCTTTTGTTACAATCTCTCTTTGTTCTTCAGTTTTTCCTCTCACATATTCAACCATTATTCTCCACAGATCATGGCGTGCAGTACACCCTCCAAGCCATGCTGTTACAGAAGATTGCAGAAAAAACCCAAACCCTTTAAACAGACATTTTATCCCTTACTAGGCTGGCTAACACACCTACCTAGTCAGGACACCCTCCTTTTCTGAGTAGAGTGACAAGAGTCTCACTGGTTTGAACTAGAAATAACAATATGTCTGTAGATATATCATTCATGTCTATGATAGACTGTAACGATAGTTTTAGATAGTATGAATATTCCTGCTTGTCCAATAGACATTTATTCTATATGTTGATATTTATTTCTATTTTATGTTTATCCTAAATGGTTTTATATAAATATTCCTGCTTGCCCAATAGGAATTTATTCTGTATATTGATATTTATTTCTATTTTATGTTTATCCTGAATGTTTTTATATTTACATACAAGGTTTTTTTTTTTTCTTTTTTTTCTTACCCAGTTAGATCTGCTCACTTTGTAAACACTTTGTATTGCTCCCAGTATTGACCAGCGGTAGTAAGGATTATTGGAACTGGCAGAACTATTTTGTTATAATATTTGATACAAGTAAGGAAGCATAGTGTTGTGGTGTAACCTGGCAGGCAGCCAAACGCCACATAGTCACTTGCTCACCCCGTTCTATGTGGGATGGCAGAGAGAATAAAAACAAAATGAGACTCGTGGGTTAAGATCAAGACAGTTTAATAGGACGGAAAGGGGAAATAACAATAATAACAATACTAATACCACTAACAATAAAAGATCTTACAAAACAAGTGATGCAGAATGCAATTGCTCACGACCTACAGACTGAATCCCAGCCCAGCCCTGAGCAGTGATCACCACACCTGGGGAAACTCCTCTGAGTTTATGTGCTAAGCATGATGTCATATGCTATGGAATATCCCTTTGACCACTTTGGGTCAACTGTCCTGCCTGTGTCTCCTCCCAGCTTCTAGTGCACCTCCTCGTTGGCAGAGCACAGGAAGCTGAAAAGTCTTTGACTTAGTACACATGCTACTTCGCAACAACTAAAATATCAATGTGTTATCAACATTATCCTCATAATAAATCCAAAACACAGCACCATATCAGCTACTAGGAGGAAAAAATAACTCTATCCCAACCAAAACCAGGACACAGAGGCTTTTATTCTGGATTATTGGAACAAGCTGCACCTTCAGTTTTTAACTTGAGCATCTTTCCCTTCGTTTTGCTGACTTTAATTCTAGTTCCTCCCTGATGCACAACTGGTAAACCGACACCTGTGATCCTGTCATAGTTCCCATCCTATTGCATGCTTATCTTTCAGGAAGAGCAGATGTTCCCATATGTGCCCTATCTCTATCCTCTGATGCTATTGCTTTGCAAACAGAAGATTGTATTTCCGTTGCCCTCTGTGTCTGGAGAAAAAGATACAGCACTAAGGAGTTTTTCTGTCTTGCTAATCAATGGGGTTTGTAGGCAGCCAGGCCAATTGCTTTCCTACCTTGCCCCCATTACTTCTATTCCCAGGTATTTTCCCTTGGTACTTTTTCTTTATGTCATTTCCCTGCCTCTGTTCTTCATCCTCACTGCTTTTTTCCTTCTCAGGCTGATAAAGTAACAAGAACTTGCAAAGGTGCACAAAAGGTATGACCCCACTTTGGTGTTTTTTTCCTCCACTTTCTCAGCACTGCCTCCTGTCAGTGCATGGTACTGCAGGAAAGCTCTGGGCAGGACCTTGAGGATACCACAGCTACCTTTTGGGATTAACTCCTGCCTCATCTCCCCACAGACAGATCTGTGGCTGGGGCAGTGTGGGAGGGCCTCCCGCCATTTTCTTGGAGGTGAATACAAACACAGCATCTTTGGATGCACCTACATCCAAGATGTGACTGCGCACACTACAGGCAGTGGTTGGTGGTCCAGTGCTCCCTGTATCCAAAAATGGACCCTGTCTCTCCTTGTGCTCCCAAAAACCATTCCCAGCACTACTCTGCACTGAAACCTTGCCAGCAGAAATCCAGAGTTTGTTCCTAAGCAAGCTCAGATTGTTTAAACCCTTACTTCCACATCTCAGGTATCTATTCTCCTTCAGGGCATGAGGCTAAGCACTGAAAGGTCTCCTGCTATGGACTATCCAAATGTCAACACATTTCCTCACCTGTTAGTAGAGACAGTGTTGGGAGACTTATTCATGTGAATAAAGCTGATCATAATTGTGAATTATGGGATGTGTTGGGCCTTTGACTCAGCTGCTTGAATGTACTGGCCAGCTGGCAGTGGCAAGGAGTTACAGCACAAACAAGACTGCATCTGCAGAGCAATCCATGAGATTGCTGTGGGCTGGACACCCACTATTGGCTGAGTTGCATTTTCTTGCTCTGTTTGCTTGATGAGAGTGCCCTGCCATGAGAACCAAACTCTGATAAACAGGTGAAAACAGGAAACGGGCTTCAAAACACACATCCCAGCTAAAATATTATGATAATATAGACTCATTTAGAAACTTCCAGCAACTAAAGTTTTCTCTTGGAGTATACGGGAATTTGAGGTCTAAATGCTCTTCCAGATCTGTCCTTAGCTGTTATTTCTTACTACCACTACTTACTATAGAATCCTTTTGTTCTGATATTTATTCCATAAAGCATTTCCAGATACAGCTGACAGCTGGAACATTGTACAAAATGAAGTCATATTGGAGATTTCTTTCATAAATAGAATATAAGCCCAATATTATTCCTTCTTAGGATGTTATTAAAAGTTAGACCTTTTATGAAATTTCCATAATGTAACAGCTTAAACTAACTTCTGTTCTTTGTGTTACAGTAGGGAATACGACAGGGGCTCATCTGGTATTCAACTACTACACTCATCACCCCCTTCTACAAAGGATATTGCAGAATTAGACAGGGGTCAGAGCAGGGCACTAAAAATTATTAAGCACATGAGAAAACTGTTTAGGAAGACAGATTAAAATGACTGGGATTGTTTATTTGTGAAAGGCTATGAATAAAAGGAGACATGATAAGAGCACACAAAATAATGATTGTTAAAGAGAAAGCAGAACAGAAACCTCTACCCTTCCTGTCTCATAACACGTGTGACAATGAAGCATTCAAAGAAATCAAAAGGTGGCAAATTCAGACCCGATAAAAGGAAATATTATCCGATACAAAACATAATTAGACCATGAAAGCCATTACCACTGACTGCACTGCTGGCCAAGAATGTAGTTCAAAGTTGAAGTTCAATAAGAAAAGAGAGCGTGTTTTTTGTATAATAAGCTATATAACAGTAATGAAAAAGGAGAAAAAAAGGTGTCAGAAAATCTTAAGTAGGCTTTTCAGAGATGCAAACCACTCAGTAACTAATAGGACTAGGATGAGATGGGCGATGCTGTTTCCTACCTGCTTTTCACTGAGTTTTGTTAACCTTCCCGAAAGCACATGCATTGGCTTCTCTCACAGTGCATTCATCTGACATCACATACAGAACACAAAAGACAGGGCACCTGAAATTAATACATCAGGCTGTGAACTTCAGTGCTGAGGAACCCGTGGTTACCACCGTCCTTGCCTGCTTAGCCGCAGTGAGGGTAACTGCCAGCATGCAGAATGCAGCATCTTAAATTGCCTTGGCTTCATTTACCACAGCTTATCTGGATGCACTCCGAGATGCTACAAGGCATAACACTGTCATACTTAGCTGGCTGTCACTTCATGCATATTTCATGGTCACAGAAAATGGTCTTTTCCACTCTTCCTGCTGATGTTGGTTGTAGGAGAAACAGATCAGTTTTTTACAGCTTGAGATCCTTCACTACAAGGATGTCTCATAACAGCCTCTGCAACACCAGGTCTGTAGCCTTCCACACCTTGCAGACATGCAACAGTAGTCACAAATGAGAAGAAAAAAAAGCCCTAAAGCTCTAGCAGAAGATGCAGGTTGCAGTTATTTTGGCATGGAACTTAGAGATTTTTATCACACCAGAATCCTAAAGGCAGGGTGTTTTAATTCAGTTATACCCATAGTTTGTTTTGCACAGAGGAATTTGTTGCACTAGCACTTAAATAAACCTGTTATTTAATGCAATTTTGTGCAATGCTGGTGCTCTTCCAACTCTTCAAATATTTCCCTGGTTCTCTTCTTCACTGGTTCCTTGATTTCTAGGCAGAGAACCAGCCTCAGAAGGACATGAGGAAAGAGATAAATGCATCTTAGGAAGACGGAGGTAAACTTCTGTGGTTTAGAAAAGAAAGGGTGAGAATGAGAACAAGGTGACCTATGGGGACAACTCAGCTCCTTGGGAAGGCTGCCCATTGCTGAGATGAAGACATGACCAGGTATCACACATTTCTCTTATGTGTGAAAAAGACCTTTGTGATCTGGACTGTGGATTTTGGTTGGGACTGCAATTCAATGTTTCTCTCCATGCAATGCTTTGGAGGAAGATAGAAGGTAAGCAATGACTTGCACTTGCATAATGTACATTAAAACAAGAGCCAACTGGACTCCGTCTATCAAATAATTTTATTAATATTAGCATGCAGACTGCCTGGTGACCATAGTACAATTAAGTAAGTGTCTGAGAGCAGATGAGCAAAATAATAAGGCTTCTTCCAGTGTGGAGGCATGAAACAGCTTGAGACAACTCAAGCTAACTGAGACTCCTGAGTCTTTACCTCAATCATTGTGGAGGGATTATTCATATTAGAAAACTACAGTTGAAGCCCTTGATGTATTTAAGATCATTCCATATGTTTTATTTATGTACATGCTACATACTAGTGATTAGTTTAAGATAATTAACTTTGATCTGCACCAGAATAATTAAGAGTTACTGGACTACGTAAAACTTTTTCTAAATACAGTTCAGGTTTTTTTAACCTGCTTCTCACTTTCAAACAGGTGTTGGTGATTATTATGTATTTGGTTCTTAGGTTTCATCGATGAAAAATTCCATTAAGTCATTATTGCTTTTATAATAGAAATCAGCATATGTTTTAAAAATCATAACATAGACAAAATGAGCACTATTTTGTTTAGAATATTTAGAAATAGTTGTTTTCTACTCCAGTTTTAACTGGATTTTTTTCTTTTTCATGCCAGAAACAAAAATACCACTCTAACATGTTGACCAGCTCTGAATAGAAGGCAAGTAGACTGGGGAAAATTGTTTTCAATCAGCTGTATGGTACAGCTGAAATAGAGTAATTTTCCAAATCAGCCTAAGGATCTTGGGCTGAAATTCAGGATTGTAAAAGGACAGGATCTTTGATGAAGATGAGAATTATTGTGTTAGACAAATGCTTCTTAGAATCTCAGCTCCTCCTCTGTAGAAAGAATGGAGTGGAATGGAATGGAATGGAATGGAATGGAATGGAATGGAATGGAATGGAATGGAATGGAATGGAATGGAATGGAATAGAATGGAACGGAATATTTCAGTTGGAAGGGATCTACAACAATCATCTCATCCAACTGCCTGACTAATTCAGGGCTGAACAAAAGTTTAAATATATTATTAAGGGTATTGTCCAAATGCCTCATAAACACTGGCAGGCGTGGAGCATCGATCACCTCTCTAGGAAGGCTGTTCCAACATTCGACCACCGTCGTAGTAAGAAAAACTTCCTAATGTCCAGTTTAGACCTCCCCTGACGCCACTTTGAACCCTTTCCACACATCTCATCACTGGATCTCAGGGAGAAGAGCTCAGCACCTCCCTCTCCATGTCCCCTCAATGAGGTCCCAGAGCACTCAGCTTGTTCCTCACAGTTCATGCCTCCCAGCCCTTCCACCAGCCTTTTTTCCCTCCTCTGGATACATTCAAGGACTTTCACATCCTGTGAAAATTGTGTGGCACAAAACTGCACACAGTTCTCAATGTGAGGCTGCACCAGTGCTGAATATATCAGTGTAATCACCTCTTTTGACTGGCTGGTTACACTGTGTTTGATGCCCCTCAAGATACAGTTTGCCCTCCAGGCTGCCAGGGCACACGCTGCTGACTGGTACTGAGCTGCTGCCAACCAGCACCCTCAGGTCTCTTTCTGCAGGGCTGCTCTCCAGCCACTCCTCTCCTAGTCTGTACTTGTGTCCAATGTTAAGCTAACCCAGATGCAGAATCTGGAATTTGTTCATGTTAAATTTCATCCCATTAATCATTGCCCAATGCTCCAGTCTGTCTAGATCCTCTGCAAGGCCTCTTGTCCCTCAAGAAAGTCAACAGCATCTGCCAGTTTGGTATAATCAGCAAACTTCTTAATGATGCATTCAACTCCTACATCCCGATAATTTATACATATGTTGAATAGAACTGTCCCTAGAATTAACCCCTGAGGAACACAACTGGTGACCAGTCACCAGCCACATGTAGCTCCATTCACTGCTATCCCTGCAGCTCTGTCATTCAGTCAGTTCTTCACCTAGCACACCATTAACCTACTCATCCCACAGCTGGACAACTTGTCTAGAAGAATTCTGTGAGGTACAGCATGAAAAGCATTGTTGAAATTAAGAAAAACCACATCCACCACTTTCCCTTCATCCAACAGGAAGGGGACCTTATGATAGAAGGATATCAAACTAGTTAATCAGGACTTTCCCTTTGTGAACCCATATTGAGTGTGCCTGATAATTGCATAATTCTTTAAATAATACTCTTCATTGTTTTACCACGAACTGAGGTTAGACTAACAGGTAGTAGTTTATTGCTTTAAAAGTTCAAATATGTGAGAATAGAATGTACTTACAGTCTTGTCATTTATGACAAGTAGATATCACAGACTGTTTCCAAGAGTGGCATTGACATGCTTTTTTATTAGTGAATAATAATCTCTTCTACAGGAGTGGAGTCCACATCATGTTGCTGAAAAACTAAATGATTCTTGCTCATTTTAAATAAATCAGGGAAGGTTCTTGCATGCTGTGTGCTGGGAAATCTGCTCTGCCATTCCACCTGAATGAAACTGAGTTGCACCATTCTCGTGCAAGTTATTAGTATTTGTGGTAATTAATGAGTAGAGATCATATACGAAGTTTTTTTTTTTCCTCCTGATTCAGAGAAAAGTCTCATTTTCTTACAATATCATAGCTCATATAAATGAACACAATGATATTTTTTTTTCTTGAGAGCCAACATTTTGTCATCGCTTGAAAGAAGAGAGAGATGGAGGAAGACTTTCCATTCATAGCAGTTTTTCTCACACTCAGCTCTTTCCAGAACAAAACTAAGCTGTTGATCTCAAGCCACCTGGTAGTATTCTTTAAAGAAATCTTCACAGTGTATTTTCGTACCCACCCGGAGAGATGGAGTTCCTGGAACATTTAATCAGTTCAATGGGAACTGGGAGGCTAACGAATATAAAAGACACAGTGTTCTTTCAGCCCAATTCTTCCTGTTTTGATAACACAACCCTTTATGAAAATACAAGGTCTTCAGTTTCTGCTGAATCAGGGTCTTGGACTAGCTGTGTAATTCAGACTCTGGTTTGAAAGGGACATCACCATCTGCATACACGCACAATGAAAATAAATGGGAAGAGAGGCTGGTTCTTATATATTGTATAAACATTTTGATAACTTTGGGGAAAGTTAATCTTGAATTAAGTCAGGAAGTGACATGAACAGCAGCTCGGACCTTGCTGTATGTCTCTGATTTATTTATATATGTGGTTTCCAAAACTATTAAAACAATGTTAAGCATGTAATGATAAGATTAATAAGATATCTCTGACAAAAGAATAGCACCTAAACCAATGAAATATCATGGTTAAGAGCATTATGTGCTATAATGCTCCATTAACAGCTGTTATTTGCCAGCTATACAGGGAAAGAGATGCTGCGGATTATCTATTAAATGCTTTCAAACACTCAACAGGAATGCTTAACCTCAGACTTGTACTGAAAATTTCATGTTGAAATGTGGCTTTTTCCTTACAGATATGGTGCAGGACTTTATTTATCTGGCTTTTTCTATGTAGCAAGCGCTTAAGTTATCTGAATCAGTGGGACACTTCTACTTCACTGCGTATTAAGATTTTCATATTCCTGAAACAAGAGTGCATATACCTTTACTGTCTGTCTGAAGTGTGTTACTTACAACATTTTTTTAATATACTAGATTTAGCAAATAATCAGAAAAAAAGTACAAATCCACTGGCTCCATTCTTATACGGCTCTGACTTCCATTTTCCTGGTGAACTGCTTCAATCTCTCCCAGATCTCCTCGTATCATATATGAAGTATGAGTTACCCTGTCTCAGAGCTCTGCCTTAGGGGAAACAAAAAATTAAACCTTCTTTTTGAGTCTTTAGAAGCTTTTGGAATCACCTGAGGCAGCAACAAGCAGTACAAATATGAATCTTCAAATCAGAACATCAGGTCTTCAGTTTAGCTTAAAGAGGATTAAAAGTACGGTATACACATTTTATTGATGGTGCATTTGGAAATTAAACCAAGTTGGGCATCCCTCACAACAATGTTCCTCTTTCTCCTCTCCAAAGCCCTCCCTGACTCTGCTCTTTTCACCTGTGAGGTCTTGTCCCTGCCCAAATCCTTTCCCATCCCAGAGATGACATCCCTACTTTGTCACCTGAAGATCCCCAAGCCCTGTCTGCTCTGTTGTCCCCCATCCTGCACTACTTCATCACAGAGGGGGTCCCCTGAGCTTACATCTTTCATGGCTTTCCTCATCCCTTGCCCTGATCAGTGGAGAGATCAACCTATGAAGGAAGAAGATTGATGGCACTTCGCAATACTGAAAATTTTACCTATGTACCTATACACAGAAACAGTTCGTGCACAGTGGATTGCAGCCTGCCTTCTCTCCTGGCAGCAATTATTTCCCACAGCTTTGCAAAGTGCATGGTACAGCAAGCTCCCAAGCTTCATGGTGGCTCTAAATACAAAGGGAGGTGTGGGGGAAAATTCTCCTAAGAATTTATCATTGAGTTAATTAGGATGCAATAGAAGATGAGAGCAAGCTCTATGATTCATTTCTACTTTTACCGCAACATTTTTTCCTGCCCATGTCTGATCTCTGGTGAAGGCAGAGGCCCTTTCCAGAATGCAGAATGTTCTCCAGATTTGCCCCACACCTTCTGGGTTCAGGGTCTCACTGTACTTCACATGGAAATAAGACCAGGGTTTGCAAGAAAGTGCACTCAAGGAAGCCATTGGGATTCTTCTGTTACTTGCTTTGAAAGATCATCTGACTGACTGACCTTTCTGCACTAGAGAAATTTAACCTGCTTCCCACATAATTCCAGCATTTCTGTTTCCCACACACAGTGTTCTTCAAGTGCCAGTATAGTCAGTGCTGCCTCCTAGAAGATGATAATATGCATAGGAGTAAGCAGATTAAATCCTTTGAGGGCAATTGTGATAAACACGGTTGGGGTTTATAAGTGAAACAAGTCTGGGAGGTAAGCTTAGTCTCATTAAAGGAGCAGTCACATCCAAAAAACATCTCTTGGAGCAAACAGCAGTCTATAACCTTGAAAGCACAAGGGAAAAAAGGTTGACAAAACCAGAAAGATTCAAACAAATCAGGCAGTAAAAATTGCCCAGCATCTGGTCTCATACTAGCTAACTTTGTCAGTCCCAAACTCATAGAAGCAGAAAAGCTAAATCCAAATTTTGAAAGAAAGGTGTTTTGTAAGAGAAAAGGAGAAGCCATATAGCACTTAACAGCTGTTCAGATTAACAGTGTACATTTTCTTCAAATGTGGCCAAATAGCAAAGCAGTCACATTTGTTAATAGAAACTAACCATTCTTTAAAACATGTTCTCTCTACAGAGAACATAAGTAATCGCAAGGGTGAATTTGCCACAAATTACATACAACGGGGTTTTGACTTTTGAGTCTAACAAAAAGGTGTCCCAGGTTTCCCTTGATGGTAAAGTAAAGGAAATGTAACATAATTTGTTTTTCTGGAGTCCTTGATCTTATCAAATAGAAGGCATTTTGCACTCTTATTTTCTTATAATATGCTTTCGTACTTTGGTAGCCATCATGTAAAATATAAGAACACAGGCTTCAGAAACTAGTCTGTTTTAAATGAAGATCAAGGGAAGAACAGACAGTTGTTCTGAAAGTTTAATTTCACCCTAAATATGCAACCTGAAGAGTTCAAGCTTCATTTGTTATTTTTCTTTGTTCACTGTAGTTCATTCACATATGATGCTACATTAAATAGTTCAATCTATCATGACATAACACTAGAAATAAATGGCAGCTAAAAAGGAAAAGTTAGGTTACTCTTTCCTTGTGGGAACAGAAGTGCTCATGGAAGAAATGAGGATGAAAACACATGTCTGTAGACATTCCTGCTTCTTGGCTAGATTTGCAAAAGATCTTCCTGGCACTTTAAAAAGCCTCAGCACTGTTTTTATGGAGAGGCATTGGACCATCTCAATGTAAAATGGTAATGTCAGGGATTTGGCATAAAACTTCCTGCAGTTCTGTCCCTGCCACACACACACTTGCATGTTACAGTTGCAAAAACTGTCCAGGTTTCCCTCCAGCTTTTCTTAAGGCAATGAAAATCTCCCCAACTGCATACCTCTGTGATTGTCAGGGGACCATCCAGCTACCCATTGCCTGCAGGAGTAACGTCACGGAAATAACTGATACTTTAAGGAAAAACAGTTGTCACTTGAAGAAGGACATTTCCTTGACCCAAAACAAAATGTTTAGCTCAATTCTGGGTGTTCAAATGCTTTTTGAGTATCATTGCTATATAAGTTTTGAAACAAAATGTTTTTCTAGAGTGAAAAATTGAAACATCTCACTTTGAAAATGTCAAAACACTGTGTTCCAGAAAAGATCTCTTTTCTTTCAGCTTGAGCTACTTGACAAACTAGACAAAAATTCAGAAATTATTTTGGACATTCCAAACCTTCATTTCTTGGCAGACTTAATTCCAACCTAATACTTCACATAGCCCGAGATAGCAGTGTAAGTACACCAACGTTTGAGTTTACCTGCTGTGACCTTCCTTAAGCTTCCCTCACATTTTTGGCCCAGCTTTCTGATGTCAGCAGACATATTTTAATTACCTTTTTCTATTTTTTTTTCTCATTGGACAAGTGAAAGTATGTAAGGTAGTGTAATTTGAATATCAATTAATGTACTTGGGCTGGAAATCGCTTCAGGTCTTCAACAATTATATTAAATAGCTATTGTCAGCACTATGAGGGAAGAGCTTTCTCGTTCTAAATACAGCTCAGTAAAAACTGCTGGAAGAAGAAGTTCTCAGCCTCGATCTTTTGTTTTCTCTCACCAAGCACACTTGTGTTTCTCTGAGGAGGAACAAAACCCCCCTTAAAGAGTCCCAAACAGCTCAATTTCTGATGGTATCTTTGGATGCAGCAGCTGACTGGCAGCTCCAGTGTTGGTATGGGCAGCAGGAACTTTTCACACTTGTTCACAGCACTGACGGTTTCTTCAGAATGCCTCCAGAAAGCACTAACTGACCACTTTTCTGTGTGTGCAAGATGGCCAGAAGACACAGCATGAATCCCACAAAGTCTAACGCATCTGCTTGAATCCTTTCAGGAGATATCTCCAATTTGTCAGTAATGAACTTTTTGGAAATTGTAAGAAGGACCCTGTGAACATGTACTCTTAAAGACTATTTCAATAACTGATTTGCTGAAGTCATCCATGAAATACTGAAGTATTGTTACTTCCAGGCATGAGTTCCTGTTAGTCACATGTTTTAGGCTTGTAGAAGACTGTCAGACTTACCTTCTCTAATTCACGTGTTTCTATATAAATTATTCCTCTCCTAAACTGGCAGAGGTGAAGGCTCATATGAATGCTTGATTTTGCAGTACATCAAGCCCGTTGAAATTGAGGGGCATATAAGTAAACTCAGACAGTTCTTTGGAAGATGAAGGCACCCAAAAATAAAGGACAGCTCAGTAGAACATGTCTTAACTGAGATTAAGAAAGACCCAGTTCTAAGTCTCTGCTGTTTTGTGGACTTTCCTTTTGGCCTGGGAGAAGTTACTACAGCCCAGACCCTGACAGTATCCGCCTGTGTCTTTTTTCTGGTAGCCATGTCTTTGAATGAAATGACAGCAATAGTAGATCTAAATTTACAAGAGTTTTTTGATGGTGGGTAGATAAAAACTTGTAAATTTCCCCAACACTAAAATAAAGAGAATTATACAAAAATCTAAGATGGATGGCTATGCAGATCTGGCAAATTTGCATGACCTCTACCAGATGCAACCTGCTTCAGAAGCTACACCTACTCTTGTGCCTTGTGTGAGTCTGGCAGATGTTGAAATCAGTACAACCCCACTGGAACATGCAGACAAATCTGAAGAAGGATGATGTTTACAGTGAGCCTTGCACATGTGCTTCGCTTCCTTCTGACATTAAGGATTGATTTAATAAATATTGTTCTGATTTTAGTTTTCAGGCCCCTTGATGCCACAGAAACTATTAAGGCTATTTCTTGAGAATTTCATTCTTAGATCAATTTATAAGTTGATTTGAGTTTTCCTGTCAATTGGGAAATACCTCCATACTTAGTTGTTGCTTACTCATAGCTGACGTGATTTAAGTGTAAGTGTACAATCAATTTAATGAATAATATCAAATAGGAAATGAAAAATATAGTCACTGATGCTATTCCAGATACAGGCATTGCAGCCAGGAGGCACAGATCACTTAGTCTTCATGCTTCACAGAGAGTGAAGAATCTCCTATATCTTTGTCTTTTGGAACAGAAATTTGACATAATCTTCTATTCATCATTCCTAATGTGAGAAAAGCCATTATTTTCCTTTCAGAACACAATGAAAATATAAAATTAGCACTTGGGAAGCTGGAACTTTTGAAATTCAGACAAAGGGGACATAGTTTTGCCCAATATATTGCAGGTAAGTCTCTGGAGACAACAGCACCTTTTCTTCAAAGTCTTTTGTGCAAACCATTGAAGATGTTTAATTACACGCAAATAATCAATGCAGTTACATACACATGTATATGTGTTCACACAACAAACACATAAACACTTGTGTTTTTTGTGTGCTTGAAATCACACTCAACAGTACTGTTGGAACATATCTACTTCACTCTACTAATATAGCTGTGATCATTGGCTTAAAAGCTACTTTCTGAGAAGAGAATATGGGCTATTGAAATTATTCTGGTCATCTTTTGAAGTGTGTTGTTGTGTCTCCTTCAAAATTAGGACTTCAACGTGTCTTTGTAGCAGTGAATTAAAACCACAGCAACTTGTTAGGATGCCAAACACAGTTACAGTTAGATTTTCTGTGGTGTCTAGCCTACAACTGGGGATAGCAAAAATATTAATTTACTTCTATGAAGCCAGCTGCTTTGTTTATAAGCAATGAGGTTTTATGCTGGGTGGGCTAGCTGACCTACTTCATCAACTTATTGCTTTTACTGTAGTGATATATCAGTATTTGCCATCGTGGTAACCCTTGTCAATATCGATGTTCATGTGGAAATTGTGGCCTCAATTAAAACAGAAGCCACACATTTCCCTCTATGTTAATCCACACAGCTGTGAATAACGCATTTTCCTATCAGCCTCTGCAGTTTCCTCTTCCCTCAGCCCCCATTCCTGTCTCTTACTTTACATCTTCCCCTCCCCGCCCTGCCCCCACCCTGATTATGTACACAGAATCACAATAATTCCTGTATAGAGGAGACCCCTGGACAATCTATGTATATCATATATAGGTAATGAAGTAAAAGTAAAATGGCTTATAAGCATTTTGCTGGGGTTTAGTACATGGATGAATTTTCAGATATTAGCTGCTGCTTCTGTAGCTCAAGACCAATCAAAAAAATAGTCACCTAGCCTGTTCTTTACAATAGATATTTTCTCTGATCCCAGTATGTTTCTCCTCCTGTTACCACAAAATGTGCAAATCCCATTTTCCATAGCTTAAGAGTCCAGTCTGGAGCTGTGGTGGGTCCTGATGCAGCAAATGTAGTTAATTATTGGTCAGACCTCGAACACAAGTAGCGCTGCTGAAATCAGTGGGACTGCTTACATACCGCAGGTGGACACATAACTCAGTGTGATGCTTTGGGCTGCTGCAAACATATGTTGTGTCAGGCAGCTGGATATCACAAAGTACCACTATAAGAGAGTTGTGTGCTAGCCATCTCTGAAATCTACGCTCCATGTTAAGGTAGGAAAGCTGGCAGTTTCAGGAAAGCCCTGGTAATTATTTTCAAAATTTCTTTCCAAGTTCCAATCAATAACTGTATTCCAGAAGAAAATACAGACAGGGTCTTTCCTGCTTCAAAATTCTTTATGCCTCTATTTATAGACATACAGTTGGCTAGAGCAGATAAGATAAAGAATGAAATTAAGTTGAATTCTCTCCTTCCATTTTGGTCCATTTACTTAATATATCCCAGGTATGGGCTTGAGTGTAGTTGAGGGACACATTTTTTTAAGACAAAATGCACTTCTTCCTGCATTAAATGCTTTTTGACTAAAGTGAAGAAGTGGGAAGGAAGGTATCTTGCCACAGTGTCCTTGTTTTATCCAGGAACATTGTTTACTGAGTACTTGTTCACATTTTTAGAGAGGCGGTCTTCCTTCCATGCTTATTATATAATAACATTGCTTTGGTACTACAGTGATAGAGTGCAACAGATGCTAGATTGCTATGCTCTTGGACACTGTGATCAACTCTGTAACAGCAATATTAGTTAGAGTAGCCTTAGAACATTAGCATTCACTAGTATATTCAGGTTATAACTTGAAGCCCATTTGTCTTCAGGGAATGGGAAGTTTCTGGTAGAATGTTTGATTTTTAATTGCTAATCAATGTAAAAAGAAAAAAAAAACCTGCCACTGGTTTAAGAATTGCTAGAAAATCATTAGGATGACATACAGGTGCTCTTTTTAGTGGATTACATGTATGTGTGTGTGTATGTATGTGTCTATAAATACGTACATAAAATACACATGAATATGTTGAGATATATATATATGTACATCCATACACACACATATATGAGTGTCTATAGATTTACATACATAAAATAAATAATGAGGATATCTACGGACAGATGTTGTATAGGAGGTGCTGTATTGTAGGTGCTTCACTATGGTTGGCACTTAGGATTTGTTGGGCATCTATGCAACCCAGTCCACTCTTTAGTTCCAAAGAGAACTACCAGGATTTTCAGAGGTTCCTCTAAGTTAGGACATTACAAATTTATATACAAGATAGTCAGGATTAATTTCCATGCTAGACAGAAACACAACAAATTGCAGCTCAGAATGGGTGGCATCACAGTCTGTTGATGATCTGCTTCTCTTTTCATGAAAAGAAGTCAGTTGAGTCACCAAGAGGTGCCAAGTGCTCCAGGTTAAACAATTGGCAGGAAGTGTTGACCTATATGAAATTTCCAAGAGACAGTCTCTCTCTAAAGCAGGTTTTAGGCTCACACCCATGGAATGAAATTGCTGGAAGGGACTGCAGGAGGCTGTCTGGACCACAGTGGTTGAGGACCCAGGGCTTTTGCTCATTCACTAACAAGAAGGAGGTCTTAGAGGAGATTATCAATGAGTATCTAGTATTCTAAGGACCTCTGTCTCTCTCCATTCCCCCGAAGAAGATAAAGTTTCTGAAGCATATTTTAACATTTTCTGATACAGTTGCTCACAGACACATGCACGGCTATGTGAAGAGAAAGTGTGCCTCTGAGGCTCATAACTTTAGTATTAGACATATAGAAAAAGGTCATGAACCAGACAGAGACTGTGAATTAGCACAAGAACTAGGTGTGAAAGTGCCAGGACATCACTCACCAAAATGATCTGGAAATGGCCCTTTCTTTGCTGATAAGTTACAATATTTGTCTCAGGCAAATAAATAGCATTAGGAAGCACTTGAAATAGAAAGTACATCCTATGTCACACAAAACCCACCATTTTTATAACACACAGAGAGAGATGTAAATCTGTCAGTTTCCTGGAATACTGCTTTTTAAGCTAAAATAATTGAGAAATAATATGCCATTTGAAAGATTCTTAGAAATCAGCAAACTCTCAAATAAGTACAACATATCTAATTTATGAACATAAGTGGGAATCACTGTATTTAACAAACCTGACTGATCTGAATGCATCCCGTTTGTTGCTTTTGAAAAGCGCTTAGCAAGGACTGTCTCAACAACTCACCAGGCATCACATGCAAAAAGAAGAGGCAGTACATGTAATGTCTGACAACAAACTCTACTACTGTCTCTTCTCCTCAAAACCCCTATGTTTGGGAGAAAGGTCTGAAGCTCAGCTTTTTAAGAGATTTCGATACGTGGAAACCCGTTCAGGCACGTAAGAATAGGTGCTGAATGCCATCTGAGATGCCTGTGGGAATCTTGTCAGGCCTCCGGTTCTCACCTCAGAAGGAAGGAGATCTCCTGTACCTTATACATTGATACACAATGCCTGGAGTAAAGAGAAGAGCTGGAGTCTGTCCTTCTGCCAGTTGCTACAAGATGCACCTTCTTTATTTGGATTTTGGCCTACATGAATAAGCACCACTCCAGTTCACTACCCAAGTTATCATTAGAAGTTTTTGTTTGTTTTATTGCTGGTAATAGGACCAAATTTCATAGATTTGCTTTTACATGTTATACATGGCTAAAACTGTAATTTCTTATTACCAGTCCCTGTGTTATGTAGATCAAAGGACTACTCTACATCAGATCTTGCTTGGACTACTGTATAACTTCTAGAATTTAATCTTAACACTTACTTACTTGTAATCAAGGATCTACTGCAGCTTTTCACAGATTCTTTCAATGCTGTCA